>NC_064614.1:1007878931-1008503931 GCF_023898315.1 Schistocerca nitens
CATAACTAAGGTTGGGTTGTGATTGTAGAGGCAATTTTCATTCCTATTTTATGTTTATGAATGCTATTACTACAGTGGAAGCATAATGTAATTCAGTCATTGGGACATAATTCACCTCCTGTTATAGTGCAGCCGCAGTATCTCAGTAGTAGGCTATGGAATGACAAACTACATGTAGAGGGTTTGGTAAAGCATAAAATGCAATATTATACCATACTGTATATTGAACAGTATTTAAATTTAAGAACATTAGAAGCAAAACATTTAGACACCACCAAATACAGCAATTGGCTGAATGTCACTCAAATGGCGAACAAACAATAATGCTAAAGTAATTTCAAATCAAATATTATACTGGACTGTGGTGTATGAAATACAGTACAAAATACACAACTACTTACAGCACTCTGTGCAAGCCACTGTACATTAATTTTTCCATTACTTCAAAGAAGTCAAAAATATTTTTTTGGTGGGTCATTTCAGGCATTTTCTTATGGGCATATTGTTTTATGTTTGTCAGTTGCATCAAATGAATAATGTTTGCTTTGCTTTGCATCTCTATCCACGTAAACACTTTGATTATGTTATTTAATTTTTCACATGTGCTTGGGAATATCATGTAAAATTTCCTCTTCTTCTTCTTCTTCTTCTTCTTCCTCCTCCTCCTCCTCATTTTTACAGTTTTCCCACTTTCATTTCTTACAGTGTTAGTACTGCAATTGTCAACGATGATTTCCAGAATCAATTCTTCATTGTCAATAATTGCCCAATAGTTCAAGTCTTCAAGATCGACATTGCACTGCAGAACATCACCTGCAGACTGGATGCCACTGCTGTTGAAAACTGTGTCACCGGTTCTTCATATTGTAGTCATTAGCTCGTGGTCAAGTGGTTAACACTGCTGTCCCAATTGCAGAGCACCGGTTCCCATTCACAGCCAGGTCAGAGACTTTCTCCACGCAAGACTAGGTGTGTGTGCAGTTCTCATCGTCATTTCATCATCATCAATGTGCAAGTCGCGTCAAATGGAAATACTTGCCCCAGGTGGCCGAACACCCCAGAAACGGTCTCTCTGCCGACAATGCCACATGCACATTTCATTTGTTCCTCTTCTGATTCAGATGCTGTATGATTGTCAATCAATAAATAAAAGTTTCCATGCAATCATAGTGTAAACCAATAATGTTACATTTCCGTACATAATTTTAACAGTAGCCAAGTTATTTTTAAGTGTTTGTACTACTTTCTTCTCACTGCAAGTGGTAAGCGAGGGGTATAGTAAGCCAATTATTAAGGTCCATGGTATAGCTGTTATCTGACTAAAATATAATTTTAGTCTTAGTAATCACTGTGTAATTCGATGTTTTCATCTAAAGACCATAGCCACAAAATAGCTAATTTTTCACAAAATAAAACTTTTTCAAAGGACTAAGACAATTTTGTAACAACTACATGAGACTGGCTACTTGGTACAACTCTCCATTACAAACTTGCTCACACAACTCACAATATTATTTGACTCATTTATGACCAAAGATATTTTTGTACAACAGATGAATTACGATGTTTGAAAACGTAAAAATGTAAACTGTTGCTCATCGTGTACAATCAGAAATAAAACTTATGTCTCTGAATGATGTAAAATTACTCCATCTTTAGAAATTTTTATTTAAATTAACATAAAAATATTAAAATGAAGTTTCCATATTCTTGTTTTCTACACATACAAAATGTTCCTATTAGCTTCAAAAACGGTAAAGAAATTGTAACAACTGAAAAATATATTAATACATCAAGCTCCAAGAATCATGCTAATTTGCCAATCAATTTCTTTTCTCTAATGAACATTCATCTCATTGTAATAGAGATGATAAACAGATCTAACACAATTTGTAAAAATATAACTCAAAAATCTCCATTCTCACAAAGGATTCTTACTAATGCTTCAGTTGTTCCCACAGTAATTATATTTGACAGTGACTGTGCCCACAATGTTGCAGTGAAATACCATGTCTGACAGCCAATATTTTAGCAAATAATTCACCAAAGAACCAAATTTCATGAAAGGTACAATATTTTTCTAATCAAGGCCAAAATTTATATATATTTACATCTTTGTGCTCAACCAGTTTCGATAATACAAAATGCCCACTCTTCATACAAGTTACTCATAATAAATACAGAATCCTTATGAATAAATGCAGTATTTTCTCTGAGGCTAGTCACATTTCTATAAAACAGCATAAATATCACTAGTGTGCCTAACATTTCATCAGCTCAACATAATAATTGT
Organism: Schistocerca nitens; assembly: GCF_023898315.1. Classification (NCBI taxonomy): domain Eukaryota; kingdom Metazoa; phylum Arthropoda; class Insecta; order Orthoptera; family Acrididae; genus Schistocerca; species Schistocerca nitens. The sequence goes on from NC_064614.1 coordinate 1,007,881,225, forward strand.
CAAGTAAGGCAAATATTTCATCACATGATTTCAGACGTAACAAAATATAGAAATACACAAAAATTATTAGTTTGTGCAGTAATATTTTCATGTATAGATGGTAAGAATCACATTCCTTTCCAAAAATTACTAATAAATTTCTCAAAAAACTTATAAAAAATGTAAATAACGTTCATATCATACTAAGAGATTACAGTGAACTGCAGATAGTCACAACAGAAAGAATTTCACAATTAAAGCTTTCAGCCATTAAGGCCTTTGTCAACAACACACACACACACACACACACACACACACACACACACACACACACGCGCGCAAACGCAACTCTCACACATGACTGCAGTCTCAGGCAACTGAAACCACTGACACTGCAATCATATGTATGTATGTGTGTGTGTGTGTGTGTGTGTGTGTGTGTGTGTGTGTGTGTTGTTGATGAAGGCCTTAATGGTTGAAAGCTTTAATTGTGAGAGTCTTTTTGTTGTGCCTATCTGCAACTCAGCATCCCTGCTACATGGTGAATAACTACTTTTTTTCTCTGCATTAGTGCAAGTGACTGATTTCTGCAATCTCGGATTTTTACGTAGCACAAGTTAACTGTTTCAGCCATCTTGAATTTTTCCTTCCAAAACTTTGAATATTTCATTGCACACACCACACAAACATGAATTTGACCTTAGAACCAAACTGCCATGACACTCATACATCTCAGTGTCTTCCCTTCTGCCTGTCTGAAACCTTTAGTCAACCAATCATGATGAGTAAGATGTTGTACTCACAAAGGTGGCAAGACATTGGTATTACGCATAAAAGATTTTTGGGTGTATGATTTTCTTTTAAAAAGTGTTGGAATATAACAGATGTATATTATTAATCTGTAGTCAAATTTCTCTAAGTAATCTTTAATTGTCAAGTATGCATTATTGAAGAGATACATTTGGACTCTAAATAAATGTGTTTTTGTTATCTCTGCAGGAAAATTATTGTACAAATTTAATCACTATTAGAAAGTGCTGTTCTGAGTTTTGTGTTTGTTTTTCCCGGTAAATGTAACTAGCTCTTCCATGATTAGGCATATAACTGTTTCTGGCATACTTGTTATTGTTTATCATGATGTGCACAGCTGATTGGCAGATAAGCTCACCTATTGCAGTAAAGACACCCAATTTTTATGGCAGATAAACTCACTTGGCTCAGTAAGGACACCGAATTATTAAAATATCAAATATGCAGCTATCCCATGCCATGCCCATCCTGGGCTGTGATTACCTGTATGAAGTCTGATGGCATCCTTAAAATGTGGCACTATTTCTATTGCTTATGAGAGTACAGTTATACATGTATTCTACAGACACATTGCAAAGAACATGTGGTGGCTACTTTACATGCCGTTCTCAGTTAGAATATAAGAGAAGTGGTCTCAGCATGTATTATAATTTTTGATTCATTCATTATGTTGCAAAGATCCCATCAAGGTATAGATTCATACACTTCAGGAGACTCGCAACACATGAGTATGTGCCTGGCGAGCTACTGCAGTACCTATTTTCTTTCTTGTGCTGCAGCCTCCCACCTCTAACTATCCCTCTTTCTCTTTCTTTCTCATGTTGGCAGCCCTTGATATCGACCTGGCTATTTCCCAAGGTTCTGTTTTCTTACCTCACCATCTTCGTTTGTTTCCCTTACAGCACTTTTTGGCTGAAGTAATTTTGGTTCTCTTCTGAGTTTCATCTCTGTTTTCAAAACTTTTTGTTTAGTGTGGACCGCCTAGGGAAGAGCGTTAGATAATGCCTACTGCCTACCAGCATTTACTGTCCTCTATGCACAATAACTGTGTAGACTCATATATGTGCTTATAAGGTTACGCAGTAGCCAATCCAATATTGTGGGATTATTATGTACCATTTGATAGAGTCCCCTGGTAACACAGGAATCATACTTCTAATGCCGAAGTTGCTAGCTTCCCACACGTGCTGAGGAGTAGAGGCCCCTCCTTCTGGAACATCAGGGCTCTCACCAACAGCCATTGTGCCAATGATCTTTGCTGCAGCTGGGTGGCACCCATAGGGAGAATCTTTGATCGGAGTTGGTGGCATCAGGTCCAACTCGGTCCTCTCAGCAGGCAGATCTAAATATTTCTACACAGAGAATTACAGTTGTACCGTTTTCTTTAACCGGGATACCCTATGGGAAAAGGGACAAGCCAGACAACTGGGAGCGAAAGAATTCCCTCAATACATGGTGTGTAGTACGACGGATAAAGATATTTTTATGGTAATAAAACCATTACTTTTTGTGGAAGACACGGAGGAAAAATTTAGAGAAGTGGACTCGGTGGAAAAAATTTGCAGTGGATCATTATTGATTAAGGCCACCTCTGCTGTACGATCTCAGACTTTTCAGGCATTTGAATGACAGAGTGACACACCAGTGACTATTTCCCTACATAAAACTGTGAATGTGGTGCAAGGAGTTACCTTTCACAGAGGACTTACACTACAAACGGACAAGGAGCTAATAGCTAATCTCGAATGGCTAGGTGCACATTATGTCCAACACAAATAAAAAGGTCCCAATGATAACCGAATGCATATGGGCACTTTCATGTAAGCATTTAAAGGAAATGTCCTCCCAAAAATAGGTAAAGTTGTAATGTTCAGATGTGGGAGTGAAACTATATGTCTTGCTACACATGAGATGTTTCCAATGTTTACATTTTGGTGATGTGTCATCCCACTATACATCAAAACCCAAAATTCAAAAACTGTTGATAATTATTCCATGGAGGTTGTCCTTGTGATCAACTGCCTTTATGTATCAGTTGTACAGACACCTTCCTCAATGTTCACCAACTTGCTAAGTATTTAACAAAGAAAAGAGAATGCAAGAATATAAATCACTTGACTGGGTGTCATATACCGCAGCAAGAAATCATCATCATCATCATTTAAGACTGATTATGCCTTTCAGCGTTCAGTCTGGAGCATTGCCCCCTTATAAAATTCATGGTGTGGGTTCCTGTAGTCATGTCCTAGTTCATGAACCACGGGCAACGTATGAGTGGCCAAGTAAGTGGTCCTGACAGTCGGGGTACCAGTGACTTTGGAATAAGGCTGGGCATCTCGGACATATTCTGAGTCGTGGTCACCTTTGTGCTCATACGGCAAAGACTACCAAATCCACTGGTTAGTCCCTCAACCGTTAGGGGTAAAACCCAATGGGACTCGGGGCAAGTAAGGCTAGCAACCTGCTTCCCTGGTACTTTAAATATGATGCTGGCAACAATCAGAGCAAAAAAAAAAATGAACACCTGCATCCTTCTGATATGATGATGAATCATGCAAAAATTATTGCTGTCTCATTCCTACCTCAGTTTTTTCCAAACCAGGTGTACCACTGCCCTCCTCTTGTGTAGTTCCCATTACACAATCTCCAGCGTCTACCAGAGATAATGCTCCCTCTCTGGACCCCCTATGGCGGAAAGTGCCATGGCCTGTGGGTCCCAGGGCTGTCTGCTCTTCATCTGTCACCTCACAAGAATCTCTGCCACCAAAAGTTGTGAAGAAGAAGAAGACTATTTCGGTGACTCCATAGCTACCAGGTCTCCCTGCACTGTTGGCAGACGATAGTCCTGGGACATGACCAGTTCTTCTGGCTCCTTCATGCCTAACCAGCGTGCCCTCAGTGTGATGATCTAGTGCAACTGTAATGGATACAAGTCACCTTTTGCAACAGGTAATTTCCTCTTATTGTGAATCTGTATCGCCCTCCAAGAAACTCACTTCACTGATGACCCTTCCCTAATGCTTTGTGGTTACTTTACATTCTGACTAATCGTACTGTCCTCTGGAGGGGTCTGAAAGTTGGTGTGGACAGGTACTGTCGGTGAGCAGATTCTTCCCCTCCATACCATATTGGAATCCTAAAGTTCTGCCCCATCTTTTCTCTTGCTTGTAGATTTCATTATGCACCATTCACTGTGAGGAAATAACGCAAAATCTGGTAGGGGCACCTGACTGACCAGCTTCTTTCCAGTCTCAATCTGTGCATCCTCAGTGATGGTACTCCTACCCATCTCCGTGCTTCTCATGCACCATTTCCACAATTGACCTTATGATCATTTTCCCTCAATCTTGTGGCCTCACTACATTGGTCACACCACTATGATCTTTGTGATGGTGATCCTGTCATTTTCTTGGCACCACCTGCTAGACCAATTACCATGATATGCTCCGTGAGGAGCCAACTGGCATTTGCATATCTCTACTGTCATCTTCGCTTCCTGTCAGTCAGATACCACTGGCAAGGTTATGAGAGACATCTCTGAAGCTATCACCCTTACCACTGGAACTGCTATTCCTCTTTCTACAGGCACTCTGTCGTTGGCAAGTCCTATGGTGAGACATACATTTTGCACAATAGCTGTTGAGGATCGTCATAGGGCCATGCAACGTCTCAAGCGACACCCTTCACAGACTGCCCTGCTCACTTTTAAAGAGACTCATCACTATAGCTCACCATTTAATTAGGTATACTAAGAAGTAATGCTGGGAGTGCCATATCTCCTCATCAGGATTCTATGCCTGTTCCTCACAGATGTGAACCTAGCTCTGTAGTCTTCTGGGTTGCCATGTCTCATCCTTCAGGGCGGGGTTTTTACTGGTGCGTCGGGTCATGATGAGCACCTCATCATGCACTTTGTGGTAGTGTCCACATTCTCTTCTTACCTAGCTGCCTTTCTAACTCAGAAACGAAAAGTTGAAGACTTCCCCCTATGCCCTCCCCTCCCATGTCCTTCACCAAGCCAAATTATATAATTTTCATTGATTGGGAACTGCTTAAAGCTCTTACCTCATCCCATGATACAGGCGCTGGCCCTGATTCAATTCACGATCAGATGATTGAACATTCGAATGTTACTCAAAGGCCACATCTACTCAGGGTCTTTATCATCCCAGTACATAAGCCGGGTAAAAACCCAATGTCTGTTGACAGCTGCTGACTGATTAGCCCTACCAATGTGCTCTGCAAATTTCTTGAAAGAACAGTTGCACATAGATTATTCTGGATTATCAAATCTCAGGGTGGTTTGTTCCCATGTCAGCATGGTTTCTGGTAGGGACAATCCATAACTGACCATCTGGTTAGTTGGAAACAGCAATCTGACAGGGTTTTTTTTTTTTTTTTTTTTTTCTCCCCCCTCAACACCAACACTTCATCGCATACAACACCACTTGCTACAATCACATTTTATTTACCGTCCATGACTGGTACTTTTCAAGCCGCCCTACAAATTTTTATTCATCAGTTTTTCTCCCATTGGTTGTTGTGGGTTAGAGTTGATAGTTCACTCAGTTCTCAGTGGGTCCAAGAGAATGATGTCCCACAGAGATCCATGCTGTGTGTCACTCTCTTCCCCATCACTGTTAATGGCTTGTGACCTCAGTTGGACCAGTGGTCAACTCCGCACTGTGTGTTGTTGACTTTTGCATTTGGTACAGCTCCCACACCATAGCTTCAACTGAACATCAGCCCCAGGGTGCCATCTGAAGGGTCTCTGCTTGGACACTTTCCCATGGTTTCCAATTTTGTCCTGCAAAATAATGCAGAGCAGGCATTTCTGTCATTGTAGCATGGTCCATCCTTACTCAGAACTCTCCTTTGGTACCCAGCATTTGCATATTGTTCTACAGCCCCATGTTTTGGGCCTCCTCATTTGATAAAAAGCTGTCTTGGCTGCACCATATTTGCCAACTAAAAGTTAGTTGCATGCAAAAGCTTACTGTTCTCTGCTTCCTTGCCCACATCTCGTGGAGTGCAGACAGTGCTATTCTTCTCTATATTTTCTGGATCGTAGTCTTGTCCTGACTGGACTATAGTTGCCAGGTTAATGGCTTGGCAGAAATTTCAGCTTTGAAATTGTTAGACCCACACCATACTTGTGGCATTCAACTGGCCAGTGGTGCCTGTTAGACTAGTCCCATAGACAGTCTCCTTGCTGAAGGAGGGATCTTTCCTCTTCAGCTTTGATGGTAGCAATGAACTTATATGATCACCATCCAACAATTTTCCCATTTGGCTGCAGTTTGCCTCTATTTCTGCAACACCCTATTTTCCATTTTAGGGGTAGCACTCTATTGAATAGTAGGTGCCCTTTAACACCATGATTAACACGGATCAGGGGGGTGTTACAGCTGTTGGTTGGATGGCTCCCGTCACATGCAGGTCTCCGGGGACATCCACATGCTGCCTTACCTATTTGTCTCATTTTGTTTTTATTAGTGTCCAACTGTTGTCCATTTCATTTTTAGCCTTGTCACTTTAACTGTTCGGAATCTACCAACTAGAAGGCATTCTTTGCTCTGTAACTGTCTTCACCCATAATTGAGATGGCAGGGATCAGATGTGGGTGGGGTTTCTCTCACCATGGGTGAGCGATGGGAGACGCCTCATCTGCTCTGATGTACATACTGCCCCGAACCATACACTTCTCCATTATTTATTTTTCGGTTCTGATGTAAGTTTTGCTTCACTGCCTAAATTTTTCCACTCCTATGTATTTTCATCACCAGAACACATCCCTGGCGGACATCACTAACTTCAGATGAACTACCTGTGAACCAAGGGATTGCTGACCTTGCTGTTCAGACCCTTAGCCTCCAACCAACCAATTATATATTTATAGAAGAAAAGCAACCATTAGAAACTGAATCTTACACAGTATTAACAGTACCTCTTCTATACTGTTTAATAATATTTGTACTTACGCCAGCCACTGCGGAAAAGAGCTGCTGGTTGCTTATTTATAATAAATAGGTGCTGTTTATCTCCTCCTGCTAGCTTCATATTTACACAAGTACTTTAATATTTTTTTATGCAGATAGTAATTAAATCTGTAACTGTAGAGGACTTTTGTTTGTCAGTACAGGTCCACAATTACCACTGCAACTTGCCATGTAGTTATGAGCAATTTCCAATACTTGAATCTAGATAATATGTAGAAAGGATGGATAATGAAGTATGATTTTAATTGAATTTTAAATTTTTAGGAATTCACAATTTCTTGCTTTGTTAGTGATGAGTTGGTTGGGGCCCTGTGCTCCAGAGTACAGAAATCCAGTCTTGAGCACAAGACAGGGAGGTAAAGGCCCATAAAAAACATTTTGTTGTGTTGTGATTGTACCAACAACAGTACAGATGAAAATAGCCTTTATTATCAGCAAGCAAAACCATTAAGGAGTGAACATACCAAGAGTTAACCTAAGAACTCAAGAGGTCCTTAGAGAGACCTCTGCAAATTGCGGGGTTATCCACTTTGCTCAACATTATCACTGCTCACTTTCGCTGAATAAACACACACATGCCTGTAAATGCTGCACCGAATGATGTGATGCAGTTGTTAGCACACTGGACTTGCATTCGGGACAATTATGGTTTAAATCTATTTATGACCACCCAGATTTAGGTTTTCTGTGAATTCCCTAAATTGCTCCAGACAAATGCTGGGATGGTTCCTTTGAAAGGGATAGTCAATTTCCTTCCACACCCTTGAAACATTCCAAGTGTCTCCATCTGTAATGATCTTGATGCTGGTGGGACATAAAACCTTACTTATCTTTTTTTTTTTTTTTTTTTTAATTGCTGAAATTTTATTAATGTGATCCATCAACAGTACTTCTTATGTTGAAGAGCCAAAGAAACCTGGTACACCTGCTTAATATTGTATCGGGTCCCCGTGAGCATGCAAAATTGCCGCAACAAACATAGCATGGACTCAACTTATGTCAGAAGTAGTGCTGGAGAGAACTGGCACGATGAATCCTGCAAAGCCGTCCATAAATCTATAACAGTACAAGGCGTGGAGATCTCTTCTGAACAGCATGTTGCAAGGCATCCCAGATATGCTCAGTAATGTTCATGTCTGGGGTGTTTGGTGGCCAGCAAAAGTGTTTAAACTCAGAAGAGTGTTCCTGGAGCCACTCTGTAGCAATTCCGGGCGTGTGGGGTGTTGCATTGTCCTGCTGGAATTGCCCAAGTCATTCGGAATTCACAATGGTCATGAATGGATGCAGGTGATCAGACAGTGTGCTTACGTATGTGTCACCTGTCAGAGTCGTATCCAGATGTATCAGGAGTCCCATATCACTCCAGCTGCACATGCCCCACACCATTACAGAGTGTCCACCAGCTTCAGCAGTCCCCTGCTGACATGCAGAGTCCATGGTTTCATGAGGTCGTCTCCATCCGCTCAATACAGTTTGAAACAAGACTCGTCTGACCTGTCAACATATTTCCAGTCATCAACAGTCCAATGTTGGTGCTGACAAGCCCAGTCGAGGCATAAAGCTTTGTGTCATGCAGCCATCTAGGGTACATGAGTGGGCCTTTCCGAAAGCCCATATTGATGATGTTTCATTGAATGGTTCACATGCTGACACTTTTTGACGGCCCAGCATTGAAATCTGCAGCAATTTGCAGAAGGATTGCACTTCTGTCACATTGAACAATTCTCTTCAGTGGTCATTGAACCCATTCTAGCAGAATCTTTTTCCGGCAGCAGCAGTGTCAGCGATTTGATGTCTTATCAGATTCCTGATATTCACAGAACACTTGTGAAATGGTCTTATGGCAAGATCCCCACTTCATCGCTACCTCAGAAATGTTGTGTCCTGTCACTCGTGTGCTGACTATAACATCACATTCAGACTCACTTAAATCTTGATAACCTGCCATTGTAGCAGCAGTAACTGATTCAACAATAGCACCAGACACTTGTTGTCTTATATACGCCTTGCTGACTGCAGCGCCATGTTCTGCATGTTTACATATCTCTGTATTTGAATATGCATTCCTATACCAATTTCTTTGGCACTTCGGTATAGATTTATTCAGTATTTTATTAAATTTGCTGAATACAGGTTTTCTTGTAGAAGATCTTTGTTGTTGTAGCTGTCCAAACAACTACACAGAATCCTGTTTCTTAACAAATGAACACCCCGAATGTGATAATGCGGCAGAGTTGACACTGGACTCATATTTGGCGATCTTGTTATCTGATACTCTCTTAATCAACTTGAATAAGAAACTTCCTGGCAGATTAAAACTCTGTGCCCGACCGAGACTCGAACTCGGGACCTTTGCCTTTCGCGGGCAAGTGCTCTACCAACTGAGCTACCGAAGCACGACTCACGCCCGGTACCCACAGCTTTACTTCTGCAAGTACCTCGTCTCCTACCTTCCAAACTTTACAGAAGCTCTCCTGCGAACCATGCAGGACTAGCACTCCTGAAAGAAAGGATATTGCGGATACATGGCTTAGCCACAGCCTGGGGGATGTTTCCAGAATGAGATTTTCACTCTGCAGTGGAGTGTGCGCTGATATGAAACTTCCTGGCAGATTAAAACTGTATGCCCGACCGAGACTCCAACTCGGGACCTTTGCCTTTCGCGGGCAAGTGCTCCACCAACTGAGCTACCGAAGCATGACTCACGCCCGGTACCCACAGGTTTACTTCTGCCAGTACCTCGTCTCCTACCTTCCAAACTTTACAGAAGCTCTCCTGCGAACCGTGCATGGTTCGCAGGAGAGCTTCTGTAAAGTTTGGAAGGTAGGAGACGAGGTACTGGCAGAAGTAAACCTGTGGGTACCGGGCGTGAGTCGTGCTTCGGTAGTTCAGTTGGTGGAGCACTTGCCCGCGAAAGGCAAAGGTCCCGAGTTGGAGTCTCGGTCGGGCACACAGTTTTAATCTGCCAGGAAGTTTCATATCAGCGCACACTCCGCTGCAGAGTGAAAATCTCATTCTGGGAACTTGAATAAGGTTTACTGGAGTGTCTCTAAATTACTTGGGATATTTCCTTTTATTCTTCTAGGCCCTGGTTTATTCCTTCCCTAATCCTTACTCAGTGTTCCATACCTCTAATGTTTTCACTGCCATTGGGCATTAAATTCTGTGTCAAAGAATATAGGGGAAGATCAACATAATTATATAATACTTAGATCTTTTGATTTTGTCATTGCTTATTTAATGTGCTCACTTGTACGTCTTGTGAAATGGCTTTGGAAGTGTAGCGAAACAGAGAATATGAGTGAAAGGAACAGAATCTGTATCAATTGTAAGTAAATAGAATGGAGGATACTAACAGCAGCACGCCATTTATTTTATGAGAAATACCTTGCTTCAAATAATGAAGGACATGGTTAAGCATTTTACTTTAATATGATTTTCAGATATGAAACACATCTGCCTAAGATTATTATTGTTGTTGTTGTTGTTGTTGTTGTGGTTTTCAGTCCTGAGACTAGTTTGATGCAGCTCTCCATGCTACTCTATCCTGTGCAAGCTTCTTCATCTCCCAGTACCTACTGCAACCTACATCCTTCTGAATCTGCTTAGTGTATTCATCTCTTGGTCTCCCTCTACGATTTTTACCCTCCACGCTGCCCTCCAGTACCAAATTGGTGATCCCTTTATGCCTCATAACATGCCCTATTATTATTATTTCTTTTTGAGACCTTCAGTTCCAAGTTACAGTTTGTCTTATTACTGAGATCTTGAGACCTTGGAGCTAATTACAAAAGGTTGCGATATATTTTCTGAGTCCAAGCTAAATTGCATGAAGTTTAAACTGGGTTTAAATCTACTAACTGAAGTGCGATCACACGTATGCGTGTGTGCACCTGCACACCCAACCGCACAAGCGTGCGTTCTCTCTCTCTCTCTCTCTCTCTCTCTCTCTCTCTCTCTCTCACACACACACACACACACACACACACACATACAACATTTTTTAATTTTTCTAGAAATAGAATTGTAGATTGTTTGGGTTGTATATTTAACTTGTTAGTTTCTGTGCAAGAACACGGTTAAGATTAAACTAAAATGAGTGGATTTTTGCCCCTCTTTTAGAGTTCCGTTTAGAATCTCCCATTGTCTGCAGATGGTTACTAGTTGTTCATGGCAAACTTAACAAAGAAGTAAATGTGTGGTGAGAGTTTATATTATACCTTGTTACGTAAATAGTTCTCTACAAGAGGTCTGATAATGATCACAGCATATTACACTTGTGCCCCGGTACTGAATTGTGCTAGCGTTAATGAATGGAAATGAGCAACCTAATATAAAATTTTGACTATGTCATATCATAATTAGCAGTCATACAGTTTTCAACATTCACATTTATTGATTCTGTATTGTCAAATTCTAATGATATTTGTGAAGTTGCATGTGTTCTTGTGCAGATTTGCATGCGCACACACACACACACACACACACACACACACACACACACACTCCATCATTTCTGAATTATGTGATAATGAGTTGCAGAACAACACACAGCAATTTTGCTGAAAATTACATTGATAATTCCTTATTTGGTGTCTCTGGTTTATTTGACCATGCTGTGTATGCCATCACCAAAGAGAATTATTCTGTATTATAAATGTAAGATGGTTGGCCTCTTATATTTAACAAGAACATGAATGCACTGATACTGAGTACTTAAATAGTATTTGACAGTGTTTGCTGGCCATAAAAGTATGCTTACCAATTTGCCTACCATTAGATTGTGTTTTGTGTGTTAAATAAGAAGTGTTCTGATTATAAATTGTACCTTCAGTATCATTAAACTTCACTTATGCACACATAGTATTGTGATTTTTTCCCGTCAATAAACCTTTCTCCCCACTCCCATCCTCTCAGGTGCTAGCCTATTAAGTTGTAGACCATATTTCTTGCATCATCATAGTGTGTAATTAAATCAAGTTTGATCATTGATATTTTTTCTCACATTCTGACCAAACTGTTATCAGAACCCATCCCCATATGCAGTTCTGGTCCTTTTTATTCATATCCCTAGTTAATATCTTGATGTCCTCTATGACCTTGCCAAGAAGACCACCACATGAAGGTCTCCTTTCTTATCTGAAGTAAAAATTCAGATATATTTACCAGTTTTAGATTGAAGGAGCTCTGGGAATTGTCAACATTTTGCTCCTTATTTCTTAGTCTTTTCCATATCCCAACATCATTTTCCACTATAAACTTCCCATTTTTGCAATTGCATGCTCAAAAGCATTTTGGGAGCACAAATTTTAGCTTCTTGCTCTGTGATTTTCCATCTCTGTTAGAAATTGTATTTGTCCTGTGGAGAACCTCATTAAAAAAAAAAAAAGGAAAAGAAAAATGCCCTCTCTTTACAGTCCTCAAAAATCTCTGTGTCACATACATCTGCAATCATTAAGAAATTTGCACTTAAAAAAAGAAAAAAAAATTGTCACTTAGTACAAGGAAATCAATCAAGATCGCCAGAAGCAAAGCTAAAAATATCAGAAATGGAAATAATTATTTGCTTGATACCCACTTTGTAACCAAAACATAAGCACAGGTATAGGATGTTTGCATTATAAACAGTTAAAATTCTCTCTTTTGTGTAAATAACTGTCAGATAATGTCAAGCTCTTAAGTGATGAAGACCTAATTGTCAAACAGTAGGACATTCCGAGGCCATTTTTCCTACCCCCTGGATTTTCATTTGTTCTCACTGTAACACCTGTCCCTCTCACCCATCCACTACCACCAAGTCCAGTGCCACCATTGGTAAATCCTACAATATCAAAAGCAGGGCAACTTGCAAGATGTGGCATGTTGTTTGCCAACTCACATATGTCTGCTGCACAGCAATTTGTATAGGAATGGCCACCACTACATTGGCTAAGTGCATGAATGGACATAGAAGAACTTTCCAGCATGGGAACATTCAGTACCCAATTGCTGAACATGCTCCAACAATGTGACTTGATGGACATGACTAACTGCTACACCAGACAGGCTATTTGGATCCTCTCACTCAGTACCAGATTCCTTGAATACTGCAGATGGCAATTTGCCTTCCAGCACACCCTACCATCCACACCCTTCAGGACTTAATCTCCTTCCCCACTCACCTATTGTTTCCTCTCACAGTAGGTGGACCCAACTCATCCTGGGGCCTGAATGATTTGGCTTTCCTTTCTACCCTTCCCCCAATATATTTATCTTTCTCCCCTGAAGAACAAACTAGTAGTTCTGAAAGCTAGGAGAGTTTCTTGTTTTTTTATGTGTATCTATTGCCAATACTAAAAATTGTTCCTCTTTAAGCTAAGTACTGGCCAGCCATTTTGTCTCATAATTTCATAGTTTTCTTAAGTGAATTTTCTTTTTGATATGATTAATATTTAATCCATTTTATGAAACAAATACCAGTGTCATTTTTCAAAGTATTTGTCATATATAAATTTCATGTAAAAATGCGACGAATTTATGATAATGTTGTATATGACTCAATGTGAATCAAAAAGGAAACCTTACAACTATGAAACACGTGAAATAATGAATAAAACACAATTACACTGCTACTTTTTCATAAGAGTGAAATAATTTTTACATGGTAACCATCTTTCCTTGGTAGTCTCTGAATTAGGGGTAGTTCCAATTCTAACTGAAAATTTTTAAGTACTTTTGGAAAAAAAGAAAAAATGTAGCTCTGAGAACACTATTTTCTTTTTTAAAGTTTCTGTTCTTCTGTACGCAAAAAACTGTACGAGGCTACAAGTAGACAAGCCACAATGTGCTTTGCTTCATATTTACTCCTGTCTATCAATGTGCTGTAACAAAGTACTGAGCTACTCACATTAATTTTGTCATACTTTAGTCACTGAAGTTAATGTTGCTGTGATAGCTAAACTAGTGGAAGAAGACAGTTGCATGTCATTAAGATGAGACATAACAGTACTGCATCGGACTTTGCGTTACTTTCAAGACTGCCAGCAAAATCATGTTAGTTGTAAGGAACTTTCAGAGAAGAGCAGACGGCTAACCATGACAACACACAAAATTGCCAGATATTTGAATTGGTGCATCTCATTTTATAAAGCCATACAAAATTATAATTGTTATTAATAACACAGTTACAAGCAGTTTAAATGTTTCATTGCTATATTGTACGAAGAGTAATGATCAATATTATTATTGTGTTTATTTTGTCAGCCTTGAAGCATGAATTAATTAAAAGCAAATTATTTACATTGCAGTTGCTTCAGCTCAAAAAGTGTGTTTTTCTGATGAGCTACCATAATTACAAAAATATGAGTGGTGTGTTTAATAAATATGTATGTAGTAGAACCAGTTACCACAGATTTCATAATTTGACTATTCTATGTGAAGTCAATAAATTTGTCATCTTCATTATTTGAATTCCTGGAGTGTCAGTCACCCTTTCATTACTCCTTCCACGCATCCTCCTATTCTTTTTCTTTCTTAAAAAATCAATATTTTTGCATTTCATAATAAATATTGCGGTCTGTAAACACTGTCACACTCTCCATTGACTGTTTTCTTTATATCTAAACACTAGAAACTAGTCATAATTGTTTGCTCACTGTAGCAAATAAGACACTCACTTGCTGTGTTTCATAGCTGCCAGTGAGTTTGTGGACCAGCTGCAAGAGGTGCTCTTGATTTGGCATCGACATTTTTTTTATTTAGTGATGCTCCCTGAAAGTAAACAGTGTGAATGTTTATGCATAAGAGAGACAGATCTTGCCTAGCATTAATTTACTGCAATAGAAGAAGAAATATGAATTGCTGTAATTGACCACCGAAGTTTCAAACTACTAAAATGTAAGACTCTGTTGGAGCTGAAGGTCTGACAGTGTCGATACTTGCTATGACTTTATCACCATTCTGACATCACAATACAGCACTCTGGTTTGCACAGGTGGAAGCTATTATCGTTATGCAGGAATAACCACGTATTCTATGAAGTTTGCTCTAATGCTCAGTCAGCTTGACCACCACTTTGCAGCTGGAGTTGGAAACATAATCAGGACACGTCCTGCACAAGATTTATTGCATAAACTGAAGACAGAGTTGATTTGACGAGTGTCTGCATCACAGGAGGAACATGTGCATCAGTTGTTAATGCAAGAAGACATTGGAGATAGGAAGTCATTGCAATACCGGAGACAAATGCATATTAAAATCAATGCAGGAGCTGTACTCGACACATTACATTGTGTGCTCTTTAGTAGGTATCTTGCAGCTGAGGTTAAAGCCATAATAGCATCTTAGAAAGAAGTGCTGCAGGATGTCATCACAGATCTGAGTGACAGGATTCAGGAAGCAATAATGCTGCCGTCAGTCAGTGCTGTTGTGCTGCCTTGTAATAGTGCCTCATCATCGGCACTGACATGGGTGAATTGTGATTACTTATCAGACAAAGTGGATGCCATGGCTTGCCAAATGAATGAACTGCCTTGATGCAGTTACGGCAGGGTTAGTGGACATTATTGCAGAAAATCACGCCTCGTTCCAGAACAATCTCATTGGTTCTAAGTGGTGCAGAGCAATTTCCTACAATATACTGATGTCACCCGAAATTTGGGGATCAGGTGCAATAGTGGCAGGCAGACATAGGCACATATGATTCCTGAACTCTCTCTGATCGTCTCTGTTAGTGGCCAGATGGAAATTCTTTTTGCACATGGGCTCTGATTTGTGCATTTTCCCACACTTCTATGTATAATTGCTGGCCACCAACTTCATTCTGCCATTCTGATGCTGTCAATTGCATCAATAGCCACTTATGATATGGAAGGTACTGACCTGTACTTGGGGCTGCATTATGCTTTCAGATTAGGTTAGGTTAGATTCAGTTTTCGTTCCATAGATCCAAAAAATGAGATGATTCTCTTGGGTGTGGAACATGTCAGAAAGGATGACATAAAAACAAAACATTTTAATATAATACTTACTACCTTGATCATTTGTCAGGAGATAGTTGAAAATAAGTTAATACAATGCAGTAAACTAGGACAGCTCATATTTACAGAATTAACACACTGTCAGTGTGAAACACTGTTACGCACTATTAATAAATTTATCATACGCAAAATACCTAATCTTGACTGTTGTGACCAAATGTTATCAAAACTGAAATCTAACAGATTTTTTTACTTAAGCTGACTTAACAGTCTCTGTTAAGATATTCATCTATGGAGCAGAAGGACTGACTTCCTGACGTATTACCATCTCTCACCTGATGTAGCAAATGCCTGGCATGTTGACAGTGTCACTGGGCTTCCTGCTGCTGGATTCCGACTCAGTGCAGTAATTCGCAGTACCAAGCTAGTGTGGGCAGCAGAAAGCCAATAACAAGGAGTTATTGGACCACTTTCCGGCCATAACTCGACCACCCAGCATGCTGTGGGAAGGATGTCACAACAATGTGCATTTCATCAAAATTACCAATTGCCCACAAATTCCACACTTTTCGAGGCCTTAAGCTTCCAATCATCTTGCAACTGCAAAGGCAGAGTTTAATTCAGTGCTCAGGGAAGGTGTTATTCATGGGCCTTGTAATCCTTGGTATTCACCCTTCCATTTAGTATCCAATAATGGTGGTACATGGCACACAGGTGGTGATTACCATGTGCTGAATGCAAGAACCGTCCCAGACAGACATCCGGTGCTTTTATTAGCGCATTACAATTATGCTGTCAGTGGTGGAACTGTGTTTTGCATACTAGACTGTGCAAAGGCTATTATGCAAATTCCTTTGGTGAACAAAGACATTCCAAACACCACTGTAATCACTTCATTTGGCTTATTGAACAATATTACATGAATTTGGTTTGCACAATGTTGCTCAGTCATGGCAGAAGTTTATTGACTCTGCACTGCAGGGACTGTCCTTCTGCTTTGTATTGTTGTACGATATCCTTACCTTTTCAGACACAGCAGAAAAGCATCAGAACACCTGGTGGAGATCTTCAAATACCTAGAGCAGCACAGTGTAGTGGTGAACATTGCTAACTGTAAGTGTGTTTTCAGTAAACATCATATCTTTCCAGGCCATCTTAATTTCGCCTTCAGGGTCATTCTTGCTACTAGAGAAAGTGGAAGCTATTATGAAGATTCTATGGCCAGAAACCATCAAGGAGATACGCCGTTTCTTGCAGATGCTGAAAGCTTTAGACACAGAATGACGTCTAGTTACATGCATCATGACCTGCAAACATGCACGCACATAATATTGCATATATAGAAGGTGTCAAACCATCCAAACGAACTTTGTACACAGGTGATCAAGAGGGGAGAATGAACACTGTGTGGGAAAACTACTACTGTCTCAAGCGACAGTGTAAAATATGTTTACTTATTGCCAGAAATACCACGTACACTTTTGCCTAAAAAACAGCGTCAGCCTCAAACACAAGCATTACTATACAAAACAGACGCTCAGCCTTACGGAAGAACATTCTGGGAAAATGGATTTCAGTTTCCTGCAAAATATTTGGAAGCTCCACTTGCCCCTAAGGGGCTAATGTAGCAAATAAAACAGTTGCCAATGGTGTTTAGTAGCTGTCAGTGGGTTTGCAGGCTAGATGCCAGAGATGCTCAATTCAGCAACTGCCGTTGTTTTATGTTGCAATTCTCTATGAAAGTAAGCAGTGAGAACTTTTTTGCTTAATAGAACACACCTTGCCTAGTGTTGTTTTGCCAAAATTTACATGTCTCGAGGTCTTGCTTATCAACAAGTCTCTGTAAATAAAGGTTTGTTATTCAGCTATACCAGAGCCAGTAATTTGTGTACTGTCATCGCTGCAGTACCTGGAAGCACACATGTAAGTAGTATTCTTAAAACCCTTTTCAACATGACAAAATGCCACTGTTATGTAAAGAGTTTGTCTATGACTGTTGTGCTGCATGCTGTCCCACTGTATCAACTGTGAAAAGAGCAAATCATCACCAGTGTGTCATATGATGTTGTTGTTGTTGTTGTTGTTGTTGTGGTCTTCAGTCCTGAGACTGGTTTGATGCAGCTCTCCATGCTACTCTATCCTGTGCAAGCTTCTTCATCTCCCAGTACCTACTGCAACCTACATCCTTCTGAATCTGCTTAGTGTATTCATCTCTTGGTCTCCCTCTACGATTTTTACCCTCCAAGCTGCCCTCCAATGCTAAATTTGTGATCCCTTGATGCCTCAAAACATGTCCTACCAACCGATCCCTTCTTCTAGTCAAGTTGTGCCACAAACTTCTCTTCTCCCCAATCCTATTCAATACCTCCTCATTAGTTACGTGATCTACCCACGTGATCTACCCACCTTATCTTCAGCATTCTTCTGTAGCACCACATTTCGAAAGCTTCTATTCTCTTCTTGTCCACAATAGTTATCGTCCATGTTTCACTTCCATACATGGCTACACTCCATACAAATACTTTCAGAAACGACTTCCTGACACTTAAATCTATACTCGATGTTAACAAATTTCTCTTCTTCAGAAACGATTTCCTTGCCATTGCCAGTCTACATTTTATATCCTCTCTACTTCGACCATCATCAGTTATTTTACTCCCTAAATAGCAAAACTCCTTTACTACTTTAAGTGTCTCATTTCCTAATCTAATTCCCTCAGCAACACCCGACTTAATTCGACTACATTCCATTATCCTCGTTTTGCTTTTGTTGATGTTCATCTTATATCCTCCTTTCAAGACACTGTCCATTCCGTTCAACTGCTCTTCCAAGTCTTTTGCTGTCTCTGACAGAATTACAATGTCATCAGCGAACCTCAAAGTTTTTACTTCTGCTCCATGAATTTTAATGCCTACTCCGAATTTTTCTTTTGTTTCCTTTACTGCTTGCTCAATACACAGATTGAATAACATCGGGGAGAGGCTACAACCCTGTCTCACTCTTTTCCCAACCACTGTTTCCATTTCATGCCCCTCGACTCTTACAACTGCCATCTGGTTTCTGTACAAATTGTAAATAGCCTTTTGCTCCCTGTATTTTACCCCTGCCACCTTCAGAATTTGAAAGAGAGTATTCCAGTTAACATTGTCAAAAGCTTTCTCTAAGTCTACAAATGCTAGAAACGTAGGTTTGCCTTTTCTTAATCTTTCTTCTAAGATAAGTTATAAGGTTAGTATTGCCTCACGTTTTCCATCATTTCTACGGAATCCAAACTGATCTTTCCCGAGGTCCGCTTCTACCAGTTTTTCCATTCGTCTGTAAAGAATTCGCGTTAGTATTTTGCAGCTGTGACTTATTAAACTGATAGTTCGGTAATTTTCACATCTGTCAACACTTGCTTTCTTTGGGATTGGAATTATTATATTCTTCTTGAAGTCTGAGGGTATTTCGCCTGTTTCATACATCTTGCTCACCAGATGGTAGAGTTTTGTTATGACTGGCTCTCCCAAGGCCATCAGTAGTTCTAATGGAATGTTGTCTACTCCCGGGGCCTTGTTTCGACTCAGGTCTTTCAGTGCTCTGTCAAACTCTTCACGCAGTATCTTATCTCCCATTTCGTCTTCATCTACATCCTCTTCCATTTCCATAATATTGTCCTCAAGTACTTTGCCCTTGTATAAACCCTCTATATACTCCTTCCACCTTTCTGCCTTCCCTTCTTTGCTTAGAACTGGGTTGCCATCTGAGCTCTTGATATTCATACAAGTGGTTCTCTTCTCTCCAAAGGTCTGTTTAATTTTCCTGTAGGCAGTATCTATCTTACCCCTAGTGAGACAAGCCTCTACATCCTTACATTTGTCCTCTAGCCATCCCTGCTTAGCTATTTTGCACTTCCTGTCGATTTCATTTTTGAGACGTTTGTATTCCTTTTTGCCTGCTTCATTTACTGCATTTTTATATTTTCTCCTTTCATCAATTAAATTCAATATTTCTTCTGTTACCCAAGGATTTCTATTAGCCCTCGTCTTTTTACCTACTTGATCCTCTGCTGCCTTCACTACTTCATCCCTCAGAGCTACCCATTCTTCTTCTACTGTATTTCTTTCCCCCATTCCTGTCAATTGTTCCCTTATGCTCTCCCTGAAACTCTCTACAACCTCTCGTTCTTTCAGTTTATCCAGGGCCCATATCCTTAAATTCCCACCTTTTTGCAGTTTCTTCAGTTTCAATCTGCAGAT
This sequence comes from Schistocerca nitens, assembly GCF_023898315.1. Lineage (NCBI taxonomy): Eukaryota > Metazoa > Arthropoda > Insecta > Orthoptera > Acrididae > Schistocerca > Schistocerca nitens. Next base: position 1,007,901,208 of record NC_064614.1, read on the forward strand.
CATAACCAATAGATTGTGGTCAGAATCCATATCTGCCCCTGGAAATGTCTTACAATTTAAAACCTGGTTCCTAAATCTCTGTCTTACCATTATATAATCTATCTGATACCTTCTAGTATTTCCAGGATTCTTCCATGTATACAACCTTCTTTTATGATTCTAGAACCAAGTGTTAGCTATAATTACGTTTTGCTCTGTGCAAAAATCTACAAGGCGGCTTCCTCTTTCATTTCTTCCCCCCAATCCATATTCACCTACTATGTTTCCTTCTCTCCCTTTGCCTACTGACGAATTCCAGTCACCCATGACTATTACATTTTCGTCTCCCTTCACTATCTGAATAATTTCTTTTATTTCATCATACATTTCTTCAATTTCTTAGTCATCTGCAGAGCTAGTTGGCATATAAACTTGTACTACTGTAGTAGGCATGGGCTTTGTGTCTATCTTGGCCACAATAATGCGTTCACTATGCTGTTGGTAGTAGCTTACCCGCACTCCAATTTTTTTATTCATTATTAAACCTACTCCTGCATTACCCCTATTTGATTTTGTATATATAACTCTGTAATCACCTGACCAAAAGTCTTGTTCCTCCTGCCACCGAACTTAACTAATTCCCACTATATCTAACTTTAACCTATCAATTTCCCATTTTAAATTTTCTAACCTACCTGCCCGTTTAAGGGATCTGACATTCCACGCTCCGATATGTAGAACGCCAGTTTTCTTTCTCCTGATATGATGATGGCTGCCTTTAAATGATATAGGAATGTACTAGTATGTGAGAACAGTTATGCAAAAGCTAGTGGCCCACCGTGCATTGCTGAAATATGATGGGTATGTTCATCTACATCAGGAACAAGTTTTGGAATCCTGATTAAAAGAAAAGAAAGAAAGAAAAGGATTGCTTATGATAGCATATGGAATTATACACAATATTTTGCCTCTAACAAATAGTAAAACCTGACTTGAATATAGTGTTACTTGTAGAAAACCATACCAAAAATCCTACATAAGCAGGGTATGTCTGTTCTGTTAACTAAGAAAATATTTTGAGGAACTATTTTCATTTAATTTTATTATCATTTTAGTACTACAGTCAAATAAGTGACAGTGGTTTTTATTTCTTGTGTGTACCAGTAGAGTACAGAGACCAGTCTCTAAAAGGAGACTCATCTTGATGCACTGCTGTAAGTAAATGCATAGTTGACGTCAACATTGTATTTGAAGCAAACTAGGTGACTTAACATACACTTACTGTTCTTATTTGAATTTGTATTTATGAATGTCACAGGCTGATACCAAATCAGGTTGAAAACATACACAGGTTAGTAATTTTAGCAATTGTTTTTAATGCCCATTGATGACAAATGCTATATATCACTGAATATGGGTTTAACACAACAATGAAGCACCCATTGTGCACTGTAAAGAATGTTATGTAAAGACAAGCAGATTTACACGTATGGAAATAAATGGAAAAAACACATCCCCCCCCTCCCCCCCCCCCTGAACAAACACACACACACACACACACACAAACTGTGGCATTATGGTAGTGTAACATACTCTGAAGGATAACACAGCTTAGAAATACGAGCTATACTATCCCATTCCTTCTCTATGTGCGTCTCTATTGCCCACTGCTTTTCCTATTGGTGAGGGGTTGACTTTTCTCATAAAACTATTTGTAAGTAGCTTTATTGACAATCATATACCAAAGCAGGATTACTCTGCTAGTGTTACAAGAAAGTTGAATGTGGATTGACTGTTAGTGCAAGTTGTCTCTGACCGTGAATATAAACAAATGTAATGTATTGTGCTTAAATAACCGAAGATGCAAATTACTGTCCAATTACACTACCGACAGTAAACCACTGGAAACGTTAATAATTGCAGATGATGGGCTATGACTCTTTGGAAGAGTCTTAACGAAATATAGTTCACCCATAAAAGAAATGGCGTACAAAACAATTATAAAACCATGTCTTGACTATTACTCATCAGTCTGGAACAGTTACCAGTTTGGATTAATAAGAAAGAGAGAACAAATAAAAGGTAGTATGTTTCATCACAGAATCATTTTGCCTGCACAAGAGTGTTTCAAAGATGTTCATCAAGCCCGAGTGGCGGATAATACAAGAGAGGCATTATCTGTCACTGAGAGGTTTACTGTTGAAAATCCAAGCCCATTTGTTTGTTACACCTTGCGGAATGAACACTTGAGGAATTAGAGCTCATACTGAGGTTTATCGACAGTTGTTCTCATGAACAGTGATGGGAAGGGGGAATTGATAGCAGCACCAGAAGCACCCTTCTCCACACTGTAATGTGGGTTGTGGAGTACCGAAGTGTAATTAAATTCAGATATCGGCAGAGGACCTGTAAAGAAGATGCATAATCTATAAAAATGGGAGTTATACTTAATATTTTTTTCCTGTTTTTCTGTTAATCAATGCCGAAACAATGCTCAGTTTCCACTTATGTTTGAAAACCTATTTTAACTAATGTGAGCAAGCATTAGATGAACAGCTTAAACACTGATACAGTGATTATTAAACAATATGCGCTATCACTGAAAAATAACATAGAACATGGTGGATGAAGCTCCTGGAGAAATTGTAATTGTACGTGACTTAATGACAGTGTCTGAAATCGGTCAGTAGAGAGGAGAACAACAGTGAGTAGATACAGGAAGCCCACCATAAATAAGAGCATTGTAGGTTTGTGTCAACTGTCTTAATAATGGCAGATACAATTTTCCCATACAAGAACATCTATCTATACACGAGAAAGGACACTAGCCAGAATTAATTCTCTATTGTACACTGCATTTTAGTGAAGAAGGGTCACTTAAAGGTGGTAATTGGTTGTAGGGTCTATTAAGGCATTAAAATAGGGAGTGACATCTATTTACTGGTAGATACAATGAAAATATAAGAAAGGGGAAAAGGAAACAACCAAAGAAGGATAAAGAAAAAAACAGACGTAGAGGATAAGGTCGAATGAGATGTGTTTACACAAACTGTAGATTAGTTGTCCCGTGTAATAGGGGAATGCATTACTGAAATATATCTGGAAGTAAAATTCTTCCAACTACCAAAACAGGCACATGGGACAACAGAAGTCTGCATATGGAGGAAAAGGATGAGCTGGTGGAAGAATAACATTCACAAACGAGGAGGAACCCTGGATGATTGGTTTGGGAACAAAAGATACTGCCATTTGTGGGATGCAAGGAACAAAGACCAAAAGTAAATGATCTTGTAAAAAAAAAAAAGCCAAAGCATGCAAAAAATTGGTTGAGAAAATGGCAAAGAACTTAGAATGAGCACCCCAAGTGGGCAGAAAATACAGTACAGACTGTTGCCACATACAGGAGACTTGTGGTTTCCTCCCTGCTCTCCAGAAGTTTCAATACCTATTTTTACAGAATATGAAACGTAAACTGATGCAGTCATCCGGTCTGTCGAACTTCTATTGTGCTATGATCCAAAATAGCACAAGTCATGAAAACTCTAGACTGTTATAATTAACTGTGAGTGGTTGTGTTTGTTAAATCTGCAAAAGCCATTGTTGGACCATGTCATTGTTTCATACTCTGTTTGTAAGGTGGTGAATAAACAAGTTAGATGACTACCATGTCCTGTATTTACTTCATGGGCCCCTCAATGTACAAGCTCCCCAGTTAAGTTGATCGCATATCAAGTACATATCATCTCATCATAATATAGTGCAAAGTCTGATTTATTATCCTGGCTATGGCCATCTGTAAAACAAAAGAATTCTCCTTTGCTGCTGTCTTGTCTCTGGAATAACATTCCCTGCACTTGAAGCTTCATTCAGTATCCTAGTACATTTAATAGAAGTTGAAGCACTTCATTTAGTCATCCTCATTAGTTTTCCCTCAAAAATTACCACACACAATCATTTCTCTGTGTTAAACTGTGAAGCAAATATTCACTTCTTCCAGTTTTACTTATTTTTGTTTTTGTTTCTGAGTTGCATATTTTTGGCTTCTCTCTGTTACTTGGGTACTGCCATGTTCCTCTTTCTCTCCCTGTCCCATCTTTTCCTCTATCACCTCTTGTGTCATATGGATTGCTGCCATGGTGCACAGTGTAAATCTACCTGCTTATTTCTCTCTATCATCATAGTTTCCACAAACAAATATAAACTAAGTTTTCTGCAGTTACATGTTTTCCATGTTTGTGTCACAAGTGTTTCTGAGTGTTGGATTCTATGCTGTATGTTACACCTCTTATGAAGTGTGTCATGAATGTACTGTAAAATATGAAAAAATACTCTCTTTGATGTAAGGAAGGACAATTAAATAAAAAAGTACACTTTTGAAATTAGTAGAAGACGAGCAGGGAGACATACTATCATTTGAGACAGAAGTCTGGAGGGAATACTACCATGAGTTATTGAATTTGAGCAATAAAGAATCATATATAGAAGAGGAGAGAACTGGAACTTAGATGGCCATTAAAAAGCTAAGAAGTGACAGAAAAACAAGATCTTTCATGGTGTTGTGTTGTATAGTATTTATTGGTCCTTTTGTCTACAAAAGCATCTTTTGCATAAAACATTCAACAAGTCAGATTATAAGTACACTTCTGAAAGTCATTTCTAGTCATACGAATTTAAGGTTACAATAAAACGCTTTATGCATTAGATATTTATATAGCACACTCCATAAATTTAAATATACTTCAGTGAGTAAAAGCAGTGATGCAATAAATATGACTTTAGAGTTTTTCCAAACGTTCTGACCTCAGTATTAGCTTTTTATGTTTTCGGGAAGAAACTTCTTGGCAGATTAAAACTGTGTGCCGGACTGAGACTCGAACTCGGGACCTTTGCCTTTTGCAGGCAAGTGCGCTACCAACTGAGCTACCCAAACCCGACTCACGCCGCGTCCTCACAGCTTTACTTCCGCCAGTACCTTGTCTCCTACTTTCCAAACTTCTCAGAAGCTCTCCTGCGAAGGTTCAAAAGGGCCTCTGTTTCTACTGTTTGTGAGGAAATCACTCCACAGATTATAAACTCACAACCATTTTATTTACGTTATTTAGCAATGACTCCATTTCGATTAAGAAAAGTTCAAAATTTCCAGATGGTAATTGGTAAACTGTAGCAATAACCAGGTTGAACTGAATAATTTCAATAGCTGCAATTTCATAGTATTTTTTGACATTTGTTCCAGTTAAGTCAGGCAGGGTAGTAAAATTTATATTTTCCTTTATGTAAATTAGCATCCCATCCTGTTTGTTGTTTTTCCTGTGTTAGTTAGAAGACAAAACGAATTTATTTATTTTCATATTCTCAATTAATTCTGGATTTGTCAGTGTTCAGAAATGCATAACACTGAGATATCTTTTAGTTCATCAGTAAACAGTGTGTTAATTTCATTGGTCTTATTACGCAGGGATTGCACATTATGGTGATAAAATTTTTAGATCAGATGTATTCATGACTTGGTGTTGAGAGCCATATTTTCAGCATCACATACCTTTAGTTTAAATTAGTATCGCTGTTTGTATTGTCTTTTTGTATTTCTTTCTTGCTCGTTTTACTTTCCTCACTGTTGTCAATAGGACGTACAGGAAACTGACAGTTATTCTATTCTTTAAAAGTCTCTCATTAATTATTGCACTGACACAATCACAGATAAACCTTCTCTTTTCATAGTTTAAATGCATTCCGTGCTTCATGTGCAGATTTCCACGCAGCTTACTTATATCTAGTATATCACACTTGGATATCGTGAAAACTGTTTCCTTATTTTGAACTTTTTTTTCAAATTTCTTTGTTCACACACGAACTATAAATTAGATTGTGCCTATGAGGCAGTGTGGCAACTACTGTATTTTTGCATTTGTTAACTTCTAGAAAATTCTGCAGAGCTTTCACACAAACCTCAGCTTCATTTTTTGCCAAATCATTCGAATCCCGTTATAGTTTTAGGCACGAAGCAGTCACGTGACAAGGGTGTCAAGAGTTGAACTGTAGAAGAGGGGAGGAAATTGGGATCAGTCTTGCTTTATATAAGTTCAACAAGGACCTATATGCAAACTACAGAAACTACATGAGAAATGAAAGATCTTCTACATTAATTATGACACAAGGAGTCTGGTTAGGTTATAGCTTCAGTTCCCAAATTTTTAAAATATACGATGTAATGAAGGCACGTAGCAACAAAGTCAGAAAGCTGGCCACTTAAAATTACCAGACAAAACATTTTAGTTGACTGGCTTATTTTTTGTAGATTGCTTGTTAATAGTGGCCTCTTGTGAAAAAGTTGAAGAAGAATGGAGCTATGATTATAAGATAGGGGAAGAAGGAGATATCATCACAGTTGAAAATACGTCATTAGAATGGGTTTCTAAATTTAAGTGCTTTGCCTGTATCACCATTACAGGTGGAAGAAGAATTAAGGGAAATATTCGGGGCATCAGACCATCTGTTAAGTGGTCAGACAGAACTTCCTCAACAAGAGACAGACATAAGGAACAAAAATAGATATTACTCAACATTAATAAATGGCTGTGAGCTTTGGATGGTGAGTTAAGCAAACAAAATGTTAGTGCCAAGCAGCAGAAATGAGATACTAGCAGAAGATAGAAAACAAGATGAGGTATACCTGGGTCCAAAATACGGCCATTTTAATGCAAAGACTGGAGAAGACTATTCATGAGCAATAACTGTACACGTTTGGCATTCCTAGCAAATAATTATCTGCCAACGTAAATGTGGGAGGTAAGGGAAGAAGGCAAGAAAGGACATGAATGGCCAAGAAAGTCTTGTAAACGTAAGAAGTACTACAGGCCAGTGGGGAAAGGGGCAGCAGTGTGAAACAGATATAGGAAGAGATGCATCAGTGAGAGAGGCAGTAGTGTAGATTGAACTGTGGGTAGCAATTTTGACCCTAAATAATGGATTCTCTCTCACCTTTCTCCTGCAAAAAAATTGCTTTTGATATTTGTGACATGCAAAATTATTCTGTGGAGTATAAAGAAGTCTTCTTGGAGTTATCTTTTGATAATAAGTATTTTAAATACTGTCTCTTTTTTCCTTTGTATTATTTGTTTTACTTATGATTAAGCTTGAGGGGATGAGGACGGAGGGGGGAGCAGCATAATCTGTGATAAATAATATTACAGGAACTGTATGTTTGTCATTCTTTTGAGGTTGTGTTTGTAAAAGCACCAATTTTGATTTCAGTTTATGTGCTGTCGTTTATTTTCTCTATTACTAATACAATCACAGTCTGAATTAAAGTTTTCTGTTCTTAAGAAATAAAGAACATCCTTCAACTTTTTTTATTTGTCAGCTCACTTCTAGGGGGAAAAAAGGCCTTATTGACCGGGAGACCTCAGCTCAGTTATTTGGCCATCTGATCCAAAGTCTTCCTATTTGCCACTTTGGCAACTTGCGCATCAGTGAAGATGAGATGAGATGAAATGAAATGATTAGTACAACACAGACACACTGTCCTTGGGTGAAGAAAATCTCCGACCCAGCCTGGAATCAAACCTGGGACCCCGCAATCAAGAAGTGCCCATAATAACCACTAGACTCACAAAAAGGGACATTATAGCTAGCTGTGTTCAACAGACCTTTTATCCAGTCATTGTATGTCAATGTTGCATTTCATAATAATGGATAAATAAAAGTTATCAAAGCACATAAATGTTTTTTTCCAGCTGCAAATTATATGAAGAATCAAAGTGACATTAAGTAGGCAAAAATAGCGCTGATATTTACGTTTATATCCATGTTAGAGATGGTTTCTATTAAGGGATTTAGTGAATAAGTCTGTATCCTTACTTATGTTTTTTCCTCTTACGTAAATATGTGTTCGAGAGATACAGTGGTAGAAGGAAGCAAGTATGGAAAAAGCGAAAACACAATTCATAACTATTCCTAATATGATGTAGGAAAACTGCTGGGATTCAAAACATCTCCAGACATCTTGGAATGGATAAATACAGGTCCTGTATGTTTTTAAGGGGAATCTTGTACCATTCTTCCTGCAAAGGCAAGTTCAGGTAACGATGATGGAGGCAGATAGCAATCACACACCCTTCTCTCTAAAGTAGATCACAGACGCTAATTAATATTGAGATCTGTTGACTGGTGGCCAGGGGAGATGTGACAATCATCTTTGTGCTCACAAAACCAGTCCTGGACAAAGCGAGCTATATTAAAGGGTTCTTGCAGCCTTGGAGAAAAGCATCACCATTAATGTACAAAAATTCTACTATGGGGTGGACCTGATCAGCCAAAATTGTTACATAATCCTTTTCAGTAATACAGCCTTGCAGATTAATCATGGGGTCCAAGGAATATTGCAATATGGATGCCCAAATCATCACCAAACCCTTGCCATGTTTCACTCTTGGCACGTAAACTAGGCCAGAACCTGGAAACAGTGTGCAACAATACTCATCTGACCAAATTACTTTCTTCCATTGCTCAAGTCCAGGTTTTATGGTTTCAGCAATAATTTTTATATGCATTTGCGTCACTGATGAGTGGTTTTAGAATTCTAGCTCATCCTGCAAATCCTTGCTTGTGCAACTCCCTCCATGTTGTTTTGGTGCTGTGCAACATTCATTTCTGCAGGGACTTTTGCAACACTGCTCTCTTATTTTTCATAACAACCCTCTTCAATGATCATCTGCTATATTCACTCAGAACATACTTTCATCAACTTTGTGACTTAGTAGGTGACAAAGCTTTCCCTGTATGCAGTATAAATCTTCTATATGGTGCCTCTAGTAACACTAAACACTTGGCTACCTCTGTTACAGAAACAACCACCATACAAAGTCACTTAGCTCCAACAGAATGCACTCACACTTCACAGAACACTTTTCTGACCATGAATGACATTTGCAGCCTATAGAGGACATTGCACACGTGCCTTTTTGATAGTCAATTCCTTCTACTTTATAGATGAATCTAGAGACTGTTAAGCCAGCTTAAGTCATAATGTCTGTTAGATTTTAGTTTTGACAGCACTTGGTCACAACAGTCAAGATTAGGTATTTTGTGTATGATAAATTTATTAATAGTGCATAACAATGTTTAATTCTGACAGCATGCTAATTCTGTAAATATTAGCTGTTCCAGTTTACTACATTGCATTCACCTATTTCGGCAGTCTCCTGACAAATGATCAGGGTAGTAAGTATTATATTCAAATGTTTTAAGTTTTTACCGTACACTTTCTGACAAGTTCCACACCCACGAGAATCATCTCACTTTTTGGGTCTATCGAACAAAAAGTGAATCTAATATAATCAAAAACATCAGAGGAACCTGCAGACTTGACTAGCCTCTGCATTGGTTTTCAAGCATGCATTTCTAGTGGTTTTCCATAATTTGGCCAACCCTTGCAGCTTGTCTAAGTTAGGTTGTGTTCATGTTTGTCTGATGCATACCTTTTTACACACACTTGATAACTGTTCGACACACTACCGTTGTAACGAGGTACTGTTTCTGATGATGACTCGTAAGAGCAGAGGCTGGTAAACTGTTGTAAATCCATCCAGCATGGTCAAGACAATTATGTATAAAAAGGTTACAAGACTGTATTAATAAAAAGTAGAGAACCAGTAAGTGGTGGTTTTGATTCTTTGGGTGTTCTACATAGTCTCCCCCTCCCCCATTTGAGTACAGTACCCAGAATTTTCATAAAACCATGTGAAACTGTCAGGAAAGTCCTCCTTTCGGAAGTTGTTTAACTTGCGTGTCACATTGGCTTGAGTGTCAGATATGTTGCCAAAGCATTGTTCCTTCATGTGTTTGTCTGCACTTTGTCATTTTGTGGTAGTTCATATTGATAATTGAGTGGTAGCTTTTGTTACTGCAATAGGACATCAGAGTCCACCATTTTCATCTATGAGTTGACACAGCTTCTCATAAGAAGCCCTTTTTTTTAAAAAAAGTTTCCTTTGTGTCTTTAGTTTTAACTACAATGTTTCATGTGTGCCTGTGTGCTAATCAGTCACTGTTCCACACTTTATTAAGTATCCAAAGTTTATTTCTGGCATCATTAGTATCGATAGGAACTGTGATTGCTGTGTTCAAATGTCAGCTGAGTTGGCGACTCTTCGCTCACAGCTCCAGACAGTGTAGGCTTTATTCATGTACTTGAAGCTGTTGCCAATGAGCATCACTTTGGGAGGCCAGACTGTCCGCAGTGAGGTTGACCCCTCACCCGTGGTCGAGTGGGAGGTCATTCCTGACATGGCAGACAGTGAAGGACTTTTTCCAAGGGGGCCAATTAGAGGGCCTCCCCAGGTCGTCTGATGAACAGTTTTCACTCACTCTCTTTGGCTGACAAAGATCATGAGCCAGATACAGTCACTTGCCCTGTGCAGAAAAGCCTCTTGGCCTCCAAGGTCTGGACATTCTTGGAGGGTGGGATTACTGGTAGTTGGAGCCCCAGTGTTAGGTGCATAATGAGGTCCTTCAGGGATATGGCTGCCAAGGAGGGGAAGGAATCCAGTGTGCACTCTCTCATTTTGGGTAACTAGTTCAAGTGGTAAAGACTGTCTTGCTTATGGGATGGAGGCAGAGCTCACTGTCTGTAGCTTTGTCGACAGAACCAACTGTGGTCCTTTGGTACAAAGCCAAATGGAGGATCTGGATCGGAGGCTCCGGCGGTTCTGCGACCATTTAGGCTGCTGATTCCTTGATTTTGGCCATAGGTTGGTGGGCTTCCACATCCTGCCTCGTAGGTAGGGGACCGCTACACACAGGAAGCGGTAATACAGGTTGGGGGGGGGGTTGTGTGGAGGGCCCAGGCAGGCTTCTTAGGTTAGAGGTTCCTGTGGAAAACTACATAAAAGGTGTCAACCTAAAAGGGAGCATGGCAATTCCAGGACGAAGATAGAACTAAACAGTCAGTACTGTAGTTGTAAATTGTCATAGCTGCGTTGGGAAGGAACCAGATCTCCAGGTGCTAATAGAAAGCACTGAAGCTCAAATCATTATAGGTACGGAAAGCTGGCTGAAGTCAGAAATAAGTTTGGCTGAAATTTTTATAAAGGACCTAATTTATTCAGAAAAGATAGATGGAATATAGATGGTGGTGTAGTGTTTATTACTGCCAGTAATAGTTTACCTAGCACAAAAATTGAAGTAGATAGTTTCTGTAGGTTAGGATGGGTAGAGATTGTATCTGACAACCAGAATAAATTAATAATTGGTTCCTTTTACCAGCCGCACCCTGCACCCTCAAACTCAGATAATACAGTTGCTGAACAGTTCAAAGGAAACTTGATATGTTGGGGAAAATAAATGTTTAAAGTTGGTGACAGGCGTAATGCATCATCCAAAATCATACTGAATGCTTTTTCAGAAAATTATTTTGAACAATTAGTTTGGGAGCCCACTCAGAGTGTAAAGGGTTGCAGAAACATACTTGACATCTTAGCAACAAATAATCCTGAGCAAATAGAGAGCATCATAATGGACACAGGCATTAGTGATCACAAGGTTCTTGTAGTGAGACAGAATACTGTAACATCCAAACCCACCAAAAATAAAATACATACATTTAAAAAATCAGATAAAAATTTGCCTGAAGCTTTCCTAAGAGACAACCTCTACTTCTCTTATCTGATAAGCATAGACCTAGAATTCAGCTCCCATTGTACCCAGAACACTGTTGAAGAAGCAAAGAAAAAAACATACCAAATTTAAAAGAACGTTAAATCCCGAAGATTGACAGAGTTTTACGGAAGATCAAAATCCAGTGCACATGTCAATGCAAGGTGCTTATAATAGTTTCTGCAATGAAACTGTCTTGAAATCTGACAGAAAACACAAAAAGGTTCTCATCGTATCTGAAGTACATGAGTAGCAAGCCATGGTCAATATCTTCACTGCACAATAATAATGGTGATGCTACTGATGACAGTGCCACTAAAACAGTTACTAAACATAATTTTTTGAAATTCCTACACCAAAGAAGATGAAGTAAATATCCAAGAATTCGAATCAAGAACAGCTGCCAACATGAGCAACTTAGATGTAGATATTCTCAGTGTAGCAAAGCAGCTTACATCACTAAATAAAGGCAAGACCTCCATTCCAGATTGGATACCAGTCAGATTCCTTTCGGAGTATACTGATATAATAGCTTCATACTTAGCAATCATATACAACCTCTCACTTTACCTGAAGACCCATATCACTAATGTCGATTTGCAGTAGGAGTTTGGAATGTATACTGTGTTTGACCATTATGAATTACCTTCAAGAATATGATTTATTGACAAATAGCCAAAACATGATGCAGATGCAGAAAATATCATTCTTGTGAAACACAACTAGCTCTTTTTTGTGCTATTGATAGGTGATGTTAAATTTATTCCATATTTCTAGATTTCTGGAAGGTTTTTGACAGTGTTCCTCACAAGCAACTGCTAATCAAATTGTGTGTCCCATTTCTGCAACAGCAGTTTGTAGCAGCTGACAGAAAGTCATCGAGTAAAATGGAAGTAATATCTGGCATTCCTGAAGAAAGTGTCTGCAGTTTCCGATCGAAATAAACAATTTAGGAGACAATCTGAGCAGCTCTCTTAGGTGTTTGCAGATGATGCTGTCATTTGCTGCCTTGTAAACTCGTCAGATGATTACAATCAGTTGCAAAATGATTTCAGTGGGAGACACCTGTATTGTGCAAAAAGTGGCAGTTGACTGTAAATAATGAAAAATGAGTCATCCACTCGAGTACTAAAAGGAATCCACTAAATTTCAGTTATATAGTAAATTAAACCCATCTAAAGGCTGTAAATTCAATTAAGTATTGAAGGATTATAATTACAAACTGAATTTTATACCGAACTACATATAACTGAAATTGGAATGGTCACTTAGATAATGTTGGGGAAAGCTGACCAAAGACTGCGATTTAATGGCAGAACATTTAAAAGATGCAACAGGTCTACTAAAGAGACTGTTTACACTATACTTGTCCACACTCTTCTGAAGTATTACTGTGCGGTGTGGGATCTGCATCAGATATTATTGACAGAGGTCATTGAAAAAGTTCAAATAAGGGCAGCTAATTTTGTATTATCACAAAATAGAAGAGAGAGAGTGGCGTTAATATGATATTCAAATTAGCATGGCAATCATTATAGCAAAGGCATTTTTCATTGCAGCAAGATCTTCTTGTAAAATTTCAATAACCAAAATTTTCCTCAAAGTGTGAAAATATTTTGTTGATCATCACAATAAAATAACAGAAATCAGGGCTCACATGGAAAGATTTAAGTGCTCATTTGCCCCGTGCCCTGTTCGAGAGTGGAATGGTAGAGGAATAGCTTGGAGGTGGTTTGATGAACCCTCTTCCAGGCACTTACTTGTGAATTGCAGAGTAATCATGTAGATGTAGATAACATCATGTCTCACCACCCATGTTAATTTTTTCCAATCAGGTCACAGCAGGTGCCTACACTTCATTGTTTTTATTCAGGAATCAAGGTGTATGGGACAAACTTAGCACACTCTTTACTCTTCTTCAAGAAATTCTGAAAAGCGTCTTGAACATTTGGACAACTTAACACTTCAAATGCACATATGTTGTTTACAGTTGCTAGTTCAAGCTGCCACCATAGTTTCTGTCTGACATCATTGATATACCAGGAATAAAATCAGTCTTAGAACTTTTTTAATGGATGGTGTATGTTCCAAAATAGATCGCCTGTTACACTTTGGTAATGCCAATTTCGTTATTCATTCTGAAGTAGATTGATTAACTTTTTATCACCTATAGTTGGTTTTCACTTGTGAGAGGTATCACTCTCTCTTTATTTTCATTTCTTTTATGTGACTTTACTATGTTTATTGCACCCCAAATTGTTCCACTTGTTTCAACAGTATTTTAATGTACAGTATTTTAATGTAGCACTTTCACTTTCTTCTCTTGAGTTTTCTTGTAAAATGTCCATGAAAATTTGGTTTCAAGTACATTCTAGGTGTTTCATGGTATTCAGAAAAGTTCATGCCATGAAATGCCCCGGGTATAGAAGAATGACTGTTATAAAATATGGTAGCAAGAAGTATTGTTCTGAAATATTTGTGGATACAGAATCCTCCCTTTTCATCTTCACAGAGTAGTGGTTCCATTTATGCACCAGTCCTCCTCTCAGAATCCTCACTCCACCACTACCCCCCCCCCCTCCTTCCTGGTTTATAGTTGCTTGCAATTCCCTTGATCTAAAACTGTCTTATTACAAAGAAATTCATGTTCTGTTGGAGAAAGCCATATTTGGTTCATAACCTATGTGCGTGCTCTTGAAATGAGTTGTCCAATTGCTCAAACACATTCAGTTGGCCCATAGCAGACACCTGTTGCTGTTTTGCTAAAAGTGTCCTTCATGCACTTCATGATAACTGACACATATGTGTGCTGAAGTTCTTCAGTAGACAGAGACTGACTACAAAAAAGCCCATTATTCAAAACAAAACTGCTAGTTATTTAAAATTGCGAAGGCTGACTTTGCTGTACCACAGTGATGCTTTATAGCATCCAAAATACAAAGTGCATATAAATATTTGGTTTTTAATGTGCAAAATCTGCTTCAATCATACTTCCTGGTTATTGTAGTCATCCTTTGATAACAGCACATCATTTGAACTGTTGCATTTGAATGATTTTAATATTAATAATAATATTAATATTACATAAACATTGTGCACTCTGCAGATACTGGTGGTCAAATGTTGTCACACTACAGGACTACTAGATTTCTGGCATGGGATAACGTCAGATGTTGTCATTGTGTGATGGTGTTGTCATATTCTTTCATAGACCAACGTTTCAGCTACTATTGCAAGCTGCTATGTAGATTGCCACCACTGGCTGTGAGAGCAAAAGACTATGTCACTGTTCCTTGCTCCTTATCTACCAATGCAAGCTAGTATAAATGAAGATGAAGACTGCTGTGGATAAAGAATGCAGTCACTGTCTCACAATGCAGAGTCGAGTGACGTTTATGAAAAACTGATATGAGGAGCAGGAGGAAATGAGACTATAGGAGATGTTTAAATGTTACTCATGCAGGAGAAGATACATCACACTGAAGAAAGCCAGTTGCAACCGTGGCCAAAATATTGATCTATAAAATTCCATAACAACAAAGTCACATACCCATAAAAATTTATTGAAGATGATAAAGTTACCTAGACATCCACAACAGAATTTCATTTTACAAAATACTATATGATAGCTATCATGCTCAGAAGGTTTCACACTCATCCCCATAATTGACTGTTGTTTTAGTATTAAAGTGTTGGTGAGAATTCATATATTCCCAGGCAAAATTGAAGGCGAGAACCATTCACAGCCGAAACCTGTACAATACGGTAAGGGAAGATCATTTCAGAAGTCTTGGTTGATCAAATATACATGGCTAGAACATGAAGCATCGACTGAAAAAGTTGTTTGCAGAACCTGCAAAGAGGCGGATGCCAAAAATCTGTTATAATTTTCTTCAAAAAAAGAATATGCATTTACTCCCATAGGGTTTTCTAACTGGAAAAAGGCTTTGGAAAAATTTTGTCTTCATGAAAATATGTTATGCTTAAAGAAGGTGTTCTGAAACTAAATTCTATAACTAACCAAAGAGTGGCCTCCCAATTGAATGAACAGTTAGATAGTGAAATGAAGAAAGGCCATTTAGCTCTTGAAACAATTTTTACTACCATGCAATTTCTACGCCGACAAAACCATTTAGAGGGCACAAAGAAGTAAACTCGTTTTTTTTTCAATTGTTGGAACTCCAAAAGAATGACATACCTGAGTTTAAAGAGTGATTATAGCATTCTGGGTATAACTGGATGTCCCACGATATTCAAAATGAGATAATTGATCTACTAGGAAAGTCCGTGTTGAGAAAGGTATTGGATTCAGTTAAGAAGACTGAACATTTTTCTATTATGGTTGACGAAACAAGTGATTCGTTGATTCACGAACAAGTGTCATTTTGTACTTGTATTGTCGATGATTTCTTAATCATCAACAGAGACTTTATTGGCTTATATGAGACCCACATCACTGAATCACAAACTCTGTTTAGTACTTTAAAAGACCTTTTTGCTCATCTTGATTTGTCAATGGATAACTTACGAGGGCAGTGCTATGATGGTGCCTTAAATATGAGAGGTAAGTTCAAAGGACTAAAAAAGATAGTTTTGGAGATACAACCAAAAGCACATTATGTGCACTGCACTGTTCACAGTTTAGACTTGGCAGTTGTAGACAGTCTCTGCCATCTTACGTCTATGAGGGATATTATGGCTTTAGCCAAGGCCTTAATAAACACCATAAGGGAATCTAACAAAAGGATGGGACTTTTCAGAAGCATACATTGTGAGAGCGCCAACGGCAAAGCTGGTCTGTAATCCCTCTGCCCAACTCGATGGACTGTGCGAGCTTCTAGTATCTTGAGAATATTGAAAAACTTTGAAGAACTTCTAGAGTTTTTTGAAACATTTTCTGTGGAGGACAAAACAGAGGCAGGTTACAAATGTGCAGGCTACAATGTTACAGTTCAAGACTTATTTCTTTTTATATCTCTATTGCCATGCAGTGAACCCAGTAGAGGATGTCAGTGAAAAAATTGAATGCCCTCATCTAAGTGTTGCTGATCTGTAAAAAATATGAGGGCTTGATTTGTATATTGAATGGAAGTCGTGATAGTTTTGATGACTTTTGGGAATTGTGTTTAAAAGAAAAACCTTCACAAGTTGATGATCCTTCACTTCCTCGGAATCGAAGTATACCAAAGAAGTATGAAAATAACAAAGCCAGCTCACCGCACACTTTCGAAACCCCAAAGGAATACTACAAAGCTGTTTACATTGAAGTTTGTGAAATGGTGCAATCTTTCATTACTGAGCGGTTTGCTTCAACTGGACTCACACAGCCCATTGCAGCAGAACAAGAATGCTTGCTTTTAGTAAACAGAGGTGAAACAAATATGGAAAAAATTTTTCAAAAATGACTTAGACATTGAGAGACTGCGCTTATGCTTGAATATGTTAGCCGATATCGCTAATAAAAAACAACTGGTCTTTAAAAAACATGTGTGATGTAAGAAAGTACATTACAAAAGAGCCTGCATTTGGATAAATGTTATGTGAAGTAGTGAAGCTTAAGCTTCTACTGGTAGTTTCAATCACAACAGCAATAGCAGAATGGTCACTTAGAGCCCTTAGACGTCTGAAGTCATATCTCTGATCAGCAATGAGACAGAAGTGATTGAACAACTTGGCTGTTCTTCATGCCCACCGAGACGTTTTGGATGAATTGGATATCCGACCCGTCATCAACGACTTCATATTCAGTAATCCAGTCAGACAGCCGACATTTGCACCTTTCTAAAGACACTGTAGCCCTAATAATGGTATTTAGAGCAATATTAAAAATATTTATAAAATAGAGAATCAAATACATGCATAATGTTAAATTTTCAGTTTCAAAATATTAGTACTAGTTTAGTACTGTGTTGCTATATTACTATAGTACTGTATTAGTTATTTTCAAGTACTTAAATATTTTTAGTGTGTAAGACCCAATTAAAACCCACTATTTATATACTTTTTGAATGAAAGTATTAGGCATACTGTATTAACTTTATTAGCTGTATTAAAGCATTAACGTTGAGATATTGTTTTTATTTAATGAACCCTGAGCCTTATTCAAAGTAAGCTAAAATTAGCTATTTCACTTATTAATTAAAGTGCTATTACTGTGCGACAGCAATGTTTTGTGTTTTATTCTTTTAATGATAGTTTACAATTTATTTAAATACAATTTCAGTCTTTTCAGAGCTATATATTCACTGCACTGTAATAGTCTATAAGCATGATTATCACTGTAAATTAAATAAGCTTTTTACGAAAATGTTTATGTATTGTTTCTTTTTTCAAAGCCAAAAGGTGTGTCAGGCTTGTCGAGTTTCCCAGAGTGTTGAGTTATTGAGAGTCCAGTTTTTGGGGTTCTAATGTTGATCATATGACTCTCAAATGCTTAAAAAAACTTTAAAACTCACTATTTTTCATCTAAATGTATAAAATTTCTGGGGCAAGACCCCCCAGTATGGGGCCCCCCAATATTTTTTATATAAGTCGGCACCCCTTGTGGCCATATAACATAAATAAAAATATTAAATAGTCTTACCGGAGCCAGAAATTTTAGGGGATACCATACCGTAAACTTACATACTTTTTTGTCTAGTAACTGTGATAGTAATGGCATATATGCACTGAAATAAATACTGAATCTTGATTAAACAGTTGCTAATAGTGTAGCATTCTTCATCTCCTTGTGGGGACAGACTTTAGGGGGAAAACAAAGGGGGAGAAACTTATTAATTTTCTGAGTACTATTTCAGAATTGTGGACCATTGTTAAAATAAGATATTTTACTGACTTTGTTGATGAAGTTTTAGCAGTTCAGGTATTCTGCTATTGACAGAAAGCAATATTTTTCACTTCGCAGTTGAGCTTGTGGTGTGTTCTCATCCAAGGGAAATAATGATTTTTCAATTCCAGAAACATGAAATATTCACATCAGTTGTGTGTTTCTTTGCTACTGTGCAACATAATTTTATGAAAGAATTGTAACTCTGTTATCCTTGATGTTATTGAACTGCTTTTTTAATTTTAACAAGTTGACAGTTCGTGTCACGAAGTTGCACATTGCTGCTGGCTGCAATAAATTGATTTGTCCATTGCATAGAACACATTACGTGAATTTAAAAAATGCACTGCTAAGTAACCTTGATTCAATTTGTAATTACAGTTGTTTGCATGATGGCTGCCTTGCTCCTGTTGTTACTGAACTAGAACAAACTTTATGAGATTTGCACATTCATTTGAAACATCTCATAAACTATATTCTATTGACTTCTCGTATGTAGCTGTTTCATGTTGTATACTTGCAAATTTATTGTTCAAAAAAATCATTACACTACTTTCTTGCAAATCTGAGTAATAATATTTCTTCAGTTTGTGAGTCCAAGTATAAATACCATAATAAGTATCTGTTCTTCTTCTTTCCACAGTATAAATCCTCATTTCCTTGTAATGCATTATTATAATAAAAATGAATAGAATACATTCTGAAAAAGCTCTTATTGAATTTTTAATTCACTTTTGCCATAATTGGTACCAAAATATATATATATATATATATATATATATATATATATATATATATATATATATATATATATAAAAAGAAAGATGATGAGACTTACCAAACAAAATATGTCTGCTTGTGCCTGTATGTGTGGATGGATATGTGTGTGTGTGCGAGTGTATACCTGTCCTTTTTTCCCCCTAAGGTAAGTCTTTCCGCTCCCGGGATTGGAATGACTCCTTACCCTCTCCCTTAAAACCCACATCCTTTCGTCTTTCCCTCTCCTTCCCTCTTTCCTGATGAGGCAACAGTTTGTTGCGAAAGCTTGAATTTTGTGTGTGTATTTGTGGTTGTTTGTGTGTCTATCGACCTGCCAGCGCTTTTGTTTGGTAAGTCTCATCATCTTTCTTTTTAGATATATATTTTTTCCACGTGGAATGTTTCCCTCTGTTATATATATATATATATATATATATATATATATATTTCGGACAACATTTTTCATAAGCATGAGTTTCATAGTTACCAATATATATATATATATATATATATATATATATATATATATATATATATATATATATATATTTTTTTTTTTTTTTTTTCGGACAACATTTTTCATAAGCATGAGTTTCATAGTGCTCTCCACAGAGCTCAACACTCTTTTCTTATGAAATCTTCTGTTTTTAGGTGCTGCATCCAATACAACACCCTGTTGTAGTTATACCAGGGACAACATTTTCAGATCTGTGTGCACTTGTAACATTCATGTATAGTGGAGAAGTTAACATATATCAGGAACAGCTTCAGGGTCTCTTAAGCATGGCAGATGCCATGCAGATCAGAGGACTAGCTGAAGTCAGTGGGGTAAGTTATATGTATGTGCTCTTTAGTAAAGAAATTCCAGCAAGCTCATGCTTGTGTGCAAGTCCTCCTCCCCCTCCCCCCCCCCCCCCTCTCCTTCATCCCTTCACCTTAGCCACACACCCACCCACCCACCCACCTACACACCCACCCACTTACACACCCACCCCACACACACACACACACACACACACACACACACACACAGAGAGAGAGAGAGAGAGAGAGAGAGAGAGAGAGAAAGTCAACTATGAGACCTGATCATTGATTTCACCTGTTTAACATTGTGATTGCTTTTGAATGCCCTAAGATGCCACACTGCACTCCTTACCAGGTGCTGTGGACATGTATATATCTGCCTGTACTGCAGATGTGGCTTCTTGCATCACCTGTCTGACCCATGAGTCTCGTGGATGTGTTAGATGCAATACCGCTCTGTCTGCATCTATTGTTATCTTATGTGAAAATGTGAGAACATTTTCAAAATGTACGCAAATCATGTAACTGGGACATGACAAGGGTACCAGCCTGGTATTCATGTTGTTGAATGTGTGAAAACACAGTCAGGCTGACTGGCTCACCAGCCCTCATCATTAATCCATCAGGTGGATCCAGTCTGAGCCGACACGTCTCCATATCTCCCAGAAGCAGTGTGCTAAGGGGTATGACTATCCGGGTGGATTTCTTCTGTATTGGGATTGAAATGCTGTATGCATCATTATTTTATTCTTTGAAGAAAGTGACATACATTGTGTAATAACACTGTTCATGTTTACGTCGCAGTTCACTTGGCGTAGACCGGGACTGTGCCCTAAGCATGCTCGATGTTAACTGACTGGGCACGGCCCGTGCTGCCTGAGTTGTTGTTGTTGTTGTTACACCGGCAGAGGTCGCGTCCGAATTCTCGCGTGCTCTCTGGTGGACGGGACTCTACTTGTGGCAACTACCGTCCGTGACGCACCGTGCTGATGTGCACCTCCCACGATCTTTCTGGTGGCTACTGCACTCCTCCTCCTTCGGGGGGTGCAGCCACTGTGATCCACTGCGTCGGAAGGTGGAGCGTCGGGCAGGAGTGATGACCTCCACATCCATTGGAAGGCCGGAGTCGAGGGGATCTGCCAATCCTCGAGCCGGAACCTTCGAATACAGCTGGAAGTGACCCACACGAAGAGGCCCCTGTCGTCCCACCACTGAAGCCCGGGACAGAACGGGCGACAAGCTGTCGAACTCCGGATCCTGTGCCACCTCGGGAGGGGCAAGACCCAGTGGCGGGGACGATGGGAAATGGACGACCACAGGTGAACCAGCCTCCTGAGAAACCGGGCCTGCGAGGGGGGCCGGCTCTCGCTGGGGCATCTCGAATGATGGCGATGCTGGTGCTGGAGCTACTGTAGGCTGCCAAGGCTGAGAACCATCGCAGTGCAGCAGAGTCACAGCAGGGAGAGGTGGTAACGGCCCCTGAGAAACCAACACGGGTGCCGGCAATGGGGAAGCCGGTGTCCGAGAGGTTGGAGGGTGGGTGCCCAAATGTGGACGTAGCTGATTTTGGTGACGACGTACCACCCGGACCCCTGCCTGCAAGGTATAGAGCCGGCGGCCATTTCGGCGCAGGACCACCGCCAGAATCCAACGTGGATTGCGACCAAACCCACGTGCCCAGACCGACATACCCAGTGGAAAGCCAGGTACTCCATTTTGCGAAGACTGGCGAGGACAAGGCCGGAGGAGGTGCAGCAGAGTCCTAGGTTGGTGCCCATGGAGGAGCTCTGCGGGGCTGCGTTCGCCCATTGGTGTGGTCCGGTATGCCGTCAGGAAAAACGTCAATGCCTCCTCCGCAGGAAATTCGTGCACATACTTTTTCATCTGCGTCTTAAATGTGCGCACCATGCGCTCGGCTTCTCCATTCGATTGTGGATGGAAGGAGGGAGAGCAAACATGCCAAATACTGAAGCGCCTACAAAAATCCTGGAAGATCTGCGAAATAAACTGCGGTCCATTGTCCGAGACCAGGGTGATTGGCAGACCTTCCACAGAAAAGATTTTTGCTAGTGCCTGGATTGCAACTTCTGAAGTGGTTGAGGAGCAGCGAACCACATATGGGAATTGGGAATAAGCATCAATGACAATGAGCCAAAAGCCATTGAGAAACGGGCCCGCAAAATCAATGTGAACACGTTCCCATGCTTGGGTTGCAGGCGGCCAGGAAGAGAACGCTGCCCTGGGAGATGCCTGTTGGCTCGCACACTGGGAACAGGCGGCCACCAAGTGCTCAATTTCTCTGTCAATACCGGGCCAGTACACATTGTCTGCGAGCCAAGGTTTTAGTACGGGAAACACCCCAGTGCCCCGCATGTAATAACGTGAGGACCTCCCTTCGTAAACTGGCAGGAACAACCACGTGAGGAGCTGTATCATCGGTAGCCAGAAGGAGAACTCCTTCCAAGACCGAGAGGGGGTCTCGTAGAATAAAATAATTACGAAGAGGGTCCGAGGCCCGGCCTGGAGGGCGGGATGACCACCCCTGCTGAATGAGGCGAACTACTTGCCGGAGAACCGGGTCAGCTGCCGTTTCCCTGGCGACTCTAGAACTAGTGATCGGGAAGCCATCAACCGCTTGGCGGGATGCCACATCCAAATGAAAACACATAATCTCTTCTCGATCGAACTTAGGATCCAGGCCCACCGGAAGACGGAAAAGAGCGTCGGCATTGGCATGCTGTCCGGTAGGGCGAAAATGAATGTCATAATGGTACTTAGAGAGGAACAAGGCCCAGCGCTGTAGTCTGTGGGCCGCCCTATGCGGAATCTGAGAGGAGGGGCCAAATAACGATATTAACTATTAACGGCTTATGGTCAGTGATTAACTGAAACTTCGTGCCATACAAGAAAGGGTGAAACATGGTAACAGCGTAGACAATGGCCAAAGCCTCTTTTTCCACCTGGGAGTAATGGGCCTGCATGGGACTAAGAGTTTTAGACGCAAACGCCAGTGGTTGCTCGGAACCATCTGCAGTGCGATGGGCCAGGACCGCCCCCACTCCATACTGCGAAGCATCTGTAGCCAGGACCAACGGCTTATGGGGGTCAAAAGTAGCCAAACAAGGCGCTGACGTGAGGAGGCCCTTCAATGAGTTGAACGCTCGCTCACATGCAGGCGACCAATCAAAAGGAACACCCTTGCACAGAAGGCAGTTCAGGGGGCAGGCTATGGTGGAAGCCCTGGGAATGAACCGGTGGTAATAGGCTATCTTGCCTAAAAAAGCTTGTAACTCTTTCAGCGAAGCGGGCCGAGGAAGGTCGACGATACCTTGGACCAAACTTCCTAGTGGCTGGACGCCGTGCTGAGAGATGGTGTAGCCCACATACTCAATGGATGGTTGGAAGAAGTTTGACTTATGCAGGTTGCAACGCAAGCCCACAGACCTGAATTTGAGAAAGAGGGTGCGAAGGTTGTGCAAGTGTTCCTTCTTGCTGCGGCCTGTGACAATTATGTCATCCAGGTAATTAATACAATGAGGGATTGTCGACGTGACATGCTCAAGATAACGCTGGAATATCGCCGGGGCACTGGATATTCCGAAGGCCTACCGCTGATATTGGTAAAGGCCAAACGGAGTGTTGACGACCGCCAGCCGTTTGGAGTCCTCATCAAGTGGTATCTGATGATAAGCCTCCGAAAGATCAATTTTCGAAAAATATTGGCCTCCCGCCACGGCGGAGAACAATTCATCAGCACGAGGCAAAGGATAGGTGTCCACCACCAATTGGGAATTAATGGTGGCCTTGAAATCGCCACAAAGACGTAATTTTCCCGAGGGCTTCCTTACAATAACGAGGGGCGAAGCCCACTCACTAGAAGAAATGGGAAGAACGACCCCTATGGGTGTCAGCCGGTCTAGCTCTTCCTTTACCTGAGAGCGGAGAGCCAAGGGGATCTGCCTTGCGCGTAGAAAACGCGGGCGAGCCGACACCTTCAACGTTAAGTGAGCTTCAAAATCTGAAACACGCTCCAGGCCCTCCTCAAAGATATCTGGAAAGTCTGAGATCAAAGATTCCAATGATTGATAGGGAATGTCTTCGGAGACCAACTGTATGGTGTCAGCGATAGAAAAACCGAGAGCTTGAAAGGCATCCAGGCCAAAAAGGTTAGTGGAGCTCGCGTCACTGACAACAATAAAAGTAATTGGCCGAGTGACTGATTTGTAAGTCACGTCACTAGTGAATTGGCCCAGTAGGGGAATGAACTGTTTACCATAACCGCGTAGACGCCGGTAAACTGGCGCCAACGGGGGCAATCCAAGGTCGGAATAAGTTTCTGCATTCAACAACGAAACTGCCGCGCCCGTATCTACTTGCAGTTGTAACCGGCACGACAGAACCGACACCTCGATAAAGAGTTTGCGTGCTGATGCGTCGGGAGCCTGGCCCGATGAAACTTCCTGAATGTCAACGTCCATGTCCTCTGTACCTGCTTCCTTCGATTCTTTTGAGGCTGAGCGGCAAACTTTAGCAATGTGACCTTTTTTATTACATTTGCGACAAACGGCCCAACGCTGGGGGCACTCTGACCGATCATGATGTATATAGCACGACGCACAGGACGGCAACAGGGGCCGGCGGCCGGAATTCTGTTTACACGCCGTCGTCCACCCGGTATGCAGTGGACGCGGCCGCGCCGCCCTGAACCGCCGCGACGTCGCACCACGCTTCCAGCTGTTGACCTGCGGCCTGAGAGACTTCATACGATTGAGCAATGGACAGGACTTCCTCAAGGGAAGGGTCTTCTAACTGCAGGGCCCGTTGCCGGACCTCCCTATCAGGGGCCGAACGAACAATGATGTCGCGTACCATAACATGGGCATACGACTCTCGCGACTGCTCCGTGACAAAATGACACTTGCGACTAAGACCGTGCAGGGTAGCGGCCCATGCCCGGTAAGACTGATGGGGCTGTTTCTTGCATTGATAGAACTCGACCCTAGCCGCCACAACATGCGTGCGGCGGCGATAATACGAAGACAGCAATGAACACAGTGCGTCAAAAGACAAGGACGAGGGTTCCTGCAATGGCACTAGCTGCCGCAAAACTTGATACAGCGAGGGAGAGATCCAAGACAAGAAGAGAGCACGACATACCTCCGCATCGGCAACATGAAACGCCTGGAAATGCTGCTGAAGGCGATGTTCATATGCGTCCCAATCCTCCGCCGTCTCGTCATATGGGGGAAAGGGAGGAGGGAATGGCGCTGGAGCAGACTGCGTGGAGAGCAACGCCGGAAGCACTTGTTTCGTGGTGGCCATGAGCTCCGTCTGCTGCTCAACCAAAACCCGCACTAAATCCTCCATGCCGTGGAGAAGCTGCGAAACCGGAACAACGACCCAACACGCAAAGAACGACCCTACTCGTCGCCAATTGTGTAATAACACTGTTCACGTTTACGTCGCACTTCACTTGGCGTAGACCGGGACTGTGCCCTAGGCATACTCGATGTTAGCTGACTGGGCACAGCCTGTGCTGCCTGAGTTGTTGTTGTTGTTGTTGTTACGCCAGCAGAGGTCACGTCCGAATTCTCGCGTGCCCTCTGGTGGACAGGACTCTACTTGCGGCAACTACTGTCCGTGATGCACCGTGCTGATGTGCGCCTCCCGCGATCTTTCTGGTGGCTACTGCACATTGTGTCTACAATGAGGAAGAAACTGTGGAGACACTCAATAACAATTATTTCTTTTATTTCAATAATAATGAAAACATTTCTATGGAATCTTGAAGTAACAGTCTTCAACCATGGATAACTTATCCGTCTATTGTATTATCACAGATGTAGTTACTTCCGCCTGATCTCACTTGCCTGAAAGGGAGGGCACAGCATTTAGGAAGAGATCACAATTTAACAATATGTTTGGTAAAAAAAATCCTTCTATTTGTGCATATATGTGATGAATCAACTTCAGGCCATCCTGTCATTTTTATGATATTTCTGATAAAAGAGATGATGAAATTTGTGGCACATTATATCAGTCAATTTTATTTTGACATCAATGCAGACAATTCAAAATCAGTACATTCTCAATTGTCCAAGTGGGTATATACAGAGTTCAGAAAATTTAGTACTGGGTCAGGAGATGTACTTTTTAGCACTCAAATTTTCAGCAAAATTCTGCCATTAGATGCTAATATTATAGTTTTGTGCCATGTTTCACTTCAGGGACTACTCTGTCTTAACTGCAGGAGGCAGTTTATGCAAAATTAGAAACACTGTTTTTTTAGTTAGCATTCTGCACTGTTGGACAGGCTTTGTCTCATTTATGTTAATTTGTATAAGTACAAAAACAGAAATTTGTACTCTTAGAATTTTGGGGAAAAGGCCAAAATAATTGCAAAAATCATAAAGCCTATTTAGAATAGGAACATTTTATCTTCAGAACATCAGAAAAACTGAAATGAGAATTCCAGAAGTACAATACTCACCATTAAGTGCTGTGAGGAATGAAAAATGTGGTTGGTGACTACCTGTAGTGCTACAAAAATGCTTGAGACGGAAAACACTGAGGATAAGACCAATAAGAACATTTGAAAAAAATCTGCAATGAGTTATTATCTTTATTAGCAATTCTGTGTCATTCACAAGCCGTAACTGGACAGACAGTGTCAAGTTTTCGACAATATTACCACAATAATATGAATCAGATATTGCAGTTTGGATGATGATACAAAAATGGATACTTTAAAACAAAAATAATAAGACAGTCAACACTAGAACATATTACTACAACTATTACTAAGCCAACATCATTCACTGCCCATGGCTGAACAGATTGCCTCACATCTTAGCAAATATATATTAAAACTACAAATAAACCAAGATAACAGGCAGGAAGCATTACACAGCACTGATGCTATAAACAGTAGTTATGAACAACAATTTGCAGTTCTTAAATGTTTCCAGTTTGTTGCTTCATATGTGATGGTATCATGTCGACCAGTCTACAAAAAAATTCATTTACAGAATATAGGGGCTGTTGCTTGAGCATCTGCAGTAGCAGTGTTTGAACATCCATTGGTATGTAGTTGAACATTTTCAGGGCTGCTGTGGGAAAACAGTCCATTGTATTATTTAGATGACAGTTTAGAATTTTGATGTCAGCCTTATTTCATGTTTTGTATTTGTGAAAATTAAGGAGACCTTTAGAGAAAAGAGAACTACCTGTATGAATACCAAGAGCTCAGATGGAGAACGAGCCCTAAGCAAAGAAGGGAAAGCAGAAAAGTGGAAGGAGTATATAGAGCCTATAAACAGGGGAGATGTACTTGAGGACAGATTTGTGGAATTTGAAGAGGATGTAGATGAAGATGAGATGGGAGATATGATACTGCATGTAGAATTTGGCAGAGCACTGAAAGACCTAAGTCAAAACAAGGCCCTGGGAGTAGGAAGCGTGCCGATAGAACTGCTGACAACCTTGGGAGAGCCAATCACGGTAAAACTCTTCCATCTGGTGTGCAAGATGTATGAGATAGGCGAAATACCCCCAGACTTTGAGAAGAATATAATAATTCCAATCCCAAAGAAAGCATGTGCTGACAGATGTGAAAATTACTGAACTATCAGTTTAATAAGTCATAGTTGCAAAATAGTAACACAATTTGTTTACAGAAGAATGGAAAAACTGGTAGAAGCTGACCTCGGGGCAGATCAGTTTGGATTATGGAGAAATGTAGGAACACGTGAGGCGATATTGACACCTTGACTTCTCATAGTGATAGGTGATAGTGGAAGGCAAACCTACATTTATAGCATTTGTAGACAAAGATAGCTTTCAACAATGTTGACTGGAATACTATCTTTCAAAAAAGGTGGCCAGGGTAAAATCCAGAAAGCAAAAGGCTATTTACAATTTGTACAGAAACTAGATGGCAGTTATAAGAGTCAAGGTGCGTGAAAGGGAAGCAGTGTTGAGAGGTAGTGAGACAGGGCTGTAGCCTATCCCGTATGTTACTCAAATGTTCAAATGTGTGTGAAATCTTATGGGACTTAACTGCTAAGGTCATCAGTCCCTAAGCTTACACACTACTTAACCTAAATTATCCTAAGGACAAATACACACACCCGTGCCCGAGGGAGGACTCGAACCTCCGCCGGGACCAGCCACACAGTCCATGACTGCAGCGCCTTAGGCCGCTCGGCTAATCTCGCGCGGCTCCATGTGTTATTCAATCTGTATATTGAGCAAGCAGTAAAGGAAAGAAATGAAAAAAACTTAATAGGAATTAAAGACCAGGGAGAAGAAATAAAAGCTTTGATGTAATTCTGTCAGAGGCAGCAAAGGACTTGGAAGAGCAGTTGAACGGAATGGACAGTGTTTGAAAGGAAGATATAAGATGAACAACAGCAAAAGCAAAACGAGGGTAATGGAATGTAGTTGAATTAAATCAAATGATGCTGAGGGAATTAGATTAGGAAATGAGACATGTAAAGTAGTAGGTGAGTTTTGTTATTTGGGCAGCAAAATAACTGACAGTTGAGAGTATGTAAAACATAGACTGGCAATGGCAAGAAATGTGTTTCTGAAGAAAGACATTTGTGAACATTGACTATAGATTTAAGTGTCAGAAAGTCTTTTCTGAAAGTATCTGTTTGGGGTATAGCCATTCATGCAAGTGAAACATGGACAAAAACAGTTTAGACAAGAAGAGAATAGAAACTTTTCAAATGTGGTGCTACAGAAGGATGCTGAAGATTAGATGGGTAGATCACATAACCAATGAGGAAATACTGAATAGAACTGGGGAGAAAAGAAATATGTGGCACAATCTGACTAGAAGAAGGGATCAGTTGGTAGTACACATTCTGCGACATCAAGGGATCACCAATTTAGTACTGGCGGGAAATGTAAGGAGCAAAAATTGTAGAGGGAGACCAAGAGATGAAGACACTAGGCAGATTCAGAAGGATCTAGGCTGCAGCAGTTACTCGGAGATGAAGAGACCTGCGCAGGACAGAGTAGTATGGAGAGCTGCATCAAATCAGTCTTTGGACTGAAGACCACAACAACATCAGCTGTGAATCTCTTGTCTCATGCAGAAGGATTCTTGACTTTCTTTTATTGAGACAAGAGAATTGAAAACATACTGGCCAAATATTGCCATTATTCCCAGCTGCTCAAAAATGGGTCTATAGTGGTCAAATTTCTTGCTGGAAGATATTATTCTTACAGACTTCTTTTGTAGGCACAATATGTTTTTACTTCCAGTAGAGTGTCCAAACAGCAGCAGTGCATAGTATATTGTGATTAAGTACTGATCTGTCATCACACATTTGAGCTTCCCAAGGAGATAAATTATACTTAAGAGCTTAGAACACACATATGCAATGTGATTAGTCCACATTAGCTTATTGTCAGTATTGGTTTGCAGTAGTTTGATCCTGTCAGCATTGCTATGGGTCCACAGTCAACAAGGCTGCATAATATTTTCTGGGTTTTATCTTGATTTACTTTCATTTTGTTTGCTTTGAACCACTTTTTGGCAACTTCAAACAAAATATCAGCATCCTGTAGTGCCTCAGTTGAATTTCTACCCTCAGTCATTGATTTTGTATCAGCTGCAAAGAATATGGTTGACAATCACAATTTAAGTCACTGATAAATATTAAAAAGAGCAGAGGGCCAGGTATGGAGCCTAGAAGTACACAGTCTTCATGTGCCATTTCGTGAGACATCACCCCCCGGATAGAAAGATTCTGATACCTGTCTCTAGGTAAGATGGCAGATCTCAAAAATGACACCTTTTGTAGTATAAGATTTTAATTATTTCAACAGTGTGTCATGAGAGATGCAATTGAATGCCTTGCTTAGATCTCAAAAGATTAAGGCCATGCAGTTCTTTTCTTCAAATTCTTCCATTATTTTCATTATAACATCAGGCATTGCAGTGACTGTAGATTTCCCTTTTCTAAATCCATGTTTGTTCAAAAATGGTTCAAATGGCTCTGAGCACTATGGGACTTAACTTCTGAGATCATCAGTCCCCTAGAACTTAGAACTACTTAAACCTAACTAACCTAAGGACATCACACACATCCATGCCCGAGGCAGGATTCGAACCTGCGACCATAGCGGTCGCGCGGTTCCAGACTGTGGCGCCTAGAACCGCTCGGCCACCCCGGCCGGCTCCATGTTTGTTATCCAGGAAGAGGTTGTTGAGATGACTTGAGAGAGGGGGCTGTTATCCACTCTCACACTGGTGCAATTAATGTGTACCACAGATGTTCTTTTTCTTCTCACCTACAGAAGCTCTGCATTTCATTTTCTTTACCAATGTTTGTGTTTAGATTGTGTAAATACACCTAGTTCTGGTGGAAGATAAACCAGCTCCAGTCAGAGAAGTATTTGAACCTATGAAACATAAGTTTAGTGGTTGTTTCTTTCCAAGTGAGCCTGCAACCATTGATGAGCAGCGCTGTCTTTCAGGGGAATTGCTCCTTTAAATAGTGTGTACCTAGTAGACCTTCAATAATGATTTAAAAATGATTGTTCTTGTAGGTGATAACACTAGCTATACAATTAATTTGGCATTGTATATCGAACAACAGCCTGAAGGAAAAATTTTTGTCAGTAATACTGTTAGCAATATTGTGTTGAGATAAGTACACCATTTCTGGAACAAGTAGGAATGAAATAGATGTCAGTTGCTTCAGGAGCATACATGCCTAATGCAGGATTAAATACTCATCTTCCACATAGGATAATAACTATGGGAAAACAACAGTAGCAGAGATTCCTCTGTCCCTGGCAGAATAACTCTTAGAAATTTATGCAACAGACAGGAAATGATCTGGTGGAAGAAGGTGATTTGATGGTGTGAATCCATTTTTAACATAATAGGAAGCATTTCTCAAATATTATTCTGTGTTAAGAGTGAGAAAAGTGTGCTAATGTGTAAGTGTGTCAACGTGTTGCCATGGCTTGCTCAATCACCAGATCTGTTTCCAACCAAGCACATGTGGTACATCATCATACGACAACTACAGAGTCACCCACAACCAGCATTAACCATCCTTGTATCGATCAACCAAGCACAACAGGCATGGAATTCCATCCCACAAAGTGACATCCAGCACCTTTACAACACAATGCAATGGCTTATCTCACTCTTGCATTAAACTACGGAAAATCTAGGATGGGATGTAACTGTAGTGGACTGTTAGGCAGCCAGTCCACAGAGACGGGTAGCCGAAAGGGCACGCGTACACACAAGCCGACTGGCGCGAAGTCTGGAACAGGATTCGTAATGAATGTGATAAAGAAAAGAACGTAGCTACTAGAACACTTAACTTTTATATCGTCCTTTGGTATACAGCATTCTTGATGATACAAGTGAGACTATCTTGAGATACATGCAATGGTACAAATGGCGCCTTGCTAGGTCGTAGCCATGGACTTAGCTGAAGGCTATTCTAACTGTCTGTCAGCAAATGAGAGAAAGGCTTCGATCAGTGTAGTCGCTAGCAACGTCGTCGTACAACTGGGGCGAGTGCTAGTCAGTCTCTCGAGACCTGCCGTGTGGTGGCGCTCGGTCTATGATCACACAGTGGCGACACGCGGGTCCGACATGTACTAATGGACCGCGGCCGATTTAAGCTACCACCTAGCAAGTGTGGTGTCTGGCGGTGACACCACAGTAACAATACCAGAGAAGGAAAGTTGCTACCTACCATATAGTGGAGATGCTGAGTCGCGATAGGCACCCACATGGCACCATCCTATGCTAACCTATTTATCGGCCATCTAGAGGAATCCTTCCTAAAAACCCAGAGTCCTAAACCCCTCACCTGGTTCAGATTCATTGTTAACATCTTTGCTATCTCGATTGAAGGTGAGGACACCTTATTCACATTCCTCCAGAACCTCAACAACTTCTCCCCTATTTGCTTCACCTGGCCCTACTCAACCCAACAAGCAACCTTCCTAGATGTTGACCTCCACCTCAGAGATGGCTGCATCACTACCTCCGTGCATATCAAACCTACTAACCACCAGCAATACCTCCACTTTGACAGCTGCCATACACTCCATACCAAGAAGTCCCTTCCGTACAGTCTAGCCACCTGTGGTCGTCGCATCTGCAGTGACGAGCAGTCCTTCTCTAAATATATCGAGGGTCTCACTGAAGCCTTCACAGACTGTAATTATCTTCCCATCCTTGTACAAAAACAAATCTCCTGTGCCTTATCTTTACAGTCTCCCACCACCTCCCAAAGTCCCACAGTCCGGCCACAGAGGAGCATTCCCCTCGTAACATAGTACCATCCGGGACTGGAGCAACTGAATTATATTCTCCGTCAGGGTTTCGATTACCTCTTGTCATGCCCTGAAATGAGAAATGTCCTACCCACTATCCTTCCCACCCCTCTTACCATGGTATTCCGCCGTCCACCGAACCGACACAATATACTCGTCCATCCTTACACAACCCCTTCTCCCAATCCCTTACCTCATGGTTCATACCCCTGGAATAGACCTAGATGCAAGACCTGTCCCATACATCCTCCTACCACCACCTACTCCAATCCGGTCACTAATATCACCTATCCCATCAAAGGCAGCACTACCTGTGAAACCAGTCATGTGATTTACAAGCTAAACTGCAACCACTGTGGTGCATTCCATGTAGGCATGATAACCAACAAGCTGTCGTCCACATGAACGGCCTCCGACAAACTGTGGCCAAAAAACAAGAGGACCACCCTGTTGCTGAACACGCTGCCAAACATGATACCCCTCATCTCAATGACTGCTTCACAGCCTGTGCCATATGGATCCTTCCCACCAACACCAGCGTTTCTGAATTGCGCAGGTGGGAACTTTCCCTGCAATACGTCCTACGTTCCCGTAACCCTCCTGGGCTCAACCTTCGTTAGTCACTGTCCTCACCCATCCAGCCCCCTCCCTTTTCCCATTCCAGCACTACACAGCCGTCATTTCACTGCCACACCCAGTCTTTTAATTTATCTTTCTTTTTATTTTTACTTCTCTCCTTTCCGCTACTCACCCCCTCCCCCCTCCGCACCTTCTCTCCTGCCCCCCATCTAAACTGCAACACTTCAGTGTCTGCCATTCCCACCATACTATCCCTCCCCCTCCCCGCCCCAGCCACCTCCTTACCCCCACCCAGTCGCCACTCCCATCTTGCACTGGTGCTGCTGCTCGCAGTGTAGTTTCAGCTCTCTGAGACTGCAGACGTGTGTGCAAGTTGTGTTTGTATGAGTGTGTGCGTGCGTGTGTGTATGTGTGTCTACTGCTGACAAAGGCCTTAATGGCCGAAAGCTAAGAGTGTGTGAATCTTTTTATTGTGCCTATCGCGACTCAGCATCTCCACTATATGGTGAGTAGCAACTTTCCTTCTCTGGTATTCTTGCATTAAACTGTGATCTTACACTCTTAAATGCATAAATATGTTCCCAGAAGGGAATTTTCCTTCTGCGTCAGAATGTGTGCTGACATGAAACTTCCTACCATATTAAAACTGTGTGCCAGATTGAGACTTGAACTCAGGACCGTTACCTTTTGTAGGCAAGTGCTGTACGTATTGAGCCACCCAAGCACGACTGGCTACCCATAACCACAGCTTTACTTCCGCCATTACGTTGCCTCCTAACTTCCAAACTTCACAGAAGTTTTCTCACAAAACGTGCAAACCTAGTGCTCCTGGAAGAAAGGATATTGCAGAGAAATGGCCTAACCACAGCATGGGGGATATTTCGAATATGAAATTTTCTCTCCGCTACGGAGTGTGTGCTGATGTGTAACTTTCTGGCAGATTAAAACTGTGTGCTGTGATGACACTTGAACTGGGGATCTTTACCTATGGTAGGCAAGTGCTCTACTGACTGAGCTACCCAAGCAGACTCACAACCTGTCCTCACAGCTTTACTTGTGCCAGTACGTTGTCTCCTACCTTCCAAACTCTGCAGAAGTTCTCCTGTAAAGCTTGCAAAACGACACTCTTGGAAGAAAGGATATTGCATGCATTTGGCTTAATCACAGCCTGGGGTTGTTCCCAAAATGAAATTTTCACTCTACTGCAGAGTGTGCGCTTATGTGAAACTTCCAGGCAGAATAAAACTTTGTACCAAACTGAGACTTGAAATTGGAACCTTTGCCTTTTGCAGGCAAGTGCTCTACCGACAGAGCTACCTGAGCACGACTCATTCTGGAAACTTCCCCCAGGCTGTGACTAAGCCATGTCTCCGCAATATCCTTACTTCCAGGAGTGCTACTCTTGCAATTTGCAGGAGAGCTTCTGTTAATTTTGTAAGATAGGAGATGAGGTACTGGCAGAAGTAAAACTGTGAGGATAGGTTGTGAATCATGCTTGCGTAGCTCAGTCAGTAGAGTACTTGCCCGTGAAAGGCAAAGGTTCCAATTCAAGTCTCATCCTGGTACACAGATATAATCTGCTGGAATGTTTCATTTAAATATGTTACCTAGATAAATCTATTCCCAAAATTTAAATACTCTACATTAATTATTTTTGGTGTTGCATTTTTTTTCCATCAGTGTATGATAAGAGAGAGAATAATTGTTCACCTTATTGAGGAACTGTTAAACAGGCAATAGGCACATAAAAATGTGTAGATCTTTGTAGCTTTGCTATTAAGTGTGAAACTTACTCAGATCTCTCTCTCTCTCTCTCTCTCTCTCTCTCTCTCTCTCTCTCTCTCTCTCTCCCTCTCCCTCCCTCCCCCTCCCCCTCCCCCTCCCCCTCCCTCACACCCCCCTCCCCTCCCCTCCCCCCTTTCTCTCTCAGTACATTCTTGTTGACTCTGGTCTGTGAAAGTGGCATTACTACCCATATAGTTTAAAAACTCATTAAATCATAAATTCTTAAGGATAATATTTCTTTTTTCATTTATTTCATAATTTATACTCTTTCTTTACATTTCACAACTGTACTTCTTATGGTGAAAGAAAAGCTCTGACAGCTGGCGGCTTTATTTCCAGCTATCAAGCTTGAGATGCAAAAGGCTGCCTGAAAGTCTTAATTTCCTAGAACTGTGGCAGCACTAAGATGATGTCATACAAGTGTAAACAAAATCACATGTGACTGGTCACAGCAGGCATACAAAGCAGCTGCACAGAGCCTGCCTTTAAAAGTCAGGGATTTTCTGTTGCTGTACAGACTACGGTTTATTCAGCAGATATGCTATCTTTGAGCCCTTTCAACAAAGGAGTCATGAATACTTATTAGCCAAAACAAGAGCAGCTTATAAATGAGAAGCATAGTATTGTGTATGTACTCCACATTTAGTGTGCGTTGTTCTACCAAGAAACACCAGAAAAAGTAATTAATAAAATATCAAGAGCAGCTTCTGAAACTTTGTTTAATACTGTACTCATTTTTACAACATCTGCTGGTATATGCCATCAACATGTAGTGGGTTGGAGGTGCAATTCCCTCTACTGGGTGGTGGGATCTGTCTGGGTGTTTGTCAGGATGCTTACAACTCCTAAGATATCCAGGGATTAAATAGCTTATGAAACAAGAGTGAATTTGTTGAAGGCTGCAGAGAAATGATCAATGAACATAACTAGTTCTTTATTGATCCATCTGATTTGGACAATTATATGGCTGTGCCCATGACCTGGTGTGGCTTATTGTTGTCTTGTGATGTTTCCACTCGACAAGGCAGGTGAGGGAAGCAAAGCAAACAGCTTGCGGCATACATGTGTTACTCTGGAGATGGTGCACTGACTTGGCGTAGCTGGCAAGCCAGTCATTGAGTTGACTTGCTGGTCACAGGCCCCATGTTGGAGCTGGCGGCTAGCAACAGACAACAGAGGTATCTTACATCATAGACGGCAGTATCATGGTGGCATGATGACTGGCAGTTTCCCCCATGTAGATGAAACCTGGACTGTGGGCTGCAGCACCATGTTATAGATATAGCTTAGGATCCAAGGCTGCGTCTGTTAACTTGTGGCGACGACTAACACACTGCATCACCAAATGTGGCCTTGCCACACAAATCACATACTTGTCTGAGCTGGGGGTTTAAATATAGCTGCCTGGCATTGGCTGTGCAGAATCAGTCATGTTTGTGTGTCATGCAGAAATGTATTGAACAGGACATTTACTAAGGTCCAGCTGTCACCTCAGTAGTGAGTCAAGCTGGAGAAGCTTCCTGAATGTTGGCCAGTGTTCCAGGCCATTGAACTTGGAAGTTCATCTTGTAAACATCTTGTTGCTGCTGATCAGGCAGGTCACCCGTGACGGCACCTTAGTTACTTTCTAGGCTGTGGCAGGGGCTTTGCACCATTACACTTCCTCCCCCAAAGAAAAAACTGGTGCCCCATATTGCAGTTCTAAGCTGGCTTCAACATAAGCATTGATTCATTTGCAGCAGATATTTACACTTTGCAACCTCTAGTTCATTCACAATGGCACTTAGTCCTTTACATTATTTACAGTATCTCACAAGCACTGAGCTTCCAGGTCCTTGTTTGCACTTCACTTCCCACTAACCAGAGAAATCCAAAAAGAAGTCGCATATCCATCATTAGTCATTTCATGCATTAACTTACACAAACAATATCACACACTCTCTGGTGTTAGTAGATGTGTCATTCTACATCATGGGAAGGGAATGGGGTCAGGAAGGCATCCTATCTGTGTAACCTTTCTAGTCTTCCCACTTAGTATTTGATGATAAACTTGCATCTCCTATATTCTCATTATTTATGCATTGCATATCTCTAATAACTAATCAGACAAATCCAAAAAGAAGTCTCGTATCCATCATTAGTCACTTCATGCATTAACTTACACAAACAATATTACATGCTCTCTGGTGGTAAAAACAAAAACCAGACATTTGTTGACGTGCAAAACTCTTTTACGTTAATCTATATGCATACTATCCTGTTGCCTTATCACTATGAACAAAAAATAAGGAAAACTATCTTCAGAAGAAAGAAATCAGTGGTAGCATTGCTATGGTCGCAGTCTCAGATGTATTGATCAGGTTAAACTCTGTAACTCAGTGAATACAATCCATTACATCTTTCTGCACAAGATTCATTCTCACAATAAATCAATAAATGCACATAATACTTCACCATCTTCACAGTAAGTCCTCAGTATTTCATAATTTTTTTTAAATTTTGTGTTGCATATGGCTAGCATCACGTCACAGAAGGAAACATTTTTTTCTTTAACTATACATATAAAGATACTTAACACATAGGAAAGAAAGTCATGATTATAATTTGATTAAATTTACAATATTTACAAAGCACCAAGGTCACAGGCTTATTGCAACTGCTGAAGATACACAGTTGATTCTTTAGTTGCCAGCAGAGACTCCTTCACATTGTCAGGAAAGGGTGAATTTGGACATGTATGTATGAAATGCTGAACAGTTTGTTGTTCTGCACTGCAATCACAGCTGGGTGATGTTGTTAATCCCCTTTTGTACACTGAGTCAGCACATCTTACGCTATTTGTCCTTATTCTATTGAGTGCAGACTAGATCTAGCAATGACCTTCTAACCCGAGTGGTCTGGTTGAGATGCAAGGCATCTTCAGCTGATCTGGGATAATATTGTTCTATCGTATTTCTGTCCATTGGCCTGCTGTTGTCACTACATTGCCCACCAGAGATTTTGCTCCTTATAGAGGTTTGTGACAGGAGCAAAATGTGTTTTTACTGAGTACAGGAATGATCTTGTGTATAGGGAGAGAATATAACAAGCTATTTTTGTAAGCTCCCACTTGAGAACAGCTTCATACCACAAAAACTGGGGAACTATATGACTGAGAGGCTGAGAATAGGCAGCCAGAAAGTTGGAGTATTTCTGATTGTTCCTGTGATGATGCATACAGTCTGGTTGAGTTGTGTATCACTGCAACATAATATTCTGTCACAGGGTACACCAGTCCAAGAGCAGATTTCCTGAGAGTTGGAGCTGATGATTCCTGTATCATAATAAATCTCAGCATTTCAACTCACTGCTACCTCTCATTCCAAGAGACAATGGATAGTCCTGCGGTCCCACTTCGTGAGCTCTTCAATTTCACGGACAAGCTTTCTGAAATATTATCAGTTCAACAGTTGCAGTTTTATTCATTTTGTGAAAATGGACATGCTGTTGCACTATGAAAAGACCTCTTTCAGAATCCAAGAATAAATATGTGCACTGTACCTATAACTTTATATTACATGTGGGCCATAAAGATTGCTTAGATGTTCACATGACTTAACTTACCTCATTATTCATATTTGAACAGAATAGAAAGGGCCATCAGAATAAATAGAACAGTAGCAAGTAAACTCTGTAAAGAATCTATGAGACAGATCACATCAAAAAAACAAACTTATGTAATTAATTTTGGGTTTATCTGCAGGTACATGTCTGCTGTCCTGCTACACATTGAAATCCTTGTGCCATAGTACTGTAATGTACCACTAGGTGATCCTAAACGAGATGGCACAGCCCATTAATAAAGTGAAGTATCATCCAGTATTTCATTTTCTTCATCTGGAGGGGAACAACATTGCAGCAATACATGCTGAGTTGGTTGGAAGTGTACCATCATATGACACAGTGATCAGGTGGTGTGGTGTGGGCAAAGTGTGAATGACAAAGAAATGGAGTGGTAGACTATGTCTTTATAAAGGAGTGGGAATGACAAGAGAAATTGGAGCTGTGCTTCTCAAAGCCATCACAAACAAGGCAATTATGGCAAATCTCGTACGAAATTTTTAACATTTGAAATGTCGCTGTGCACTAGGCTCCACAATTACTCACACCCATTCAAAAAGCTCACTGAACTGTGGCAGCAGCAAAAATGTTGCAACTGTGTTTAGCCAATTGAGATTACTTCTTAACCAACTAATCAACATGGACAAGTGCTTGGTGTATCACAGTGATCCTGAGAACAAAGAGCAAAGTAAGCAGTGGAAACATGTATTCACCACCACTGAAAAAGTAGAAGACCCAACCATTGTTGGTCAAGGTGACAGTGAGTGTTTTTTGGCTGTGCCATCATGTGATACTAACAGATTATGCTCATAAAGTGAAACCATCACAAGGATGTGTTATTATGGTCTTCAGTCCGGGGTCTGGTTTGATGCAGCTCTCCATTCTACTCTATCCTGTGCAAGCT
Organism: Schistocerca nitens; assembly: GCF_023898315.1. NCBI lineage: Eukaryota > Metazoa > Arthropoda > Insecta > Orthoptera > Acrididae > Schistocerca > Schistocerca nitens. Next base: position 1,007,940,417 of record NC_064614.1, read on the forward strand.
TCTTCTTCTCCCAGTACCTACTGAAGCCTACATCCGTCTGAATCTGCTTAGTGTATTCATCTCTTGGTCTTCCTCTACGATTTTTACCCTCCACGCTGCCCTCCAATACTAAATTGGTGGTCCCTTGATGTCTCAGAACATGTCCTACCAACCGATCTCTTCTTCTAGTCAAGTTGGGCCACAAATTTCTCTTCTCCACAATTCTATTCAATACCTCCTCATTAGTTATGTGATCTACCCATCTAATCTTCAGCATTCTTCTGCAGCACCACATTTCGAAAGCTTCTATTCTATTCCACTTCTATTCTCTTCTTGTCCAAACTATTTATGGTCCATGTTTCACTTCCATACATGGCTACACTTCATACAAATACTTTCAGAAATGACTTCCGGACACTTAAATCTATACTCAATGTTAACAAATTTATCTTCTTCAGAAACGCTTTCCTTGCCATTGCCAGTCTACATTTTATATCCTCTCTACTTCGACCATCATCAGTTATTTTGCTCCCAAAATAGCAAAACTCATTTCTGCTTTAAGTGTCTCATTTCCTAATCTAATTCCCTCAGCATCACACGACTAAATTCGACTAAACGGTTGCGTAATGACCAAGGTCAACGCTCACAAAGAGTATCTCTCATGTGGCTGGAGTTTAATTTTCTTCTTGCACTTGTCAACACCTTTAACCCACACTGATTCAGATTCATTAATTTTACAGTGATTCCTGGTCCTGAGAACGAAAGGCATGGTTGACAGGTAATATGATTTACCGATATCTCCTCTGCGATGTGAAATGTCCAAAAGGCGACGACATCACGTCTGTTAAAATTTTCTAGCCCTGGAACTGTATCAACTTTAGGTCCACGGATGAGGGCTACAGTTATCCAGCCATTACCATGCTGCAGGGTATCATTGTTGCTTAAGGTAAAGTTAAGAACTCTACCACAAAATATTGTTGGACCATGCAAGACTACTTTTGCACCAACATAGTTCTCCATATTAATAGCAATATTGTGTATTGCTTTATAAACTGTAAGGCACGTACACCTTCTTCTCCTCTAATATCTTGGCATTTTCTGTGTAAGCGGTCCAATGCTGTTGCTCCAGCGGATGCACGAAGACTGACGCCTTCTTACCAGATTCATTACTTATATAGACAAAACTGTTGCCTCCTTGCATGGTCTCACCAACAAGTTGCATGCAGGACGACTTGTGCACCTACATAGTTAGAGGTATTAATAGCAATACTGTCTATTGCTTTATAGACTGTAAGGTGGGTATGCCTTGTCCTCTTGTAATATCGTGGCATCTTCTGTGTGAGCAGTCCAGTGCTGTTGCTTGAGCGGCTGCGCGAGGACTGATGATGCCTTCTTCCCACTTGTTGGTGCATGGTCCATCAATGTTCTGTGGTGGAGTTCTGAAATTTACTATTACCAACAGTGATACCTTGCAGCATGCTAATTTCGACTTTTGTTGATGTTCATCTTATATCATCCTTTCAACACACTGTCCATTCCGTTCAACTGCTCTTCCAAGTACTTTGCTGTCTCTGACAGAATAACAATGTCATCAGCAAACCTCAAAGTTTTTATTTCTTCTCCATGAATTTTAATACCTACTCCAAATTTTTCTTTTGTTTCCTTTACTGCTTGCTCAATAAACAGATTGAATAACATCGGGGATAGGCTACAACCCTGTCTCACTCCCTTCCCAACCACTGCTTCCCTTTCATACCCCTCGACTCTTATAACTGCCATCTGGTTTCTGTACAAATTGTAAATAGCCTTTCGCTCCCTGTATTTGACCCCAGGCATCTTCATAATTTGAAAGAAAGTATTCCAGTCAACGTTGTCTAAAGCTTTCTCTAAGTCTACAAATGCTATAAATGTAGTTTTGCCTTTCCTCAATCTATCTCCTAAGATAAGTTGTAGAGTCAGTATTGCCTCACGTGTTCCAGTATTTCTATGGAATCCAAACTGATCTTCCCCGATGTTGGCTTCTACCAGTTTTTCCATTCGTCTGTAAAGAATTCACATTAGTATTTTGCAGCCATAACTTATTAAACTGATAGTTCGATAATTTTCACGTCTGTCAACACCTGCTTTTTTTGGGATTGGAATTATTATAATCTTCTTGCCTGCTTTTTTTGGGATTGGAATTATTATAATCTTCTTGCCTGTCTCATACATCTTGCTCACCAGATGGTAGAGTTTTGTCAGGGCTGGCTCTCCCAAGGCCATCAGTAGTTCTAATGGAATATTGTCTACTCCCAGGGCCTTGTTTTGACTTAGGTCTTTCAGTGCTCTGTCAAACTCTTCACGCAGTATCATATCTCCCATTTCATCTTCATCTACATCCTTTTCCATTTCCATAATATTATCCTCAAATACATTGCCCTCATATAGACCCTCTATATACTCCTTCCACCTTTCTGCTTTCCTTTCTTTGATTAGAACTGGGTTTCCATCTGAGCTCTTGATATACACACTTGTGTATTCAATTAAATTCAGTACCTCTTCTGTTACCCAAGGATTTCTACTAGCCCTCATCTTTTTACCTACTTGATCCTCTGCTGCCTTCACTATTTCCTCTCTCAAAGCTACCCGCTCTTCTTCTACTGTATTTCTTTCCCCTATTCTTGTCAATCGTTCCCTAATGCTCTCTCTGAAACTCTCTACAACCTCTGGTTCTTTCAGTTTATTCAGGTCCCATCTCCTCACATTCCTACCATTCTGCAGTTTCTTCAGTTTTAATCTACAGTTCATAACCAATAGATTGTGGTCAGAGTCCACATCTGCCCCTGGAAATGTTGTACAATTTAAAACCTGGTTCCTAAATCTCTGTCTTACCATTATATAATCTATCTGAAACCTTCCATTATCTCCAGGTCTCTTCCATGTATACAAACTTCTTTCATGATTCTTGAACCAAGTGTTAGCTGTGATTAAGTTATGCTCTGTGCAAAATTCTACCAGGTGGCCTCCTCTTTTCATTTCTTACCGCCATTCCATATTCACCTGCTATGTTTCTTTCTCTTCCTTTTCCTACTATTGAATTCTAGTCACCCATGACTATTAAATTTTCTTCTCCCTTTGCTATCTGAATAATTTCTTTTATCTCATCATACATTTTTGTCAAGCCAATCTCTTCGTCATCTGCAGAGCTAGTTGGCATATAATCTTGTACTACTGTGGAAGGCATGGGCTTCATGTCTATCTTGGCCACAACAATGCGTTCAGTATGCTGTTTGTAGTAGCTTACCTGCACTCGTATTTGTTTATTCATTGTTAAACCTACTCCAGCATTACCCTTATTTGATTTTGTATTTATAACCCTGTATTCACCTGACCAAAAGTATTGTTCCTCCTGCCACCTAACTTCACTAATTCCCACTATATCTAACTTCAACCTATCCATTTCCCTTTTTAAATTTTCTAACCTACATGCCCGATTAAGGGATCTGACATTCCACATTCCAATCCGTAGAACGCTAGTTTTCTTTTTTCCTGATAATGACGTCCCCCTGAGTAGTCCCTGCCTGGAGATCCGAATGGGGGATTATTTTACCTCCGGAATATTTTACCCAAGAGGTCGCCATCATCATTTAACCATACAATAAAGCTGCATGCCCTCAGAAAAAATTACGGCTGTAGTTTCCCTTTGCTTTCAGCTGTTTGCAGTACCAGCACAGAGAGGCCATTTTGGTTAGTGTTACAAAGCCAAATCAGTCAATCATCCAGACTGTTGTCCCTGCAACTACTGAAAAGGCTGCTGCCCCTCTTCAGGAACCACACGTTTGTCTGGCCTCTCAACAGATACCCTCCGTTGTGGTTGCACCTACAGTATGGCTATCTGTATCGTTGAGGCACGCAAGCCTCCCCACCAATGGTAAGGCCCATGGCTCATGGGGGGGGGGGGGGGGGGGGGGGGGGGGATTATTATATTCTTTTTGAATTCTGAGGGTACTTCGCGTGTCCCATACATCTTGCTCAGCAGATGGTAGAGAGTTGTCAAGGCTGGCTCTCCCAAGGTTATCAGTAGTTCTAATGAATGTTGTCTACTCCCAGGGCCTTGTTTCGACTTAGGTCTTTCAGTGCTCTGTCAAACTCTTCTTGCAGTATCGTATCTCCCATTTCATCTTCATCTACATCCTCTTCCATTTCCGTACTATTGCCCTCACATACATAGTTCTTGTGTAGACTCTCTATTTGCTCCTTCCACCTTTCTGCTTTCCCTACTTTGATTAGAACTGGTTTTCCATCTGAGCTCTTGATATTCATACAAGTGGTTCTCTTTTCTCCAAAGGTCTCTTTAATTTTCCTATGGGCAATATCTATCTTACTCCTAGTGATATATGCCTCTACATCCTTACATTTGTCCTCTAGCCATCCCTGCTTAACCATTTTGCACTTCCTGTCGATCTCATTTTTGAGATATTTGTATTCCTTTTTGCCTGCTTCATTTACTGCATTTTTATATTTTCTCCTTTCATAAATTAAATTCAATATTTCTTCTGTTACCCAAGGATTTCTACTAGCCCTCATCTTTTTACCTACTTGATCCTCTGTTGCCTTCACTATTTCCTCTCTCAAAGCTACCCACTCTTCTTCTACTGTATTTCTTTCCCCTATTCTTGTCAATCGTTCCCTAATGCTCTCTCTGAAACTCTCTATAACCTTTGGTTCTTTCAGTTTATTCAGGTCCCATCTCCTCACATTCCTACCATTCTCCAGTTTCTTCAGTTTTAATCTACAGTTCATAACCAATAGATTGTGGCCAGAGTCCACATCTGCCCCTGGAAATGTCTTACAATTTAAAACCTGTTTCCTAAATCTCTGACTTACCAATATATAATCTATCTGAAACCTTCCATTATCTCCAGGTCTCTTCCATGTATACAACCTTCTTTTATGATTCTTGAACCAAGTGTTACCTATGATGAAATTATTCTACCAGGCGGCTTCCTCTTTCATTCCCTACTCCCATTCCATATTGATCTACTACTTTTCCTTCTCTTCCTTGTGCTACTATCAAATTCCAGTCCTCCATGACTATTAAATTTATTTCTCCCTTCACTATCTGAATAATTTATTTTATCTCGTCATACATTTCTTCAATCTCTTCATCATCTGTGGAAGTAGTTGACATATAAACTTGAACTACTGTGGTAGGTGTATCCATTTCCCTTTTTAAATTTTCTAACCTATCTGCCCAATTAAGGGATCTGCCATACCATGCTCCGATCCATAGCAAGCCAGTTTTGTTTCTCCTGATAATGACGTTCTCCTGTGTAGTCCCCACCCTGAGTTCCGAATGGGGGACTATTTTACTTCCCGAATATTTTACCCAATAGGTTCACTAGCCTTTACAAAATCAATTTTTAACTCACTGCATCCTATTGTGGACATGATCACAACCAAAATATATTTGTGTGAGCGAGAAAGCTTTTAGTGACTCGCCCCATAATTGTTGCAACTGCTGATGTGGCTCCAGTACAAAACACTTCATAACAGACTTCTGATGCCGATGCTGCAAGCATCAGAACCTACAAGCACTTCCTGACATGAATTTTGCCGGAGGTGACTGTTCGGAGGGCGGAAATAGAGATAGTTCTGTGTCAGTAGACACTATACCAGTTCATTCCTTGCCAGTTTTTTTTTTTTTTTTTTTCAGAAGGATGATGGTGATAAGTTGTCATCAGTAGGCACAGTGAATGAAGATTCAGAATTAGTTATTTACTTCCATAAGTTACAAGCAGTGTATTGACTTGCTGTTGACATCAGCTGTTGATATCCATAGAGGAATTGCATTGTAAGTGGCCTTCAGTTTGCTCACGGTAGCTGAAGCTACATGCCCATTGCTCGCCAGCTGCTGTTATGATGGCTGCCGCCCATGGTGGATTCAGTGCCCACTGTATTGTGATGCCGCAGCAGTGAGTGAAGGTAGTGCATGTGCTGGACTTACACATGCTGGTTTGGGAGGTGCTCCATCCCATTCTGCTCACCATCTTTCTTCTTCGTCTGTTGAAAACAGTTGCCATGTAGCTGTTTAGTATGAAAATTCTGGCGTGCTGTTCAGGTAGGCCCTGGTCTGTCTGCTGAAGTATCAGATATGCTGGTGCCCTGTTCTGGGATAATAGGGAAGACCCCTGGATCCACCCATTTGCAACAGTGGCAGAACGTGATGTTGAACTCTGTGACTGGTGATTATGGAGAAATAGCCATTTCTCCCCATAGTGGCTGTTGCTGCTTAGTAGCATATAGGAAATCTGCAACAGACTTGTGCCAGACATCACTTTACAGTAATCAGGGAATTGAGTGTGAATGTTACATGCGCCATTGATCTGTCTAACCGACTGTCTTATGAGCTAAAATGGTGGGGTATTTATGGAGCAAAGTAGTGGCTATGTTTACCCAAGGGCCCTTGTCTTGACTGCAGAGGTCTCACTGTTACAAAGGTGTGAGCAGTTACTCTGACTTGCTTGTGTAACGAGTTTGTTATAATATAGGAGTGGTTTGTAAAAGTTCTTGGTACACATTGTATTAACAGTAGCATTTCTGTCATCATGTAACGAAGGAGCTATGACCCCTTTTAGTTGCCCTGTCTAAAGCATTCCTGCTGAGGTCTGCTGTCTGGCACACCAGAAGTGTCAATATTGTGTTTTATCCTTACTCACTCCCAATGATGAAATCTTGTTCATCGCACCCCCCCTCTTGTGAGCACCACCGTAATGTGAGCGAGGTAGCTTTGCTCTGGGACAAAGAAAATTTTAACTGTGCTGCCTTGTACAAAGTTGACATCAACAATATTCTCATTATCATTGTCAGCTCCTCTGGCATGCAACAGTATTCTCATTATCTTTGTCAGCTCCTCCATTTGATGACACAATTACAATATAGATCCAGGTACCCTGCCAGGCACTACTCTTTAATCCACCGGGCGCTACTCTCTAATCATTCTTCGATCTTACGCTATCCATTCCTAATCCACCACAAAAACTCTTTTCTCTAAATTATCCAACTCACTGATAAATGTGTACCTTGGACGCTTACTACATTATTTGATTTAGCTCTAATAACAGTACAACAGTTTCATCGTTTATGTAACAATCATAACTTCTGACTGCCAATAAACCATTTTGCCTCTTTTATAACTTTCCTACGCTCAGTAAACATACTTAAAATCACCTGGCCTTATTATTCTCAATACTTTTTCACTCATACTCATCCCATAAGAAAATGACCTCTCCAATTACTATGGTTACCATTGACACCAGAATTATATTAGTTGTCCCTGTGGGTTTAGTATCAGCTATTCTCCCTATTTACTCCCACTGAATTTATATATGCTGTATTAAAAAAGAAAACCAAAAGAAAACTACGCCCCTTGAAGGAATCATACGAATGGGACGAAAATCAGTAGATATGATGTACATAAGCAGACAAACAAATAATTACAGTTTCTGAAAAATTGGGTTATTTATTCAGAAGAAAGAGATTCACAAATTGAGCAATTCAGTAATATGTTAGTCCACTTCTGGCCCTTATGCAGGTAGTTATTTGGCTTGGCATTGACTGACAGAGTTGTTGGATATCCTTCTGAGGGATATTGAGCCATATTTATCACACTGGTGCATTAGATCGTCAAAATACTGAACTGATAGGAGGGCTCTGCACTAATGCTCCAAACATTCTTAATTGGTGAGAGATCCGGAGCCCTTGCTGGCCGAGATGGGGTTTGGCAAGCATGAATACAAGCATAAAGACTTTTATCATGTGTACTGGGCGTTATCTTGCTGAAATGTACGCCCAGGGTATTTTAATCTGTACCTACACCAGTTTTAGTTTTTATACTTCTTTAACTACTATCACTAAAATAATAATTAGTATCACACTTGAAAGTTCATTACCATGCACAAATTGTCTGCCCTCAGTCTTAGAACCAGAGAGAGAAATCACACCTTGTACAAAACCCTCAACATTCAATACTACTGAGAACACAAATAAATAAACTGTTTATCACAGATTGATCTGTTGTTCATATAAACTGTTTATTGCAGACCAACCTGTTGTTCTCTGTAAAGCGTGTATGTGTAGAAGAATGTTCATTATCTGGCATGGTACTCACTTAGATCATGTGCTACCGACTAAGGAATGTATTTTAACTCTTGACAATCAGTGTAACAATCACAGCTGTCGCTGTTTTTTTGGCCAGAGCTTTTGGGCATGACACATTTGTCATCCAGTGGAATTTGTGGTCCTGGTTCTCAATTACATTATAGTAGATTAGATTAGATTCAGTTTTCATTGCATAGACCCAAAAATGAGATGATTGTCATGGGTGTGGAACAAGTCATAAAGTGTAACATAAAAAGCATAAAACAGTTGAATATAATACTCACTATCTTGATCGTTTGTCAGGAGATTGTCAAAATACAGTAAACTGAAACTGCTAATATTTACATAATCAATGCACTGTGTGATTGAAACATGGTTATGCACTTTCAATAATTTTATCATGCACAAAATACTTGATCTTGACTGTTGTAACCAAGTGCTGTCCCAACTTGAAATCTAATAGACATTTTTACATAAGCTGCTGTAACAATCCCTGCTAAGATATTCATCTGTAGAGTAGAAGGAGTTGCCTATCAAAAAGTCTTTCACACACTGTTTAAACTATGCTTTATCTGAAACGAAGTTTTCAATGGTTGCTGGCAATATATTAAAAACGCGTGTTCCTTAATATCGGACCCTTTTTGGACCAAGGTAAGTGATCTTAGGCCTTTTTGTAGATTGTTTGTATTCCTAGTGTTCATACTATTTATTGAGCTATTGGTTGGAAATAGAGATATATTACACACAACAAATTTCATTAAGGAATAAATATACTGAGAAGCAATGGTTAGAATACAAAGTTCCATGAACAGGTTTCTACATGGTGTTCTTGAATTTACACCACAAATGAGTCTTATTACATGCTTTTGTATGCTAAAAACATTTGCTCAGTTTGATGAGTTATCCCCTGAATATGACCCCGCATGTCATAATTGAACGAAAGTAAGCAAGGTATGCAATCTTTTTCGTATTTGTATCTTCTACACCTGACATCCTTCTCACTGCAAATACAGACCTGTTTAGGCACTTTGGCAATTTTGTGGTCGGTCCTTCGCAACTGAATATATTATCAAGTTGTAATCACATAAATGTAACACTATTGACCTCTTCGATCTGCATGTCTTCATATGTGGAAGGACATCTCTTACATGTTCTGAACTGAATATAGTGGGTCTTTGCAAAGTTTAATGGCAGTGAATTAGCTTTAAACCATTTATTAAAGTCAATGAAAATTTGGTTAGTAGCCATTTCTAAATCTTTACTTGACTTGCTCCTTATTCAATGTTTATATTATCTACAAACAAAACAAACTTAGCATCTGGCAACATAACAGATGGGAGGTCATTAATGTACACAAGAAAAAGCAAACCCAGATCCAAGATGGAACCTTGAGGAACACCACATGTAATTAATTTCCAGTCAGGTGGAGATTGACTGCGTTCTGCACAGGTATTTCGCAACAACAGCCTTTGTTTTCTACTAGTTAGGTAAGACTCGAACCATTTCACAGCACTGCCAGTGACATCGTAATATTCTAATTTACTTAAGAGAATACTGTGATTGATACAGGCAAAGGCTTTTGACAGGCCACAGAAAATGCTGCCAGTAGCTTCTAATTTGTTATTTAATGAATTAAGTATATTCTCATTGTATGTGTAAATAGCTTTCTCTGTAACAGAACCCTTAAGGAAGCCAAACTGTGAGTTGGACAACATATTATTTGCAGTCAGATGCTTAAAGAGACATTTGAACACAACCATTTCAAATATTTTTGAGAAAAGCTGACAAAAGTGAAATGGGTCAATAGTTTGATGGTATATCTTTACCCCCTTCTTGTAAAGAGGCTTAACTTCAACATATTTTAGCCAGTCAGGAAATGTCCCATTGGTAAGAGATTGATTACACAAATAATGTAAGATAGAACTTGACTCACATGAGCACTCTTTGATTAACTTAGTTGATATGTTATCATACTCACTAGAATACTTACATTTTAAGGATTTTATGATGGTTGCTACTTCTTCAGGAGATGTGAGTGTCATTTCCATTTTACTGAAGTTATTGGTAAAGACTGGTCTCTGATACTCCATTGCTCTGTTTACCGAACACAATAACCCCAAGCCGTCAGTAACAGAAACAAAGTTCCTGTTTAAGAGGTGCAACACTATATGCACTTCTTACCAATGTCTCATTTATTTTTAGAGCTATCTGTTCCTTTTCCTTTTTGGGTCACCTGTCTCTGTCTTTACTATGTCCCATATAGCTTTTATTTCTTTGCCTGATGTAATTACCTTTTGCTCATAATAAAGCAGCTTAGATTTCTGGATTACTTGCTTAAATATTCTGCCGTATTCTTTGTAACACATTACAATGCTAACATCAGAGCAATTCCTAGATAGTATGTACAATCTCCTTTTTGTCCCTTATGATATCTTTATTCCTTGTGTAACCCATGGTTTATTTTTAGACTTCTTTATAATTTGAATTATCATTAGGGGACAACAATTTTCAAAAGAAGAAGTAACTTTGTTAAAGAATGCTTTGTATTTTCCATTTGAGTCAGAAGTATTATAAACATTTATCCAGCTCATGTCTTTCATCAGTCTCCTAAAATTCTCAATTTTTAACTGATTTATTACCCTCCTGTACTCAGATCTAATAGATTTTTTGTCCTGACAAGTTTGAGTATTTAACACAAGATGCCTGTCTCTAGCAGGGGGCTCTGACACTTGTTTAAATTGGAGGTCAGAGGGGTATCTTACAACAGGGTGTATACGACCCGGGAGACCTGGGAAAAACACAGGAATTTTTTCATCGGGGAGAAAACCGGGAAGAACCCGGGAATTGTTTAGAATTCTGAGAATTTTTCATTGTTTTAGTTTTCAGTTAAATTTTTGTGATTTTGACTGGTAAGAACCGATACTCTAACAAAGGATATTACTGTATCCTGCTACTGCAGAATAATACTGCAGCAACAAAACATGAACGAGAGAAAAAAAGAAAATGGAAATGAAACTTAAGTTGCAAAGGAAATGTGGCTTATACAACAACAAAACACAGTGCTCATACAAGCGTCTGCCAACAGCAAAGTGTGTCAAAGGTTTTATAACATAACAAATTGCCTCCGATGAGGGTGACGTGACAACTGTTTAAATTAGATTCGTTTGAGCACTTGCGGGCGGACTCTTGCACATGCGCCGTTGCTTCTGGTTACAGAAGTGTGGCTGGGTGCCACTTTCTAGTATTGCCCCGGGTCGGAAATATCATAGATCCGGGGCTGATGCACAGAGCAGTCTGAGGTGTGGTGGGGAGGTGGGTCGTCCCACGTGACCTGTGTTTGCGTTCAGTGATTTTGTTGTTTCCTCTTCGTTTATTGCTCTCACGTTAAATGAAAACAAAACAGATTTTCATGGCCAGGAGCTAGCAAATGAATTAAAATATGTTCGCATAATTACGGAAGGCTAAAATATGTTGTTAGTTTCAGATTTTACTTCTACCTTTCTGACAGTCAAGCATTAATCGCCTTGCAGAACAATGAAGTTATTTTTGTCGGTTTGCTAAAGAGATTTGTCTTTTATTAATCTTCCCTGCTGAGACAGTCAATTTATTTGAAACGAAGTCTTTAATTTCACACTATTGGCTAGTTTCAACTGTTCGCTGCATTTCAAGTGTACATGTGGCATTATGCCATAATAAAGAACCAAACATGAGATAATACAGTACTGGTACTCCAAGAAAATTTACATCTGAATCTGGATGTACGAATGTGCACTTTAAGTCGAATTATGCATTTTAGTATGGTTCACGAAATTCCGATGCTCTTGAAGTATCCTCTGATGTCTTGTTTCTTTTATGACATAATGTAAAATCTTTTAATATTTTACACTTAGGAACATCGTGCTTCCTGCATCATCATAACTGCGCAAGCGCAGTGACGCTTATTATCTTGTGCTCTCTTGCAACTGCTGAAACGAACCTGTTTCTAACAGGTTGCAGAAAAATGTTGCGATTGGTAGTTTGAAAAGCGTTACATTCAAAGTAAATTTCCTTTTATGCAAGATGAACTATGTGCGAGAATGTACGATGAATTTCTTAAATCACAAAGCGCTTGACTCTCATTTAAAAATCAACTCTTTGAGGAGACCATTTAGAAGAATTTCGAGCCCAGGAGATCAGACATTTACATCGATATTAAAAATTTACTGGCACATTTGTGTGATGTATTTTAAAGTGTAACACATGCAAAAACGATCAACATTATATGCGGAAGCTTAGCTTCTCTTCCAACTTATTAATCTTCGAGACCAATATTATATGTGAAAGCTATATATATTAATTTAAACCATTAACTTTTCTTAATTGAGTGTTCGCGCTATTAAGAGTGATCTTGCTATTGACTGACTCCATCACTTGTCCTATGCTGTTATCAGCTGGTGAGATCACGTGACATGAGATATGACTGGCTTACAAAAGCGCATCACAATCTCAATTTCAATGCTTCAGAAAGTAACATGCGGTGTTTAGTGGAATCGAATTTATACCTTCGTAATATGAAAACATACAGCGTACATGTTGCTGCTCATCGAAGGTCTTTCAAAATGTGTTCCCCCCCCCCCCTCGGGAAATTCTACGTCGGTATATAAAACCGTAAGCATTCAAAGGATTGATGAGTTTTACATTGCTGAGGATGAGAATACTGTCACTTAACATGGAAGAAGTGTATTTTCACCCAGGAGAAAATGTATTTTTAATCAGGAAATCCGGGAAAAACCTGGGAATTTTTTTTCCTTGTCCACGTATACACCCTGTACAACTTCTACAACCATGGTCTCCCTTAAATCATCCGTCTTTCAGAAATATGTCATATTCAGGGATGAATGTGTAAAGAAGGTCTAGCACCAAGTTTAATGGTTGTAGCTTGACCTTATTTTCCGAGGTGATAATAAAAGCTTTATGACTACCCATCATGTGTACAAATTGAACATATTGTAAGTACATGAAATGATTAATTTGTGGATATTATGTGTCGTAGATCGGTAATAACACACTTAAGCTGTCGAATGAACATTTATTTAAGCACGTGAACAAGGCAAATAAAACATGGCTGTACAAATGTAGCACGCTGAGTACACACAGACAAAGTAAGTCAAATATCCGCGGGTTCAAAGATATGGCGCTTTACACCGGAGGTGCCACAAATTCCTGATAAGTGGAGTCAAGTAGAAACTTTTGGAATTGTACAATTTGTTCCAGTCTTAGCAAATAAAGCTATATTTCATGAATGAGTGTTGGCATCAATTGCTAGGACTAAATTATTGTTTTCCTTGTGCAGACCTTCTCTGCTTCAATGAATTTGAAGCAATATTATTGTAGCATATGTGTTTAGTCTATACAATCCAAAGTGTATAATAAAATGGAACTTACTAATAGATAACAATAGTGTTCTCACTGGTAACTCAGACTTAATGGCCTTTTGTGAGCAGTGTCATACTCTTTGCGCTATTGAAACCTACCTCATAGACTGAATTTCAGTCTTCCAGTACCACTCCTCTTTTCCTTTTCCTGTACGGTATCTAGCACAATGGTAAGCACATTGCTGGATTCTCATGCAGAAAAATTTCGGTTCAAGTGCCTATCTGGTCATCCAGCCTTAGATTTAAGACAAATGTGGGGATGGCTTCTTTGAAAGGGAGACAGCTGGTTTCCTTCGCCCATCCTTATTCATTCTGAGCTTATACGTTATTTGTTACGATCTTCTTGCCTACAGGATGTTAAACTTCAACATTTCTTCTTTCCTTCTTTTTCAGGAAGAGATACAGGTTTCAGACCCAGCTTGACACACTTTTAATCTGTCAGGAAGTTTCAGAACAGTGCATTTTCATTTTCAGATCAGCCTGTTATTCATTCCTTTGTACACTGATGGGCCAAAACATTATGGCCATCTGCTTAAATGCTTGTTTGTCTATCTACGGAACAGAATACATCACTGATTCTATGTATCAGGGATCTGACAGTTTGATGGTAGGTTTGTGGAGTTATGTGGCATTAAGGTGTCTTTGCACAGCTTACATAATCTGCATAAATAATGGGCCCGCTGATTTGCATTCATGGTGCCCAGTAGCTACCCAGATGGGTTCCATAGGATTTACATCAGGTAAATTTGGTCACCGGGACATCAATGTGAGTTCACTGTAATGCTTCTCAAACTACTGTAGCATTGTTCTGGCTCTGAGACACAGATAATTATACTGTTGAAAGATGACACTGCTGTCAGGGAAGACATAAAGCATGAAGGGATGCAGATGGTTTGCAGCTGTCAGCGTGTCTTCGATTACTACCATATGTCCCGTGCAAGACCAGTAGAACGTCTCCCATAGCATAATACTGCTTCCACCAGCCATGTCCATGACACAATGCAAGTTTTGAGCCGCCGTTCACCTCAATGACAGCATTTGTGGAGATGACCATTGACCTAGTGTAGCAAAAATGTGATGCCAACACGTTTGCATTGATCATTGGTCAAATCCCAATGGTCTCATGCGCACTGCAATCACAATTAGTGATGTCATTGGGTCAACATGTGATCAAGTAGGGATGGTCTGCTGCAGACAATACAATGAACAGTATGCTCCGAAACACTTGTGCGAGCCTCAGCATTGTGCTCTTTCAGCAGAGTTGACACAGATCACCATCTATCCTGCTTTACAGAGCATACTCTATGTTCTGTGAAGAGTTGTGGACATCCAAACATTTAGCGCCAAGTGGTAGTTTCTCTGTCCTTCTACCTATTTTCATATGTGAACATTCGACCAGCATTGCCATTTTCAAAATATTCCTCCACAGTCTCTATGTATTAATAATCTCAATGGATTTCCCCATTTGCAGCTCATAGCTTCACTAGGGTGATCCCCTGTCCGTGTCGCCTCTGCTTAAATACTTCTGTTGCTGTGTCATGTGCCCATAATGCCACCAAGTGGCATCAAATGTCAAAGTGGGCAATGGCCATACTGTTTTGGCTTATCTGTGTATGTTGCTGTAGTCATTTTCAAACTTTGACTTCAGCAACTCATTTGATATACACTGGCTCCTCCCCTTCCTTCCCCTATGTGCTTTCGAACACACGAATTATAAATGTTATGTATATGTCTTCCTGCCTGCTTATATTTCCATGTTTCTATACTTACATTTTGCAATTTATCTGTTGAAGTGTGATGAATTTTCCTCATCTGCTTTCAGGGTGGAAAAAATACTGTTCCAAGAAAGGAAAATTGTGGACAAATGAAACGTTCGAGGTTGTCTATGCAGACACCTGGAGGGACAGACATTATGAATGCAGAAGGAAGTAGTGACCAGTGTGGACTACAGCCCTTGCAGGCAGAACCTGTTGCTAACAATTCACAATATCAGAAGGGCAGAAATGACAGTAAGTGTGGATTCCCCAACAGGCGAACATTGACAGCCCAGCACTCTAAAGATGATGCAAGTATACAGCACAGTAGTGGAATAAAGCATGAATTAGGGAATTGCAAGGCAGCCGCTGATACATTGGAGCATTTTTCTGAGTTACAGACACCTGAATATACAAGTAGCTCAGCATCTCTCAATGACAAAGACGGGGCAAGCTATGCTAAGGACAAGACATCATCTGCAATTCCAAGTCTTAGTTCTGTACAAGAGTCAATGTCTCAAATTAAAGTTGAGACTGAAATGGACACCAGTGAGATGAATAATACTCAGGAAACGCTGGATGTTTTTGTAGAATCTGATTACAAATCATCAGCGAGAGTTTCTCACTCCAGTAGCGCTAATGAAAAACATCAGTTGTACAGTAATGAAATGGATGTTATATTGGGTACGTTCTTCATACAGATATTTATTACTAAACTTGATTGTTATAGTTCTTTTTATTAGTATCATCTGATGTATAATACATAAGTAGAAACTAGTTTAATTTGATCTTTTCTAAAGAGGTAACACCTGAGGATCCATGATGTTCAGAATGTACCAAAGTGCTGTCAGAATTCTCTCAATCACTACCAGCCATGACCTTAAGTCATATCCAATGGCTTCCCACACCATGACATGAGGACTGAAACTTGCTGTGCCTCTCCAAAATGTCGGAAGAATGGGACCTCTTCCCAGATCACCTCCATAACCGCCAATGATGGTCATCCAGGGTAGTGCAGAACTGCAGTTCACTTCTGAACGCATTTCAATGCCATTCATCAGCAACCCATGCTTCTCAGTCATGCCACCACCCAAAACACAACCATATGCATTGTGGTGCTAATGGCAGCTAGTGCGAGATACATCATTCCCTAGTCCAGCTTCTGCTAGTTTCCCACCAATGGTATTGGATGACACAGAATGTTGCACGGAATTAGTTACATATTCTTAGATGACAGGCACAGATGTGAAGGAGCTATAATATACTTGGTGCACAGCATGACAATCCTCCCTTGTGGTCAACTGTAGCTGACTGGAACATTGGTGACGATGATGCCTTCCTTCATGCTCCCAAGCAGCCCAACTTTAGATCGTTGTCTCATCCAAATGCCTCACAAATCTGGATGTTGCACAGCTCAACCAGCTGGCCAATGAAGACCCATGATGCAGCCCCTTTCAAACTCTGGAGTTGATAATGCTGTCTCACGCAAGTACATCACATCTCCTTGTCCTTGACAGTGATCACTCAACATCTGATGTAGTTCTTGCACAATATGTACCCTACCAGGCGTGGTAACAACACTAAACATAAACAACACTAATGCACTCTGTAGGCGTTCCAGTTGTCAGAGAGAAATGCAACTCTAATTATGCACATGCCTGCCAATTGTGTGTATGTGTACAAAGTTATTTTCACATCTGACTACATCTTTTGAGTGCTTCGTTGTTTGTAGTCAGGCAGTTTTAAATTTCCACAAATCACTTCAGTGAAATGTTGATATGGTTTCTTTAAATAAGTCATGGCTCCATTCCTGTCTCATCCTTGTCCAACCGAACTTTTTCCTCTAATGATTAAGTTGTCATTGGGGCATTTAAATTCTGATCTTCATTCCATGACAAATTATCAATGTGACACAGAGATTAGCAACCAGTCCTTAATATAGAGAAATATTAAGTTAGTCACTTTCTTTGGACATAAATATGTAGTGTCCTCTAATAACACAACTGATGATGTGTAATTGAAGTCACTCAGGTTATGTAAATATATGTGAGTAGTAATATACGTAGGGCTGTTTTAAGGCCTAAGTGACATAAGGGGTTATTTGCAGTGCCAAGCTGAAAGGGGTGCCTGGAGTACTGAAGTGCAAAATTTGTATATAGGCTTTATCATATTTAGTAGTGAAACTGATGTGGATGAAAGTGTGTGTTAACAGAAGTGAAAACAATCTAGTGAACATGGGTCCACAAATGAGCCATTTCTGAGATAATTGCATGTATGCGTTCACAAGCCGCCACTGACTTCAGTATCAGATATTGCCATAGTTTGTATAAATGTATGAAACATATTTATATAAACCATATCTAATGGAGCTTCAATTTCACTCAAGACCTATCTTAAGCAGAAATAAAACATTGATTCAATGCATTACACATTACAGTTTACTATACACTTGTACCTATAAAGCAAGAGTTCCATGTGTCATCCTCACATTTGTAGGCAATACTGCACTCATCTCTGCAATGAGTTTCAAATTCTTTCAAACATCTGATCATCTCTTATATCTTGAAAGAATTGTGCAGTTCACTGCTCCAGTACTTCAACTGTATTGATGAGAGTGCTGTACACTTCACTTCTTAGATGACCTCGAAACAGACAGATCCAGAGAATTGAGGTGAGGTGACTTCGGAGGTCAAACTGTAAGCAGTGCTCAACCTATCCATCTGGGACCATATCAGCGCATTACATGTCATCTTAAATTGTCAGTAAATTGTACCAGTTTCCCATCAGTATCTACAACATTTCCCAACACTGTGCAAGGAAAGGTAGGCCATGAGGAATATTTGAGTCCAATTATGTGGAGACATAACTGAAAAATTTGTGTTTCAAATATATTTGTACTACCTAGGAAAATATTTGTAACTGAAGTCATTGGGAGCTCACAATTACCTTGCAAACAGCTCGTATATGGAGCCACATTTACTGGAATATTTTTGCTCCTGCTATCTTATATTTTCACACAATTTAGTTTTTGCAGTTTATTGTTATCCACTCTGTATATACTTAATTTAAAAAAAAAAATATTATAATTTTTGTAGATAAATCTATACATATAAAAGAAAGTCGTGTTAGTTACACTATTTATAACTCAAGAACGGCTGGACCAATTTGGCTGAAAATTGGTGGAGAGGTAGCTTAGAACCAGGAGACAGACATAGGTTACTTTTTATCCCATTCAACTGCTATAAAATGTGGTGTAACAAAAATGCATCTGACATGGAATAAGAAAACGCAAATGTCAGCTAAACGACGGCAGGACCGTCTGAAAATTGGCTGAAAATTGGTGGAGAGGTAGCTTAGAACCAGGAGACGGACATAGGATACTTTTTATCCCGTTTGACCGCTATAAAACGTAGTATAACAAAAATGCTTCTGCTATGGAATAACAAAATGCAAACGTCAGCTAAACGTCACTATAAAACGTGGTATAACAAAAACGCATCTGGCATGGAATAACAAAATGCAAATGACAGCTAAATGTCTATGGTTGAGTATCAGTATATATCATTAATTAAAAATTTAAAGAAATAATTTGTATTTTCTTTGAATCATCATTAACAATGCTGCGACCAAGACGATTGAATATTTCTCGACAAAGCCGTAATGCAAGAAGGATACAAAACATTGCGAATGAAAGGACTGAAGAAGAACAACAAATTGCCTGTGAAGAGCACCGCGTTAGTATGGCTTGACTTCATGCTTCTCAGTCCCAAGAGCAAAATGAGGCAGCCCATGAAACGGCTCGGTTGGCAATGCAAAATGCCAGTACTTCCGAGACCAATGGCTGCAGATTAAATAAATGCTTTCCTCAAATCATCAAATCTATGGTGCTATGTGAAGAAACTTCAGCTGACAACAAACATGAGAGTTACATTGCTTAATGATACATCTGCTGAAGATTTCTCTGAGCAATTGCTGACTATCGGTAATGGTCGAGTACCTGTCGAAGAATCGAGTGGATTGATTTCATTTCCTCATAGTTTCTGTAACTTTGTCTCATCAAAAGACAGACTTATCAACAAAGTATTCCCAAACATCATTACTAACTACAAAAGTAATGAATGGTTGAGTGAGCGAGCAATTTTAGCGGCTAAGAATAAAGATGTAGATGACCTAAACTACATAATTCAGAATGAGATCATTGGTAAAATGCATTCATTCAAATCTATTGACTGTGTAACAAATGAAGATGAAGCCACCAACTATCCAGTTGAATTTTTAAACTCCTTGGATGTGCCTGGCTTACCACCGCACAATTTACGCCTAAAAGTTGGCTCTGTAGTAATCATGCTTCAAAATATAAACCAACCAAAACTGTGCAACGGTACACTTTTGGTGGTAAGTAAATTGATGAATAATGTTATTTACGCGATGATACTCAAAGGAAGGTGAGGAAGTTCTCATTCTGAGGATCCCGATGATCCCAACAGATATGCCATTTGAGTTTAAAAGACTTCAATTTCCAATGTGTCTTGCATTCGCCATGACCATTAACATATCACAAAGCCAATCCTTGAAAGTTTGTGATTTAAATCTGGAAATCCATGTTTTTCACATGGTGAATTATATGTGGCATGTTCACGGGTCGGACGACCATCTGCGTTGTTTGTTCTTGTGCCTGATAATAAAACAAAAAATGTCTTGTATCACAAGGTACATATGTGTAGAGTGGAAGCTATCCACCTGAAAACATAAAGAATGAAGAATCATTAAAATACTTAATTTTTTTTATTTGTATTTCCTAATAAAAAATTGAAGTTAACACCCAAAATCTGATTATTTATTGGCTTTAAGGCAGAACAGAGTTCGCCGGGTCAGCTATTAAATCATAAATATTGTGTGTCTCACAGTTTTGTGCAGATATTTCCATCTGCTGCCATTTTGAGAAATTCAGCTGTTTCATTTTCATATGTAATGTACTGAAATCAACAGTATGAAAAGCCTCACTGAAATCAACCAATGTAAAAATGATTGTTTCATACATTCCATGGCATGTTTGGTATCACCAGTTACCTTGATTAATGCAGCTGCTGTGCTGTGTGTTTTCAGAAACCATATTAATATGTTTTATGAATGTCATATACTCTTTCAGCTGTTCGTGAACAATGTATTCCAATGCTTTAGATGCTGTGGGTAATTTGCTGATCAGCTTGTAGTAGCCTGGTTGGTTTGGGTGATCGTTCTGGGGTACTGTTATAACCAGGAATAACACAATAACCTCTTCAGTCTGGTTTATCAAATCACAAATCACTTTTTAACAATTATGTTAGCCAAGTGTCCACCCAGGCTCACACTCAGAAGTAATGCAGAATTAAAGTTTGGTTATACCAATGTCCGAATGTGCAAGGTGGGGTGCGCGTCCCGTAATTATTCCCAAGTCCAGTGAAGTTCAGTCTCTCCAAGTGAAGTCGCAAGATTTTCTGTCGAGCAGCCAGGTAACCTCGAGTGGTGCGGCGATTCATCCACAAGCAGTTGGAACACGGCATACTGCACTTCCCGATGAGAACTGTCGTTTGCGGCGGCAGCTGGGTTTATATAAGGCTTGCTAGTTAATGGAGCCGTCGGCTGGGGTCGCTGTTTTCCAGGGAAAACCAATCGCAATGTTTCCTGGCGTAGCCAATTGCTGTGTGCTGACAAACGTGTGCGCGTGAAGGCGGCCAGCGATGGTAGCCACGAGCCGCCCGGAGAAGTGCGGCCAGTGATGTATTTCTCGGCCACGTCAGGGAGCGTGCGTGTGAAGACGGCCAGCGATGGAAGCAGCGGGCCGCCCAGAGAAGTGCGGCCAGCGATGTATTTGGCGGCTGCGTACTGGAGCGCGTTGTTCGGTGTTTGTTAGAAGTGGTGTATACCACACCCCTTCCCCCAAGGGGAAGCGTGGAAACAATGGCTGCGAATGGCGTCCTCCTCCTCCGAAACCTCAGCGTCGGCAGAGAGACTGGGCACAGGAGCATACGGGCGAAAACGCCCCGGCCAGGGGCGAAGGTCATAGCGTGCGGACCGCGGCAGCAGAGGAGGCAGTGCAGGAGGAACCATTGGCATGTCTTCATCGGCATCCGGAGTGACCTGGGGGTGGCGATCGGGGGAGACCTCGGAGTCCCCAGCTGGCTGTGGCTGTGGCTGGGTCTGGTCCACGTCCGGGGAAAGAAGTTCTGGCTGGGAGGCGTCGTCCGTGAGCCGACCGGGGGCCAACTGCGAGGACCACCCTGGCGTCTCCTCCTCTGGTTGGCGTGGGGAATCAGGGGGAAGCAGGGGACGGGAGGAGAATATGCCGAGGGGGGGAGGAGAAAAACGATTGGGAAGGCAGGCGAGGGCGAAGCTGATTGGCATGTTGAAGAACCGCCCGGTCGGGAAGTTGAACCCAGAAGACTTTCCTGCCCCTGCCCTGGATGATGGTGGCCGGAATCCAGGCTGGTTGTCCACCGAATCCCTTCGCCCACACCAGAGTACCTGGGCGGAAACGAGAAGCAGACAGCGACGGAGCCAACCGAGGTGTCGGCAGAAGCAGATTCAAGAGGGTCCGGGGCTGTCGTCCGTGAAGAAGTTCCGCCGGGCCTTTATCTCCGATGGGCGTGGACCTGTAACTGCTCAAGAAAAAAGTAAGAGATGCGTCGGGGGAGTGATCCTGGAGGTATTTCTTCATCTGCGTTTTGAAGGTGCGGACCATCCTCTCTGCCTCGCCATTAGATTGAGGATGGAAGGGGGCCGTCGGAATGTGGCGAATGCCATGCCGGGCACAGAAAACCCGAAAATCGTCACTGCGGACCGTTATCCGAGACGAGAACCTCCGGCAGACCTTCAATGGCAAATATTTTTTCTAAGGATGCAATAGTGGTGGGTGTGGAAACGGAGTTGCAGCGGACAATATATGGAAACCTGGAATATGTGTCGACGACAATAAAAAACATGGCATTAAACACCAGCCCAGCAAAATCAACGTGCACCCGTTCCCAAGGGCGAGCACATGGTGGCCAAGAGGCAAAGGAGTGTCGTGGAGTTGCCTGCTGGCGTTGGCAGGAGGGACACGTCTGCGTGAGGCGTTCAATCTCCTGAGTCATAGCGGGCCAGTATGTGAACCGGCGAGCCAAAAGCTTCGTCCGGGATATCCCCCAATGACCTTGGTGTAACAGGTGCAGAACGTGCTGACGTAAAGACTGCGGAATGACGACCCGTGGGTGTCCGTCGTCCGAAAGAAGTAGAAGGACCCCGTCAACCGACTGAAGCTGATGGCAGACAGTAAAGAACTGACGAAATGCCGCAAAAGCCATGGGAGGCGGTCGTTCGGCCCATCCATTACGCACGTGACGACAGACTTGCCGGAGCACCTCGTCGTTACTGGTTGCGTCCGCTACCCGAGAGCTGGTAATGGGAAACGCCTCTACTGCGTCCTGTGCTTCTTTGTCTACGTGAAAACACAGAATTTCCTCTTTGTCAAAATCCAAATCCGGTCCCCATGGAAGGCGGGAGAGGGCATCAGCGTTGGCATGCTCGGTTGTGTTGCGAAAGTGGATTTCATACTGGTATCGTGCCAAAAACAAAGCCCAGCACTGAAGACGGTGAGCAGTCCGGTCAGGGATCTTTGCTGCAGGATTGAATAACGATATGAGGGGTTTATGATCCGTAATGAGGTGAAACTTTGTACCATACACAAAAACATGCAACTTCTTTAAGGCGAAGATGATAGCCAGTGCCTCTTTTTCAATTTGGGAATACCGGCGTTGCGTATCGGTTAATATTTTCGATGCATAGGCCACAGGGTGCTCCGACCCATCTGCCTCCCTGTGAGCCAGGACCGCCCCGATGCCTGTACTGTATCCGAGGTATCCGTTGCAATGACGATTTGCTTAGTAGGGTCAAAACGTGCAAGGCACGGGGCCTGCAGTAATTGGGATTTCAACCTGTGGAAGGCGCGGTCGCATGCCGGCGTCCACTCGAAAGGAACCCCTTTTTTGCATAACTGAGACAAGGGGGCAGTTGCCGTTGCAGCTGCGGGTAAGAATTTTCGGTAATATGAAATCTTCCCCAGAAAGGAACGAACTTGTGTCAGCGTTGTAGGTCGTGGCAGGTTGTTGATGGCTTCTATATGTTTCTCTAACGGACGAACACCCAAACAGGAAATGACATGGCCCAGGTACTCAATTTCAGGTTGGAAAAAACAACATTTTTCTTTCCTACATTTTAGGCCAGCCTCCCGTAAGACATGGAATGAAGATGGCAGGTTGTGAAGGTGTTCCTCCGTCGTACGACCCGTCACCACGATGTCGTCCAAATAGTTAATGCATCCATCCACTTTAAGGACTAATTGTTCCAAAAACCACTGGAAAATAGCAGGGGCACTGGCTATCCCAAACATAAGGCGTTTCAGATGATATAACCCATGCGGTGTGTTGAGGGTCAGGAACTGCTGAGATGCGGCATCAAGTGGGAGTTGTAGGTATGTTTCAGCGAGGTCTATTTTCAAGAAGAATTTTCCACCCTTCAATTTGGACAGCAACTCCTCCGGC
Organism: Schistocerca nitens; assembly: GCF_023898315.1. Classification (NCBI taxonomy): domain Eukaryota; kingdom Metazoa; phylum Arthropoda; class Insecta; order Orthoptera; family Acrididae; genus Schistocerca; species Schistocerca nitens. The sequence continues at coordinate 1,007,964,261 of NC_064614.1, forward strand.
TTTGGAATAGGATGTGTCTCGATCTCTGATTGGGCGTTAACTGTTACTTTAAATTCGCCGCAGAGACGGAGCTGCCCTGACGGCTTCCGAACAACGACGAGGGGAGTAGCCCACTGACTAGAAGGAATAGGCTCAAGAACGCCACTTGCCGTGAGGCAGTCCAACTCCTTCTTCACTTGGTCTCTGAGTGCTAAAGGAACAGCACGGGCACGAAAATACTGAGGCCGCACATTCCGTTTCAGTGTGATGTGTGCCTCAAAATTCTTTGTGGAACCGAGGCCAGGGGCGAACAGGTCTGCATAATCCTGGCAAAGCCTGTCCATATCCGAGTACGGAACCTCGTACGACACCAAATTCACAGAATCGTCGATTGAAAAACCAAATTTCCGAAATGCGTCCAGCCCAAATAAATTCTCATAGGAATCCCTGTTAACGACTAAGAAGGTGACCTGGCGGGTGACATTCCGGTATGTCGTCAGCAAGTCGACTTGACCGCGGACTGGAATGGAATGTTTACCATGCGCCATGAGGCGCCACTGCGTGTCGTGCAAGGGAGGAGCGCCAAGTCTCAAATATGTGGCATAATTTAGAATGCTCATGGCTGCGCCAGTGTCGACCTGTAATTGAATCGGTTTTTCCGCAATCAGGACTTCAATAAAAAGTCTATTGGTGGTCTCCTGATGATCAGTAGCGGCGATCAGATTAACATCCATCGGAAGATCCGAAGGTTGCTGCGGCCGGCGGGACTTTCGACACACAGAAGCTAAATGGCCCTCGGAAGAACATTTGTAGCAAAAGGCCCATCGATCAGGACAGTCATCTTGTTGATGTTTTTTAAAACAATCAGGACATGATGGCAAACGTTTTGGCACCCACGACCGGTTTGAGCGGTTGGAGCGAGGTGGCGGACGGGTCTGCTGAGTGGACCGGCGGCCTGCCCGCACTATCGCTATTTAGGAATCATCACTCGGGCAGGCCTTAGCCGCCGGCTCTGAATGTGTTTACATTGACTGCTGCAATCTCGACACATGATTCTAGTTTCTTGCCTGCTGCACGGGTCACCTCGAAGCTTTGTGCCAAGTCTAAGGCTTTATCCAATGAGGGGTCGATGAGCTGAAGGGCCTCATGTTGGAACTCCCTGTCTGGCGTACCGCTGATTATCATGTCCCGGATCATTTCTTCGGCGTAGGAGTCCTTATTTTTAGAGGTAACAAAGTGACATCGTCGCCCCAAGCCTTGCAATTCCTCTACCCACTCTCTATGCGTCTGATTCGACTGTTTCTTGCATTGGTAAAAGGCGACTCGAGATGAAATAACATGGGTATGGCGCTGGTAATATTTAGTGAGCAACGAGCAAATCTCGGCAAAAGTTAGCTCCGAAGGTTTTGATAAGGGGGCCAGTTTGCACAAAAGCCGATAAATCTCAGGTTTAGACCAAAACAAAAACAAAGATTTCATGAGGCCAACTTCAGTTACCTTGAAAGCATGGAAATGTTCCAGCAATGGGGATTCGTAGGCTTCCCAGTCCTCTAACATTTCTTCAAAAGACGGAAACGGCGGTACTTGCTGCGTGGCCTGCGTCTGCATGAACCCTTGTATAAGGGGCTGGAGGGTGTTGAGTAGCAGCCTGTGGTTCTCGCCCTGCTGCTGGAGAAGTTTCTTGAGGAGATCTTCCAACATCTCCTGGTGCGTGCTCGTTGCCATTTTATTGTGTTATAACCAGGAATAACACAATAACCTCTTCAGTCTGGTTTATTAAATCACAAATCACTTTTTAACAATTATGTTAGCCAAGCGTCTACCCAGGCTCACACTCAGAAGTAATGCAGAATTAAAGTTTGGTTATACCAATGTCCGAATGTGCAAGGTGGGGTGCACGTCTCGTAATTATTCCCAAGTCCAGTGAAGTTCAGTCTCTCCAAGTGAAGTCGCAAGATTTTCTGCCGAGCAGCCAGGTAATCTCGAGTGGTGCGAAGATTCATCCACAAGCAGCTGGAACACGGCGTACTGCACTTCCCGATGAGAACTGTTGTTTGCGGCGGCAGCCGGGTTTATATAAGGCTTGCTAGTTAGTGGAGCCGTCGGCTGGGGTCGCTGTTTTCCAGGGAAAACCAATCGAATGTTTCCTGGCGTAGCCAATTGCTGTGTGCTGACAAACGCGCGCGCGCGAAGGCGGCCAGTGATGGTAGACGCGAGCCGCCCAGAGAAGTGCGGCCAGTGATGTATTTCTCGGCCACGTCAGGGAGCGTGCGTGTGAAGACGGCCAGCGATGGAAGCAGCGGGCCGCCCAGAGAAGTGCGGCCAGCGATGTATTTGGCGGCCGCGTAGTGGAGCGCTTTGTTCGGTGTTTGTTAGAAGTGGTGTATACCACAGGTACTGATCGAATTATACTTCTCTTCCACTTCATATGACATGTATCACTAACAAGATAGAGACTGAAGAACTCTGTGGGAACTGGGATATTAATATTGGCAACATTTTTAATCCTGCCTATGCTTACTCTGTTATTACCTACTGCCAAAGAGGGTTTTTTTGTGATTACTTTCTGTACTGTGTGTATGGAAATACATCAGTTGTGGGGTTGCTACCTTGTGACTGATAATTTATCATAGCTTGAGAGCTGACTGCTGTTGAGAAAAAGTTGTTCACTTTGTCTGCGAGAACTTGAAAATCAGGTTCAAACTTCTCCTTTCCTCTGCCTAAATTGCACAAATTTTTATTTTATTTTATATTTTCCCCTGCAATGCAGCAGAATTTGACTTTCTGTCTACAACAGACCTGGAATGCCTCATTTTGGCAATGTGCATTTTTTGCTTCACTTTGTTCTACAGCCGCCTGTGTACTTCATAATGTTCAAGTGTTGGATTTTTCTTGATTTTTCTATGGGCAGAGTCTTCTTTATTCATTACCTGACGTAATTTCATAGTCAGCCATGGAACAGGAACACTCTATAATTTCAAAATGTACCAGATGTAATCTGATGCTGTATTTAAAGCCATACGAAATATATAAATAAAACTCTATAATTTGACTGCATGTTTAAGAACATAAGGTGCGTAAGTCTGCAACTAAATTCCCAGGCTTTACTATCAAATGTTCAGGGTGACAGCATGTGATGGATTGGATCCAGAAGCATTGTACTCTTGTAGTTAAGAGTGAAATAATCTACTTATATTCTCTCTAGAGTGAAATTTGAGCTGCAGATCAGTATTTGTGTGTCCTATAGTAATTACATGCTCATATTGTGAGACTTACTAGTCAGACAAGGCTGACTGGAAGATTGATGCCATGTTGATTTTGGGTCATTTATAGACTTTCTACTTTCCTGTTAATAATTTCTGACTAGATACATTTATTTTGGAGAAAATGAACTCTGCTTCTTCCATCATTAGCATCCGAGTTAGATCTACATCACTACTCTGCAATTTACATTTAAATGGATTCATGGTTCTCGAGTGTGCTGCCGAACCCGGTGGTCGAAAGTCCATGAAATTTTGGCAGATGGAAATTTCAGACTAACGAAGTCTGATAGCAGAGCTGCGACCCCTTGAATCTGCCATCTATGAGAGAACAGATACAGCAACTGACAGATTTGGATGGCCCTCCAACAAAAGAGCTCCAAGAAAGACATGGAGCTTCAACAATGACATGGAAGGTGAAAACTAGGTAGAAGAAGATGGTTTACCACTGTGACATTAAACCATACGTCCATCCCTGTATGAGGTGCTTTAAGTGCTGGAAGTTCGAACACATATCTTCCCGCTGCACTTCCAGCACCACATGTCGAGACTGTGGACATTCACTGCACCCAGATACTCCATGTGCGCCATCTCCAGCTTGCATCAACTGTGGAGAGTACCACTCCACCTGCTTGCCAGAGTGCCCAGTACTCCAAAAGACCACTTTAATACCATTTGCGGGCAAGGTATCATAAAAAATTGGCAGACCACTGCGAAAACACCACATAATGCCAGTTTTCTGCTCACCAGCCAAAACTTGAGGTTTATAAGGGGCAGTGAAAGCAGACCTGGATCTCGAAACACTGGGGGCATATCAGATTCCACGTGAATGTGGAAAAACTTATTTTGGGCAAACAGTCAACACAGTTGAAGAACAATGCATAGAACATTAACACTACACTCGCTTGCTGCTACCCAACAAGTCTGCAATAGCAGATCACTGCACTGACTTTGCTCATAAAATGTATTACCAACAAATGGAAGTCCTGGGTACCACCAATAAATTTTGAGACTGCATTTTCCAAGAAGCAATTGAACATCATGTGACTGATATCTTAATCAACAGAGACACTAGCTTCCAACTGAACAAGGCTTGCAAATCCTTACTTAACTCCATGCAAGTTATATATGACACCTGAATCGGAGATGTAATAAGGGTAGCAGGTGGAAGGCAACTGAGAATTTCCCCTCCACCATTGCAGCTGCACACATCCCCATCACAAAGCACAGTGTGGGCCCGGTGAGTCCTGAACTGTGTAGGTATAAATACTGTGAGCCCACAGCAGACACTTCATTCCATCAACACTGCCTGATGATGGCAGAGTGATTGTCTGCTGAAATATCATGAACTTTTGACGATCAGATGTGGCAGTACACCCAAGAACTGTGGAAGGAGCATATACACCAGGAAAACCTCAGACTACTTATATCTAAGTGTTTGGTAGGGGTTTCGTAGAACCACTTCCAGAACATATCACTGCCTTTTCACTATCGAAAAGCACGTCAGGAAAAATAAGCACCTAAATCTTTCTGTGTGAGCTATTATTTCACTTACTTTATTATAATCGTCTCTTTAGGTGGGAGTCAACAAAATACTTTGGCATTCAGGGGAGAAACTTGATAATTTTAATTTTCAATGAAAAATGCTTTTGTTTCAATCATTGCCACCACAACTTGCTTATCGTATCCATGTATTTCTCTCCTCCATTCTACAATAATACAAAACAAGTTGCCCGTCTTTGAACTTCTTCAGTGTCCTCTGTCACTTCTGTCTGGTAAGGATTGCATACTGCTTCAGAAGAGGATGAGCAAGCATAGTGTAGAAAATCACTTTAGTAAATTTGTTGCATCTTCAAAGTGTTCTACCAATAAAACGAAATTTTTGGTTTCCCTTACACACATTTTCTATGTGAAAGTTCCAGTTTAAATTGGTCATAATTGTGCTCCCTACGTATTTAATTGAATCAACAACCTTGAAATTTGTCTGATTTATCCTGTAACTGAAATTGAACAGAATTTTTATTTTAGTAGTCATTTGGAGAACCTCACGTTTTTTATTGTTGAGGGTTAACTAACACTTTTTGTTCATGCAAGTATCTTGTCTGCATCATTTTCTAATTGATTTGATTTCTTGATGTCTTTGCTTGATGATAAAATGACATCATCTGCAAACCATCAAAGAGAACTGCTCAGGTATCTTCTAAATTGTTTACATAGATTAAGAACAACAGAGGACCTTTAACACTTACTGTGAAAGCTCTGATACAATTTCAGTTGCACTAGATGAATTCCCTTTATTTATTACGAACGGTGACCCTTCTAACAAGAAATCTTGACTCCAGTCACACAGCTGAGATGATATACCATAGGCACACAGTTGGATAGGAAGCAACTTGTGATGTGTGTTAAAAGCCTTCTGGAAATCATGTGAGATGGATATAGCCCAAGGAGATGCTTGTTTGGTCATGTGTTCAACAGTAGAATTATGTGGGATTTCAACTGGTAGAACACGCTGTAAAATGCATTAAAATGAGCCATTAATAGCTACAGATCGGTATGAGTGACAAGCAGTTCACAGGTGTGTTCTATTGTGACTGACTGAAGACTTACCTGTGCTGCCCCAATCTCAGGAGACTGAGGGAGGAGGGAGACAATGATCCTTATTTGCTAAAGTAGATGTTTGTTATGGTTGGCCAGGCTGTAGACTGTGATCATCTGCAAGCTTTGGTAAATGAGGGACTGGCTAGTAAGGTGTATCGAAGAGGAGTGCACTGTGCAGTGACAAGGAGTGTATGTCAACAGTGTGGAGTAATAGATGCCATTGAGAGTGCTTCTGTTTGCCTTAATCAGCGATTAAGAAGTGGCAGAGGGAAAGCTTCAAATAAAACTGACTCTAGGATTCAGAAAAAAGTTACCCTGGAACAGAGGTAAAACAAATAAAAACATAATTAGCTGGTGATAAATAAATTGGCTTAGCTCCCTTATGTAGTAAACCACAGTCAAAGAAGTTGATAATAGTTGTGAGGAAAATGAAAACTATATGGTCGAAAGAGCAGGTTGAGGAGATTGGTGTCAATATAATAGGTCAATACTAAGTAGAATGATAATTGTAGAATAAAATGAAGTATAGCAGTTGAGGAAGCTTTAAAAACATAATCAACAAACACTAAAGCCTGATTCATTGTGACTCACAAAAATTCATTTAATGTCTTTCTGTTGGGATATGTCTCATATAAAATCTTCACTACAATTCTGCTACTCTGAGTCACTACACTTTGCAGCCATATTTGTGAGATGACAATATTTAACAATTTTAGTCTTTTAGTGTTCACTGACAGTACTTCCTGTCTTGGTGAATTTCATTCTTTAGCTAAACATTCCCACATTTTTTCTTTTATATGAAAGAAATTGAACTACTGTGGGCCTGAGGTTTGTGGTTCCTGGCAGCCTGCATCATACTTGGTGGCTTCTTTCAACATCAGTCATGTTTACCTCCACACGAAGCTCCTCACACACAACCATGATGAACAAACTGTCTCTGTACGTGTGATCACTTTTGGCCACCCTGAGCATTCGGTAATTTTATGGATGTGTGGTGTCTGTTGCTTCAAAAGAACAAACACTATGCACTAAGCAGTGGCAGGAGGAAACACTTATAAATGATATGGAAATGTGCAAACTTTTGGAGCCAGTGGCTCCTATTTCTTGCAGAAAGGCTTAAGGTAAAGAAGGAGAGATGAAGGAAAAGGACTGGCAAGGCTTAGGAAATGAGAAGAGTTATGGAAAATTCATCAAGAACCCTGGGCACGTGGGGACTTATTGGATGGATGAGAGGGAGAGACTGTTGTTACCTGCACTTATTCACTGCAGGCATCAACAGTCAGTCTTTCTATCTCATCCCTCCCAGTAAGTCTCCCCTGGCCCAGGATATGTGTGACTTTTCTGTAACTCTCCCCCTTGTCAGTCCTTTTCCTTCATCCTTCTTCTTTTCCCATCAGCCCTTCTGACAGAAGATGGAGCCAATGGCTCCGAAAGCTAGCCCACTTCCATATCCTTTATATGTGTATTCTCTTGCTGCCATTTGGTGAGTAGATTCTTTTTTTTTTTTTATCTATCCACCCTACATTATATTTTCAGACATTGATTATTGTCATGGAAGTAGCTACGTTGATTGAAAGCTACCCGTTTAGTGGCTAGGAAATGTTTGAATTCTAATAACTAACTAGATAATAGTATAGGTTAATACACTTATGATATCTTTTCATTTGTCATAGGAATAAATGGATATCAACAAAACTTTGACACTGTGACAAAATGGACCGTTTGCTGATTCTTCATAAGTAGTGAAGTACACAGCATATCTTTCTTCCTTTCCTCTTTTTATGCAACAGCTGATGTGCTCTTTTCCAGTAATCATTATGTATGGAAAATATATAAAATGCATACCATTCTTTGGATCGATATTATATTGTGCATTTCAGAATAAGAGCATTAAATTTATAATTTAGGCTAAGCATAAAAACTGAATGAATTTAAAACAACAGCTATAGTTAGAAGGAATCATGAACTTACGTATACTCTTACATACTTCTTTATCGACGATGTGACAGTTCACTTGCTATGTTTCTCTTGGTCCAAGGCTCTTAATGAAGTTCCTGCACTGCCATAGTCCATCAAATGTATGATTGAGGAAGCTGGCACTAGAGTTTCATTCTGGAATATTGGCAGATGGATCCCTGTTTAGCCATCCAGATATAGGTTTTCCTTCCTTTCTTGAAAATACCATGATTGATTTTCTGCACTACCATGTCCAATCTGGACTGTGCTCTACTTTTAATCACCATGTCTTGTTTTAATTTAGCAGGTGGTAATTTGTGTAGGAACGACTGCTTACAGAATTGCAAAACACGTTATTTGCCTTATTCTCTTTAGAGTTTCATGCCAAAGTAATATTTACCTATATTGCTTAACATGAAATGAAGTTTATCGTGCATACTTTTAGGAATTTTTTTTTCTGTAGAATGTAATAAAACAGTATACAGAAATGTTCAAATTTTCAGTAACTCTAAATGTCTCATACATTGTAAATGCACAACATTTTTGAAGCAGATTACGATCGGAAGGATTCTGATAAATATTGTATCAATTACTACAAAGAAAACATTGTATTCTTCACTTACAGTATAACTTTCCTTTATTACTTTCTAAAATTATTAAACACAGTTTAAGGATATTATATATAACAACAATTTAAACAGGATAGTCATTAATCATTTTTGTTTCAGGACAACAGTCCCCTCCTTCAGATGACTCTGGTGGAAGTGTCTGTAACACAGACAGAATGCAACATAGTTCAAACACAGCTTTAACCAGTTTGAAACTGAAAGCTTCATCTGGCCAATTTAGTAAATTCTATCTCCCAAATCCCACTACAAGCAACACTAGCAAGCTATATGCCACATGCTTTGTTTGTGGTAAACAGCTAAGCAACCAGTATAATTTGCGTGTCCATCTGGAAACACATCAGAATGTTAATTATGCATGTAGTGTTTGTAGTCATATATCCAGGTCTCGAGATGCTCTGAGAAAGCATGTATCTTATAGGCACCCTGGTGAAGCTCGGGAAAAAGTAGGTTTTGGGGGTCTTATAAAAGATGCTCGTATTTCTGGAGGAAGTGCTTCAAGCACATCAAAGAAATCTAAAATAACAGATAATACTGAGGATGATAAACCCGTCTCAACATAAAAGATATATTTCTGGAAACAAAATATCAATACTAGTATAGATGAAGAGTCTTGATTGCAGGAAATTACTATTTATTGTTGTATATAATTTACTTGGAATCTGTAAAAGTCATTTTCAACAATACCAAATACATTTCCTTGTTGGTTTTAATGTTAAAAAGAGCTTTATATGTTAAAGATTTTATGTATACACATACAAACTAGTATGTCATTGTTTTTAAGCATTTTAGCATAATATTTGGAATGCTTTAATAAGTGTGTGTGTGTGTGTGTGTGTGTGTGTGTGTGTGTTTTTGAAAAGATGAAGTGTAAGTAAAGTTTGAATATGAATTCACCAAAGTGTTTTTCCACCTTTATTATATACAAATATATTCTAAGATACTGATATTCACAGCTAACAGAAACAAGAGTCTTTCATTCGCACTTGTGCCTTAATATATCTGTATTTTACTGTAACACCAAAAACTAAATGAAAATGTTATTTTCTCTGTAAATTTTTATGAAAAAATATTACGCTTAAGAGGTAATAGTGCCTACTGTGCAATATGTGAAAGTACCTGTGGATTAAGCCAAATTATTAAATATTTTATAATAACTAAAATCATAATTTTGTAAGTGACTGGGAATGTTAACCAAGAAAAATTATTTCTTGTAGAACTGCTGTCATATGTGCGACTTATTAAATTATCATCTTTGCTGTGAGGTCTTGCATTAAGAGTGTATGTAATGTTATTAGTGGACAAAAATGTATAGAATTATAAAACAAAATAGCCTTAGGTACTTATATTGTCTTCAGTCATCATTGTCATTCTTGTACAAAGTTTTTTTTGTATACTGTTCAAGTAGATAAACATCAAAAAATGTTTTATGTGTTAGTTGACACAGACATCATAAATTCGTACATCCTTTAAAGGACAGGAGGGGTTGGAAGAAGCGGAATGATTGGATAAGAAACCAATACTTGGGGTGAATAGACATACAATGGAACAGGACAAATACATTAAAAAGGCCATTCCCTTTAGTTTAGGAGATGAAGGAATACCTAATTCCAAAAGCTAAAGTTTATGTTGATTTTTATTCATATCGGTTGTTCCTGCCATCTGATATATATTACTTGAGAAGACCTACTGAAGTCCTTGTCAGAGTGCGAGCACCATTGTGTTTACATTTGAGAAAGGGATAGCAACAGCATTACACTTCATTATCCATACAACTGAAGTACCTTCATGCACTTCACTCATATCTGCCAACAATTAAATATTCCTCACAACGTTCTCTTTGGTATTTCTTATCCCACACTGCCACTTCATCAGCGTGTATTCATGGTATAACATTTTTAAATCCATTTCTTGTCCAGACCACTGTTCATTTGAATGTAAATCCATTTGAATAAATATCTACTGTAGTATACCATTTTCACAACTATATTTTAATGTTCACGCATCATGACTCATAATATCCAGGAAATTTAAAACCAAATTGTCTAGATAAAATAACATACTATCTTTCCTTGTTTGAAGCCCAGTTCTGTGCAAAAATCTGAGGCATTTCCACAGAGCTCATATTTAATTACACTATTTATAGTGTTACAAAATTTGCCGTTTAATATCACAGTTATGCATATTTGAGCATATTGCATATTTTCTTTGGACTCAGTACTCGAATCCTGCTTCTTTGATATTACATCCCTCTAGCTTTGACCTCCTCAACTTTAACATTTTGGAAGCACATTTCCTCACCTTCTCCACTAGAGCTGTCATTATTTTTTCCTTCTCATCATCAATTAATATAACGACAGTAGTAGAAAGCCTGTCCATATACATATTTCTACAGTCATTTTCCCGCATGTTTCAAGGAATCTGCTTTCAGCTGGAACATTACAGAATCATAATACTTCATTCTTTAGCAGGTACCACAGTCCACTTTATCGATAAATAGAAAAAGAATATATTCTATATTAATTTGATTATAGCTCCTTTTTGGAGATCTTTTTGTGTAGAGATGCTATTGTAATAAGGTTGATATGAATTTGATTGGTGTTTGTGAAATTAAAAATGTAAATACAGAATGATATTTACTTTACAGCTGTTATTGGAAAGGTCTACATATAAAAATATTTTTAGATCTATTGAAGTGTGTGTAATCTGTATTATACACAGTGGAATACAGTAATTGTTATAACATCTGCAATTGAAATGACATTCACACCAAATATTGTCCTGTTAGTGTGTTTAATTTTCATATTTTGTAGCTGTACATATATTGCATTATATGTCAGTGTTTGCTGTTTGTACTTTTTCACGAAAAATGTGATTGTAGATATACAGTTACAAGTTCCTTGTCACGCTAGTCAATTTTAGTCAAAGCTGCCACACTGTGAACTTTAGTGCAAGTCTTTGTCCCTCTAATGGGAGTATTCATTAATAGATATGTATCAAGAATCAGTGCCTTATAATGTTTTAGCTAAATGACTGAAACAAAATATAATGAATCCTAGTCTGATTTATTAACACCATTGCATGTTATTTCTAGACACTGCACTCTGTGTACTATATATTTCAAGCGTTGCTCAGTTTAATTTTATTGTCACTAAAGTTTCTATTACATATGTTGTTATACATGAGCTTTATGTGTTACCTGGAGAAATATCTTCTCTGCAGAAGCATCAGCCATGTGGCTAAGGTGGTAGAGTGGCTGGGAATTATATCACACTTCTATTACTTCATTTAGATTTGAAGTACTTGGCCAGAAACGGCTCCAGGAAGACCTGTGGTCATATGAGCTTCACTTCATACAAATAGGTTTTTGCTTATTACTTGATGTGCCACAGGTTTTTGTACCTGGTTACCAATGTGAGACATAAATTGAGACATTTGCTTGCACAATCAATGTCAAACACTATGTTCACTGTTTATTTTTTAGAAAGTCACCCCATTAATTAGAGTTGTATTTTACTCATTCTCTCTATGATCACAGTTTCAATTTGTGCTGTATATTATTTTATTATGGTGTGACAGTGTGAATTATCTCTAGGTCCTGTAAGTATATGGAGGAATCAGTGCGAAATTGGGTTCTGAGGCTAAGTTCTATATGCTTTACTGTCTGCAGAAACTATCTTCTGTGTTTTCTTTCTCGGATGTGTGTGCCTACATAAGCCTGCCGAAGGGGGAAAAGTAAAGACGTTGCCTAATGCAGCTCTGTGCATCCCCGGAAGATACTTCACGTATATTACAAAAATATAAATTAGAGGTAGCTTTGTTCCTTGAATAATTGTTTCATGATATTTGACTGAAAAACAGGTTTATTATCTCTTGAAACAAGAAGGAAAATTATCTTCCCCTTAGCTAGTCTAATAGTTGGCTGTTACACTTAATAATGAAAGTAGAATTGTAAACTATAAATAAAAGTAGTTAAATGGGCTTTCAGTTTATGACTACTCCACATTAAAAATAGAGAGCAAGTACTTTAAAATACTTGAAGCATATTAAAGTAGTGCACAGTCATATTTCTTTCTGTACTTACTGGTGTCTTTTTATCCATGGTAGACACAGTACCTAGCAAAGTTCCTTTATGTTTTCTCTTTTCTAAGAGTCTATCCCCTCCCCAATTGGTGTTGATTCTGTTTCATCTTTAACTGCCATGGAAATCTTGTGAATTACATCAGTGGTCCACCTTACCTCTTCAAATCCATCTACAACCTTTATTATTATTATTGGTATTGTTATTATTATTTTGCCACATTGTGCAAGATGTTTTTAATGCGGCATGTAATATTAAAATTATTTTTATTATAATAACTGCTGTCATTGTTACTCTCCGCCCTCTACCACCGCTACAATTACAATTGACAATGGACATAGAGTTCTGTGCAACTGTGGGACACACTTAGACTTGAGATTGACGAAAAAAATTGCTAACAACTGAGAAGAGAACCTGTGATAGTATTCAAAGTTGCATGAATTTTTAGGTTCATAATGTTTTTTATTAGTCACATATGGTACTTCAATACATTATAAAGTCAATAAATTCCTAATTGTTACTCTGCTTCCTTACAAATGTTTCCTTCAGATACCTACTGCAACTACAATGCATAGCAACAATTTCAAATATATCCCCATAAAATGTTAATATAAAATTCATCTTCATTCTTAAAGACTTTATCCTTGATTGATTATCAGCTTTTTTTTCTTTTTCATTTAGTGAATTTGTCTCTTCTACACATCTGTCACCAAAATAAGCATGGTTTCTTTAATATTTGGCTTAGTTCTCAGTGAAATATGCTATGTACTGGAAAAAAGGCTTTGTTGCCATGTCATTTTACTTGTACTTCACATTTAAAATCTTTGATCTCATTTTCCTAGTTGCCTCCTTTTTTTAATTTCTTTGTCACTTTATTCGAAACAACATCTGATCATGTTCTATAGACCTTTTTTATCTTTGAATATAGGTACACTCAGTTAGATTCAGTTTGCAAATCTGCTTCAGACTTTACTTTCCTGTTTCAGAGAAACAAAAAAAAAAAAAAAAAAAAAAGCTGTAACAGTTTCTAAAGTTGGCTAAATGTTGAAGATTTCGTACAATCTACTTTGTGTATGTTTAAATTTTCCTGTGTAGTGATACATGTCCATTTCACACATGCAGCTTTATAATATTTCAAATTATTATTAGTGGTGTTCACTTTCAGAGCAGCAGATTCTAGTCAGAAAATTGTTGCATCGTTGTGTGAAATTGTCAAAATTCTACTAATTGCTTTCTTACATTTAGTTTAATTTATTTCATAGTATTTGCAGAAAAGAACTTCACGATAATTTGTTCCATAACGAACTGTTTGCTGTAATGTAGATGACTGCATTGTCTTTGATGAGCAGTGAGAAAAACAGTAGCAAATCACTGAGTATTTACAGACATGTAATATACATATATGATGGACCATGATTTTTATTTTCCTAGGTAAAGACATTCCCTTGATGAACAGTTGTGTAGTTTGCAAATTTATTATTTGAAAACTGACGCAAGGTTGTTGGCAATGAAGAAATGTGAAACAGGAGAGAATAAATACAGGTGAGGGGTGTATGACCTGTTAAAGAGAAGGAAGAGACCTTTTTACTATATGGATCTCCATCTCCCTCCACATTGTGAGCAACATAACTAGTGATATGTCTTCCCACCATTCAAGTAGTCAATTTTAACAAAAAATCAAAGTTATATTTAGAGTCATTCAGTATTTTTCATGAACAGTGAAAACTTATGAGGATTAAGGGTTATTTAAATTATACTTCTAGAGAAGAGATTGATATCATGTAAGCTGAAAATGAGTTACACGTCTTCCTCACATATTATGACATAATACATACATATGTATAATTTTTAGAACTTTGTTAATTTTAACTAGTACTTGTATTGTTACAAATTCTGCAAATGCAGGAAGTATCTTATTATAATGCAGTGAATAGCTGGTTCTGGTAAAATTCATATTTAATTGTTCATGCTTTGTGTATGCTTAAAATTAAGCCTCAAAAGTTGTAGTTTTTATTGCATTTTATTATTCTTCACTACCAGTCTTGTCAATCTCAGCTGCTTTAGAAGGTTGCTCCCTAATTTATGCAATTTGCATAGTACTAATTTCTCATAATGAGATATCAACATGAAAATTCTAAAACAAAGTTAGTAACCTATGACTTGTGTGGCCTAACAAAACTAACTATAATTTACATAGTCCACAATATGCTCAATTGGTCACAGATGAATACAGGGAGAAACTAGAAACCAATATTCCTTGATTTATTAATCAATTTTTATGCATTACAGTGTTAGCCATCTTCAGAATTTGTATATAAAAATGGATACAAACATATGGAGGTGCTTGGGGCAAACATATAACAAACGGAAGATATATCAAATAACTACAGCTAAGACACATGTAGCAAAATGGAGCCATATGGTACACGAAAACTAGAAACATCCAAATTTTACAAAAGATATCTACTTCCCTGGTTGAGATAAAAAGCAGAGGAATACATATTAACATGGTTGTTTTGCGACAAACATGTGCAGATTGACAGAATTCAAATTGTGAGTACAGAGAGCGTCATCACTAAGTGGTGCCACAGTACAGTCATGCTGACAACCAGTGCCACCCAAGAAGAACAAGAAAAATACAGTTAACTATTTATAACTGTAAAATAAGATGTCAGTGACATTGTATAATCTGTATGAATAAAATGAAACTAGTGCAATGGCCAAAAAGTTAAATTACTTTAACATATGGCACATAATTGGCCAATGTCTGAAACATTTATGAAAAGAAATGCTTTATTACTAAGTAGCATATGTACAGTGAATAGCTTCAGAAATGTTAATTGTCAAATTATGATAACAATAAAAAAGCTACCTCATATACAGCCACACATACAAACTAATAATACCATTTAAAATATAACTGGATAGCAGTATTAAAACAATAATAAAGTTTATCAAAACGTAAATACAAATACATCAAAGTTAGAGGTAACAGTGTAACTTTAAAACATACCTGAATACTTTGAAGTTTATTGTACCACTTTTTTTAATTTAATTTTAATTTTTTATATATATGCCCTAGAGAGAGGGGAGGGGAGGAGGACAAAGAGATGAGGGAGGTATAGAGGGAGGTGTGGGGGGGGAGGGGGGAATGGGTAGGTGATGGGCAATTAATAACAAAAGATTATGGTTATATCAACAACAATTGTGAGTAGAATGCCCATAAAATATAACAGCAAAAACCATGACAGTTCTGTATGTTAGCTGTACATGCCTCCACACATTTGTATTATAGTTGTATTCATTTTTTATATAGAGATTCTGGCGATGACTAACACCAAAATGTGTGGAAATGGATAAATAAATGAGAAATATTGTTTTCTAAATGTCACTGCATTGCAATTCCTTCATCTGTGACCAGTTCAGCAAATTGCAGACTGCATAAATTATTCACCATAGTCACCTCCATACTGGTTACCTTTATGACACACTTTCATTGTTAAAAGTAACTATGGTTGGCAATGACTTTTTGTTCATTAAAATACATTACTGTTTTATTTGACACCACAGTTTTGATCCGGATAGTCTGAATAGCATTTTTCAGGCACAGTAATTTTTTCTATAGTAGATAATGCAGAAGAAGAAGAGAGAATGTATGTCATAATCACACCCTCTTCCAAAACTGAATTCATGGAAGAGTTCCAAAAGCATTTTTAATATACACTGTGAGTGGAAAGTGGCTTAAGATAAAAGCTATAAGAACTACAACGAGACATGTTGTTTGGGATTTGTGAACTTTTCTTATACCTTACCATTTGTTTTGATGTCCATATATTTTAACTGTATAAAAATGTTTATAGCCCGATTTTGTTGTATACTCTTATCCCTTTTATGGTCCTTCTTCCCAGTGACTACTATCTGATGCTGATAAAAAAACCAAACTACTTGAGTGAATGAAAGTAATTGTGTATTTAATATTTGTATTTTCTAAAAAACATGTTCTTTTCAGGAATTGTTTGAGTGGAAACAAATTCACTTACGTGGTGCTCTTTTATGGGGGGGGAAGGGGGGCGGTTATGAAAATGTAGTCCACAATATCTCAGGAATAAAAACAATTTTTTTTCACTCGAGCTATATAATGTAATCATAAGTGACATTAAAGCTTTAGTAAGTCTGCTTCCATTGTACTACCACAGCAACATTCAAGAGCATGTTATCTGTTTGCTATAACTTAGAAGTTTAAACTGACCAAGTTCAGCTTTTTCTTTTAAAGAACCATCAAGATTTTTTAGGTTCTAGAATGTCCAATACTGTCTCCGTCCGGTCATTTAGATTTAGATGATGTGTGGTTTCCATAAATGGCTAAAGGCAAATGGAGTGGATTCTTTGAAATGGAAATGGTTGCTTTTCTTCCCTTTCCTTGTTTGCTTATATTGTGAATCGTGGTTTAATTGTCTCATAACATACATAATCTAAATTATTATTTATTCATCATCTTGGAATGGCCAAAACCACCTTAATGGAAATAATGCCAATGACATGAAGGAAAGTGATGACATTGCATAATAAAAATGAGCAGCATGTAACAAAGTGAATGTGTTCCAACAGTGAAGACAGCCCATTTCGCTGAGATACTGAATTATCAGAAATAACAAATACTGTTTTGTGTTCATTTTGTTATAACTGCATTTATACGACAACTTGAAAATCAGTTTAAATAAATATTTGTAGAGTCAGCTGTAAGAGCAGAGGCTTGAATCTCTTTCATTATATCTGTTGCAACAAACTTGGTCAGTGAGCTACTATTATTTATTATATGTGGACTGTCTTAATTAATTGGTAATTCAGTCTTTACAGATATTTTTGTTATGTGCATGCATAAAAATTAAGAGTGTAGATGTTACAATAAACAGAAAGCTAGTTTTAAAAAATTGACGCAGTGAGGAAATTGTATTCAAAATTACCTGGTTTAGAATCCAGCCATTTGTTGTGTTATTTCATGTCTCTTTGCAGTTGTTGCAGTCCACAGACTAAGCAGAAGTACTATTTTCAAATGACTTTGCCATGAATTGATATGTAACATCAAAAAAGAATGTTTTTAGTTCAAGCTTCATCTGCTTGACAGAGATTGGTTTCACTTCTTAATGTTTTTCATTTCCCTGTCTAGCTTTATATTACTTCACTGTATGTTTAAACAAGTTACTATGTTTTTATACAATTTGTTAATTATCTCACAATATAAAAACCAATGTGTTTTGTCATGATGACTGGCAATGAATTAAATATGCATAACCAACCACATTACACAAAAATGTTCTGTTTTCTAATCACCAGCTTCATATTATATCATTGTCTGTGGCCTACAACCAAACAAAAGAGCTGAACCTTCAAGAAGAACGTAAGTGTGTTGGAGGCCTCATTCAGGCATTCCAACATCTGCCAACATATTACTAGCTGCTCTTTGTCTCAGTAAACTAATCATACCAGATGAGAATAAAATAAACTTCTCTAGTAATAATAATCATGCATTTGTCAACTCTTTCCTGTATTGTTATCCCGAGAAATAAAATGAATATTCCATTCTCGGTATGATTGCAGAAAGGTAGGAGCTCAGAAATGTAGGAGAAGAGTATTGTTAGGTTCTCGAATTGGTTCAAAGAGAAGCCAAGACAATCTGTCAAGTTCAAGTCCTGAAGTATGTAGGAAGTTTCATGATTGCAGATGTTTCTGGTAGACATGAAAGGGATTGCGAGAGATGAGGGGGAAAGATAACTCTTTGGAAATAGGAAGTTATACAAAGATTGTTTTTGTGATTTATATTCATAAATGAATGTGTACCTGCTGTATCCATTTGCTGTTTGTATTTGTGATGTGTTGCTGGCACTGGTATCTGGTTGTGTTGGTAAAGGACAAAGTATATTTTAGTTTTATTTCTTGAAGAGAATTAATTCACATTTATTTGTCTTTTTAACAGTTTGTAAACAAACTGATGCTGTTAAATTATGCAAATATCTGTAATGTGTCTATTGATTTCAAAATATTTTATTGTGTGCATTGTGGTGATGGTTTTGTTTGTGCTTTCTATGCAGTTTCAGTACTTTGTGTCTAGACATGTACTTAATTTGTGTGTACTTCAGAGTTTACTTACATGTCTGTACCTGAAAAATACAGAAAAAGTTCATCACCTGTATATTTGAGAAATGAAATCTTCATTGACTAAGTATGTACCAGTTGTATAGAACTATTACAGCTTCTATGGGAAGGGATTATGATACATTCAAAATTAGTTACATACTTCATTCTACCTTTATGCCTACCTCATGTAATTAAAAATAAATTTTAAAAATTGTTGATGTATGGGAATGTTGAAAGATATACAAAAAAAGACATTTGCCTGGTGTACTGCCTGTCAGCTTGAATGTAACAACAAAAATGTTTACCATATTTTTGTGTTGTTTTTTCCCTATATTGTGAGAGTGCAGTGCACTACAGTAATAACTGTAAACTGTTTTTGGTACATGTATGACAATCTTCCAAATAAGCCATTAAATATTTGTTTGCTTTATTTTGTGTTGAACTGTTTATTCCTATATGTATTTGTATCATAAAGAAGGGGCAGAGAATTTAAAAATTAATTGAGATACAATGTTTTGTGAAGCCAATGATAAGTGAGTTTTGACTGATAGAAGTGTCTCATGATCATATCATTTCCCATGTTTGTAGAACTGGAGGACCTTTCTGGATATCCTGAGGCAAAAGCAGGCAATATGTGTATATATAAAAACTGACAGAATTGGTAAATTCATTGATAATCATTCAGAACCCCCAAGTAAGGTGAAGGCTGGAAGCTGAACTGAGAAAAAAGAAACTTATCTGTTACCACCTCCATTATGACAGAGAAAGGCAATTGCAAATTAAGTGAAATGGGCATTTTCAGTGGGATCAAACTGTTTTAAAAATGTATTATACTATATAATCAGGAGTGTGACACTGTTGGGAGGGGAGGGGGAGGGGGATTCATTAATAAGGGAAATTTAACTAAATGAAGAGAACTGTGCTCACACACAAACAGTTGCAATCAAATTACTTGCCAATATCCAGAAAGTTATTTTGCTGTTTTACAGTTAACTTAATTAACCACTATACTGGTAATTTGAGCTGCTCATTTTATTTTGTGGTGTCAAAACATGCAGAACATGAAAGAGTCAGTTGATGCAATGCCTTCTTCTGTGACTTGCTGTTCTATTGCAATACTTATAAATACACTGCTACATGAAACAAAAGCCAACATGTTCACAATAAAATAAACAGTTGTCTTGAGCCACAAGAAAATTAAAGAATTTTCACAACTAAGTCAATGTGCATGCAGCTTAAACTGAAGACAGGCCAATTGCTGTATAGTAACACAAGTATTGCAGTAGTTAGTTAGTTCACTTGGCTGAATAAGTATGCCAGTTCCTAGTACCGAAGTGTAACTTCACTGTAACAACCTCACACACAGTTTTAGTTGACTTGCACAACAGTAAAATCAATCCACTTCCTTAATTAGCAGAGTCTTTAAATAATTCTTGTAACCATATGATAATAGCGGAAACAGCTAGAGGCTCTGAAAGTCAATTGGAAACTTCGGAAGCAAGCTGTGCCGTCATTGGTGCCTGTAGCCCTGCTAGATTTTCTAGTAGAGGAGTCTGATCTGTGTCTATGGCAGCCTCCTGTATTAGCTGGTATGGGCAGACATAACAACTGTTATCTGCTGAAAACTGTTGATGGCCCTTTTTCGTGGCCATGTGTATGGCATAGATGCCTGACTGAGTTGCCTTGCTGTAACTAAAGCCGATAGTGATGACTACAAAGCATCACATAAGCAGTCATTACCAGGACAAGCTGGTCTTCTTGTTA
Source organism: Schistocerca nitens (assembly GCF_023898315.1). Lineage (NCBI taxonomy): Eukaryota > Metazoa > Arthropoda > Insecta > Orthoptera > Acrididae > Schistocerca > Schistocerca nitens. The sequence continues at coordinate 1,007,984,663 of NC_064614.1, forward strand.
TGCTGCTCTGAACTTCTGCAGTCCTCTCGAAAGAGTGTGCCCACACTGGGCACTCATGTGAAACAGTGTTGCGTTGTCTCTGGTTCATTCAGGTGGTGGGATAAGAGAATATAGCACTCTGCCAGGCTACAACCATGTATGGGCACTGACCTCAAGAGGCTAGAAGAGTATTGTGAACTGAGTCTGGTGTAGTTGTGCCGATACCTTTTGCCACTTGTTTTTTAAAATGCAAACAAATCATTAAATGCATGCTATTGAAAGTGCAGAAGTGTCAGTACTCGAATGCCGTGAACTGAGATCTGTTTTCCATAACCAAGGTGAGATCTCTTCCGATGGCAAAAATGCAGAATACATATCTAGCCCAAGAATGTGTTCCAGAGATGGGTGTGTTACCACCAATAAATGTAGTTTTTGAGTAACTTAATTATATTTGATGGAAAGATACAATTTGCCTAGCAGTGGAATCTCATGAGGTCCATTGGCCCCACAATTTGTTTTACATTGTCCAGTGGCAGAGCACCAAAACTGAAGTCTGTGGCCTGATTTACCACTGAGACTGATGCATCAGTATGAAAGAGAAATGTCACTCTCACCTCCTGTAATTCTGGATATAACACAGTCTTTATAGGCATTACTAAAGGTTCATCATCTTTAATGTTATTAACCTGATGATGTTGCATTTTGAAACACCTTAGCAATATGCCATGTATGTAAACTTGGTGGTATTCTGCTTTGTTATCAGGACATTCACAGTAAGCATGCAATGAAAAGTAGTCTGAACAGCTAGGGAACAACCGAAATTACATTGACCAGGGCTTGAAACAATATGCAGTGGCACAGAACAGGTCTGGTGGATTGCTGCAGACAAAATACGTTTATCACATTAGGATTCAAGTTTAATGCACTAAGCCTGTTCTTCAGAGAGTCATAGTAGAGAAACATCTGCCATCAAGCCTGTAAGATTTCAAAGACTAATCCAATGTGAAATTACTTGCACTACACAGGTGTCCAACTGTCAATAAAGCCTGTGTATGCTTGTCTTTGTCAGGGCTCGGATAGATTACCCTTCTTAAATTAAACTTTCAGCACAAGATTGTCAAATGTACAAATAAATTTGCACATTCTGCATAAAACACGAAAGTCAGGAATTTGTGAAACATAACTTTTGGAGTCAGTTTTGCAATGTAGCAAGAACTCTAAATAGGCATCTTGATGAAAAAATGTTCTGAAAGTAAGGCAAAATATGTGACAGGTGCATCACCAATAGGTCTGACAGTGCAGCCAACTTTTGCACTAAGTAATACAACTGAGGTTTGATTAACAACAAAAATGCCAGCTGATGGTCCAGACACTTTAACATCATTTATCTGAAAATACAGCACTAATCATTTCTGGGACATATACTCCAATAAATGGCTTTGCAAGTCCTCGATGACACATTCTCAACCCTTCTATGCTGTTTGTAAGCAACAGCCTCAGTTTTGTTTCTGCCATGTAAAGGCTAGTGTTATTTGTCACAAGTTCATGCTCTAACATGTTGGTACCTGTATGACTTTTCTGGTAGTGCACTGATGGTGACTTATGTTATACTCAAAATCTAGATCTGCGATCTTCCTGTACATCATTAAATGGATGCAAAGCTGGAATAACTTATAACTGTTGGAGCAATGAGTCCATCAAAACTTTTACCAGTTCCTGATTTTGTTTGATTTGTTGCTGCCACAGTTTAAAAAAAATTATATTTATGGATGGTGTGACATATAAAGTAACCTTGTCTTTGCCAATTATGTGACTCACTCTTCTATGGCAACAGTTATTTATTAGTATTGCAGAAGTACAATGCAACATTAAATGAACTTCAGTTTATTCACAATAAAATAAATAATTGTCCTGAACCTCTAGAAAATTAAAGAATTTGCACAACCAATTCAGTCTGTATGTAGGTTAAATTGAACATAGATCTCTTGCTGTATAGTAGCACAGATGTGACAATAAAAATAGATGTTGGTGGAAACTACCACAGTTGTTGGGAAATTTGCTTGCCTGAATAAGTATACCAGTCTGTAGGTGCTGATGTGTAACTTTACTCTAGCAACCTCATAATCAGGCTAGCAACCTCATAATCAGGTATAGTCAATTTGCACAACAGTAAGAACAGTCAACTTTATTATTTAGCATTGTCCGTAAACACAGCATCATCACCTAGGGAAAAGTCAGAAGATCAGACCCTGACATCAGCTGACATGTAGAGGATAAGAGTGAGCTTGTAGCCACTGGCTAACTGGTCTCACATGATATTTTGGTCAGAGATGCTGTGTTTTCCTTGCTGGCAATGTCATCACTGGACATAGATGTAATGACACTTGTCAACAGTTCTGTGTCTACCGTCAATACATCCAGAAGAGTTATAAGACCTTCTTTCCAGCAGAATCTATTACTCCTTACCATCCCCTTAGAATAAACTAATGGTTTAAACCTGCTGTTATCTTCGGGTCAGTATGAACGGAAAGGAAATTCGTCTTCCATAACTTTTTAATATTAAAATGGTATTGCTCCAAAATTGATTACTTTGTTTTTCTAAACATTCTAAATACCTTAAGTTCAAATTAAAAAACTGGTTTTTTCCCCATTCTGAAACCCAATTTGTTACAAGTGTTCCTCAGATCAATATGGCCTGAAGGGCTTAAACGTTCCCAGAATGTACAAATATAATAGTCAAATTGTGTTTCTAAATACCTTAGGTAGATACATAGCAGTTTTTCTGACAAAGTAAATATGTGATTCCTTATTGTTGAAATGTGTGAAAGTTATGCAATCGAAGTTGCTGATTGTTTTCAGATTATTATAGCACATCATCACTAACAGTTACATTTTATCAATTTTTGTGTGCAGAGACAGTTCATGTATCTATCGTAGTAATTTCTGTGTGACTACCATGACAAAATGAGTTCTTTCCGATGAGTAATTGGAAGCATTAGTAAATGCGTCTGATTCAGAAGATATTTCAGATACTGATATCTCAAATGACAATGTGCAAGCTGTTCAACTGATTCAATCTGAAGACGAAAAAAATCATGTGGATCTTTTAACTTTTCCCAGGAATTGTAAGGGCATTTATTGCAAACATTTTAAAATTGACTTCTGGTCTGACAAGATACACATTTCCCAAAGTAATGTAAAATCATCTTTTGAAGTTATGATGAATGATAATATTCAGAGTATTGTGTTGGAAATGAGTAATACCGAGGGTCAAAGAGCTTATGGTAGAATAATGGGGATGTGCAATATGTCTAAAAAGGAGATTGCTTACAAATCACTTGTGCGAACAGTTCTAAAGTATTGCTCAAGTGTGTTTGACCCATATCAGATAGGACTGACAGGGGACATTGCACATATACAGAGAAGGGCAGCTTGATGGTCACAGGTTTCTTTAATCTGTGGGAGAGTGTCACAAGATACTGAAGGAACTGAACTGGAAGACTTGAAGATAGACATAAACAATCCCGAGAAAATCTATTAGCAAAGTTTCAAGAACCTGTTTTAAATGATTGTTTTACAAATATACTACAACCCCTACGTATCGCTCACATAGGGATCGTGAAGATAAGATTAGAATAATTATTGCACACACAGAAGCATTCAATCCTTCTTCCCATGCTCAATACATGAATGGAAGAGGAAAAAACCCTAATAACTGGTACAATGTGATGTACCCTTATGCACCTCGCGGTAGTTTGCAGACCATAGATGTAGTTGTGGCTGGGAAGCATTAGACGAAATTGCACTTGAAGTGTATATTGCCGTGTTATTGTTGGCTGGTGTGTACAAATCAAATGGTGAATCAACAGTCTGTGGGGTCCAGAAACAGGTAGAGCCATCTTTCCTGCTGTAATCTTGCTGAAACACTTCTGTTGCACTTCACGTGTGTTATGTTTTGATTGCAAGTCAAATTAAAGAGTAAATGATAGTTTGGCACCTATAAGAGTACTGTGGGATAAATGGGTGGAAATACTTTCAAATCTATATAATCCTGTCACATATGTAACTGTGGGTGAGTAACTGGTAGCTTTCCGAGGACATTGTCCTGGACAAATCCTTAAAATATGGGGTAAAAATATAAATAATGTGTGATAGTGTTACTTTTTATGTTTGAAGACACAAATCTGTACAGAAAAATTACCTGGACAAGCACTTGAGAAAAATCAAGGTATGAAGGTGGTCATGGATCTGACACATGAGCTAGAAGGACAAAGTGTCACATATCACAATATCTTCACATCATGTGCATTAGACCAGGGATTTATCAAAAGACATCATTCCAAGGGAAAATAATCAAGTTGTTCTGATGAGCACAATGCACAACAGTGAGGAAATCAGCAACAGAAAAGACAAGAAACCAAAACTGATACTGGACAACAATGCAAGGAAGCAGTTGACATACTGGATAAGTTTATTGGCATCAACATACGCACAAGGAAAACCAATGATCATCATCTACAGTATTGTTGATATTTCTGCCTACAGTGCTTTTGTGCTGTGGAAAGAAATAAATCCAGGGTGGAAAAAATTTTTCTCTATGAAAGAAAATATTTCTTAATGAATTGGGAAGGCTCCTAGTTACTCCTCACATTGAAGCTAGAAAAATACTGCCACAAAATGAACAGTCAGTAGCAATTATTAGAAGAATACAACAGGAAGTCCATCAACACCAAGTTCCAGCAGTGACAATAAAAACTCCAAATGCGCCAGATGCAAGTTCTGTCCATCAAATTGTGACAACAAGACACCAATAAAGTGTTAAAATTGTAACAAACATGTTTGCAAAGCTCACATTAGATACAACTACCCATAATGTGGAATTATAAATATAACACTACTCTAATTTTTTCCTCAATTGACGATTTATATGCTAAGTAAAGCTCTAATGCAAACAGCTAGTTGAGGGCCAGAGCTTACATTATTGTTGAAATTATCGCCATGTAATATTATAAAATTTGTTTATATTGTAACAAATAAACCTACATTTAAAATTATAATAATTTTTAACAATTTATATTAGATTAGATTCAGTTTTTGTTTCATAGACCCGAAAAATGATATGTTTCTTGTGGGTGTGGGACATCTCAGAAAGTATAACATAAAACATTAGTATATAATACTTACTACCCTGATCATTTGGCAGAAGATTGTCTAAATAGGTGAATACAATGCGGTAAACTGGAACAGCTAATATTTACAGAATTAACATGCTGTCAGAATGAAACATTGTTATGCACTATTAATAAATACCTGATCTTGACTGTTGTGACCAAGTGCTGTCAAATCTGAAATCTAACAGAGATTTTTACTTAAGCTGGCTTAACAGTCTCTGTTAAGATATTCATCTATAGAGTAGAAGGAACTGCCTATCAAAAAGCCTTTCAAACTTTGTTTAAACCGTGCTTTATCTGAAACCAAGTGTTTAATGGTTGCTGGCAATATGGGGTGGTCCATTGATCGCGACCGGGCCAAATATCTCACGAAATAAGCGTCAAACGAAAAAACTACAAAGAACAAAACTTGTCTAGCTTGAAGGGGGAAACCAGATGGTGGTATGGTTGGACTGCTAGATGGCGCTGCCATAGGTCAAACAAATATCAATGCGTTTTTTTAAATAGGAACCTCCATTTTTTATTACATATTCGTGTAGTATGTAAAGAAATATGAATGTTTTAGTTGGACCACTTTTTTCGCTTTGTGGTAGATGGTGCTGTAATAGACACAAATATAGGCTCACAATTTTAGATGAACAGTTAGTAACAGGTAGGTTTTTTAAATTAAAATACAGAACAAAGGTACGGTTGAACATTTTATTTCAGTTGTTCCAATGTAATACGTGTACCTTTGTGAACTTATCATTTCTGAGAACTCATGCTGTTACAGTGTGATTACCTGTAAATACCACATTAACGCAATAAATGCTCAAAATGATGTCTGTCAGCCTCAATGCATTTGGCAATATGTGTAAAAACATTCCTCTCTACAGCGAGTAGTTCACCTTCCGTAATGTTCACACATGCATTGACAATGCGCTGACGCATGTTGTCAGGTGTTGGCGGTGGATCACAATAGCAAATATCCTTCAACTTTCCCCACAGAAAGAAATCTGGGGACGTCAGATCCGGTGAATGAGCGGGCCATGATATGGTGCTTCGATGACCAGTCCACCTGTCATGAAATATGCTATTCAATACCGCTTCAACCGCATGCGAGCTATGTGCCGGACATCCATCATGTTGGAAGTACATGCAGTGAAACATCTTGTAGTAACATCGGTAGAACATTACGTAGGAAATCAGAATACATTGCACCATTTAGATTGCCATCAATAAAATGGGGGCCATTTATCCTTCCTCCCATAATGCCACACCATACATTAACCCGCCAAGGTCGCTGATTATGTTACCGCTGTTGGTGAATGATGCTTCGTCACTAAATAGAATGCGTTCAAAAAACCTGTCATTGCCCCGAAATTTCTCTTGTGCCCAGTGGCAGAACTGTACACGACGTTCAAAGTCGTCGCCATGCAATTCCTGGTGCATAGAAATATGGTACGGGTGCAATCGATGTTGATTTAGCATTCTCAACACCGACGTTTTTGAGATTCCCGATTCTCGCGCAATTTATCTGCTACTGATGTGCGGATTAGCTGCGACAGCAGCTAAAACACCTACTTGGGCATCATCATTTGTTGCAGGTCGTAGTTGACATTTCACATGTGGCTGAACACTTCCTGTTTCCTTAAATAACATATCTATCCAGCGAACGGTTCGGACACTTGGATGATGTCATCTGGGATACTGAGCAGCATACATAGCACACGCCTGTTGGGCATTTTGATCACAATAGTCATACATCAACACGATATCGACCTTTTCTGCAATTGGTAAATGGTCCATTTTAACACGGGTAATGTATCACATAGCAAATACCATCTGCACTGGCGGAATGTTACGTGATACCACATACTTATATGTTCGTGACTATTACAGCGCCATATATCACAAAGTGAAAAAAGTGGTCCAACTAAAACATTCATATTTCTTTACGTACTAAATGAATATGTAATAAAGCAATGGGGGTTCCTATTTCAAAAAACGCAGTTGATATCCATTTGACCTATGGCAGCGCCATCTAGCGGGCCAACCATACCGCCATCTGGTTTCCCCATTCAACCTAGATGAGTTTCTTTCTTTGTAGTTTTTTCGTTTGATGCTTATTTCATGAGATATTTGGCCCAGTCACTATCAATGGACCACCCTGTATATTGAAAATGTGTGTTCCTGAATACTGGACCCCTTTTTGGACCAAGGTAAGTGATTTTAGGTCTATGTAGATGGTTCTTATTCCTAGTATTGATACTATGTATTGAGCTATTGGTTGGAAATAGAGATACACCGGTATTACTTACAACAAATTTCACTAAAGAATAAATATACTGAGAAGCTGTGGTTAGAATACAAAGTTCTTTGAACAGGTTTCTATGTGATGTTCTTGATTTACACCACAAATAATTCTTATCACACACTTTTGCACCCTAAAAACTTTTGCATGGTTTGATGAGCTACCCCAGAACATGATCCCGCAGAACATAATAGAATGAAAGTATGTAAGTTTTTTTTATATTTATATCTCCTACATCTGACATCATTCTCACTACAAATAAGACTTGTTTAGGCACTTAAGCAATTTTGTGGTATGCCCTTTCCAACTGAATTTATTATTGAGTTGTAATCCCAGAAATTTAACCCTGTCTACCTCTTTTACCTGTGTGCCTTCATATGTTATACACATGCTGGAAGGAAATCTATTACAGGTTCTGAATTGCATATAGTGGGTCTTCTCAAAGTTTAATGACAGTAAATTAGCTTTAAACCATTTATTAATGTCAGTGAAAATTTGATTAGCAACTATTTCTAAATCTGTACTTGACCTGCTACTTATTGTAATGTTTATATCATCTACAAACAAAACAGACTTAGTATGTGGCAATGTAACAGAAGAGAGGTGATTTCTCACTGTAAGGGTAAATAGCTTTCTCTATTACAGAACCCTTAAGAAATCCAAACTGTGACTTGGCCAATATATCATTTGCGGTCAGAAGCTTAAGGAGACGCTTGAACACAATCTTTTCAAATATTTTTCAGAAAGCTGGCAAAAGAGAAATTGGCTGATAGTTTGATGTTATCTCTTTATCTCCCTTCTTGTAAAGAAGCTTAACTTCAGCATATTTTAGCCAGTCTGGAAATGTCCCACTGATAAGAGACTGATTACACAAGTAACTTAAGATAGACCTCAACTCACATGAATACTCTTTGATTAACTTTGTTGATATGTTATCATATCCACTGGAATACTTAGATTTTAAGGATTTTATGATGGATGCTACTTCTTTGGGCGACATGAGTGTCATTTTTTCATTTTACTGAAGTTATTTTTAAAGACTGGTCTCAAATTCTCCATTGCACTGTCCACTGAACCTGATAACACCAAGCTGCCAGTAACAGAAATGAAGTACTTGTTTAAGAGGTTTGCAACACTAAATGCACTCCTTACCAAAGTCTCTTCCTTTTTGGTCCCATCTCTCTCTGTCTTCATTATATCCCATACAGTTTTTATTTTGTTGCCCGATGCAATTATCTTTTTCTCATAATAAACCAGCTTTGATTTCTGGATTATTTGCTTCAATATTCTGCAGTATTCTTTGTAATTCATTACAATTCTAACATCAGAGCTGTTCCTAGATAGTAGATACAGTCTCCTTTTTGTCCCACATGATATCTTTATTCCTTGTGTTATCCACGGTTTATTTTTTGACTTCTGTGTGATTTGAGTTACCTTTAGGGGAAAACAATTTTCAAAAGTGGAGGTAACTTTATCAATGAATGCTTTGTATTTTCCATTTGAGTCAGAAGTATTGTAAACATTTACCCAGTTCATGTCTTTGAGCAATTTTCTGAATTTCTCAGTTTTTGACTTATTTGTTACCCTCCTGTATTCAGATCTAACATATTTTCTATCCTGACAAGTTTCAACATTTAACACAAGATGCTGCATGTCATGACCAGGTAGTCCATTTACTATTGGTTTTGTGATATGACTTTTTTCCCTAGATTTGTCTACAAAGATATTACCAATAGCAGTCTCAGAGCATTTATAATCATCATGCCATTGAAATACAAGGGTTGAATGAAAAGTAATGCCTCCACCTTTGTTAATTGGGTTTGGGCGGGAATATTTTAATAAGTCAAACACAGAAATAATCCTTAGAATGTGATCTTTAATTACCAATATTCACCTTTCCACATAATCACCAGCCAGTTGGATATATTTCTGCCAACGATTAACAAGTTTTCTGAAGCCGTCACGGAAGAAGTCAACACCCTGGTTCCACAACCACAGTCTCACAGTTCTCTCAACGTCTTCATCAGAAGCATAATGATGTCCCCGCAGGTCGTCTTTCATTGTCAGGAACAGATGGAAGCCAGACGGTGCTAAATCTGGACTGTATGGAGGATGCCATACAGCAGTGAGATTCAGTCTCTTTTTTTAAGTTCTGCTGTGGTGGCACATGAAATATGTGGTTTGACATTGTCATGCTGCAGGAACACATTTCCCTTTTCCTTTCAGATGTCAGATGTTCCCACCTCAACATCTTTAAACTTACTCACCCAACGATGCACATTACTCACATCAACACAATCACCATAAACTGGTTTCATTCTCTGATGAATCTCCTTTGGGGTGACAACTTTTGCTGTTAAGAATTCAATGACTGGACATTGCTTAAATTGCATTGGCTGACCGTCTGTGCAGGGTCCCATACTTTACACAGTAACAACACAAGTGTTCAATGTTAACGCTTCCTGCCAACTGGAGCTGTAGAGAAGAGGCTAGGGAGCAAGCCAGTACCTGCCGCATACCAATGCTGCCAACTGTTGAAGAGTTATGTAGGTGGAGGCATTACTTTTCAGTCAACCTTCATACCACAACAGGTCATTATGACCTGAAAGAGCATATGTGAATAGCTTTTTTAAGGAAGGTAGCAAGTTAAAGTCATGTTGTGGCCAAAGAAACATTAATAAAGTCTACTGTCCGACCAGCTTACAAGCTGTAGCAGTTGTTTCATGAAACAAACTCAGAAACTCTTTAAACTGGACCATCCACTGCAGGCACCAACTGTCAGTCTTTCCCTCTCATCCTGTCTAGTACATCCCCCCTGACCCAGGGTTCTGTAACTCTTCTCGTTTCCTGAATCTCGCTAGTGCCTCTCCTTCATCCCTCTTCCTTCTCCTTCAACTCTTCTGTCAGAAGAAGGAGCCACTGGCTCCAAAGCTCTGGTATCTGTTAATAAAGTACCCAGATTGCCATAAGCAGCAGCATTGAATATCAAACCTAGCCAGGAGGAAGTAGTGGTGCTAATTCAAGAAGAGGTTCATTGATTCATTTGCACTGTCCTCTAACAGGAGATCAACATGGAAGACTGGAGCTGGAAACTGTGGACTTAAAACAGTACCTGTCAGGCACCATCCAAGATTGCACTAGTTGATATTTGTATCTCATACTAAAAGGTTATGCATTATACAACTTGCCATCATCATAGCAATGCATTGTAGTTGTGAATTTATACCACTGCAAAAAAATACTTCATTGGTGACAAGTGAAAAATCTATGCCATCTGAAGAATTTATTTATCAGATCATCTGTTTTTGAGAGTCTTAAAATAAGTAGAAGGGAAAAATAATATTTTTTAAAGTTATGGGCTATGGAAATGTCAAAAAATGTATACAAACAATTCTGTTGGACAAACATATGCAACTGAGCATTATACCAGAGCTTGAAAATACCACTTCAGTTGTAAAATTGTTTTATTATCACACAACCAGTTTCGGGCTCTTATAAGCCCATCTTCTGGTGTCGTAACTTGTTGCTGTGGCCCCCGAGCACCACGATGGACTTGTATTAGGTGCGGTGTGCTACCTATGATCACAGAACAGGGAGAACTCCCATTCTTCTTTCAGCCTCACGATTATGGAGCAGAAAGTATGGTATGCAGCCTGTCTGTCTTGCTTTGCTGTGTTGTTTGTGAATTTCACAATAGGCAGTGTTCTATCCTAGTCTCTCTGCTCAACATCAACATTCGTCAAGGGTATATCTGCCTATGTCTTATTAAAGTGTGCTGTGAGGCAGTTCATTTGTGGATGGCAGCCAATTGTCATACTGTGGGTGCTGCCACAACATAAAATTAATTATCTCTGATACTAGTCTCAACCAGAAAACTTTTTGATGATTAAAGATCACCACATGGGTTGCTGCATACTTCTGAATGACATTTTTTCAAGGAAATTTGCAATTTCTGGAATTTTGGCAGTCAGTGGAGCTTTGATGACAGCATAGCAGGGCAGCTAGTCAGCCTCCTGAATATATGTTTGTTATTAATGAAGTACTGCTTGTATTCTGTGTCCTGTCCATGTAGGCACTGGCTTTTATGTTGCCTAATTGAATCCATGATGATGTGGATGTTATGAAGTACCCAGCATCTCCACCAAACAATGTCACATCAAAACACAATCAAGTCCAAGTTTTAAGACTTCAACAATGAAGAGCAACATTCAGAACTACAATCATTTTTATTACTGACATCAGCGTACTGCCAGAACAGAACTGACCTGGACAGAGAGTGCAACTATTTACACAAATATTGAATATTCCAGAATGTTCTGAAGGCACTTTGATATCAGTGGGTTTACAGTATATGATTCACAACTTTTGTATAGAGAAATAACAAATTTATTGACACTAGTATGCAGAGACTATCTGGACATGACAAAGGCACAGCATGCAGTAAACAGTAAGAGAGACTCCACTCGGTCACTCTCACTGGTCAGTGATGTGGTTGTTCCCTTATTCAAACGTGAGTTAGTGAACACCTTACCAGACACAAAATTTCTGTAGAAATTACACAGATGTAGAAAAGACTTCAATTGCTTATGAATCTTGGGTGATGGACATTCATTAATTGCTTTTATCTTTTCAGGGTTGACTTTGACACCAGGGGTGGATAAGATACCACCCAAGAATTTTATCTCTTTTCTTGTTGTTGTTGTGGTCTTCAGTCCTGAGACTGGTTTGATGTAGCTCTCCATGCTACTCTATCCTGTGCAAGCTTCTTTATCTCCCAGTACTTACTGCAACCTACATCCATCTGAATCTGCTTAGTGTATTCATCTCTTGGTCTCCCTCTACGATTTTTACCCTCCACGCTGCCCTCCAATGCTAAATTTGTGATCCCTTGATGCCTCAGAACATGTCCTACCAACCGGTCCCTTCTTCTTGTCAAGTTGTGCCACAAACTCCTCTTCTCCTCAATTCTATTCAATACCTCCTCATTAGTTATTTGATCTACCCATCTAATCCTCAACATTCTTCTGTAGCACCATATTTCAAAAGCTTCTATTCTCTTCTTGTCCAAACTATTTATCGTCCACGTTTCACTTCCATACATGGCTACACTCCATACAAATACCTTCAGAAACGACTTCCTGACACTTAAATCTATACTCAATGTTAACAAATTTCTCTTCTTCAGAATCGCTTTCTTTGCCATTGCCAGTCTACATTTTATATCCTCTCTACTTCGACCATCATCAGTTATTTTGCTCCCCAAATAGCAAAACTCCTTTACTACTTTAAGTGTCCCATTTCCTAATCTAATTCCCTCAGCATCACCCAACTTAATTCGACTACATTCCATTATCCTCGTTTTACTTTTGTTGATGTTCATCTTATATCTTCCTTTCAAGACACTGTCCATTCCGTTCAGCTGCTCTTCCAAGTCCTTTGCTGTCTCTGACAGAATTACAATGTCATCAGCAAACCTGAAAGTTTTTGTTTCTTCTCCATGGATTTTAATACCTACTCCAAATTTTTCTTTTGTTTCCTTTACTGCTTGCTCAATCTACAGATTGAATAACATTGGGGAGAGGCTACAACCCTGTCTCACTCCCTTCCCAACCGCTGCTACCCTTTCATGCCCCTCGACTCTTATAAGTGCCATCGGATCTCTGCACAAATTGTAAATAGCCTTTCGCTCCCTGTATTTGACCCCTGCCACCTTCAGAATTTGAAAGAGAGTATTCCAATCAACATTGTCAAAAGCGTTCTCTAACTCTACAAATGCAAGAAATGTAGGTTTGCCTTTCCTTAATCTATTTTATAAGATATGTCGTAGGGTCAGTATTGCCTCACGTGCTCCAGCATTTCTATGGAATCCAAACTGATCTTCCCCGAGGTCAGCCCCTATCAGTTTTTCCATTCATCTGTAAAGAATTCGCGTTAGTATTTTTCAGCTGTGACTTATTAAACTGATAGTTCGGTAATTTTCACATCTGTCAACACCTGCTTTCTTTGGGATTGGAATTATTATATTCTTCTTGAAGTCTGAGGGTATTTCACCTGTCTCATACATCTTTGTCACCAGATGGTAGAGTTTTGTCAGGACTGGCTCTCCCGAGGCTGTCAGTAGTTCCATTGGAATGTTGTCTACTCCGGGGCCCTTGTTTTGACTCGGGAGATATGATACTGCATGAAGAGTTTGGCAGAGCACTGAAAGACCTATTTCATCTTCATCTACATCGTCTTCCATTTCCATAATATTGTCCTCAAGTACATCGCCCATGTATATACCCTCTATATACTCCTTCCACCTTTCTGCTTTCCCTTCTTTGCTTAGAACTGGGTTTCCATCTGAGCTCTTGATATTCATACAAATGGTTCTCTTTTCTCCAATGGTCTCTTTAATTTTCCTGTAGGCAGTATCTATCTCACCCCTAGTGAGATAAGCCTCTACATCCTTACATTTGTCCTCTAGCCATCCCTGCTTAGCCATTTTGCACTTTCTGTCGATATCATTTTTGAGGCGTTTGTATTCCTTTTTGCCTGCTTCATTTACTGCAATTTTATATTTTCTCCTTTCATCAATTAAATTCAATATTTCTTCTGTTACCCAAGGATTTCTACTAGCCCTCGTCTTTTTACCTATTTGATCCTCTGCTGCCTTCACTATTTCATCTCTCAAAGCTACCCATTCTTCTTCTACAGTATTTCTTTCCCCCATTCCTGTCAATTGTTCCCTTATGCTTTCCCTGAAACTCTCTACAACCTCTGGTTCTTTCAGTTTTTCCAGTTCCTATCTCCTTAAATTCCCACCTTTTTGCAGTTTCTTCAGTTTTAATCTACAGTTCATAACCAATAGATTGTGGTCAGAGTCCACATCTGTCCCTGGAAATGTCTTACAATTTAAAACCTGGTTCCTAAATCTCTGTCTTACCATTATATAATCAATCTGATACCTTTTAGTATCTCCGGAGTTCTTCCATGTATACAACCTTCTTTCATGCTTCTTGAACCAAGTGTTAGCTATGATTAAGTTATGCTCTGCGCAAAATTCCACCAGGCGGCTTCCTCTTTCATTTCTTAGCCCCAATCCATATTCACCTACTATGCTTCCTTCTCTCCCGTTACCTACTCTCGAATTCCAGTCACCCATGACTAATAAATTTTTGTCTCCCTTCACTTCCTGAATAATTTCTTTTATCTCATCATACATTTCATCAATTTCTTCGTCATCTGCAGAGCTAGTTGGCATATAAACTTGTACTACTGTAGTAGTTCCTTTTATATCATATTCTGTTTATTAATTGGAATCCTACTTTGGTAAGGTCCTCATTCTTTAAGGCTTCTTTGGCTTTCAGCTTTGCTGGATCTTCCCCCTGTTAAGCAGCAATGTCATTTAGTGCAATGATGACTGATATATCATCCATGCAGTTGTGTTCTACCAAAGGAATCCTTGAAAGGCAGACAGCATCCTTGTGTTTGCAACCATTTTTGTATACCATTGTGGTGTTATACACCAGAAGCTTCAGTGTCCATCTAGCCAGTCAACCTGATGGATCCTTCAGGCTAGTCAGCCTGCATAGAGATTGGTGAATAGTTTGCCAAATAAGTATGGCTGAAACTTGTTGATGGGACAGACAACTGTAAGGCACTCTGTCTTACTTGTAGGGTAGTTCTTATCAGACTTGGAGAGTATTCTGAAAGCATAAGCTATCACCTTTTGCGCACATGCCTTAATTTCTAATAGAATTTCCCCTATTCCTAAACTGCTAACTTTAGTGTGAAGTTCTCTCTAGGCATTCTCATCATACATACTCGAGAAGATGTTAGTGCCTCCTTAAGGATAAGGAAAGACCTCCGTTGTGACTTTTTTCCAGGTAAATTTGGCATCTCCCTGGAGTAGTTCTTGCAAGGGCCATGCCTTCATATCCTTTATGAACTGCTAATAGTATGAGCACATCCGAAGAAAAATTTTCATGGCAAAAAAGTGTCAAGGAATTGGAAAACCTGTGATTGCTCTTATTTTCTCTAGAGCAGGATAGACTCCATTGCCATTCATTTGGTGCCCCAATATTTTTGTTGCTTGGATAAATAAGAGGGACACTTTTGGGTTCTGCTGGAGACCAATTTAAACACATTTCAACATAGTTGCCAGTTAGCTTAGATGGTCTACAGATATCTTTGAAAAATGAAGTGTGATTGATTTATCAAAGACAAGTTGTCCATTTAAGGCGTCGAATCAGATTGTCTGTCATGTGTTCGAAGCTGACTGGAGTGTCACAAAGTCCTAATGGCATAATTTTGAACTCATACAGGCATCAGGAGGTATGAAGGCAATCTTTTCCCAGTCTGCATCAACCTCAATTTACCAGTAGCCTTTCTACATGTCCATAGCTAAGAAATACTTTGCTCCTTTCAGGCAGTCCAAAGTGTCATCAGTATGTGGCAATTGAGAGACAATTTGTTCATTTGCCATTAGTCATTGAAGTAATGACATTTGCCATCCTTCTTCTTCACAAGGACCAATGGAGACAACCAAGGATCCACTGAGGGCTCAGCAGTGTCATCTTATAGCACCTTATATCACCTTCTCAGCTCCCTCCCAGATTATCCATCATTCAGCCAGTGATGCCCTATATGAGCACTGGCTTCCCAGTGTTGATATAGTTTTCTACCATAGGCTGCTTGGTCTGTCTTATTTCCGTAATTGATCTGGAAGCATCCACAAACTGGCACAGCATGGGTAACAATCGCTGACATTTTTCCTTGGTAAGTCGAAATCCTACTGATAGTAGCTTACCATTGATAGTAGCTTCCTATTAATAGTTGCTTCCTCCACTGCATTTTCTATAGTTGTAGCAGAGCACAATTTTTTGTTGATGACACTGAGCTGCCCATCCTGGACTGGTCTGGCTGTCCCTACACCATTAGTGGTGAGGATGCACTCATCATGACAGTTAATGATCCAAGTTTCTCCTTGGATACCTAAAATACTTATGATCCATTCTGGCTTGTCCATTGCTTTTGTGAGCCTGAATAACCTTTTGCAATCAGCAAAAGCTTCACAGTTTAACTGATCATCTTGATTGCTGACTGGAACTTGTCTCATTGATGATGGCAGCATAACAATGTCTTCAATGGCAAACAACCACTGAGAACAATCTTGTTGGAATAACCACTTCAGTCTGGAGCTTTTATCTTTCACAGTCTACGGTTTCTTGTGATGGATAGAACAAGACCCATCTGAGAGTAACATTGTTAATATCATGACTACATTCTGTTAAAATGACAGAGTTGGTAGACTGTGTTCTGTCATTTATAGGTTATTCTTTTAATACATATTCCTGTTGGCTGGATGTATTTCCCATTTGAAACCTTCATCACAAACCTTTCCAAATCACAGAACATGGTATTTATTTTTGCTAATAATGATAAGCATTCAACATTATAGAAAAGAAAGGCCCTGAGTCGACTAGCACTCAGAATGATTGGCCATCAGTGATGACTTCAATGTCATGTGATATTGGTGATGGTCATCCATACATGATTTTCATCTCTGGTGGCCTCACTTCCATAGATGATCATCTTGCTTAGTTTCTCCGAATTTGGTGGTTAGAAAAGTGGCTGGTATCTCTGTAAAGTGACAGGGAAGGGCTATGACAAGTTGGGGAATGACCTCATTCGGGGTACAGCCATGAGCTTCAGCCTACAGGTTTACAATAATACTCTGCAGTTGACTGCCATGTGTAGGACTGTTGTGATAGTTTATGCATTGAAGGCACTGCTTCTTTCTCTGCAGCAGTGCATAATGACCCTAGGGCGTCCACAACAAAAAAAGACTTGTATGTTGTCCTCCACCCTCTAAATGTCTATTCTTTTTTCGGGCATTTTCCTTGATGGAGGAGTTGGTTCACTTGCATTGGTCAGCTACTAGGTTGCCATTGGAAGTGGCATAAGTCCAGCTTAGTTCAGTCCATTTTTCGTGGCATGTTCAACTGGTGGTGGAAATTGGTGCCAAAGATAGATACACCTCTTCTTCAACATTCTCTGTTACCCAATGTCACAAGGGGTGGAAGCTCATGGCCACTATGTTTTGTGTATTCAAGTCAACAGTTCTGGCTGCCATAAAACTCTGTCTTGCCTCTCTTACAACATTGTGTGTGAGAAGTGAGGTCTTGGTGGCCTTCCACTTCTACCGTAGGGATCACATTTGGGAGTCAATCATATCTCTTTCATCTGACTTCTCTCTCTCTCTCTCTCTATCTATCTATCTGCCCCCCCCCCCTCCCACGCTTTTCTCACCTGTGGCATTTAAGTTTTTGTTTGCTAACAGACTTGCTGTTGATCGTCACTAATTATTTTCTAAGGTTTGGCATGGAATTTGTCCCAGCTATTTATTGAGCTCCTCTTCATTGTTCTCAAACCATTGTTGGGCTGTGCTATCCAAGTAAAAGCACCTATTTTCAAAACATAATATGTCATCCTACCTGTTGTATATGGTGACTTGCTCAAATCCTTTCAGCAGGTCTTCATCAGCATCTCCAGAAAACAATGATGCATACTTCATATGCAGATGACTTTCTGCTGTTTTAGAATCCATCTGTCTCCTGAATATATGTATGTTATTAATGAAGTACTGCTTGTATTATGTGTCCTGTCCATGTAGGCACTGGCTTTTATGTTGTGTAATTGAATCCATGATGATGTGGATGTTATGAAGTACCCAGCATCTCCACCAAACAATGTCACATCAAAATCACAATCAAGTCCAAGTTTTAAGACTTCAACAATGAAGAGCAACATTCAGAACTAAAAACATTTTTATTACTGACATCAGTGTACTGCCAGAACAGAACTGACCTGGACAGAGAGTGCAACTATTTACACAAATATTGAATATTCCAGAATGTTCTGAAGGCACTTTGATATCAGTGGGTTTACAGTATATGATTCACAACCTTTGTAAAGAGAAATAACAAATTTATTGACACTAGTATGCAGAGAATATCTGGAGATGACAAAGGCACAGCATGCACTAAACAGTAAGAGAGACTCCACTCGGTCACTCTCACTGGTCAGTGATGTGGTTGTTCCCTTATTCAAACGTGAGTTAGTGAACACCTTACCAGACACAAAATTTCTGTAGAAATTACACAGATGTAGAAAAGACTTCAATTGCTTATGAATCTTGGGTGATGGACATTCATTAATTGCTTTTATCTTTTCAGGGTTGACTTTGACACCAGGGGTGGATAAGATACCACCCAAGAATTTTATCTCTTTTCTTGTTGTTGTTGTGGTCTTCAGTCCTGAGACTGGTTTGATGTAGCTCTCCATGCTACTCTATCCTGTGCAAGCTTCTTTATCTCCCAGTACTTACTGCAACCTACATCCATCTGAATTTGCCTATTGTATTCATCTCTTGGTCTCCCTCTACGATTTTTACCCTCCACGCTGCCCTCCAATGCTAAATTTGTGATCCCTTGATGCCTCAGAACATGTCCTACCAACCAGTCCCTTCTTCTAGTCAAGTTGTGCCACAAACTCCTCTTCTCCCCAATTCTATTCAATACCTCCTCATTAGTTATTTGATCTACCCATCTAATCCTCAACATTCTTCTGTAGCACCACATTTCAAAAGCTTCTATTCTCTTCTTGTCCAAACTATTTATCGTCCATGTTTCACTTCCATACATGGCTACACTCCATACAAATACCTTCAGAAACGACTTCCTGACACTTAAATCTATACTCAATGTTAACAAATTTCTCTTCTTCAGAATCGCTTTCTTTGCCATTGCCAGTCTACATTTTATATCCTCTCCACTTCGACCATCATCAGTTATTTTGCTCCCCAAATAGCAAAACTTCTTTACTACTTTAAGTGTCTCATTTCCTAATCTAATTCCCTCAGCATCACCCAACTTTATTCGACTACATTCCATTATCCCCGTTTTACTTTTGTTGATGTTCATCTTATATCTTCCTTTGAAGACACTGTCCATTCCGTTCAGCTGCTCTTTCAAGTCCTTTGCTGTCTCTGACAGAATTACAATGTCATCGGCAAACCTGAAAGATTTTATTTCTTCTCCATGGATTTTAATACCTACTCCAAATTTTTCTTTTGTTTCCTTTACTGCTTGCTCAATCTACAGATTGATTAACATTGGGGAGAGGCTACAACCCTGTCTCACTCCCTTCCCAACCGCTGCTACCCTTTCATTCCCCTCGACTCTTATAAGTGCCATCGGATCTCTGCACAAATTGTAAATAGCCTTTCGCTCCCTGTATTTGACCCCTGCCACCTTCAGAATTTGAAAGAGAGTATTCCAATCAACATTGTCAAAAGCGTTCTCTAACTCTACAAATGCAAGAAACGTAGGTTTGCCTTTCCTTAATCTATTTTATAAGATATGTCGTAGGGTCAGTATTGCCTCACGTGCTCCAGCATTTCTATGGAATCCAAACTGATCTTCCCCGAGGTCAGTCCCTATCAGTTTTTCCATTCATCTGTAAAGAATTCGCGTTAGTATTTTTCAGCTGTGACTTATTAAACTGATAGTTCGGTAATTTTCACATCTGTCAACACCTGCTTTCTTTGGGATTGGAATTATTATATTCTTCTTGAAGTCTGAGGGTATTTCACCTGTCTCATACATCTTTGTCACCAGATGGTAGAGTTTTGTCAGGACTGGCTCTCCCGAGGCTGTCAGTAGTTCCATTGGAATGTTGTCTACTCCGGGGCCCTTGTTTTGACTCGGGAGATATGATACTGCATGAAGAGTTTGGCAGAGCACTGAAAGACCTATTTCATCTTCATCTACATCGTCTTCCATTTCCATAATATTGTCCTCAAGTACATCGCCCATGTATATACCCTCTATATACTCCTTCCACCTTTCTGCTTTCCCTTCTTTGCTTAGAACTGGGTTTCCATCTGAGCTCTTGATATTCATACAAATGGTTCTCTTTTCTCCAATGGTCTCTTTAATTTTCCTGTAGGCAGTATCTATCTCACCCCTAGTGAGATAAGCCTCTACATCCTTACATTTGTCCTCTAGCCATCCCTGCTTAGCCATTTTGCACTTTCTGTCGATATCATTTTTGAGGCGTTTGTATTCCTTTTTGCCTGCTTCATTTACTGCAATTTTATATTTTCTCCTTTCATCAATTAAATTCAATATTTCTTCTGTTACCCAAGGATTTCTACTAGCCCTCGTCTTTTTACCTATTTGATCCTCTGCTGCCTTCACTATTTCATCTCTCAAAGCTACCCATTCTTCTTCTACAGTATTTCTTTCCCCCATTCCTGTCAATTGTTCCCTTATGCTTTCTCTGAAACTCTCTACAACCTCTGGTTCTTTCAGTTTTTCCAGTTCCTATCTCCTTAAATTCCCACCTTTTTGCAGTTTCTTCAGTTTTAATCTACAGTTCATAACCAATAGATTGTGGTCAGAGTCCACATCTGTCCCTGGAAATGTCTTACAATTTAAAACCTGGTTCCTAAATCTCTGTCTTACCATTATATAATCAATCTGATACCTTTTAGTATCTCCGGAGTTCTTCCATGTATACAACCTTCTTTCATGCTTCTTGAACCAAGTGTTAGCTATGATTAAGTTATGCTCTGCGCAAAATTCCACCAGGCGGCTTCCTCTTTCATTTCTTAGCCCCAATCCATATTCACCTACTATGCTTCCTTCTCTCCCGTTACCTACTCTCGAATTCCAGTCACCCATGACTAATAAATTTTTGTCTCCCTTCACTTCCTGAATAATTTCTTTTATCTCATCATACATTTCATCAATTTCTTCGTCATCTGCAGAGCTAGTTGGCATATAAACTTGTACTACTGTAGTAGTTCCTTTTATATCATATTCTGTTTATTAATTGGAATCCTACTTTGGTAAGGTCCTCATTCTTTAAGGCTTCTTTGGCTTTCAGCTTTGCTGGATCTTCCCCCTGTTAAGCAGCAATGTCATTTAGTGCAATGATGACTGATATATCATCCATGCAGTTGTGTTCTACCAAAGGAATCCTTGAAAGGCAGACAGCATCCTTGTGTTTGCAACCATTTTTGTATACCATTGTGGTGTTATACACCAGAAGCTTCAGTGTCCATCTAGCCAGTCAACCTGATGGATCCTTCAGGCTAGTCAGCCTGCATAGAGATTGGTGAATAGTTTGCCAAATAAGTATGGCTGAAACTTGTTGATGGGACAGACAACTGTAAGGCACTCTGTCTTACTTGTAGGGTAGTTCTTATCAGACTTGGAGAGTATTCTGAAAGCATAAGCTATCACCTTTTGCGCACATGCCTTAATTTCTAATAGAATTTCCCCTATTCCTAAACTGCTAACTTTAGTGTGAAGTTCTCTCTAGGCATTCTCATCATACATACTCGAGAAGATGTTAGTGCCTCCTTAAGGATAAGGAAAGACCTCCGTTGTGACTTTTTTCCAGGTAAATTTGGCATCTCCCTGGAGTAGTTCTTGCAAGGGCCATGCCTTCATATCCTTTATGAACTGCTAATAGTATGAGCACATCCGAAGAAAAATTTTCATGGCAAAAAAGTGTCAAGGAATTGGAAAACCTGTGATTGCTCTTATTTTCTCTAGAGCAGGATAGACTCCATTGCCATTCATTTGGTGCCCCAATATTTTTGTTGCTTGGATAAATAAGAGGGACACTTTTGGGTTCTGCTGGAGACCAATTTAAACACATTTCAACATAGTTGTCAGTTGGCTTAGATGGTCTACAGATATCTTTGAAAAATGAAGTGTGATTGATTTATCAAAGACAAGTTGTCCATTTAAGGCGTTGAAGCAGATTGTCTGTCATGTGTTCGAAGCTGACTGGAGTGTCACAAAGTCCTAATGGCATAATTTTGAACTCATACAGGCATCAGGAGGTATGAAGGCAATCTTTTCCCAGTCTGCATCAACCTCAATTTACCAGTAGCCTTTCTACATGTCCATAGCTAAGAAATACTTTGCTCCTTTCAGGCAGTCCAAAGTGTCATCAGTATGTGGCAATTGAGAGACAATTTGTTCATTTGCCATTAGTCATTGAAGTAATGACATTTGCCATCCTTCTTCTTCACAAGGACCAATGGAGACAACCAAGGATCCACTGAGGGCTCAGCAGTGTCATCTTATAGCACCTTATATCACCTTCTCAGCTCCCTCCCAGATTATCCATCATTCAGCCAGTGATGCCCTATATGAGCACTGGCTTCCCAGTGTTGATATAGTTTTCTACCATAGGCTGCTTGGTCTGTCTTATTTCCGTAATTGATCTGGAAGCATCCAAAAACTGGCACAGCATGGGTAACAATCACTGACATTTTTCCTTGGTAAGTCGAAATCCTACTGATAGTAGCTTACCATTGATAGTAGCTTCCTATTAATAGTTGCTTCCTCCACTGCATTTTCTATAGTTGTAGCAGAGCACAATTTTTTGTTGATGACACTGAGCTGCCCATCCTGGACTGGTCTGGCTGTCCCTACACCATTAGTGGTGAGGATGCACTCATCATGACAGTTAATGATCCAAGTTTCTCCTTGGATACCTAAAATACTTATGATCCATTCTGGCTTGTCCATTGCTTTTGTGAGCCTGAATAACCTTTTGCAATCAGCAAAAGCTTCACAGTTTAACTGATCATCTTGATTGCTGACTGGAACTTGTCTCATTGATGATGGCAGCATAACAATGTCTTCAATGGCAAACAACCACTGAGAACAATCTTGTTGGAATAACCACTTCAGTCTGGAGCTTTTATCTTTCACAGTCTACGGTTTCTTGTGATGGATAGAACAAGACCCATCTGAGAGTAACATTGTTAATATCATGACTACATTCTGTTAAAATGACAGAGTTGGTAGACTGTGTTCTGTCATTTATAGGTTATTCTTTTAATACATATTCCTGTTGGCTGGATGTATTTCCCATTTGAAACCTTCATCACAAACCTTTCCAAATCACAGAACATGGTCTTTATTTTTGCTAATAATGATAAGCATTCAACATTATAGAAAAAAAAAGGCCCTGAGTCGACTAGCACTCAGAATGATTGGCCATCAGTGATGACTTCAATGTCATGTGATATTGGTGATGGTCACCCATGCATGATTTTCATCTCTGGTGGCCTCACTTCCATAGATGATCATCTTGCTTAGTTTCTCCGAATTTGGTGGTTAGAAAAGTGGCTGGTATCTCTGTAAAGTGACAGGGAAGGGCTATGACAAGTTGGGGAATGACCTCATTCGGGGTACAGCCATGAGCTTCAGCCTACAGGTTTACAATAATACTCTGCAGTTGACTGCCATGTGTAGGACTGTTGTGATAGTTTATGCATTGAAGGCACTGCTTCTTTCTCTGCAGCAGTGCATAATGACCCTAGGGCGTCCACAACAAAAAAAGACTTGTATGTTGTCCTCCACCCTCTAAATGTCTATTCTTTTTTCGGGCATTTTCCTTGATGGAGGAGTTGGTTCACTTGCATTGGTCAGCTACTAGGTTGCTATTGGAAGTGGCATAAGTCCAGCTTAGTTCAGTCCATTTTTCGTGGCATGTTCAACTGGTGGTGGAAATTGGTGCCAAAGATAGATACACCTCTTCTTCAACATTCTCTGTTACCCAATGTCACAAGGGGTGGAAGCTCATGGCCACTATGTTTTGTGTATTCAAGTCAACAGTTCTGGCTGCCATAAAACTCTGTCTTGCCTCTCTTACAACATTGTGTGTGAGAAGTGAGGTCTTGGTGGCCTTCCACTTCTACCGTAGGGATCACATTTGGGAGTCAATCATATCTCTTTCATCTGACTTCTCTCTCTCTCTCTCTCTATCTATCTATCTGCCCCCCCCCCCCTCCCACGCTTTTCTCACCTGTGGCATTTAAGTTTTTGTTCGCTAACAGACTTGCTGTTGATCGTCACTAATTATTTTCTAAGGTTTGGCATGGAATTTGTCCCAGCTATTTATTGAGCTCCTCTTCATTGTTCTCAAACCATTGTTGGGCTGTGCTATCCAAGTAAAAGCACCTATTTTCAAAACATAATATGTCATCCTACCTGTTGTATATGGTGACTTGCTCAAATCCTTTCAGCAGGTCTTCATCAGCATCTCCAGAAAACAATGATGCATACTTCATATGCAGATGACTTTCTGCTGTTTTAGAATCCATCTGTCTCCTGAATATATGTATGTTATTAATGAAGTACTGCTTGTATTATGTGTCCTGTCCATGTAGGCACTGGCTTTTATGTTGTGTAATTGAATCCATGATGATGTGGATGTTATGAAGTACCCAGCATCTCCACCAAACAATGTCACATCAAAATCACAATCAAGTCCAAGTTTTAAGACTTCAACAATGAAGAGCAACATTCAGAACTAAAAACATTTTTATTACTGACATCAGTGTACTGCCAGAACAGAACTGACCTGGACAGAGAGTGCAACTATTTACACAAATATTGAATATTCCAGAATGTTCTGAAGGCACTTTGATATCAGTGGGTTTACAGTATATGATTCACAACCTTTGTATAGAGAAATAACAAATTTATTGACACTAGTATCCAGAGAATATCTGGACATGACAAAGGCACAGCATGCAGTAAACAGTAAGAGAGACTCCACTCGGTCACTCTCACTGGTCAGTGATGTGGTTGTTCCCTTATTCAAACGTGAGTTATTGAACACCTTACCAGACACAAAATTTCTGTAGAAATTACACAGATGTAGAAAAGACTTCAATTGCTTATGAATCTTGGGTGATGGACATTCATTAATTGCTTTTATCTTTTCAGGGTTGACTTTGACACCAGGGGTGGATAAGATACCACCCAAGAATTTTATCTCTTTTCTTGTTGTTGTTGTGGTCTTCAGTCCTGAGACTGGTTTGATGTAGCTCTCCATGCTACTCTATCCTGTGCAAGCTTCTTCATCTCCCAGTACCTACTGCAACCTACATCCTTCTGAATCTGCTTAGTGTATTCATCTCTTGGTCTCCCCCCACGATTTTTACCCTCCACGCTGCCCTCCAGTACTAAATTGGTGATCCCTTGATGCCTCAGAACATGTCCTACCAACCGATCCCTTCTACTAGTCAAGTTGTGCCACAAATTTCTCTTCTCCCCAATCCTATTCAATACCTCCTCATTAGTTATGTGATCTACCCATCTAATCTTCAGCATTCTTCTGTAGCACCACATTTCAAAAGCTTCTATTCTCTTCTTGTCCAAACTATTTATCGTCCATGTTTCACTTCCATACATGGCTACACTCCATACAAATACCTTCAGAAACGACTTCCTGACACTTAAATCTATACTCAATGTTAACAAATTTCTCTTCTTCAGAATTGCTTTCTTTGCCATTGCCAGTCTACATTTTATATCCTCTCTACTTCGACCATCATCAGTTATTTTGCCCCCCAAATAGCAAAACTCCTTTACTACTTTAAGTGTCTCATTTCCTAATCTAATTCCCTCAGCATCACCCAACTTAATTCGACTACATTCCATTATCCTCGTTTTACTTTTGTTGATGTTCATCTTATATCTTCCTTTCAAGACACTGTCCATTCCGTTCAGCTGCTCTTCCAAGTCCTTTGCTGTCTCTGACAGAATTACAATGTCATCGGCAAACCTGAAAGTTTTTATTTCTTCTCCATGGATTTTAATACCTACTCCAAATTTTTCTTTTGTTTCCGTTACTGCTTGCTCAATCTACAGATTGATTAACATTGGGGAGAGGCTACAACCCTGTCTCACTCCCTTCCCAACCGCTGCTACCCTTTCATTCCCCTCGACTCTTATAAGTGCCATCGGATCTCTGCACAAATTGTAAATAGCCTTTCGCTCCCTGTATTTGACCCCTGCCACCTTCAGAATTTGAAAGAGAGTATTCCAATCAACATTGTCAAAAGCGTTCTCTAACTCTACAAATGCAAGAAACGTAGGTTTGCCTTTCCTTAATCTATTTTATAAGATATGTCGTAGGGTCAGTATTGCCTCACGTGCTCCAGCATTTCTATGGAATCCAAACTGATCTTCCCCGAGGTCAGCCTCTATCAGTTTTTCCATTCATCTGTAAAGAATTCGCGTTAGTATTTGTCAGCTGTGACTTATTAAACTGATAGTTCGGTAATTTTCACATCTGTCAACACCTGCTTTCTTTGTGATTGGAATTATTATATTCTTCTTGAAGTCTGAGGGTATTTCACCTGTCTCATACATCTTTGTCACCAGATGGTAGAGTTTTGTCAGGACTGGCTCTCTCAAGGCCATCAGTAGTTCCAATGGAATGTTGTCTAGTCCCGGGGCCTTGTTTTGACTCAAGTCTTTCAGTGCTCTGTCACACTCTTCACGCAGTATCATATCTCCCATTTCATCTTCATCTACATCGTCTTCCATTTCTATAATATTGTCCTCAATTACATCGCCCTTGTATAGACCCTCTATATACTCCTTCTACCTTTCTGCTTTCCCTTCTTTGCTTAGAACTGGGTTTCCATCTGAGCTCTTGATATTCATACAAGTGGCTCTCTTTTCTCCAAAGTTCTCTTTTCTTATCAACTGACATTTCTTAAGTCTCGGTATCATGCCCCCTGGTCTCAATGCCTGAAATACAAGTACCTCAGTCAACAAGTTGCAGTGCTCTTCCCAAGTTTCTGTGGCAACTAAGAGGTCATCCACACACAACACACACACTGTTAATTTGAAACTCAACTGCTGTCCTAAGACTTGGTTGAGAGTTTGTATGAACACTGACACACTAATGTTCAAACCAAAAGGAACCACAGTATATTGGTAACACTTTCCATTCACCAATAAATCAGTCTACTTCCTATACTCCTTTGCAAGTGGAATTTGCCAGTGCCCACTGTCAGATCTAGGTTTGTCATATAATTCATATTATAATATTTTTGCAATATTCTGTCCATATTCTCTGGGCAATCAGTTTCTCTGCACATTATAGTATTCAACATTCTAGCATCTATGACAACCCTCACACTGCCATCCTTTTTAACCACTACTATTAGTGAGCTACTATATTCACTCTTACTCCTCTCTATGATGCGACACTCTACCATCCTCTCAATTTCCTTATACACTGCTTCCCTCAATGCAAATGGTATAGAAAAAGGTTTTCTTGCAAAAGCCTCATGTGGTTTCACATCTAATTTGCACTCAGAATTCTTAGCTTTACCTGGAATATCTGAAAATACTTCTCTATTTATCCACAAAACTTCTCTTAACTCCTCTTTCTGGTGTTCACTTAACTCCTCTACTTTGTCCATTTGGTCCATATGATGTATCACGCAGCGTAACTAGCTGTGGCAGATATATATATATATATATATATATATATATATATATATATATATATATATATATATATATATATATATATATATATATATATATATATATATATATATATATATTGTTTATTGCTGTGTGACGGTCAGCGCTCACATAATTATCGACGCCATTGCGAGTTTTTGATTCCAATTGTAAAATATATGTGTATATGGAAGGAAATCAGTTAATAGAACAATAAAATATTGTTCATTTCAAGAAGGTACGTGTTATTATACACCCAGCGATATACTTCTAATGTGATCTACTAATAAACACCAGCTTGAGAACAGTTCCGACGGGAGCGTTAAGTTCTAGTGAAATAGTTCGATGTTTTCTTCGGAAAAGAAGTCACTTCATGGATCATTCAAATCCACAATAGTACCTGGACATTTCTCAGAACTGAAAGCAATCTGATTGCTATGCAACAGAGCCCCGAAGAATATTTCTCCGTACTTTGGTTACCACTTTCAGCTCAACATGGTATGGAATTTAAATAATTTAAAGAAGGATAGTAAGAGAGGAAGAGACAGCTGTATGGCAATCTACATCACAAAATTATAGTGGACAAATGGGATCCTTGTGGGCATCACAGTGTATAATTCATAGGATGCGTCATTTTGTGTAGTTCATACAGACCATGAACTCCCCTGAGGTCTGTCTGTTAAGTTTTTATGTCGATTTTATATACTCCTTTTTTCCTGGCCATGTGAAGGACTACAAGAAGCCCTACTAGCCATGTTATATGGACCTTCATATCTCTGAAAAAACTTGCTAACTTCTTCCTTTACATTATAACTCTGATGAAAAGCCTTAATTAGCACCATGTCATCTACTTGTAATTTGGTGTTGCTCTTGACAATTATATTCCTTTACTGTAATTTGAGCACTTTTCTCTATTTCCTTTTTCATTCACTCATGTACATTGTCTTTATGTTGGACTGCACCTTCTCGTTATTTAAATAATTCTAACAATAGTTCTCCAAAAAAAATTCTATTTAATATCTACACTAGTGGAAGATCGTTATACAAAGGAGTGTGGCAACTCATTTTAAATAATTTGGAAATTGAATATTTGAGCCCATGTATTACATCTATTTGAACAATATGTTTGGCAATGTCTGCTGAACACCTTCACCACCCTTGTCGATCGGTTAGGCTGAAGATGGTATATTGAAATAGTAATATGCATTACTTGTTCCCATGATAAATATTCTTTAAAATTATTATTTATAAACTGAATACCATTATCCATAGATAGTAATCTCGGTTTTCCCACATCTGCAAAATACTCTTCTTAACAGTTAATTAAAGTAGCTGTATTCAATATTTTAATACAGTGGTAGCTCGTGCAAAATTTTACCAATTTGGTGATGTATGCCCTTTTGAATTATAATAGTATTAATCACAACTAAATTGAATACATTAATTTTATGTATATAAACTAAACTGTTCAAAATATTTAACTTGCATAATTAATAGTTTAACATTGAGAGGAATAAAATTAAAAACATACTGGTATTTGTGGGAACTGAACCTGGGACCATGAATTACCAGTCTACACTTTAGATCACTCACCCACAGCAGAGCCATGACAATTGCACTTTAAAAAATCCCTCATACTCTACATTAGAGCAACAAGCTATATGCAGCTTCAAAGAAAAATACTGACCTTTTGAATTCAGTAATTTTGGAAAATGACTGACTTCAGATTAAATATTTAATCAGGACATGACCTGCCCTTCATAAAACGATATTGATATTCACCTAAATTAGTCTCCAGTATTATTTCTACTCTGTTTAGTATAATCTTGGAAGATATGTTATATGCAACTGGTTGGAAAGAAATTCCTCTGTTGTTGTTAACGTCTTGTTTACTGCCTTTAAAAGTTTTGCTGTAATAGAGTCTTCTCCACTAGCTTCATAAGGTTTTAATAACTTATTCAATTTCATTGATGTTAGGGGTAAATCATCTTCTAGTTTTTCATGACTGTTTGAGAATTTGAGCTTACGGATTGATTCTGGGCAATCAGAAACTGTTCAAAATATTTTGTAAGTATTTCGAAATTATCACTATTAAGTATGCCAAATTGATGAGCCTCATCCCAGATACCTCTGTTGCTAGATTTACATTTGAAGTACACCTACCTAAATCTTTAAATTTCACTTTCTCCTCCAAAGGTCAACTGGAAAAGGGTCTCTTTAGTAGATCATCTACAGAAAACACTTTCATACTAAATTTCCCCATATACTGGCTTGTTTTATACTATCTAGCCTATAACCATTTATTTGACTTACAAGTGTAGTAATCATAACAAAATTGAATATATTAATTTTATGTGTATAAACTGAAGTAATTTTAAATTTTATAATTAATAGTTTAAGACTGCAAGGGATGAAAAAAAAATCTAGGTCAGGGGAGGGCAGGAATTCTGCACGTGTGCGGTGCACATGCACGTGTGCAGTTAACAGGTGTTCTGCATGCACACAGCGGCAAGCTGGCCACCCGCTTCTCTCGCCTCCCCACCATACTGTCTCTTCGCTTCTTCCTCTGTAATGCGTTTTGTTTCCTGGCCTGCTTTATTGAATGAAGGAATAAGGGTAGTAGGAGTGCTTGAAAGTAATCATCGTTTGAAAGAGTACCTATTACCTACGATACGTTTTATTTAATTATCACAGGTGGAGTTTACAATACGTTTAATGTCTGGAACAAAATTTCTACGTACAGACAAACGCAAACAGTTACACAAATTTTCATTACTGATGTTTGCTCTTAACCGAGACTTATTAATTTTCATAACAGAAAAAAATCTCTCACAAACGTATGTCGAGCCAAACATTTACATTATCTTCGCGGCTTCACGATGGAGACGAGGAAACTTGCTGTGGAAAGTCGTGATAAAAACCTGTCACACGTCTTGCCAAAAGGAACCTGTCTCTCAGACGAGAATTACGCTGTAGACCTATTAATTCCATTTGCAAACTGGGATGAATATCATCTACAGAAACAGCAGATTGTCTCGAGAACTATTCAAAACCTTGGGATAAGTAAGATATATCCCCAAATCGCTTGAGAAATCCTCTTTTATTGCACTAAGAACGGCAACATACTGAAATTTATTATAATGGCATTCAATATTAAACTTCCGCTGACCAGCGAGAATACTGTCACATATTATACATTTCTAATTTTCACGTTTTTGCACAGAGAAAAAATGATTCTCCCATTCCTTTTTAAAAGATAGCAAATCTCCAATTCTCCGTTTCCTTGATTCACTCTGCATTTTCCGGTTACTGAAATTCACGATGCAGTGGTCGCTTCGCTTCAACGTCCGCAGCTTAGCCTAGAACTACACTGCGGCAACCTGCCGGCTTCACCACTGCCCCGTTCGACGATTGCACACGAGCAGCACACGTGCAGCACTGTGTGCTCATGAGCCGCGTGCAACGTTTGCCCGCCCCTGATCTAGGTAATGGTGGGACTCAAAGCTGGGTCCACAAATTGCCAGTCTGTGCTTTACGCCACTTGCCCACGTGCCGGCACAATGACAATTCTATAAAAAGTCTACGTAATATATATTTGAGCAACACACTACATGCAGTTTCGAAGAAATATACTGGCCTGGTACTGTGAGAAATGTAGCACTCATAGTGCTGGAATGGATGACAGCTGCATCACTTCTCTGAACTGATCATACTGCAGCTAGTCATCATTTTAGCACTTGATACAGGTTTATAGTTATTGCGGAGAGAGCACTACAAAATATGGTTTCGTTAGCATGCATTCAAACAGAAATGGTGTAACTTTAGTGCAATTTCCAGCTTGCGTTCAAAACAAAATAGCAAAATTTTAGTATATTTACAGTGTGCTGCAGCACATTAGCATGTGATAACCAGCCATCACTATTTAATAGGACATAATTTTTGACCATCATTCAATTCTTATGTAGAATTACATCTACCTTTTGGCAACTGTCTGAAGATATCTGCAGCTGTTAAACCATGTAATGCTTGGGGCACTATTGGATAAATTTTGAAATTCAAGATGTTATTGTTTTTAACCACCAGATATAGGTCACATGAACATTAAATTTACTTTTAATTTCTGAGAGAATGGAACTTAACTATATTCTTAACGAATGTACAGATTCCAAAGTGCCTGTATCCTTTGTGTGACTGTCATATGAGGTCATTATTTACAATAGTAAGTTAACATATTTTCCACTGCTTCAATAACTCATTCCGTCCCCAAAATAAAGTATCTTTACACAACAGTCAATTTCAGTTAACAGCCATTTGCTACAGTACATTACTATAGGATTGAAATATTCATCAGACTGTAAGCCATCTTTTATTTTCTATGCTAACAATCTCAAATTGATAATCAATAACTTATGCAATAAAATTTATTCTAAATTCTGGTTCCAGGTAACAAAGGTTACTTTCATTAGGCACACATAATGGTAAACAACGATTTGTTACAACAAAACAAATACGTTTTCATAAATTATCATATTTTTAGCTGAAGAAGGAACTTTTTTGTGCTGTAATTGTATTTTATGTGGCTTATCAGAATGTTTTGTCATATGTTTGGGTTATGCTTCAATGATTATTATGATGTGAATAGCAAAATAATATTTATAATTGGTGCTTCTACTGTCATACTAAAGTTAATGATGAAAGATCAGCTTTATGGAAGAACACAGAAGTTATTAAGTCTTGAGTTGGAAACAAAGATATGTGTGCAAGTATATGTCATGTGAAACCATTTCTACTATTTA
Source organism: Schistocerca nitens (assembly GCF_023898315.1). Taxonomy (NCBI): domain Eukaryota; kingdom Metazoa; phylum Arthropoda; class Insecta; order Orthoptera; family Acrididae; genus Schistocerca; species Schistocerca nitens. Next base: position 1,008,017,250 of record NC_064614.1, read on the forward strand.
TCCCACATATACTTTGAAACAGGGGTAATGAAGGAGTGGATTTAATAATGAATGAAAAAATAGGAGTGCAGGTAAGCTACTACAAACATCATAGTGAATGCATTATTGTAGCCAAGATAGACACGAAGCCCATGCCTACCACAGTAGTACAAGTATATATGCCAACTAACTCCGCAGGTGACAGACTGAAGAAATGAATGATGAGATAAAAGAAATTATTCAGAGAGTGAAAGGAGACAAAAATTTAATAGTCATAGGGGACTGGAATTCGATAGTAGGAATGGGAAGAGAAGGAAAAGTAGTAGGTGAATATGGAATGGGGGTAAGGAATGAAAGAGGATGCCACTTGGTAGAATTTTGCATAGAGCATAGCTTAATCATAGTTAACACTTGGTTCAAGAAGCATGAAAGAAGGTTGTATACATGGAAGAACTCTGGAGATACTAAAAGGTATCAGATAGATTATATAATGGTAAGACAGAGATTTAGGAACCAGGTTTTAAATTGTAAGACATTTCCAGGGACAGATGTGGACTCTGACCACAGTCTGTTGCTTATGAACTGTAGCTTAAAACAGAAGAAACAGCAAAAAGGTGGGAACTTAAGGAGATGGGACCTGGATAAATTGAAAGAACCAGAGGTTGTAGAGAATTTAAGAGAGAGCAATAGGGAAATGTTGGCAACAACAGGATAAAGAAATACAGTAGAAGAAGAATGGGTTGCTTTGAGGGATGAAATAGTGAAGGCAGCATAGGATCAAGTAGGTAAAAAGATGAGGGCTAGTAGAAATCCTTGTGTAACAGAAGATACATTGAATTTAATTGATGAAAGGAGAAAATATAAAAATGCAGTAAATGAAGCAGGCAAATAGGAATACAAACGTCTCAAAAATGAGATCGACAGGAAGTGCAAAATGGCTAAGCTGGGATGGCTAGAGGACAAATGTAAGAATGTAGAGGCATATATCACTAGGGGTAAGATAGATGCTGCCTACAGGAAAATTAAAGAGACGTTTGGAGAGAACCAGTTGTATGAATATCGAGAGCTCAGTTGGAAACCCAGTTCTAAGCAAAGAAGAGAAACCACAAAGGTGGAAGGAGTATATAGAGGGTCTGTACAAGGGTGATGTACTTGAGGACAATATTATGGAAATGGAAGAGGATGTAGATGAAGATGAAATGGGAGACATGATAGTGCATGAAGAATTTGACAGAGCACTGAAAGACCTAAGTCAAAACAAGGCCCTGGGAGTAGATAACATTCCATTAGAACTACTAATAGCCTTGGGAGAGCCAGCCCTGACAAAACTCTACCATCTGGTGGGCAAGATGTATGAGACAGATGAGGTACCCTCAGACTACAAGAACAATATAATAATTCCAGTCCCAAAGAAAGCACATGTTGACAGGTGTGCAAATTACCTTACTATCAGTTTAATAAGTCACGACTGCAAAATACTAACACGAATTCATTAGAGACGAATGGAAAAACTGGTAGAAGCTGACCTTGGGGAAGACCAGTTTGGATTCGGTAGAAATGTTGGAACACGTGAGGCAATACTTATCTTAGAACATAGATTAAGGAAAGGCAAACCTACATTTCTAGCATTTGTAGACTTAGAGAAAGCTTTAGACAACGTTGACTGGAATACTTTCTTTCAAATTATGAAGATGGCAGGGGTCAAATACAGGGAGCAAAAGGCTATTTACAATTTGTACAGAAACCAGATGGCAGGAATGAAAGGGAAGCAGTGATTGGGAAGGGAGTGAGACAGGTTAGTAGCCTATACCTGATGTTATTCAATCTGCATATTGAGCAAGCAGTAAAGGAAACAAAAGAAAAATTTGGAGTTGAAATTAAAATCCATGAAGAAAAAATAAAGTTTTGAGGTTTGCCAATGACATTGTAATTCTGTCAGAGACAGCAAAGGTCCTGGAAGAGCAGTTGAACAGAATGGACAGTGTCTTGAAAGGAAAATATAAGATGAAGATCAACAAAAGCAAAACGAGGATAATGGAATGTAGTCGAATTAAATCAGGTGATGCTGAGGGTATTAGATTAGGAAATGAGACACTAAAAGTAGTAGATGAGTTTTGCTATTTGGGGAGCAAAATAACTGATGATGGTCGAAGTAGAAAGGATATAAACTCTAGACTGTTAATGGCAAGGAAAGTGTTTCTGAAGAAGAGAAGTTTGTTAACATTGAGTATAGATTATAGTGTCAGGAAGTCTTTTCTGAAAGTATTTGTAAGGAGTATATCCAAGCATGGAAATGAAGCTTGGACGATAAACATGGGTTGGGGTTGTTTGAGGGAAGAGACCAAACAGCGAGGTCATCGGTCTCATCGGATTAGGGAAGGACGGGGAAGGAAGTCGGCCTTGCCCTTTCAAAGGAACCATCCCGGCATTTGCCTGGAGCGATTTAGGGAAATCATGGAAAACCTAAATCAGGATGGCCGGACGCGGGATTGAACCGCCGTCCTCCCGAATGCGAGTCCAGTGTGCTAACCACTGCGCCACCTCGCTCGGTGTGGACGATAAACAGTTCAGACAAGAAGAGAACAGAAGCTTTCTAAATATGGTGATACAGAAGAATGATCAAGATTAGATGGGTATATCATGTAACTAATGAGGAGACATTGAACAGAATTGGGGAGAAGAGAAATTTGTGGCACAACCTGACTAGAAGAACGGATCGATTGGAAGGACATGTTCTGAGGCATCAAGGGCTCACCAATCAAGTATTGGAGGGCAGCATGGAGGGTAAAAATCATAGAGGGAAACCAAGAGATGAATACTGAGCAGATTCATCTCACATCTATGTGATTACTCACAATAAAGTGCCTGGCAGAGGGTTCAATGAACCACCTTCAAGCTGTCTCTCCACCGTTCCACTCTCGGAAGGCGCATGGGAAAAACGAGCACTTAAGTTTTTCTGTGCGAGCCCTTAATTCCCTGATTTTATTGTGATGATCATTTCTCCCTATTGTAACCACTCTTTAGAGAGTGGGTATTCAGAAATGAATATTAAATTAAATTCTGTAATACGAAATGACCTAAGAGCCAAAAAATGGTAGTTGTATTTCAAAGTAATTGTTAGTTAAAATTTTACAAAGAGTAGATATTTGAAATAGAGTAAAGCAAAGTAGTACAAAGGGAAGGCAGGAGATACCGGGTTCGAGTCCTGGTCGGGGCACACATTTTCAGCTGTCCACATCGAGGTATAACAACAACACCTGTCGGCAGCTGAGGTTGTCAGTTAGTCATCATTTATTCCAGGGAAAAGCTGCACGGTCATCAACAGTAACTGTTCTTTCGAGAACAAGTTACTGTCTTCATATATATATAATTAAAGGCGACCCAGCCATTGACCTTCGTCTGTGCGAATGCGCAAAGGTTGCCCAAACTCTTACGGGAATCGCCAAAGCGTGCGCAAGTAATGAGTGGGTGGGCAAATGTCTATAAGGTACAATACATATGTGGAATTGTGGACAGTTGGGAATGTGGGTCTCACGGGAAGCGTGCAAGGGATAAGTCCCTGCAGTTGTGCTGTTCATCTGTGTCCTCGGTGGCTGAGATGGATAGAGCGTCTGCCATGTAAGCAGGAGATCCCGGGTTCGAGTCCCGGTCGGGGCACACATTTTCAGCTGTCCACATCGAGGTATAACAACAACACCTGTCGGCAGCTGAGGTTGTCAGTTAGTCATAATTTATTCCAGGGAAAAGCTGCACGGTCATCAACAGTAACTGTTCTTTCGAGAACAAGTTATGTCTTCATATATATATATTATTGAGAAAAGCTGATCAACCTGTTACAAAGAGATAATACAATTTAATGAAGGCATATTGACTACGAAGGTAACTAAATCAAATTATTTGGGAAACAAACATTAGAAAAAATAGACTGGAACCCAACTGCTATGCTATTCCTGAGAAATAAATAAAATCACTGTATTTGGATCCATCGTGGTTGAAAGTGTATGAAATATCTCTGGAAATAGAAAACTGCTAGTTCACACAGTTAGATTCACAACATGATTCAGAGATGTTTTATGCCTGACCCACACGGCAGGGAATGGTTCTTAACCAGCCAAGACAATATATACACAAACTTTTGAGATCAGTTCCGCCGCTGGGGGGAAGCAGCGAAGCAATATCTATGCAGTTGCGACAACGGTGGGCGTGCGGGCATATTATGTAGGTGGGTGCCAACAGAATGTTTTCGCAATCGGAGGAAAAAACTGGTGATTGAAATTTCATGAGAAGATCCCGTCGTAACGAAAAATGCCTTTGTTTTAATGATTGCCACTCCAAACACGTATCATGTCTGTGACACTATCTCCTCTATTTTGCGATAATACAAAATGAGCTGCCCTTCTTTGTACTTTTTCTATGTCATCCGTCAGCCCTATCTGGCGCGGATCCCACACCATACAGCAATACTCCAGAATAGGGAGGACAAGCTTGGTGTAAGCAGTTTCTATAGTAGACCTGTTGCACCTTCTAAGTGTTCTGCCAATGAATTGCAGTCTTTGGTTTGCTCTACCCACAACATTATGTGATCATTCCAATTTAGGTTATTTGTAATTGTAATCCCTACGTATTTAGTTGGGTTTACAGCCTTCCGCTTTGTGTGACTTATCGCGTAATCGAAATTTAGCGGATTTCTTTTAGTACTCATGTGAATAACTTCACGCTTTTCTTTATTCAGGGTCAATTGCCATTTTTCATACCATACAGATATCTATATCATTTTGCAATTCGTTTTGGTCATCTGATGACTTTATAAGACGGCAAATGACAGTATCATCTGCAAACAATCTAAGATGGCTACTCAGATTATCTCTTATGATGTTAACATAGATCACGAATAATAGAGGGCTTACACTTCCTAGGCAAACACCGGATATTATTTCTGTTTTACTCAATGACTTTCCATCTATTACTACGAACTGTGACCTTTATGGCAGGTAATCATGAATCCAGTCAAACAACTGAAGCGATACTCCATAGGCACACCACAGCCTTCTCGAAATCTAAAAATATGGAATCAATTTTACATCCCCTGTTGATAGCACTCATTCATTACTTCATGAGTATAAACAGCTATTTGTGTTTCACAAGAGCGATATTTTCTCAATCCATGCTGATTGTGTGTCAATAAATTGTTTCCTTTGAGGTACTTCATAAATATGTTCCAAAACCCTACTGCAAATCGTCGTTTGTGATATGGGCCTATAATGCAGCCGATTACTCCTACTTCCCTTTTTGGGTATTGGTGTGACTTGAGCAATTTTCCGGTCTTTAGGTACGGATCTTTCTGTGAGAGAGCAGTTGTATATAATTGCTAAGTATGGAGATATTGTATCAGCATACTCTGAGAGGAACCTGCTTGTTATACAGTCTGGACCAGAGACCGTGGCTTTATTAAGTGATTTAAGCTGCTTTGTTACAATACGCAGATATCTCCTTCTATGTTTCTCATCTTGGCAGTTGTTCTTGATTGGAATTCAGGAATATTTACTTCATCTTCTTTGGTGAAGGAGTTTCGGAAAACCGTGTTCAATAGCTCTGCTTTAGTGACACTGTCATCAGTGACTTTCCCATTGTTATCGCACAGTGAAGGTATTGATTACGTCTTGCCACTGGTGTGTATGACCAGGATCTCTTTGGGTTTTCTGCCAGAAGGAGGTAGGTCTTAGTAGGTACTTGGGGAGATAAAGAAGCTTCCACAGGAGAGAGTGGCACGGAGAGGTGCATCAAACCAGTCTCTGGACTGAAGACCACAACAACAACAACAACAATTACAACTTTGAAATGTTTATTAACCATCAGATGAGAAAAGTCTTGTGAAAAGTCAGACCATACAATTTAAAGAAAATCTTTTAAGAAAGAAGTAAGTTCTGTTCTTGTCATGATCAGGACTAGGTAATGCTGCATATATACAATGACTGCATTCACAATTTTTCTCAGTAGTGAAGTTATGAATGAATGGATATTGTTGTATTATTTACATGATGTTGCAATACAGTCCATCCACAGCAAAGTCCAAGGTTAATTTATTCTTATCTTATACATCCAAATACAAAATGTATATTTTACTAATTCTAGGATGTTTACAAGAAAAAATTGACTGTCTTTTCTAATGTCAAGTGTGTGGCCTATTATAAAACCTTATCCTGTGTAATGAAGTGGGATAGTCTTATATACTGGTAAGAGTAGTTATGTGAAAATCAGAGAAGCGGATTTTCGCCCTTTCTGCCAGCCCTGCCTGGCACACAGTATGAACAATAGAATGGTGGCTCATGATGCCTAGGCGCAGGCTGGACCAGACCCTAACCCAGCCCATCCTGACATGCAGTGTGGACGTAGCCTAATTGCAGCAATCTCTGAAGCAGCTCAAAAAGCTGCGCCCACCAAAAACTTGTATTATCTCTTCAAACTGTTATGGGAGAAATGATTTTGCTGATTGTGGGGTTGTTGTTCTCTGCCAAACATGGGATGGATGAGCAGCAGCAGAAGATACAAGAATTTCTTTATTAGTTCTTTACTAATGTATACAGCTTGGATTGGTCTGATGGCTATGGAAAGGCATAAGGATGAACACACCAAGTCTTTAACTAGTCCATACAACTCAGGCAGTCACTAAAGTGCATTTCTATTTTCACATAATATTCTAGCATAGTAGCGCCACGCAAAATAGCGCAACATATAGTGACACACACACTGCTTGGGAGACAGAAGCTGAGCCGAATCTCCAGTACGCTGGCATTTTGCTGACAATGCTGGGCAAACACTGCTAGGGCGTTCTGCAGCGCACGAGGCCGGTGAGGTCAACTGGCATAGTGCAAGGTTGCAGTGCCCCAGCGGCACAGCGATGGTGTTGTCTGGACCCAGTCTGGACCAATGCTGAAGAGCAGGGGCAGGTGGCTGGTGTAGTGTGGGCTGCAAGGGCTGAGCAGACAGGCAGAGATCAGTGGAACATGACCCCATTGTGGCAGTGGTGGGGGTAACGGCTCCGGTCAACAGAGATTGGGCTTCATGTAAATGCCCAGGTGGCCAAATGACAACAGACCGGTCCTGAATGTTGAAATCCTGCCGACTGCTGTGGAAGAGCCATGTTTCAGGTTCACATCAGAGTGTCTGGAGTGGGACAACAGCTGAGGCATGATGTAAATGGCAGTAGGACAGTCGAACCATAGCGGCTACATGACATCCCCACCTGTCTACTTGCAGAAGTGTCAATTGCGGGAGTGGCACTTCTGCTGACTTTGCTGTGTTAGCAGGGATTTTGACCAGTGAGCTGTGGCCTGACTTTGTCCTAGCACTGCACAGCTGATTCCAAGTCTCATTTATAATTTTGCCTCTACAAAATCACTCTTGTCTGAATGAGGGAGACATTACCACACAGCACTTGGAACTCCGGAGGAAAACAATGCTTGGCACAAAGCACAAGTGCCTTCTAGTAATGAATGGTAATCATTTTCTCCATGCTTTGGCACTTGGAAAGAGTCTGAGGGACAAGCAACAGATTACCAAGAAAACAACAGCAGAGAAAATGCATTATGTGAAAAAATGGCTCTTAGAACATTTGACATTTCTATTCTTCATGTATTGTAAAACTGGAACTAAAATATGACACATTTTGTTTCCTGAGTAACAAATCTTTTTTTATATTGTATTATTTATGCAACAGTCTGCCCCAATTGTATGGTAACTAATTTCAGTAAATGTAATCTTATTAAAATTGTAATATCAACAATGAGAGGACTGGCATTGATGGTTAGAACTGTAATTTAGATCAGCATGTGTGTCTGCCAAACCAGTTCCATTTTCAGCTCAAGGCAATGTGAGTGGAGTGCAGTAACAGTTCACACTACATTCAATTGTTCATAACAAAATATTGCTTTTATTAAACTTCAATCCCATTAAGTTGTGTGTTTGACAGTTTCAATTTAACTTCACACGAAATTAAAACATAGAAAGACAGAGACTGCAGCAAAGAAATTTGAACGTCCAATGGCAAAGTGAAATGAACATGAAAGTTCAGTATTTGTGTTTCATTTAGTAACATCTAACTACTACTGCTTGACTCTGACTTGTTACATTTCATCTTGTTATTTTAAAAAAGCAACGCACATAATAAACAACTATGATTCATACAGTAGTGTTGATAACTAATTAAGTTACAATTCCTAAATTTATTTATTCTTAAATCTCTCTACCAATTTTCTGCTGTTCAATTTTCTGCTGTTCAATTTTCTGCTTAATGCATTTATTTTCCTGTGCAGCTTTCTGAAACTTAGCTTCTTTAAACATACTTAATAGCTGTGCTTTCATAATTGTATTCAAGTTTTCTTGACCTAAGAAGAAGAAGAAGAAGAAGAAGAAGAAGGGAGGGGGTGGAATTCTGATGCAACACAGCATTAAATAACTAAGTATAGTCACACACAAAGTAAATACCTTTATAAAGGCACATTAAATTATAAATTATTTTTCTCATCAACCAATTGTTGTTGTTGTTGTGGTCTTCAGTCCAGAGACTAGATTGGTGCATAATATCTGAATCACTTGTCAGCACCTGTCCAAGTGCACCTGACCTTGCACAGTTGCACAAAATTCACGGAAATTTTGATTATGTTATTATGTTGAGTCTGGATGTTGCCATAGAGCAATGGTTCCCCACTTTTCTGAGAGCATTACCCCTGAGTACAACCAGATATTAGGTAGTAGCATAAAACCTCCATGCCCCCTGCATCATTATCAACATTAGCCCCTAATTAAAATTCAGAATGAAAAATAATTTTCTTTCGACACTTTTAATTTTTAAAATGATGAAAGGTAAATCATATTTACATTTTGTAAATGCTTCATTAAACCATGAATTAATTGTACTGCTTATTTGTGACAACCCTTTTCTGTGCAGAATGATGAAGCAATTCTCAGTTCAACAGAAGTGCCACATAAGAAATGAAAGGTAACTGTTCACCCTGAGGGTAGACACTTGTTACATACAGAACATGCTTCCTCTGCACCACTCCTCTTCCTGGTGGCACTTGGTTTATCCACTACCTGCACCCCCATTTAAAAACAATTACATTAAAATGTGTTGGTTGATGTGGGGAAGTGGACCATACAGCACGGTCATCAGGCTCATCAAATGAGTAAAGCATGGGAAGGAAGTCCGCTGTGCCCTTTCAAAGGAACCATCCCGGGCATTTGCCTGAAAGGATTTAGGGAAATCATGGAAAACCTACATCAGGATGGCCGGATGCGGATTTGAACCATTGTCCTCCCGAATGCGAGTCCAGTGTGCTAACTATGGTGTCATAAAAATGTGGTCATAAAAATGTGTATACTATACTTATTGCTCATAAATCATTTGACTGCTGATGCCTTACTTCTTGACTGACACAAATTGGCAGAACTCAGGCTCCCAATGCTTCATGTCTAACCCACACTGCTTATAATAATAATAATTATTATTATTATAACAACACAGGGTGTATATGTGGACGAGGAAAAAAAATTCCTGGATTTTTCCCGGATATCTCGGTTAAAAATACACTTTCTTCCAGATGAAAATACATTTTTTCCGTGTTAAGTAACAGTATAATTTTCCTTGGAACTGTAAAACTTATCAATCCTTTCAATGGTTGAGGTTTTATACACCACGTAGAATTTCCCAGCACATTAGAAAACAAAACTCAGGGGAAAAAGCACGTTTTGGAAACGTGTGATTTGAAGCAACGTGTACACTACAAATTTTCGTATTATGAAAGAATAAATTCGAATTCCACGAAACACCGCATGTTACTTTCCGAGGGATTGAAATCGAGATTGCGATGCGTTTTTGTAAGCCAGTTGTAGCTCATGTCAAGCGAACTCGCCAGTCGATATTCAGAGCATAGGGCACGTGATGTAGTCAGCCAATAGCAACATCACTGTTAAGTAGCGTGAACACACAAATAGGGAAAGGTAATGTTTTAAATTAATATACATAGTGTTGCTACAAGAAAAGAAAAGCTTTCACGTATAATGTTGGTCTCCAAGATTAATAAGCTGCAAGAGAAGCTAACCTTTCACACATAATGTTGATCTTTTTTGCGCGTTACCCTTTAAGATACATCACGCTAATGTGCCAGTGAAAATTTTAACGACGTAAATGTCTGATCTTCTGGGCTTGAAAATATTCTAAATGGTCGTCCTCAAAGATTTGATTTTTGAATGAGAGTCAAACACTCTGTGATTTAAGAAATTCATCGGACGTTCATGCACAGAGTTCATCTTGTGTAAAAGAAAATTTACGTGACTTGAAAGTAACGCTTTATTTTATTTGATTTTTTTTCATCTTTTTTCTCTTTTTATTTTACTTTTTTTTCCCTTTTATTTTGGGTGGTAGTGGGGGCTCGGGGGGCAAAGTGGGCAGGGGTCGAAACCCGAGGCCTGGCCAGTGTCCCCTTCACCACCACCGAACCTGTGGTGCTTCGGAAAGTGGAGTGGGAGACACAGGAATCAACAGTAGTGGAAGGCGTTGTTGTTATTTATTTATTTGCATGTGGTTTTGTAATATTCACTATTGTCATGAAATTACGTGAACACATCGGCGAAAGAGAAAAGAAATTTAAATTCTGGTTCAGACAACCGTTCGGAATGTTTCTCCGCGACCTGTTAGAAATAGATTCGTTTCAGCAATTGCGCCAGATGACAGGCGTCACCGCGCTTGGGCAGCTACGATGACGCAGGAAGCCCGTACGTTCGTACGTGTAAAGCATTAAAAGATCTTACATTATGTCATAAAAGAAACAAGGCATTAGAGGGTACTCCAAGAGCATGCGAATTTTGTGAAGCATACAAATATGCATAATTCGGCTTAAAGTGCACATTCGTATGTCCAGATTCAGATGTAAATTTTCTTGGAGAACCAGTACCGTATTATCTCATGTTTGGTTCTTTATTATGGCATAATGCCAAACGTGATAGAAGATGAAAATGTTAACTTGAAATGCAGTGAACAGTTGAATCTAGCCAATAGTGTGGAATTAAACTATTCGTTACAAATAAATTGACTGCCTCAGAAGAAAAGATTAATAAAAGTCAAATTTCTTTAACAAACCGACAAAAATAACTTCATTGTTCAGCAAGGCGATTAACGCTTGATTGTCAGAAAGGTGGAAACAAAATAAAATCTGAAACTAATAACATATTTTAGCCTTCCGTAATTATGTGAATGTATTTTAAATCAATTGATAGCTCCCGGCCACATTTGACTTGAGAGCAACGAAGAGGAAACAACAAAATCACTTAACGTAAACACGGGTCACGTGGAGACTACCACCTCCCAACTTTAACTCAGACAGCTGTCTGCATCAGGTCCGGATCTACGATATTTCCGAACCGGGGCAATACTAGATAGTGGCGTTCCCCTTCCCTCGAGCGTTTTAAGTAGGGCGCCAAAAATTAAAAAAAAATCGACTTTTCAAAAATATCTTCATTTTGTAGAGCATATCTTTCTGAACAATCTGATACATAAAACATATATGTTCGAAGGAACGTAAGGCATGTTATTTGGTCTGTGTGCCGTAGTGCAGTGCAACGCCTCTTCACACAGCATTCTTCCATCGCACGTTTCTGTATTTCGCTCTGTGGAATTCAAACGTGTAATATTTTGTAATAGGTGCCATCAAAATATATTCAGGCCAGTGGAAATTAAAATGTCCTGTGGTGCCTCTCCTGCACCCAGTCGTCCGGTTTGACATCCTGTCCCTCTTTGAAAAATTTCGCAATTAATACTGGATGGGATTATTTGTAACCGGCAGGACAAGAACTCTTCAGAAAATTACAAGAACTCTTCAGAAAATTTGGTCTTTACTGCCTATTAGCTAATAACTTGCTGTTTTGTGTGACATAAAATTAAATATAGGATACCTAAAACGAGTAGACATGAGACAAGAAAGACAGTACACATTTCTTCAATCCTTAAGTCCTACCTTTTTTTTTCTCTCTCTCTCTAATCTTGCCACAGCTTTATATGGCGTACTTTCCTTTCTGGAAAAGTATCTATTACCTCATCAAAGTTCGTCAACGTTTTACTACATTAAAAAAAATGTCGTTGTCTAATACTAGGAAAGCTGTTAATACAAATAGTAGCCAAGACTGGTGTGGTTTCTCGATCTGATTACGTGTATTTTGTCACTGTCTGCTAGATAAAACGAAATAGGCCTGCCTAATATTGCAGAAATTGTTACAAAAATCAAATAAACGGGACTGTTGGGGCACAAATGGTCATTTTTATAACACGACAGAATATAATTCACGAAATACCAATATCAAATGCCTATTAGGGCTACTACAAGCAAAAAATTTTATGTTAGGAAATAGTTTCACATTTCATTCGTACTCTCTAGCTTCTGAAGCATGAGATCGAAAAGTAGCAGTACGAAATTTTTATATAAATTTGGAGTCGTCATGCCAGCCGGAGTGGCCGAGCGGTTCTAGGCGCTACAGTCAGGAACTGCGCGACCGCTGCAGTCGCAGGTTCGAATCCTGCCTCGGGCATGGATGTGTGTGATGTCCTTAGGTTAGTTAGGTTTAAGTAGTTCTGAGTTCTAGGGGACTGATGAGCTCAGAAGTTAAGTCCCATAGTGCCCAGAGCCATTTTTTTGGAATCGTCATATTCTTCCGTAATTTGTGTGAGTCCCCGTTTCTTCTCCTTCCTCGTTCTAACAAACAATCTTGTCATCACTAATTCGTTAACTATTCATGCCAGTGTCAAAATTTATTCTCTGGTAACTTCACTAACCCTCCCACAATCACCGGTTTAGTTATCCTGCATTTATTCTCCGGTTAGGCGTTATTACATGTTCGCACAGCGCGTTTCCCGCGCTACTCCCAGAATAGAACTTTAGCGGCTGCTATCCGGGGACTGTATAACTGACCATTAGTAGTGTAGTGGTCTGGCCAAAAATTTTCTGCCAATATTGCATCTTCTTGGATACACGAAGAAGACAACATGTAATATTTGCTGCCTGTTAGTCGTGAATCTATGGAATTCGCTAGTAATTATAACAACACTAATCATTGGCAAACCCAGTCAACTATTGAAACAGCGATTGTCATTCACCCTTTCGGCTTTATTCGCTCAGCACGTATAGACCCGTCCCCTTTTGTCTGCAGGAAAGTTTATTTCTAGATGCGACGTGAATTCCCCTGGCAGAGACATCATGCACACTATGCTCGCATTCAAAAATCACCTTACGATTCATTCAGAAATCAACTTGAATTTGATCAAAAATGTTCAAAAACCAACAGGGATGTGTTCAAAATCATATGAGGAATCGAAAGACCAACGTGCGCTGGGTGCTAGGCGCTTTGTGAAACAAGGTCTTTTTCCTCAATTGTATGAATTTGGCGCCCCCTCTCCCTGAAACTGCCGCCCCGGCAGACATCCTGGTTTGTCCCCGCCCCCTAGTTCCGGGCCTGTTGCGCATACATGGATCTGGCAGCTTAGAAGCACCAGTAAAATTTTTCCGGATAGCATCTCGCTGCTTGCTGCTATTGCTTATACAGCTAACTGCTGCCACACTTATGTAGCCAGAAGCGGGAGAAGGTACTATTCACACGCGACTCAACTGCACAACAACCGCTCAAACAAATCTAATGTAAACAGTTGTGACGTCACGCTCATCGGAGGCAATTTGTTGTTATGAAACATTGCATAGTCTTCCTAGAGCCTTTGACACATTTTTCTGTTGACAGACGCTTGTATGAGCAGTGTTTTGTTCTTGTATATGGTGCATTTCATTTGCAACTTAAGTTTTATTTTCGTTTTTTTTTCTCTCGTTCGTGTTTTATTGCTGCAGTATTATGCTGCAGCAGCGAGAAAATTTAACTGAAAACTAAAACAATGAAAAATTCCCAGAATTCTAAAAAAATCCCGAGTTTTTCCTGGATGGAAAATTTTCCGGGTTTTTCCCGGATCTCCCGGTTATCCCAGGTCGTATACACACTGTAATTATACTGTAATGATAATAATAATCACTGCTGCTAATAATAATAATGATAATAACAACAATAATGTGGAGGGCCTACAGCAATGTAGTAGCCATTATGTATTTACTGTTGTTTTGTGCTGTCAATTAATTCGTTTGTGTGTTGTGAAGTGAATACTGAAACAATGTCTGGTCCACTGTGGGAGCTACTTACAACTCAGAGAAGGCATTTTCCTGGGATATTAAAGCATGTCCCAATTTGACTGTCATAGGTGCATGGTACAAAGTGCCATGTACACTAAGGCAACAAAAGTCATAACACACCTACTATTGTGTTGGACCTCTTTTAGCCCAGTGTGGTGCAGCAACTCGACATAGTGCAGATTCAAAAAGTTGTTGGAAGTCCCCTGCAGAAATACTGAGCCATGCTGCCTCTATAGCCGTCCATAAATACGAGAGTGTTGCCGATGCAGGATTTTGGGCATGAACTGACCTCTCAATTATGTGTCTAATGTTCGATGTGATTCATGTTGGGCAATCTAGGTTGCCAAATTATATGCTTGAATTGTGCAGAATGTTCTTCAAACCAGTTGCAATCAGTTGGGACCCAGTGACATGGCACATTGTCATCCATAAAAAATTCCATCATTGTTTGGGAACATAAAGTCCACCAATGGCTGCAAATACTAGCCAAGTAGCCGAACATATGCATTTCCAGTCAATGATCAGTTTAGTTGGACCAGAGAAGTCAGTCACTTTATGTGAACACATCCCACCCATTATGGGGCCATCACCAGCTTGCACAGTGCCTTGCTGACAACTAGGATCCATAGCTTTGTGGGATCTGTGCTGCATTCTTCTAACTGTCCATCAGCCCTCACCAACTGAAATCGGAACTCATCTGACCAGGCCATGATTTTCGAGTCATCTAGGGTCCAACAGATATGGTTACGAGCCGAGGAGAGGAGCTGCATTCGATGTCATGCTGTTAACAAAAGGCACTCACATCTGTTGCAGCCCATTAACGCAATATTTCTCTGTTCTAATGGATATGTTTGTCATACTTTCCACATTGATAACTGAGGTTATTTCAGACACTGTTGCTTTCCTGCTAGCACTGATAACTTTACGCAAACACCACTGCTCTCAGCCAACGCATAGCCCATGGTGAGAGATAATGCCTGAAATTTGGTATTCTCGGCACACTCTTTGATGCTGTGGATCTTGGAATATTGAATTCCCTAACGATTTCTAATATAGGATGTCCCATGCATCTAGTTCCAACTACCATTCCATGTTCAAAATCTGTTAATTCCTGTTACGTGGCCATTTTCTCATCAGAAACCTTTTGACATGAATCACTCAAGTACAAATGACAGCTCCGCCTGTGCACTGCCCTTTGATACCTTGTGTATGCGATACTAGTGTCATCTGTATTTGAGCATGTCACTATCCCATCACTTGTCACCTTAGTGTATGTGTGTAGTGGATGGCCTCTATAAGGAAGATGATGTGTTACATACATTTCAGAAGCTGTAATCTCCAACATGCTGTGTTATGTACATAATCAGTATCAGTGTATTACAAAAAAAGTGATAACAGTAATGATCTTTTAAAATTAATTTGGTTTCATAACCAAAATCCAACCAAGCCCTTTCATTTTTATGGCTCAGAAAAATTAATTTTACGCCCTCAAGGGGTAATTATCCCCAAGTTGGGAAATACTGCCATACACACTTAGTTCAGAAAAAGCTACCTGTGATTTCAAATAAAAATTCTGTTTAAGAATCTCTTGTGTAATATTGGATCTTTATCTCTTTCTTACTTTTAATCAGATTTTCATGGGGTGGTTTTTGTACTTACCTTTTGCAAATGTACTCCATATTGCCTGTACAAGTTAAAAGAAAATTCTTTTTCTCTCTCTGTTTCTTATTACGAGAATAGAAGAGTTTGCATTACTTTAAATGTCTTACACATTTCTTTCAATAAGCTATTTTGTATATTACCCTTTAAACTGAACACTGATTATTTACAAGTTAACAACAATTTTAGATGTCAAGGATCCCATAATATGACATACCTTTAGTCATTCCCTGAAATAACATCATCAACTTAAAATAATGTAGAGAGGATTTCTTTTTCTATGCAATCAGTGACTATTTCTGTCTATATCCGGATCCCACTCCAGCTACTGCTAGGTCTGGGTGCTGACTAGTCCTCTCCATTTGGCTCGGTCCTCCCACCAATTTTCTTCCTCCATTTGCTGCCATGTCACACCTCTCCTTTCCACAGATATTCTCACTCCCATTTTCCACCATGTTCTTGGGTGCCCTCTTGGTCTTTTTCCATCCTTCTTTAGTTCTTCTATAATTTTGGGGAGTCTCTGCCCACACACCCTCTTAACATGCCCGTACCATCTTAATCTCTTTTTTTCGATTTCTTCTCTCACACTTTCTTGTTTAAGGTCCTTTCTAATATCTACATTCCTTACTCTGTCCATTCTTGTTTTTCCCTTAACTGCTCCGAGAAATTTCATTTCCCCTGCTTGCATTCTTCTCCAGTCCCTTTCTGTCACTGTCCATGTTTCTCCTACATAGTTGACAACAGGGAAGTAATAACTCTTATACACAAGGAGTTTTGCTTTTTCTGAAACTTCCTTATTCCAAATCAGGTGTTTTATTGTTTGATAGAAATTGCCTTGCATCTGTAACCTCCTATTAATTTTGTTGGTTATTCTTCCATCACTAGATATTTCACTCCCTAAATAAGTGAAACTGTCTACCAATTTGAGGGGTTCACCATTCAAAGTAATATTCCCGCTGATTCCTTTGTTCTTCCAAATACCATTACTTCACTCTTATCTTTATTTATTTTTAATCCATACCTTTTCATCATTTCCTCCCACACAAGTTGTAACTGTACATCTACCTCTTTATTGCTGCATATTCCCATATTATCTGCAAAAATCATCTTTGTCTTTTCTATGTCTTTAACTACCCTATTCATTCCCTCCATCACAACATTAAAAAGTGGAGAAAACAGAATACTTCCTTGTTTAAGTCATTGTCTTATTTCGAAGTATTCAGAATTTCCCGATGGTGTTCTAATTCTACAACTGTGTTCTCTGTACATCGTCATTATTACATTAATGTATCCATCTTCTATACCTATCTTCTTCATTTCTTCCCAGAGTCTTTCCCTGTTAACTGAGTCATATGCCTTTTCTATGTCTAAAAAACCATTATCACCTTTTTGTTATACCCTCAACCTTTTTTTCCACCAGTTGACAGATAGAAAATATCACGTCGATCGTGCTTCTTCCTTTCCTAAACCCATGCTGTTCTTCACTCAGCTCTTTTCATTTATTCGATTCAGTAAAATTCTTTCAAAAATCTTGGCTGTATGACTCATAAGGGTTATTCCTCTGTAGTTTTTACAAAGTATTTTATTGCCTTTTTTGAAGATGGGAACAATGTCCCCTCTTCTCCAATCGTCAAGTATTGTACTATTTCTCCAGTGACTATTTACCATGTACAAATAGCAATAGATAAATTCATATGGCTTTAATCAATGCCCCTACATTAATCTATACTCATGCTCCACATGCAAGACTGCAGAATTGCAAACCATGCAGCTCAGGCCCGTGGCATTAATGAGAAAAATCGCTGTATTGGAAATGACTTTTCATCACTGTAAACCACTGTGTATTCAAATAATGTCAAAAACCATATCATTACCAGATGATAATGCAACAAGTTGTAGGAAACAACCTTAGAACTCTGCTTGCACGAAGTATTCTCAAAGCTCACAAGTGGGGAAAAATGGAACTTTTCAAACAAAAGATTTCACTGGCTTGAGAGAAAGAGTAGATACTTATCTATATTTTTAAACTACAAATAACTGATATAGAAAAACCAGCATCCATTCAATTACTGTTTGTGAAAGTTGCGAGACATTTTATTATGATAAAATTTATTCCACAGGTTAGGGAAATGAGAATACAAAATCGATCAGAATTATAGAATAGTGGATGCAGTTTGAGCACGAGAATTCAATGTGGAATTAAGCCACCACAGCCTGCAATCAGAGCCTCTAGACATTATGACATGAAATCAAATAGGTTGTGGGTATGCTGCTGGAGCACAAACTGCCACTCAGTTTCCACGCCTATCCACAAAGTGCAGGTTAAATGAATAATTACACAACTGGCCATATCCAAGACAAGTTTGTTGGCTGAAATGTCAGTTGAATGAGAAGGCCAAGGAATGAGTGGTACCCATCATCGTTTGAAGAAAGCTTGCACATTTCTTACCTCATGTGGCTAGGCACTATCGTGCTGAAATATAACATGCAGGCAATGGCACCCCAAACACCACATTTGGTATTTCTCAGCTGTGCTGTTCAACAATGCAGTCTGCACAAATGCATTCATCATGGTAGCACCTAACATGTACATGGCCATTACTGAGCTACAGGTTTAAGTGGGACCCCTCTGAAAACACTACATTTTGCCATGCAGCATGCCAATGATGGTGTTTACAAGCTCATATCAATCTGAGGACTGAGTGTTTCTGGTCAGTGGAAGCTGACACAATGACATGTGCCACCAGTTCAGTTCTCTTCAGATGGCGCTGAACTATCAATGTAGACACGTCCAGGCTCAATCCAGTGCTCCAGCACTGGGCCAATGCTGTGGACACACATGTTCTGCCAGTTATGGTCATGTGGACAAGACGGCAGCCATCCTGCAATGTGGTCATACTGTGTGGTCCCACATGCACCACTGTCATACCAGCATGCCCTGTATGAGCTGCAATATCATTGTATAATGAACCTGTCTGCAGGATGACAGCTGTTATACCGTGTACAAACTAACTCATACAGTAGTTACAATGAAATGAACACCCTTAGCTGCTTATAGGCATTGACATACGTCAACGGGGACAGATGAAAATGTGTGCCCCGACCGGGACTCGAACCCGGGATCTCCTGCTTACATTTCATTCTAACGAGCTGCATGGTCACTGATGGTATCTGTCCTTTCGGACATGTCCGAAAGGACAGATACCATCTTAGTATATATCATACAGTAGTATTGCACTTTTTGATGTAGATAAGGTACACCAGAACCCCCCTTACATGTTTTCCCTTTGTTTGATGGCTCTGCACTTAATGAGCGTGGCTTAACACTGACCTGTCCAGTCACACAAAATAGAGCTCTGTTGGGCCTATGTACATGTTATCTCTCAGAAATAGTAAGTGATTAACACACTGTTCTACAAATCCTCCAATTTTAGAGTGGTCCAGACAATTATTTCTGGGTGTTGCAATTTCCACAAACAGTACTCAGATTTCTCTTTCATTTTCAGAAAAATACCTACAAAATCAATAACTTAAGTCTTAGCCTAGTGTGCCTGGTGTGGAAAGAAGTGTAGTATGCATTTGTAAAACCACTGACTATTAAAAAAAAAAAAATACTGCTACAACTCCTTTCAGCTGAATTAAACCTGTCATGGCAATAAAAGCACATGATCTAGACTGTGGTTTGCTTACAAAACAAGGACAGAGTCTCAGCTATTGATATAATACTGCCTTTCAATAGAAAGCCAATGCACTTAATGTGTTAACCTCAAAATTATTAATAATAAAAATGTTGTTCATACAACATTTCTACTTATTTTCCTACTCATTAAATTCCCATAGCCATTGGAGTGTGTATTGAACTGCTTTAGTACTTCGGCATATTTCCTTAAGGATCTAACTGCTCAAGAAACGAAATATACTTCCTGTTCAGTGTTCAAAATTAATATGTGTACCAAGTAACATGAAGAGGCAGTTACATTTTATCTTCAGTTAGCTAGGATGGTATTATAATGTTTATATGAGAGCAAAATGTTTTGTTTTCTTTCTGTATTCCTATTTGTTCCTCTCAGTTAGTGAAGACACTGCAACTGTTCAAACTTGGGCATTATATATACAACAGAAGGACCGGAACTTATGATATCAGTGTAGAGTATAATTGAGTGTTATATAATATATTAGCATTTAGATAAGGTAGGAGAATAATGCTTATTGTGGTTTTAGATGTGTTCCAGAGGCTCTTTAATGTTACACAGGTGACAGCATTCAAAAAAATGGAGCAAGTCACAAATACACCAGGCAGCAGCAATGCACTGTGGTTCTGGGCTGCTACTGAGTTATATTCAGAAGACCACATAATAATACACACAGAGTAGCATCATAATTCTTTTATTCCATGAGATCATAAAAGTTATTAAAATTATGAACAATTTTGAGCCAGTTTGTTTTAGTTTGTAATTCAGTTCAAATGTAGGTGTTGCTAAATCAGTGTTCACTGATACAGTGTATTAATTCTTCTAACTCAAGAAGCTAATGTCTATTGCTGGGCTGGTATCTATTCTCACCAGTAAAAGGAGTTCTGTAAATATGTGACCTGCTAAATGTTGAGTGCAGAGCTGGTGTAAGATATAACAGTCACAATTCCATTGCTTTATTATTACTGGGAGGTAAACTGAAGCTAAGGCTATTATTTACTCAAGAGGCAAGAGTTATGGTAACTTACAGTACATGCCCAGTAACCTTTAAAAACTGTAAACTGATTCATCAATGGCAAATAAATGTTGAGTTAACGTTAAAAAGTAGAAAAGAAAAGGAAGGACAACAAGGTGGCGGTGGTGGTGGTGGTGGTGGTGGTGGTGGTGGTGGTGGAGCGACACATACTTCTCAGGCATTTTATTGTGGAAAACACGGTCTGACCAGTTTATTGATTTCGAAAGATATACAAACTTTCTCCTCATTTTATAATAAGAATGCCATAATGTGGTATGATAGTTACCTAAAGAAAATCACACAAGAAGACATCAATATGGTGTTTATAAAATTTTAATTGAACAGATTTTCTTTTTATATGAAAGCTTCAAATCAAAACATTTTACTGTACACAGCCATAACAACATTCCTTGAACAAATAAATATAATTAAGGAACATCAAATGCAATACTTATAGTTTAATTAAATGCATTGTCCATAGATTAATCTAATTTTTGAACACTAAAAAGTAAATAAAATCATTAAAAAACTGATGATAACCAAAAAAAGTTCTATTGTAAATATATCTCTCAATGATTTCTTTACTGAATAAAATACTGTTCCAACAGTAACCTTCATTTTACGAAAGCCACACATGATATGGAAATTTCTAATTTGTAGGTTACAGTTTTTATAAAATGGTGAAGTAACGTAGTGACCACAAAAGCACGGCAATAAATTATATATGAAACTCATAATGTAAAACGACACTGCTAATGATTGTTCTTCAAACAGAGGAAACCGCACAACCTGAACACCAAAATAAAAACAGAATAACAAAGTATACCTATGTTCCTGACTTTCAGAGGACATTAACTGCACACAAATTTTCATCAAAACAAAGCTACAACTTCTTTGGTATGTAATTTCCAATCAGGGCATTTTTCACAATATATTTTCAGGAGCCAGAGCTACCACAAGTTCACATATTAATACAGGTAACGTGAGATATTTCATTACTCATGAAATGCCTGAAAATTATTTTTGGTGTACAGACAACGTAAATGCACTGCCTGACTCCATGTACATTGAATATGAATTTGAGAGTTTCTGGCAGTGATATGCTAATTTATATCACATCAATATACAAACATTTTAAAACTACACAAATATAGTTTGTTAGGGCCTGTTCTGGTTGTCCAATTAAGACATGTGGCACTATTATGTGACTAACATTTGCCACTGACATAACTAGTCAGCAGCTTTGTGAAAGTGACTGCTGTCCATACCAAACACTACAACCATTCAACTGTGAATATTTTATTCAGAAAGCAATTCTAATGAGTGCACAACCTTCCCAAATTGTGTGTGAAGTTTCATATGAGTTTTAATAAATAAACAAATCCTTACCATTTAATGTTGTAAAAGAATCCGTAAAAAAATTACAAGTAAACACCCCCCCCCTCCCCCCCCGTGTGTGTGTGTGTGTGTGTGTGTGTGTGTGTGTGTGTGTGTGTGAGAGAGAGAGAGAGAGAGAGAGAGAGAGAGAGAGAGAGAGAGGGAGGGGGGGGGGCACATTGGAAAGAGGGACATATATCATGAAACAAATTGTTGTTCCGTGTCTTTCAAAGTATTTTCATTTTAGACAGGCAAGGACTAAATTGTCTTGCTTTTTAGTCGAGTTTTGAAAAATCTACAGCCGATTGTTACAAGGTGTCAAAAGATTCATCCAATTGATCACCATCTACTAAATCCCATGACAGTTAGCAGTTATTCAATGATCACCATATTCTAACGAATGCTGAGTTTGGTCTAAGTATGTTTGAATACAAACACTGTACACATTCCTCAAAAAATAAACTTGATGGGTTGACACATGAGTGAGATAGCTTTATAATCTTCTGCTCAAAAACCTGCATAGCATAAGCTATAAATGCGACTTAGAGTAATACAAAAGTTCTCTTAAAAAAATATTAATTTTAACACAGGCTCAACCCATCTCTCATAGTTTCATAGCCAAACTGTTACCTTTTCATTTTTAAGAGCTGCACATAGTACAGAACAAAAGACAGAAATGACCCCTGCCTTTGTAAAGATGCTACAGCAAGACAGAGAACTTCTTCAATCATGGTTCAGCTTCTTGTTTTCTCAACGTTGTGCACAATCCTGAAATTATAACACCACTCATCAAATTGAGATTACATATATTTAACATAATCCATAGCTCCTACCATAATATATTAGAGATATACAACTGCTATTGAGTCAGATCATTACATTACCATTGATTCAAGCACTAACGTAACTATGTATCACTTTTGGCTAAATGAAGATGATGTAAAATGGTCAGTTACCGTTCAAATGAATGAGAGGTGGTTAGTTAAGTGTTACATTTTAGTTCCTGTTTTTAATACCGAAAAGAAACTGATCTATGCTCACAGTTGGTTATACAGATTTTGCTGTGTATCTCCTCTTGGCTGTGAATTACAGTGAGTCAATAGAAACAAGTTTCTTGTTCTACTTTGAAATACATGATTACAAAATCTCCAGGTAGACACCTTATTATTCTGACTTGTTTGTATAAATATTTGTTAACAAAATAACAGGTATCTTGTTTTAAAATTCCTAAGTTATCTTCTAATTATTTCATTATATTTTATGTTTGCCAAATAATTTGAAAGCTCCTTAACCCTTTTGTTACAGCAGTCTGCTCCGCTGTGTGGCGCCACTGAACGCTGCACTGACATCGCTGATCTGTGCAGGGTGCCGTGAACTGTGCACATTGCATGTCAGTAAGCTGATGTGCAGGTTATCTTATTTAAGTGTTACCTAACAATATATTTGGATTTTACAAGTATTATAAATAAAAATGCAATTTAGGATCATTCAAAAGATTATTAATAATGTAATTCAGTATAATAAATTTGAAAACATGGGTCAACACACAAACCCACATAACAGTTTTTACACTCATACTTAGATTCTCGTTTTCTGCCGTTTGCACTGCAAATAACAAACTTTCTGTTTCGGTTTCTTCCCACCTTAATTAACTACAATTGAAATTTTGCCATGGATACTGGTTCTTTCCTCTTGTGTTTATAAAGGCAATAGGCCTTCCACACACAAACGTCCAGTAAGGGAAAGAAATATTTGCGATACCACTTCCGAGATTTATGTGTTGATTCCACAGTGCTTATAACCATGTCAGCTTTATCAACTGCACCCACTAAATTATTATAATCCAATACACATACAGGTTTCTGGATAACTTTTTCCCAACTGTGCTCGATTACTGTAGCAAATTCATCCGAGTGCATGGTAGAAAGCATATAGACTTCTTTTTTATGCATCCACTTTGTGCAATTATTGTGTAGCATTCTAAACAAACCTCGGCTGGAATATCAATTATCTACGTAAACAGTATGGGCCTTTCCTAAATAGGGCTTCATAAGTGCTTCAACTATTGCTCCCGACTTTCCAGTATCCTTATTTTTGGTGTCCACCAGGGTAAATGATCTGGCATAAACAATTAAATCTTGTACAAACCCTGTCTCATAGTCACAGAGAATACAAGATTTTATTCCAAATCTGTTTCTTTTTGACAGAATGTATTGTATGAAAGACAGCTGCCCTTTGTATAAAAAGTAAACTTTCATCTATGCACAGCTTTTGGAATGGTTGAGATGACTGACTAATATTTTTTTTTTTTTTTTTTTTTTGTAATAAATCAATGACGTTCCGTATGTTGTACAAATGACCTTTGGTAGAACTGACATCATGGTTAAAATGTAGCATTCGTAGTAATTTGAAAGAGCAGACTCCAGCCATTACTTTTCCAAAAATATTGCTGCACATTAGTTTGTCTTTACTCCAATACTCTATTAAAGACAACTTCTTGTTGCGCATCATTAAAAATGATATGACAAAAAAAGTGTAGTTCAGCTACTCCAGTTCCTTCTGAATTGTTTACATTATCATCTTTCTGAGACCAATAGTGATTTGTTTCATTTGCAATTAACTCTACGAGATCCTCAGAGACGAAAAGCTGAAAGTAATCTAATATTTTCACTGAGCAAGTTATGTTTACTTTAATCCCTGAACTTTCTGATGCAAACTTGTGTATTTTATGCACAAATATTTTTGACATCCATACTCCATGTTCACTGTTAATGGGTTCAATATTCTCCCCTTCTGATTCTGAAGTACTACATACAGCTCTTATTTTCTTAGTTTTTATAAGAAATGT
Source organism: Schistocerca nitens (assembly GCF_023898315.1). Taxonomy (NCBI): domain Eukaryota; kingdom Metazoa; phylum Arthropoda; class Insecta; order Orthoptera; family Acrididae; genus Schistocerca; species Schistocerca nitens. The sequence continues at coordinate 1,008,042,036 of NC_064614.1, forward strand.
AACAATATGCTGATTTTCATTATCTGAATCATCCCTGAATCAATGAGTCCATTAGCAAATATAATTCTTTTTGAACTCCTTTTTAGCATTCTGAAAGGAAGGTACAATATTTTATAAAACAAACTAAACATAGCTATAAATACAATTTTCAAATGAATGTTATGAACCTTGCAAAAATTAATAACTGTTTTCCAGTGGCCTGTAATGCTTGAAGAAAGATTTATGCTGACGCCACCTATATATGTTGCTTGTACGCTCACAGCAGCGTGTGGATGTTGGCTAAATATGGTACTCATACATACAGAGCATTGTGTGGACACCGGCAAACTATGGTGGCACTCGTACACGTAGAGCAACACATGGATGCCGGCTAAATATGGTACTCGTAATGAAAGGGTTAATAACCACTAGCAATAAATTTATGGGATGCTGTCTCTCTTGTAATCCATAACTAGGGAATTTCAACCACTCATTAGCAATGTGCACTTTTGAAGTGAAAAAATCCAGAAATTATTTTGGATTAAAATATGAAGCAGCTCCATCTTTTCAGCCTACCATTAATTAATAAGCAAGTGTTTACACAACATATCAAATATGAAATAATATGCTGTATCAATTTTCCAGATATTTGAAACGTATACCTTATAAATTATCGCAAGAATTCTCCCTTCTTCTGAAGAGAAAAAAATCTCTTCTCACTAATTATTCAGAGTCATTGAAGAAGTTAAACTTCCCAATGTGTGTAATGTCTTGAAAGTCTGGTCCTGAATAAATTCAAAACTGCACAGTAGAAACAGCGCGCACACACACACACACACACACACACACACACACACACAAACCTGTTTGCATGTGCATCTGAGGTTGCCAGTCATATCATGATCCTTTTACATCTTAAAGACATTTTTAGGTTAGACTTTACCATGACTGTTACTGACATTAAATGAAACAACCACTGGAGGTACTCTAGTTTACTTATTTAATGTTTACCATTAGATATCAGTTTAATTTTTTGTCAAAAGTAATCCTAAACCACCTGTAATAGTGTCTTGTTTCTCCACTAGGCAGTGCCACAAGTTCCTCCAAACATCATAACACAACACACACACACAAATGTAATACTAACTAATGTAAATCCACCCGATGATGGAGGTTTAAACCTTCGAAACGCGTCGTGGAAATAAATAAAACGGTGACTGGTAACAGTGAACTTGTTGTTTCATTTAATCTTAAAGATATTTTGCTAGGTGGAATAATATCAACAGGGCCATGGGAAATACATGTAATTTAAATGGTAAAGACATCTTAAAGACAATTTGCTAGGTGGAATAATATCAACGGGGCTATGGGAAATACATGTAATTTAAATGGTAGAATGTGTTCTGTTTCGTACATTACCTAAATAGAAGATATTTCCCAAATTTTAGTGTTGCAGTCTTGTCCCACAGAAACAAGTGTCTCATTGTCCAGCCACACCAGCCGAGTAATCTGACTCTGTGGGTGAGCATCTGTAAATAAAAATGTAACACAGAAGTTGTTTTGTAGCTATAAGGTACAAGAACAGTCTTGTACAAATAAGATCTTACTTTTAATAATTGTGTGCTTTGCAGGGTTCCGTACACTCCACACAATTATAGTTGTATCCAAGCTTCCACTGGCAACTAAAAGAGAATTTGGTGACCAAGCAACAGTATTGACTCTGGCATTGTGGAATCCCCATTCTTTATTGTGAGCCAACTGGAAAATAAACACAACACGTCATCAACTTCAAAGAAATACTCATATCTTAAAATATTTATTGTTAAAAAATGTAAGCAAAATTTGTCACATCCAAATCTCTACAAGCAGAAAGACTGAAAGGAATGTTGAAAGAGAAGTATCCTGTAAACAAAGAATCAGATAGCCTTCTAGAAACTATGTCAGAGCAGTGGTGTATTTAGCGATAAGAAAACTTTGCACAACTCATAAAACAAAATATATTGAGAAATTGCCAATTTTTAGCAAAAAACATGAAACCAGTAGTTTTTACAGAATGTTGTAGAAGTTGGTGTTATTTCCATTATTGCATAAAAAAAATCTCAATTTGGAAGGAAACAGTTTATAGGTAACTGATAGTTATTGAATGCTGAAACTGGATTTTGACTTTTTTCTCAACACTTTATTTTCCACATAAAGAACTGGGGCTCTAGATGTGATGCCAAATTAAAATACCCTACCTCAAGTGAACTCCATTCCCATATCAGTTTTTGTCGTCAATGTCGCATTTCTGAACATTTTTTCATAAATATTCATGCAGATGATGACATGTTTTTGAGATAGCTTTGAGATAGCTTTAATGAAATTCATCAATTAAAATATATATTTTCATAGTTTACAAGCATAAATACGAGAAAAACCAATAACAGCACTTTACTCCTGCAAATATGTAAATCAACATGGCATCTGATTGCATTCCAACCTCACCTACACTGGTCTATGCGAAAGCTCACGTTGTCACCACAAACTTCATTCTCAAAACATTAAAGAAATACTGAAACAAATATTCTCAGCATTCTAATTTGCACCCAAAACACTTGTTTCACCACTCAAAACACAGCTGCACAATGTCAGTGTCCTATGTTATGATCGACTGATATAAGAAAACTGAGCAAGCACGATGCTGATGTGTGTGTTTGTGAAACTTCAACGCTGTATTTCCTGGTTTTTGTATTTATATACATGTGTTACATAAATATTCAATTTAAACTGATGCAACACATTAGAGATCTTTCAAAACTCTGGCATTTTCGGTACTATTGTTCTGCAAAAATATCGGGAAATCTGATATTGCTGGACAGAATCATTACATATATTCTAAGTTAAAAGTGTATGAAAACTGCTTAATTACTGAGGGAAAATGAATATCTGATGATTAAATCAGCAAGATATTGAGCAATATCAAGGGACAAATACATCATGCAAAGCTGAAGGAAATATTAAGACACACTGGGTTGCACCTTCAAATAAAGCTAACAACTCTCATAACCACAGATCAATGTAAGTCTGTATTCATAGCTCTTAAGTTCTTGTTTCAAGCATGTGATGATGATAAACTCTACTGATGTTGACATGGCAAAATGTCTTGTGAATGTGGAATCTCACAGGATATGAGGGCATTGTTAAGTGTCTGGTGTTGTGCTGAAGGCAGTTTGTTTTCTGTGTTCAAATTTTGACTCTGGGCAACTGATTTTCTTACTGTAGTGAAACGTTGAAAGACTGACAGCATGACAACTCAGAACAGAACTTTCATGTTATTACAATGCCATCTTCTGAAAAACTTTCAACAGTTTATCATTGCCGAGTTTGTTTTCTTTAATTTATTACATTTTAAGTGTTTAATAAAAATTATTTCTTTTTTTTAAATAATTCAAATAAATGTGATCTGAATTATCAGTAAATATAATTTAAATGATATACATATTTTCAGTTTCAACATAACACTGAGAAACAATCAAATAAGACAATTTTTTTTTCTTTTAATGGACAAACTTTTGTGAAGGGATTTGCGAAAAGTAAGAAATAAAATAGATTAGAGAAATAAAATACATTAGAGAAGTACAATAGATTAGAGAAACATTTGACACACTTTTGGATGATGCTCTAAATCATGTACTGCAAATGAGGTGTCTCATATGCTCTCTAATCTATTTTATTTCTTACTTTTAGAAAAATCACTTCTCAAAACATCTGACTTTTTTCCACTTTTTTAAATTTTGAAGTTTTGTTCAAAAAGCATGAAATATAATAAATTTAAACACTCATCAGTTTTCTATTATTATTAAGGGTATACAGATCAAGAGAAAGCATAGAAGTTTAAACTGAAACTGTAATCTGATACTTTCCCCCCCCCCCCCCCCCCCCCCCAAATGGAAAAAAGAATTCGATAATTTCTACGCCAACACAACTACTAGTGCAAACTATCTAACCCTGGAACAAATGAATTTTTTAACACTTCGTTTACATAACTAGATTTCCCTCTAATCAACTATTAAGTTTTTCTTAATTATCCTGGTTACTTCCAAGGTTTTTTATTTTTTTTGGGGGGGGGGGGGGGCACCTTACATTCTCCATTTGTCCATTTCCCATTCTTCATTTGACTATTAAAATTTGGACAAAAATACAGCAAGTAATTTTTACAGTCTCCCTGCTCAAAAATCTGACATAAAATAAGGAAAGTACTTCAAAAATAAACTGCACAATATAAAGTACTGGGCCTATTGGTAGGGTTTTCCCAACTGGACAGAACTCAATTAGGCAAACAGACAATGTACATATCACTGCCCTGGCCCATTCTTTATCCCTTCCCATCACACGGTGACAGTCCAGTCTGACGAATAAATATGAATGTGTCCCTCTCCAACCTGCACAGTGTTTTGAGTAAATGTCTGTAACCTTCCTAACACTGATACCTTATAGAGAAAAACACTGACATTGACCAACAGTAAAAATTAGATGTTTTGCTGTCATATGTTTACAACATGAAATGGTCAAGCAGACTGCCAGCTCTGGCAATATCAGTCAGAGATCACTAAAAAGGCTTCAAGCCATGCGACACCAAGAGTTCCAGCAAACTTGTCATTTTCTGGGTGAAAGCATGTTAGAAGATGATGAATCAGTCTTTTTTAAATCTATGACAAAAGATGGAGAAATCCCATGAGGAATTATCTATAATATTACAGCAGTTACACATGGCTGGCTGATAAATGGCTAAAAAATGTTTTATCCCATCTCTTAGGAAACTCACTGAAGTCCGCATCCTACAATGCTAAGAAGTGACATGAGACATACCTGTTTCTTAGCCAACTAAAATGAAGAGCAAGTTTCCATTAAGTTTGAGTATAAAACAAAAAATGGGTTACATGTATCCCATCACTTTTTAATGATGTTGATCATGACACTAACAGTTTTAAATGAAAATAAAAAACCCTCACCTTCAAATGGACACAGTCTCCCTTAAAATAGTGTATTTGTGTGTTGGACGGCACCAGGACAGAATCAGTTTCTTATGCAAGGTTTGATCGAAGTTTCATAAACAGATGCGTGGCATTTCATCTTTTTTCAAAACACAACATACACACTCCACAAAGCACATGTTGAAAATGTTATACTTTGAACAGTAACTCTCACACCAGCTGAAACGTGCCAAAGAAGTGCACTCTTCATCACTCAGTACCACCTAGGACTCTAACAACTACATTCACCCTAGCTTTGATTGCCTCTCATGTGGCCTGAAAATGAGGAATAACCTACCTATAACAATCCCAACTCGAGCAAATATAGCAATCTACTGCTCATTCAACCATAATATCCTGTCTGTGTTTATTCCTGTCCTGCTTGAAACCCTCTGCCCATACGTCATATACCTGTAAAGAGCAGATATAAGACCTTTTTCAGTGTTTCCTACTCTATTAAAGTCCAGAGCACATGTGAAAGTAATATCATACAGCACCTTCACTGCTACTATCGCAAAGCACTCTACCTTGATGTGGCCACAAAGAAACTATTAACTCAGATAACTAACAACCTCAAAACTGTGGCCAAAGGCCAACTAAACCATTCAGCTGCTGAGCTTTTTGCACAACACTCCTTTGTTGTTTTTAACAGCTGCTTTACAATGAGTCCCAATTGAAATCACACCATTCACGCCCTCTCACTGCCCAAGCCCACTTTTTCTAAACTGAGCATATCTTAACTCTGCCTCTACAAGGGCTAATCCCAAACTTAGTTACCATAATTGAATATAAAACTAAATAATTTTACATTTATTTGTAGACACATTTCTAAACTACTGACACACACTGAAATCCCAGCACCTCGGTACTGTAGAACAAAGCCTAGAGTACACAAAACAAACTAGAGTGTCGCCTGGGTAACATGGAGGCAGTCACTATCATCCCCTCCCTTTTATCCTCCTCACCTCTTCGCACACCATTATAACCTGCTATTTTCTCTCTCTCTCTCTCTCTCTCTCTCTCTCTCTCTCTCTCTCACTACTACTACTACTATGAATTCTCCACCTTCACTCCTATACTCCCTCATTGCTTGCAATAAACTTTTCTAACTCGCTGCTCCTCACCCGTACCCCAGTCCTCTCTCTCCTGCTTTCACCCCCCCTCCCTCACTCCCCTCCTACCCCCTCACCATCCTGCAAGCTAAGATGCTAAGATTGTCCCAATTAATGAGCAGCTCGGGCTGCTGATATGGAAACCAGTTGTCACCGTATCAAAGATTTTACAGAGGTTCACACCACTGAACACGAGCTTCACGAATATGTGCAGTGAAAGCAACTGTTAACGCACAACACAGACACTCCAGCCTCATACTAGACACGTGAGCGCAATCCGTGATGATGAATGTTGGGCTGCACGCACGTACTTTGCAAGCTAAACACTGTGCACATGGTGACTGACGATAATGGGGCTATGCGGTTACAGCATGCACATTGTTAAGAGAGAAAACATATATGTATGGGTTAAAAGAAGCCGACATGCCCATATAAATTGATAAACATTCAGGATAGCTCCAATGGCCGAAAATAAAGTCTACGCCCATACCAGTCAGGATTAGCAAACGTCAAAAAGAGAAATAAACTCGGCCACTGTGCACCTCCGTGTGATGTCTGTGCACAGTGGGGGGCAATTGTATTGAATAATTTTTTGTTTCTTATATATAAGCTCCCCCCCCCCCCCCCCCATGAACCATGGACCTTGCCATTAGTGGGGAGGCTTGCGTGCCTCGACAATATATATAGCCATACGGTAGGTGCAACCACAACGGTGGGGTATCTGTTGAGAGGCCAGACAAACGTGTGGTTCCTGAAGAGGGGCAGCAGCCTTTTCAGTAGTTGCAGGGGCAACAGTCTGGATGATTGACTGATCTGGCCTTGTAACACTAACGAAAATCGTCTTGCTGTTCTGGTACTGCGAACGGCTGAAAGCAAGGGGAAACTACAGCCGTAATTTTTCCCGAGGGCATGCAGCTTTACTGTATGATTAAATGATGATGGCATCCTCTATGTGTAAAATATTCCGGAGGTAAAATAGTCCCCCATTTGGATCTCCGAGCGGGGACTACTCAAGAGGACGTCGTTATAAGGAGGAAGAAAACTGGCGTTCTCCGGATCGGAGCGTGGAATGTCAGATCCCTTAATCGGGCAGGTAGGTTATAAAATTTAAAAAGGGAAATGGATAGGTTAAAGTTAGATTTAGTGGGAATTAGTGAAGTTCGGTGGCAGGAGGAACAAGACTTTTGGTCAGGTGATTACAGGGTTATAAATACAAAATCAAATAGGGGTAATGCAGGAGTAGGTTTAATAATGAATAAAAAAATAGGAGTACGGGTAAGTTACTACAAACAGCATAGTGAACGCATTATTGTGGCCAAGATAGATACGAAGCCCACGCCTACTACAGTAGTACAAGTTTATATGCCAACTAGCTCTGCAGATGACGAAGAAATTGATGAAATGTATGATGAGATAAAAGAAATTATTCAGGTAGTGAAGGGAGACGAAAATTTAATAGTCATGGGTGACTGGAATTCGAGAATAGGAAAAGGGAGAGAAGGAAACATAGTAGGTGAATATGGATTGGGGGAGAGAAATGAAAGAGGAAGCCGCCTGGTAGAATTTTCTGCAGAGCATAACTTAATAACTTAATCATAGCTAACACTTGGTTCAAGAATAATGAAAGAAGATTGTATACATGGAAGAACCCTGGAGATACTAAAAGGTATCAGATAGATTATATAATGGTAAGACAGAGATTTAGGCACCAGGTTTTAAATTGTAAGACATTTCCAGGGGCAGATGTGGACTCTGACCACAATCTATTAGTTATGAACTGTAGATTAAAACTGAAGAAACTGCAAAAAGGTGGGAATTTAAGGAGATGGGACCTGGATAAACTGAAAGAACCAGAGGTTGTACAGAGTTTCAGGGAGAGCATAAGGGAACAATTGACAGGAATGAGTGAAAGAAACACAGTAGAAGAAAAATGGGTAGCTTTGAGGGATGAAATAGTGAAGGCAGCAGAGGATCAAATAGGTAAAAAGACGAGGGCTAGTAGAAATCCTTGGGTAACAGAAGAAATATTGAATTTAATTGATGAAAGGAGAAAATATAAAATTGCAGTAAATGAAGCAGGCAAAAAGGAATACAAACGTCTCAAAAATGATATTGACAGGAAGTGCAAAACAGCGAAGCAGGGATGGCTAGAGGACAAAAGTAAGGCTGTAGAGGTTTATCTCACTAGGGGTAAGATAGATATTGCCTACAGGAAAATTAGAGAGACCTTTGGAGAAAAGAGAACCACTTGTATGAATATCAAGAGCTCAGATGGAAACCCAGTTCTAAGCAAAGAAGGGAAAGCAGAAAGGTGGAAGGAGTATATAGAGGGTCTATACATGGGCGATGTACTTGAGGACAATATTATGGAATTGGAAGAGGATGTAGATGAAGATGAAATGGGAGATATGATACTGTGTGAAGAGTTTGATAGAGCACTGAAAGACCTGAGTCGAAACAAGGCCCCCGGAGTAGACAACATTTCATTAGAACTACTGACAGCCTTGGGAGAGCCAGTCCTGATAAAACTCTACCATCTGGTGAGAAAAATGTATGAGACAGGTGAAATACCCTCAGACTTCAAGAAGAATGTAATGATTCCAATCCCAAAGCTGCAAAATACTAACGCGTATTCTTTACAGACGAATGGAAAAACTGATAGAAACCGACCTTGGCGAAGATCAGTTTGGATCCCCAGAAATGTTGGAACACATGAGGCAAAAATGACCCTACGACTTATCTTACACGGGAACCTCCCCATCGCACCCCCTCAGATTTAGTTATAAGTTCGCAGAGTGGATAGGCCTTGAAAAACCGAACACAGATCAATCGAGAAAACAGGAAGAAGTTGTGTGGAACTCTGAAAAAATAAGCAAAATATATAAACTGAGTAGTCCATGTGCATGATATGTAACTACAAGGGTCATGTGCCGTCAGCAGTGCCGCGGTCCTGTGGTTAGCGTGAGCAGCTGCGGAACGAGAGGTCCTTGGTTCAAGTCTTCCCTCGAGCGAAAATTTTAATTTTTTGTTTTCAGACAATTTTTATCAGTCCGTCTGTCCGTCCGATGCGATCACTTTTTTGGGAGTGATAATCACATCCACAGGAAAACCTAAATCAGGCAAGGTAGAAGAATCTTTTTACCCATTCACCAAGTGTACAAGTTAGGTGGGTCGACAACATATTAGTGTCATGTGACGCACATGCAATCACCAGTATCGTATGGAATATATCAGAAGTATTTTCCTGTGGAGGAATCGGTTGACCTATGACCTTGCGATCAAATGTTTTCGGTTCCCATTGGGGAGGCACGTCCTTTCGTCTACTAATCGCACAGTTTTGTGGTACGGTCGCAAAACACAGACACTAAACTTATTACAGTGAACAGAGATGTCAATGAACGAACGGACAGATCATAATAACTTTGAGAAAATAAAGACAGAAAATTTTTCACTCAAGGGACGACTTGAACCAAGGACCTCTCGTTCCGCAGCTGCTCACGCTAACCACGGGACCACGGCGCTCCTGAACTCTCAATCTCCTAGTTGTTGCCTATGTTGCGCAAGGACTATTCAGTTTGTATATTTTGCTTATTTTTTTCGTAGTTCCACACAGCTTCTTCCTGTTTTCTCGATTGATCTGTGTTCAGTTTTTCAAGGCCTATCCACTGTTCTAACTTATAACTAAATCTGAGGTGGGTGCGATGGGGATGTTCCCTTGTTAGAAGAAAGATTAAGGAAAGGCAAGCCTACTTTTCTAGCATTTGTAGACTTAGAGAAAGCTTTTGACAATGTTGATTGGAATACTCTCTTTCAAATTCTGAAGGTGGCAGGGGTAAAATACAGGGAGCGAAAGGCTATTTACAACTTGTACAGAAACCAGATGGCACTTATAAGAGTCGAGGGGTATGAAAGGGAGCAGTGGTTGGGAAGGGAGTGAGACAGGGTTGTAGCCTCTCTCCGATGTTATTCAATCTGTATATTGAGCAAGCTGTGAAGGAAACAAAAGAAAAATTCGGAGTAGGTATTAAAATCCATGGAGAAGAAATAAAAACTTTGAGGTTTGCCGATGACATTGTAATTCTGTCAGAGACAGCAAAGGACTTGGAAGAGCAGTTGAACGGAATGGACAGTGTCTTGAAAGGAGGGTATAAGATGAACAACGAGGATAATGGAATGCAAAACGAGGATAATGGAATGTAGTCAAATTAAGTCGGGGGATGCTGAGGGAATTAGATTAGGAAATGAGACGCTTAAAGTAGTAAAGGAGTTTTGCTATTTGGGGAGCAAAATAACTGAGGATGGTCGAAGTAGAGAGGATATAAAATGTAGACTGGCAATGGCAAGGAAAGCGTTTCTGAAGAAGAGAAAGTTGTTAACATCGAGTATAGATTTAAGTGTCAGAAAGTTGTTTCTGAAAGTATTTGTATGGAGTTTAGCCATGTATGGAAGCGAAACGTAGACGATAAATAGTTTAGACAAGAAGAGAGTAGAAGCTTTCGAAATGTGGTGCTACAGAAGAATGCTGAAGATTAGATGGGTAGATCACATAACTAATGAGGAGATATTGAACAGAATTGGGGAGAAGAGGAGTTTGTGGCACAACTTGACAAAAAGAAGGGACCGATTGGTAGGACATGTTTTGAGGCATCAAGGGATCACAAATTTAACATTGGAGGGCAGTGTGGAGGGTAAAAATCATAGAGGGAGACCAAGAGATGAATACACTAAGCAGATTCACAAGGATGTAAGTTGCAGTAAGTACTGGGAGATGAAGAAGCTTGCACAGGATAGAGTAGCATGGAGAGGTGCATCAAACCAGTCTCAGGACTGAAGACCACAACAACACAAAAACATGTAAGCTATATGTAAACTGCATGAGCCATAAACCAACGACACCACCAAAGATAAATTAATGAGTTTTTTGTGACAAGGATAATGTTTTGATACAATGTTAAATATCTGTATGTAACAAAGTAAGAAATACTCTCTTAAATTTATTTATTCATGTATCTTCACCCTTTTGTTTTCGGGAAGTGGTAGCGTACAGACATATTCTTGGCTCTGTTGCACCAGCATCGTTAAAAATGTGTATTTTAACTGTTCATTAAAAGTATTATAAAAATTTATTAGAAAAGGAATATTTATTTGCATGGTTATAAGCTCAAATCCTATCTGTTCATCATGTCACTTGACAGAGAGATCCTTCATCAAGAGGTTTGGTACAGACAAGAATAATTCAGACCATATCTGGAGGAGCATTCCTGCATCGAAACTATCACACTCAAGACTATATACAATGGAATTAATGTGAAGGTAATGACTCAGGCTTGATAGGCACCTATTGAACTTTGTTTACTTATACTAAAAATATTGTGCTTCGTGTGGCATATTGACAATTTCGATGGTTGCGATGATTATTTGGTACCGCACACTACTGGAATCAGCAGTACACAATGCAAATTATGTTTATTGACCTTGAATGTAATGATATTAACGATCCGTTGATACTGGTATCAGTTTAAGTTCACCCCAGATTGTGCACAGATTCATAAATTACCTTCAATTTTTTTTTACTCTTCTTTCCAATTATTCAAGCACTTATTAATCCATTTCCACATCCCTATTCATAGGATTTTAATCCACAAATGAAGATCTTCATACTGGACTCTTAACACTGATGCCATACTTTTAATTGTTATTTATGGTAAAGATAGTGTCTCTTAAAATACTATCTTGAAATACATCATTCTATAGCACAACAGAACATCACTATTTATCTAAAATCACATAATGACTGAGGTTAATATAAATATGGGACGATGTCCCAAGAAACCCCCATTCATCGAACTATTGAGGCTCATAAATTCAGATAGTACCATAGCCCATCCAAAATCAAACCTACTAGCTACTGCCTACAGAAGAAAGACTCTTGTATAGCCATCCTCAATCAGATCATATCATATCATCATCAATAGATAATTTATATCTAAAAACAAAGATGTTGTGACGTACCAAACGAAAGTGCTGACAGGTCGATACACACACAAACATACACACAAAATCCAAGCTTTCGCAACCAACGGTTGCTTCGTCAGGAAAGAGAGGGAAAGATGAAAGGATGTGGGTTTTAAGGGAGAGGGTAAGGAGTCATTCCAATCCCGGGAGCGGAAAGACTTACCTTGGAGGAAAAAAGGACAGGTATACAGTCGCACACACACGCGCACACACACGCACACACACAGACTGTGTCTGTGTATGTGCGGATGGATGAATGTGTGTGTGTGTGTGTGTGTGTGTGTGTGTGTGTGTGTGTGTGTGTGTGTGTGTGTGTGCGTGTGCGCGCGCGCGTGTGTGCATGCACGCGCGAGTGTATACCTGTCCTTTTTTCCCCCAAGGTAAGTCTTTCCGCTCCCGGGATTGGAATGACTCCTTACCCTCTCCCTTAAAACCCACATCCTTTCGTCTTTCCCTCTCCTTCCCTCTTTCCTGATGAGGCAACAGTTTGTTGCGAAAGCTTGAATTTTGTGTGTATGTTTGTGTGTCTATCGACCTGCCAGCACTTTCGTTTGGTAAGTCACATCATCTTTGTTTTTAGATATATTTTTCCCACGTGGAATGTTTCCCTCTATTATATTCAATAGATAATTTGTATGTGAAGAAGACACTGCATTGATTCTGAAAGTTAGGCAGAGAGGTGTGTGACTGTTGGCTGCAAAGTCTTTCCAACACATACAGCTTTTCTGGTAGAAAAATTGGAGACGGATTTGCTCAGAGTTTCCAATATGGTGCATGCTATAAAATATTCTATTATGTCTCAGCACTATATTTTTTACTGATCATCTTATTAAACACTCTGTGATGGCAGAAAACTGGATTCCTTCACAACCTCAAACATAGCTAAATGCCAAGTAGGACAAGTTATGGACTTACATCAACTGCTGACACACATCATCATGCTCTGTCAAGTAACAAACTTGTGATTAATTTTATATGAGATTAATTATTAGTTCAGTAACTACACCTTGGAAAGACACCTATGACACTGAATAAGGTGGGCAAAGGCAGGTGAATTTCAAGAAAGTAACTTTAAAAGTGGTTTACAGCCTTTATGAATTCCAACACTACTAAGACAAAACACTAAAGCTCAAATTACTCGCATGTTGTACACAAACACATCTCAGTTACAGTACCACAAAATGAAGCAAATCTTTGTGCCGTACATAACTGCAAAATAAATGAAGGGTAAGCATGAGAAAAAGTATTCCTAATACAATTCAACAAATTGCAATATATGTTCTAGTCAGCCTAACAAGGGAAAGAGTTGACAGTCCAACTATGGTTCCCCGGATTATGAGAACAATGCCTGAAAGTGATGTGTTTCATTCCCAGTCGTGTGAGGACTCATTTTGCATTATAGTATCACGGCACTGATGGTATATTTATCTTGAGCTCAGTGATTATCTGCAGCAACAAGCAGGCATCCTGGTAAATCTCATCTCCATGGGACTAGTGGTTGTGATGATGTCTCGCAAATGTGTGCAATACAGTATATATTAAAATGTCTACCAAGCACTTTTTTATAGGTCATACATATACTGAGCAGGAAGTACATATTTCTCAAAGATAAACAGGTGCAGAACTGGAACTTATTTATATCTTTCAATTAGGTTGAGCCACATGCAATACTGTTCAAAAGAGTAAACTGCCTTCCGACTGTCTTATTACATTTATCCTTTGGTCTATCTAGATTTTGGCTTTTATGCAATTATGAAGTACAATGCTAAAAGTTGTTAGACTATAATTATGTCATATCTGTTTTCGCAGTCTGTCGGAAAACTGAGGACAAATAAGTCAACTTGAGAATCTGCAACTCTAAAACATTTGTGAAGATTTCTTACCTTTATAACATTAAAGCTAAAGCTTGTGCACGACAATATTTTGTATGAAGAGAACTATAGAAATGACCTTAAGAATCAGATGTTGTTGTTGTTGTGGTCTTCAGTCCTGAGACTGGTTTGATGCAGCTCTCCATGCTACTCTATCCTGTGCAAGCTTCTTCATCTCCCAGTACCTACTGCAACCTACATCCTTCTGAATCTGCTTAGTGTATTCATCTCTTGGTCTCCCCCCACGATTTTTACCCTCCACGCTGCCCTCCAGTACTAAATTGGTGATCCCTTGATGCCTCAGAACATGTCCTACCAACCGATCCCTTCTACTAGTCAAGTTGTGCCACAAATTTCTCTTCTCCCCAATCCTATTCAATACCTCCTCATTAGTTATGTGATCTACCCATCTAATCTTCAGCATTCTTCTGTAGCACCACATTTCAAAAGCTTCTATTCTCTTCTTGTCCAAACTATTTATCGTCCATGTTTCACTTCCATACATGGCTACACTCCATACAAATACTTTCAGAAACGACTTCCTGACACTTAAATCTATACTCGATGTTAACAAATTTCTCTTCTTCAGAAACGCTTTCCTTGCCATTGCCAGTCTACATTTTATATCCTCTCTACTTCGACCATCATCAGTTATTTTGCTCCCCAAATAGCAAAACTCCTTTACTACATTAAGTGTCTCATTTCCTAATCTAATACCCTCAACATCACCCGACTTAATTCGACTACATTCCATTATCCTCGTTTTGCTTTTGTTGATGTTCATCTTATATCCTCCCTTCAAGACACCATCCATTCCGTTCAACTGCTCTTCCAAGTCCTTTGCTGTCTCTGACAGAATTACAATGTCATCAGCGAACCTCAAAGTTTTTATTTCTTCTCCATGGATTTTAATACCTACTCCGAATTTTTCTTTTGTTTCCTTTACTGCTTGCTCAATATACAGATTGAATAACATCGGGGAGAGGCTACAACCGTGTCTCACTCCCTTCCCAATCACTGCTTCCCTTTAATGTCCCTCGACTCTTATAACTGCCATCTGGTTTCTGTACAAATTGTAAATAGCCTTTCACTCCTTGTATTTTACCCCTGCCACCTTCAGAATTTGAAAGAGCGTATTCCAGTCAACATTGTCAAGAATCACATACACAAGACAAAATTTTAAACATGGACTGTTTTATAATCAAGGGCTATGTAAGGTACAAAATTCAGTTAACCATTTTCTATTCCTATTGTAAGTTCGTGCACTGGGCATCACCCCACCATGCCTTGAAATTTCTTCTCTCATCCTAGTTTTGTATTAAAGTCTCCAAGTAGAATTTTAATATTATTATACTGTATGGCTGCTACCAGTTGGCCAAGTTCACCCCAAAGGTTTTCTCTTTCATCCTTGTCAGTTCTATTTTTGACATTAGTTTGAGAATGAATATTTATCAGTGTGTGCATTTTGTTTTCCACATTATTTGTTAACAATGACATTCATAGGGCGTTACATGAAAAACCCTCAATGGAATCCAATATTTTACTGAGTATCAAAAACCCATCCCTAACTGTGGAATCTTTTCTATTGCCCTTTTGCCAAGTGGTCTATTATAAAGCTGATATCCTCCTGAACCATGGACCTTGCCGTTGGTGGGGAGGCTTGCGCGCCTCAGCGATATAGAAAGCTGTACCGTAGGTGCAACCACAATGGAGGGGTACCTGTTGGGGGGCCAGACAAACGTGTGGTTCCTGAAGAGGGGCATCAGCCTTTTCAGTAGTTGCAGGGGCAACAGTCTGGATGATTGACTGATCTGGCCTTGTAACACTAACCAAAATGGCCTTGCTGTGCTGGTACTGCGAACGGCTAAAAGCAAGGGGGAAACAACAGCCGTAATTTTTCCCCAGGGCATGCAGCTTTACTGTATGGTTAAATGATGATGGCGTCCTCTTGGGTAAAATATTCCGGAGGTAATAGTCTCCCATTCGGATCTCCGGGCGGGGACTACTCAGGAGGATGTCGTTATCAGGAGAAAGAAAACTGGCGTTCTACGGGTCGGAGCGTGGAATGTCAGATCCCTTAATCGGGCAGGTAGGTTATAAAATTTAAAAAGGGAAATGGATAGGTTAAAGTTAGATTTAGTGGGAATTAGTGAAGTTCGGTGGCAGGAGGAACAAGACTTTTGGTCAGTTGAATACAGGGTTATTAAAAAAAAGATCAAATATGGGTAATGCACGAGTAGGTTTAATAATGAATAAAAAAATAGAAATACGGGTAATCTACTACAAACAGCATAGCGAATGCATTATTGTGGCCAAGATAGATACGAAGCCAATGCCTACCACAGTAGTACAAGTTCATATGCCAACTAGCTCTGCAGATGATTAAGAGATTGATGAAATGTATGATGAAATAGAAGAAATTATTCAGATAGTAAAGGGAGATGAAAATTTAATAGTCATGGGTGACTGGAATTAAATAGTAGGAAAAGGAAGAGAAGGAAAGGTAGTAGGTGAATATCGAATGGGGGTAACGAATGAAAGAGGAAGCTGTATGGTAGAATTTTGCACAAAACATAACTTAATCATAGCTAACACTTGGTTCAAGAACCATAAAAGAAGGTTGTATACCTGGAAGGAGCCTCGAGACACAGAGGTTTCAGATAGATTATATAATGGTAAGACAGAGATTTAGGAACCAGGTTTCAAATTGTAAGACATTTCCAGGGGAACTGCAGATTAAAACTGAAGAAACTGCAAAAAGGTGGGAATTTAAGGAGATGGGACCTGGATAAACTGAAAGAACCAGAGGTTGTATAGAGTTTCAGGGAGAGCATAAGGGAACAATTGACAGAAATGGAGGAAAGAAATACAGTAGAAGAAAAATGGGTAGCTTTGAGGTATCAAATAGTGAAGGCAGCAGAGGATCAAGTAGGTAAAAAGACGAGGGCTAGTAGAAACCCTTGGGTAACAGAAGAAATATTGAATTTAATTGATAAAAGGAGAAAAAATAAAAATGCAGTAAATGAAGCAGGCAAAAAGGAGTACAAATGTCTCAAAAATGATATCAACAGGAAGTGCAAAATGGCTAAGCAGCGATGGCGAGAGGACAAATGTAAGGATGTAGAGGCTTATCTCACTAGGGGTAAGATAGATACTGCCTACAGGAAAATTAAAGAGACCTTTGGAGAAAAGAGAACCACTTGTATGAATATCAAGAGCTCAGATGGAAACCCAGTTCTAAGCAAAGAAGGGAAAGCAGAAAGGTAGAAGGAGTATATAGATGGTCTATACAAGGGCGATGTACTTGAGGACAATATTATAGAATTGGAAGAGAATGTAGATGAAATGGGAGATATGATACTGCGTGAAGAGTTTGACAGAGCATTGATAGACCCGAGTCAAAACAAGGCCCCCGGAGTAGACAACATTCCATTAGAACTACTGACAGCTTTGGGACAGCCAGTCCTGACAAAACTCTACCATCTGGTGAGCAAGATGTATGAGACAGACGAAATACCCACAGACTTCAAGAAGAATATAATAATTCCAATCCCAAAGAAAGCAGGTGTTGACAGATGTGAAAATTACCGAACTATCAGTTTAATAAGTCACGGCTGCAAATTACTAACACGAATTCTTTACAGACGAATGGAAAAACTTGTAGAAGCCAGCCTCGGGGAAGATCAGTTTGGATTCCATAGAAATGTTGGAACACGTGAGGCAATACTGACCCTACGACTTATATTGGAAAATAGATTTAGGAAACGCAAACCTACATTTCTAGCATTTGTAGAGTTAGAGAAAGCTTTTGACAATGTTGACTGGAATACTCTCTTTCAAATTATGAAGGTGGCAGGGATAAAATACAGGGAGCGAAAGGCTATTTACAACTTGTACAGAAACCAGATGGCAGTTATAAGAGTCGAGGGTCATGAAAGGGAAGCAGTGGTTGGGAAGGGAGTGAGACAGGGTAGTAGCCTATCCCCAATGTTATTCAATCTGTATATAGAGCAAGCAGTAAAGGAAACAAAAGAAAAGTTCGGAGTAGGTATTAAAATCCATGTAGAGAAAATAAAAACTTTGAGGCTCCCCGATGACATTGTAATTCTGTCAGAAACAGCAAAGGACTTTGAAGAGCAGTTGAACGGAATGGACAGTGTCTTGAAAGGAGGATATAAGATGAACACAACAAAAGCAAAATGAGGTTAATGGAATGAAGTCGAATTAAATTAGGTGATGCTGAGGGTATTATATTAGAAAATGAGACACTTAAAACAATAGATGATTTTTGCTATTTGGGGAGCAAAATAACTGATGATGGTCGAAGTAGAGAGGATATAAAATGTAGATTGGGAATAGCAAGGAAAGCGTTTCTGAAGAAGAGAAATTTGTTAACATCGAGTATAGATTTAAGTGTCAGGAAGTCTTTTCTGAAAGTGTATGTATGGAGTGTAGCCATGCATGGAAGTGAAGCATGGAGAATAAATAGTTTAGACAAGAAGAGAAAAGAAGCTTTCAAAATGTGGCGCTATAGAAGAATGCTGAAGATTAGATGGGTAGATCACATAACTAATGAGGAGGTACTGAATAGGATTGGGGAGAAGAGGTGTTTGTGGCACAACTTGACTAGAAGAAGGGTTCGGTTGGTAGGACATGTTCTGAGGCATCAAGGGATCACTAATTTAGTATTAGAGGGCAGTGTGGAGGGTAAAAATTGTAGAGGGAGACCAAGAGATAAAATACACTAAACAGATTCAGAAGGCTGTAGGTTGCAGTAGGTACTGGGAGATGAAGAAGCTTGCACAGGATAGAGTAGCATGGAGAGCTGCATCAAACCAGTCTCTGGACTGAAGACCACAACAACAACAACAACAAGAACCCTCCTGATTCCATCAGGTCCTGATCAGTATTACATAAATGTTGAAGAGCTGTGACATATATCTTGTGCTGATATAAGCTATCTGTTTTATGTTTCAATTTACCGACATCCTTAAAGGAATGGAGAACAGTTAACTGAAATTTGTATAAAACATGTGTTGGTTTTGGAGACAAGGAGCTTTAAGAGAAGACCACATAAGTAAATGAATTGGAAACATCCCAACGTCAAGCTAGGAGAGCTTCAGATAGATTATATAGCCATGGATCGGAAATTTCTTAAAGGAATCTCCAATGCTAAAACCCTAGACTTCAAAAGCTACGTAGAAAAAGAACTTATGATTCTATAGGTATCATTAATAATACAATACATTGCGAGAGATCGAAACACCTTTAAGTGATAATCTAGGAGCAACTTTTAATGGATTAAAAGCATGGCTGAAGAAGTTGCTCCATTGAAGAAACTGAAGAAATACACTTGCTGGATTGAGGAATGTGATATGGCAATTTTATGCAGGCATAGAGCTCTATTAAGTGGCTAAAAAAGTTACAGGGAGGAATTAATCACTGCTAGACAATCAACAGCTAAAGAAATTACAAGTGCCAAAAGGAAATTTCATTAGGAATCACTAAAATCTATCGAGGAGGCTTTCAGCCAATATAAGATGAGAGATTATACCAGAGATTTTAACAGTACTAATCGAAATATACTTCACCCACTCTTATGGTGAAGGATATGAATGGACAGGTAGCACATAACAATTATGACAGTACTATGATTTCAGCTGAGTACTTTAAACAGCTAATAAACAGTCTGGAACCAGAACATAATTTGGAATTTACCCTTAGCTAAGAAGCAAAATGCATCTAGAAAAGTCAAGACTCTCACTCCATCCAGACGAAGTACAAGCAGTGATTAATTCACTTCAGATTTATAAGGCAGCAGGTGAGAATCAACTAGTGGCCAAGCTTTGGAAGTATGCAAATGTACAAACTATTCTAAATTTACATAAACATATAATTGACATTGGAATACTGAGAAATTCCCAGAGGAATGGAATGGTACAATAAGGAGATAGATAGGAGATGGATCAGGTCCAAATAATTAGAGAGTCTTATGCTTGCTGGACACTACTTAAAGAATTCTCTCTAACGTTTTGGTATTGGTTAAAAACAGTCTTGGTTGCAATTACACTTGCTGGACCACTTGCAACCAAGACTGTTTTTAATCAATACTGTTAAGCACTGGTTTGCTGTACCAGGTGTACCGGTATGAAATGAGCATTAAGATACAAATGTGTCAATAGCAAACATTTGTTGTGAACGAGCCTTAATTTTTTTTATTTATTTTTTTTTTTTTTTTGTTTGGTTGGTATGACATCTGTCAAAGATATTTAGTATACATCAAGTCATGGAACAAACATCATGTGTTTTCATCGTGTTAACAATGTTGAATTTAGTACCAAAAAGTGATGATTTGCGGGAAGTATTAATTTTTTTGTTTTCATTTGAAAAAAAGTGCTGCAGAGTCGCATCAAATGCTTGTCGAGGCATATGGTGATCATGCTCTATCAGAAGCAACATGCAAAATATGATTTCAACAGTTCAGAAATAATGATTTTGATGTAAGAAATGAAGAACGAGGAAGATCACCAAAAAAGTTCGAAGACGTCGAATTGCAAGCAATATTGGATGAAGATTGTAGTGGACTGACAAGGCAGCCAGTCCACAGAGACGGGTAGCCGAAAGGGCACACGTACACACACGCCGACTGGCGCGAAGTCTGGAACAGGATTCGTAATGAATGTGATAAAGAAAAGAACGTAGCTACTAGAACACTTAACTTTTATATCGTCCTTTGGTATACAGCATTCTTGATGATACAAGTGAGACTATCTTGAGATACATGCAATGGTACAAATGGCGCCTTGCTAGGTTGTAGCCATTAACTTAGCTGAAGGCTATTCTAACTGTCTCTCGGCAAATGAGAGAAAGGCTTCATACGTGTAGTCGCTAGCAATGTCATCCGTACAACTGGGGCGAGTGCTAGTAAGTCTCTCGAGACCTGCCGTGTGGTGGCGCTCGGTCTGC
Organism: Schistocerca nitens; assembly: GCF_023898315.1. Lineage (NCBI taxonomy): Eukaryota > Metazoa > Arthropoda > Insecta > Orthoptera > Acrididae > Schistocerca > Schistocerca nitens. Next base: position 1,008,062,991 of record NC_064614.1, read on the forward strand.
GATCACTGCCAGTGGCGACACGCGAGTCCGACATGTACTAATGGACCGCGGCCGATTTAAAGCTACCACCTAGCAAGTGTGGTGTCTGGCGGTGACACCACAAAGATGATACTTTGAATCCGAAGCAAATGGCAGCAATGCTGAATGTTGCACAACAAACTATTTCTGACCGTTTGAAAGCTATGGGAAATATTCAAAAGTGTGGAGAATGGGTGCCACATGAATTGAATGAAAGACAGATGGAAAACCGAAAAACCATTTGTCAAATTTTGCTTCAAAGACATGAAAGAAAATCAATTTTGCATCAAACTGTTACTGGCAATGAAAAATGGATTTATTTTAAGAATCTTAAATCAACTGCAAAACCAGATCGATTCGGCAAGAAGACAATGCTCTGTGTTTGGTGGGATCAGAAAGGTGTTGTGTATCATGAGCTTCTAAAACCCAGTGAAACTGTGAATACTTATCGCTACAGACAACAAATGATCAATTTGAAATATTCATTGATTAAAAAAAGACCAGAATGGGCCAGAAGACATGGCAAAGTAATTTTTTTACATGACAATGCACCTGTACACAAAGCAAAGCTGGTTCAGGATACAATCAAAACACTTGACTGGGAGCTGCTAACCTACCCGCCATATTCACCAGACTTGGCCCCTTCCGACTACCATTTGTTTTCATCAATGGGACACGCATTGGCTGAGGAACACTTCGATTCCTACGAAGAAGTCGAAAATTGGGTGTCTGATTGGTTTGCTTCAAAAGACGAACATTTCTATTGGCGTGGTGTCCACAAATTGCCAGAAAGGTGGTCAAAATGTATAGAAAGCAATGGTCAGTAGTTTAAATAAAATGTTTTTACTTTTCAACTCCAAATTAGTGTTTCATTTTCACAAAAAAACGCTCATTTTATACTGGTACACCGGTATGCCACAGATAGATTGGAAGAATTTCTAAGGTTTTTTATTTCAGAATCCATAAACTGTGAACACGAAGGTGGTTTTCATCCTGGATGAAGCTGTCCTTATCAAATGAGTAGACTTAAATGAATAATGAAGCATGAGGTGGTCAGGAACAAGAAGCTAGCGATCCACTTCATCAATTTTTAAAAAAGCCTATGATAGTATCCATTACAAATCTCTACTGTCTGTTCTTACAGAATTTAGTTTACATCAGAAACTTATCCATCTCATTACGGTCACCCTTCGAAATACTAAATCTAGAGTAAGGTTCAGAAATGAAGTCTTGGCCTTTGACAAGGTGACGGATTGTCTCTATTGCTGTTTAATTGTGTGCTGGAGAAAATCATGAGTGAATGGAATAAGATATGTCCACCATCTGTTAAGACTAGAAGAAAGATTCGACTTGAGTATCTTGCATTTACAGACGATTTGGTCGTGTTTGGCAGCAGTATCGACAAAGCAAAGTTTCAGATAGAAACTAGAATGATTAGCAGAAAAGGCTGGGTTGCAAATTTCTTTTGAGAAAACAGATATGATACCCACCTTCCGTGCCGACACATCGCATATTATACCCCATAATGCTCAAAAAATTAAGATGGTAGTAAAATTTTACTACCTCGTGAGATGATTACCTGGAACGCCAATGAAAGTGCTTCAAGAGGTAATAAAACATTAAAGCTACAAGGAGCACAGAGAACTACGTGGCCAACTTGCAAAAAATAATCTCTTTCAATAAATGCTAAAATCTGTCATTATTCCTCCATCATTAAACTGGATGCAATATATGCAATTGAAACACTATTTAAACTAAACACTCAAGCAACAACTGGTAAATCGCAGAAAGTTGATAGAAGAATATTCTGAATGATTATAATTAAAAAAAAAAAAGTTAATGGTCAGTGGAGGCTCTTGCCCAATTCGGTTTTTTATCAAGACAGTGAATCCATTGTTTATACGATGCAAAAAAAAAAAGAGTTGTATATTTTGTCCACATTTCTCGCTCACCGAATGCTAGATTCCTGAAAAAACTATCTGACTAATTTTGGAACAGTAAGACAAAAAACAACTGGTTTGAAGTAGTAAAAATGGATCTGAACGAACTGAATATTACCAAACATGAATATGGAGAAGCTGCTTCTGAACAACAAACACATCGACTGACATTCAAAACATCACAGTGGAAGATGTATTGGGAAAGGAAGAAATTGTTGACTGCTAATATCTTAACTTATACATTGTAGACTGTTATATATTGTTTGATTTTAGTGCTCTAACGTGAGCATACACTATGTAAATAATAAATAAATCAAGGGCTATGTCATCTTATATCTCAGGCATGGAAGTATCTACAACACATTTTTTTAAAAAAAGACAATCTTGAAAAGAGAGAATCTTCGTGGTCTTCTTCACCCTTGCTGAATATTTCTAGAATACTGACAATGATGACTTACTCCATTTCTCTGTGTTTCTGTCACTGCCAGGACAAAATACAATGAACTTAATGATTATTTTTAAACCTGAAGTTTCCAACTTTCAAGATTGCGTACTGATGAATTACTATATTCACAAATAAAACAATGGAAAAGCCACAATGGAATAACGGTAATATTACAAAGAGGACTGACTGCTGTTGATCATATAGTGAAAACATTGAGTCACATGCAGGCATAACAAAAAGACTGTTATACATTTGAGCTTTCGACTAAAAGACCTCCTTCTAAGGTAGAAAAAATGCCCACATTCACACAAGCACAGTTCTCTCTCTCTCTCTCTCTCTCTCTCTCTCTCTCTCTCTCTCACACACACACACACACACACACACACACACACACACACAGAGAGAGAGAGAGAGAGAGAGAGAGAGAGAGAGAGAGAGAGAGACCCCGGACTGTATACAGAAACTGTGCCTGATGGGGGAAGCAATCTGTGGGTGGTGGGGGTAAGGAGCCTGACATAAGGAGGGGGAGGGAAAGCAGGGGTAGGGTTGGGGGAAGATTTAGTGCTGCTGTGAGATATGGTTAGGACAGCCTATGACTGCCAGATGCATAGCTGGGAGGCCCTGCTCTGAGTGTGGGGAGCAGAAAAAGAAGAAAGTAGAGGAGGGGGAAAAAGACTGGGATGAGTTGGTGGACTACAAGGCTGTATAGTGCTGCAGTGGGAGCAAGAAATTGATACGTGAGGGAAGGACATGGACTAGTAAGGGTTGAGGCCAGGGGAGTTATGGGTTGATTGATTTGTGAGGAGGGGACCAAACAGCGAGGTCATCAGTCCCATCGGGTTAGGGAATGGTGGGGAAGGAAGTCGACCATACCCTTTCAAAGGAACCAACCCGGCATTCACCTAACACAATTTAGGGAAATCACAGAAAACCTATATCAGGATGACTGGATGTGGGTTTGAACCGTTGCCCTTCCAAATGCGGGTCCAGTGCGCTAACCACTGCACCACGTCGCTCGGTGGGAGTTACGGGAATGTAGGATATATTACGGGGAGAGTTCCCACCTCCTCAGTTTAGAAAAGCTGGAGTTGGCACAGGCTGTGAAGTACAACGTGTTGGGCAGCATGTTCAGCAACTTGTTGGTCCAGCTGTCTCTCGGCCAAAGTCTGACGGTAGTCACTCATGCAGATAGACAGCTCGTCGTTGTCATGCCCAAGTAGAAAGCAGGACAGTGGCTTGTAGACCAAATGACTGCTTTCACAGATAGCCTTACCTTTGAGAGGACAGATGATGCTTGCGAGTGACCTCAAGTAGGTGGTGGTGGTGGTGGTGGTGGTGGTGGTGGTGGTGGGAGGGAAAGGTCTCGCATTTAGGTCTATAGTAGGAATATGAGCTACTAGCGTGGTGATGGGATTGACAAGGATATGTTCGGTGAGTAATGGAACATAATACAGTGGGAGGGTTAGGGAGGATAGTGGATAGGATATTCCTCACTTCAAGGCACGACGATAAGTAGTCCAAACTCTGATGGAGAATGTAACTCAGTCGCTCCAGTCCTGGGAGGTACTGAATCATGAGGGCAGTGACCTTTTGTGCCCAGACAGTGGGAATATGGGAGGTGCGTAATCCCATTCATCTGCTGCCTCTCCCTCCTGCATTCATATCCCTCACAACTGCTGCCTCCCCCTGAGCCACCAATTAACCCTCCTCAGCCCCCCTTCCTTCCCTGCCTCTCTCCCCCTCTACCTACCACAACCCTCATCCCAGTTTACCAGCCAAATTGCGGCCTCAGCATTCTATGTTCGGCCAGCACAATGAGCTGTACAAGTGTGGTGTGTGTGTGTGTGTGTGTGTGTGTGTGCGCGCGCGCGCGCGTGCAGATATTCATCCAAAAGCTAGCAAAGTTTTCATTATTTTATTGTTTGCCTGTCGCCTGTCGACAGCTCAGTGCTTCTACAATTTGGTGAGTTGTTTCCACTACTCCTCAATTATTTATTCAAATTCAATTTCATAACTGTCACAATAACATCTTTCATTCGAGTTTGTTTCCTGAATCACTTATTTGTTTCCCTGTCACTGTTTGTAACTACCAATGTGCAGCTCCCTAGTGCTCCCTAACAATCAAGTCGTCGAATGATTTTTGTTTTAAAGCCCATTCTAACTGCAATAAATCAAAATATGATTAATACAGATTGTAAAACTTGTTTGAGACAATGTCATCTGTTCTGCAAAGTAGAATTAGTGTACCAAAAGCAAACCAAGTTATTTTTACTCTTGTTTTTATCATTTTGCTGTCCATTCAGTTCCTGTCTTCAATTTTCCTAAACACAGAAACTCGCCATCATTAAAGAACCTCAATTATCTGACCTTCGATTAAACAACTCATCAGACTATCGAATCATGTGTCCAATCATCCATCTGTGCTCCTCACCGAACAGTATGCCAGTGTTATCGACTGATTTTACTCTTGTCACAAAAGGTGTCCATCTGAGTCACACCCCTCACACACACTCAGTTGACAGACTACTGTGCTACTGTACTGTTCACTTTACTATATGCCTTAATCTCCTGCTTTATCTGTGTATGAAGCTTTTTACTGTACTACTTTTAATTTCAAAGTTGCAATGTAGTTTTGTACAATTTTGTAGGTTGGGCTTAAGAAGTGTAAGGCATTCCGAGTGGCTAAAAGTGGCTACAAGTTAGAAAACAAATATGTTGTGTGCACGAGTGAACAGAAACGAAATGTTCAGCACAGACTTGACAAAGGTGAGTCAGTTACTAAATTAGCCATTCAAACAGGTGTCGCATTGACTGAGAATTTCCTGTTTCTTTGTTATAAATCTAATTTTTCTTACTCAATTTTGATTTATTAAATCATTTTGAGCTCTGTAAATGACATGTTTCATTCTCCTCTGATTATCCGACATTTTTAGTCATCCAATCACCGTCTGATCCCAAAAGTGATTAATCAATTCTGCATTTTCTTTTTGATGTGATAATCAGATGTTATTTCAGTATTTCTATATTTGATTTGAGACCACTCTTAAGATTTTTGTTGAAGTTTACCTACACTTTTCCTGTAGGCACTGAGCTAATGATAGCTGATTATTGGCATTTTCTATGGGTGATAATGAAATGCCTTTGTAGCATGTCCATCTGCCATGTGGAGTATCCACGTTCAATTCTGGTACTGCCAAGGATTTTTCCTTGGTGGTAGGACTGGAACAGGATGCACTCTGCTTCACGATAGCAACTGAGAAGCTGCTTCAATAAGAAGTAGTTTCTCCAAGGTTTGGGAAGCCCAACAACTAAGAGAGTAGTGCACTGACCTCGTGCACCCACACAATGCCACTGTCAGAGGAGGGCACAGCAGCCAAGAGATACTGAGGTCCATCAGGGCCAGTACACCAAGCTGTTGTGTGTGTTATTGAGTGCAATTTGGAGTTAATTTTATTACTATTAAATTGCTCAAACCACTGGATAATTGCGCAGAGATAATTATAGCTCCTTAGTTCACCTCTCTCTGTACTGCAGTATGACTGAGTGATGGATAGCATATATTATTTCTCCTACTATTCATAAAATTACAGGTAGGAAAGTGGTCAAAATGATGTTAACACGTGTGCTTCACAGCTCACACAAAATATTAAGTGGAAAAATGTGCAGCAACAAAACAAGTGACAAGGAAGTATGAGGACCATATTTTTCAATCTGTCAAAGGCTCAAATTAAAACAAGAGTGAATTTCAGAACTGTTAAGCACACACCATATAAACCTGTTGGGGATTTTTGAACAATCACTGAGTTAGCTGAAACATACAATGTAATGGTGAAGCAGGTTTCCTCTCCTTTCTGCAAAAACACAATCCCTGCCTGTTGAGCCATATGCGTTGAAGTTCCTCCTTTGAGCCGAAATGCTACTCAACCACATCCATCATACACAAAAGAAATGGAAGTTGACATATCCACACTGTGATGAGGATAATCCATTGCCTTCCACGTAATCACTGGAGGAGTTCCACAGATGCAGCAGTATCGTTTGAGCAACTTCATGTACCAGGATGACAACACATGGTTGCTTTGAAACACTATGCATACTGTATGCAATGTTTATACTGTTCTGCTAAAATGCTGGTTGTAACCTATGGCTTCTTCAAATGAAGAACTGGAGGGCAACATGATGACACGGTTGAACAACAGGAGAAAGATTTTTTGTAAAGCTGCACAATGGTGAAGAAAGTCTCAATCGCTAAGGTGACTATGTTGAAAAACAGTTACAAACATGTGTGTATTACCTACTCATAAATCTAATAATCATAGTTGTCTCAATTTCAATTGCACATTGTGCAGCTGCTTTCCAAATTAGGTGTAGAATAAATGGATATAATAATAAACTATACGGCTGCAACGATAAACAGAGGATAGGCTTTCATCACTTTATGATCTAGGGGTTTCTTAATTCAATAAAATTGGCTTCAATCTGTAACAACGCTCAATGGAAGTGATACTGTCAAGTTTTAGTAGGTTTGATTCCTCCTCAAAGTGTGGGACTTCCTCTCAACTGCCTGGTCAAGTTTGCTTTTCGGTTGGAAGTAGTAAGGGAATTCCCACTCCAATACAACCACACTGACTAATTAAGTGAGGTATTAAAAGCAGTTTCCCCTTTAACTATGGATTAAAAATTAAATGTACTGTATAGATAAATTCATTATAAAATTTCGTTCAAAACTGTGTGTCAGTTACATTAAATACTGAAAAGCATAGCAAAGTCTCATGAATCACAAATGTGACATAGTGGAATACACAAAAGGACAATACTTGATGCCTCGGTTGGAAATTCATAACCACACTAAAAAATGGGTTGAACAAGAAGTTTCACAGTTTGCTCATTCTCCGAGATTGATTTTAGCCTTGCTCAATGCTACTGCACAAGCCTCTGTAATTAGTTATACCCTTATAACCATATTAGTAAAAATGTTACTCATCTAAAATGGGAGAACATCCTTTTTAGCTATTTAGTAATGGGAATACAGCAAGCAGAACAAGCCTGAAAATACGTGCATAACATGCAGTCTGATGTTCGTGGGATGTATCTCTACAATATTTATAGCATCCAGAATTCTACCAACATGGGGTAAGATTAACACACACACACACACAAAGTTTTTGACAGATCTTTGATGTGCAGCATCATGTACACTGCATATTTTGTATTATGATACTATGCATATTTCGTATTACAAAAGTCTAAATTCAAATTCCACCAAAAACAGCATGTTAGTGTTGAAGCATTGAAACAGAGAGTACAAGATTGTGCTGTGATTTTGTAAGCCAATCATAGCCCACGTCACATGACCTCGCCAACCGATGACACCAAATAGTCGGAGCATAGGGCACATAATGTAGTCAGCCAAAAGCAACATTACAGTTAAGTAGCGTGAACACACGAATAGGAAAAGTTAATGGTTTAACCATAAAAAAAGCGCTATGCTTTCTCATATAATATTGGTCTCTAAGATTAATAAGCTACAAGAAAAGCTAAGCTTTCACTTATAATATTGGTCTTCTCTTGCGTGTGTAATGCTTACAGATACATCACACAAATGTCCCAGTGAAATTTTAATAATGACATAAATGTCTGGTTTTCTGGGTTCAAAATTCTTCTAAGTGGCTGACCCTCAAAGTGTTAAGTTTTAAGTGAGAGTCAAATGCTCTGTGATTTAAGAAATTCACCACATATTCTCACATATAATGTAATTCACCTTGTGTAAAAGGAAATTTACTCTGAAAGTAACACTTTTCAAACTACCATTTGCAATATTTTCCTGCTACCTGTTGGCAATAGGTTCATTCCAATAGTGCCAGAGAGCACCAGAAAACGGGTATCTTTTGCTGCACATGCACAGCTACGATGACATAGGAAGCCTGTGTGTTTGTACGTATAAAGCATTAAGAGATCTTACATCGTGTCATATAAGAAACAGGACATCGGGATACTCCAACAGCATCATACTTTTGTAAACCATACTAAAATACAAAATTCAACTTAAAGAGCACATTTGTATGTCCAGATTCACAATGAAGTAGGCCCCAACCTGACATTACGCTTTTCAGTGTAGTTTTTGGGATGTACATTTTCTTGGAACACCACCATTGTATTATCTCATGTTTGGTTCTTTACTATGGCAGAATTCCGTTGGTGCCAGAAGATGAAAACATGCACTTTAAATTCAGCAAACAGTTGAAGCTAGCCAACAGTGTGGAATGAAGCACTTTATTTCAAATAAATTGACTGCCTCAGTGGAAAAGATTAATAAGAGCCAAATTTCTTTAGCAAACCAACAAAAATAATTTCATTGTTCTGCAAGGCAACTGATTAATGATTGAATGCCAAATATGTGGAAATAAGAAAATGAAACTAATAACATATTTCAGCCTCCCGTAATTATGTGAATATATTTTACTTCATTCGATAATTCTCGGCCACAGAAAGCCATTTTGTACTCGTTTGACACGAGAGCTGTAAATGAAGCGGAAACGGCAAGATCACTCAATGTCAACATGGGTCATGTGGAGGCTAACCCTTCCCCTCTACAGCTCAGACTGTTCTGCGATTGTGCAAATGTGGCAGCTTGGGTGCTCCAGAAAATTTTTTCCTGGTAGCATATGGCTGCCTGTTGCTACTGCCAATATAGTTAACAGCAGTACTTTAAATAGCTAGATGCAGGAGATGGTACACTCACATACGACTCAACTGAGCGTGAAGCTGCTGACAAATGCTCACACGAACCTAATGCAAACAGTTGTGACATCATTGTCATCAGAAGCAGTTTTTTGTTATGAAGTATTGCACCTTCATCCTAAAGCCTTTGACACATTTTGCTGTGGCAGATGCTTGTGCATGCACTGTGTTTTGCTGTTGTAAATGGCACATTTCCTTTGCAACTTAATTTTTATTTTAGCTGCAGTAGCGGAATATAGTAATATTCTTTTTTAGAGTGTCAGTTCCTACCAGTCAAACTTACAAAAATTTAACTGAAAAATTCCCATAATTCTTAAAAAGTCCCAGGTTTTTCCCGGTTTTCTCCCAGATGAAAAAATTTCTGCGTTTTTCCAATATTTCCAGGTTGGTCCAGTGCATTTACACCCAGTTATTGATTTCTGTGTAAATGACTGGTGCCCCAGTCAATACAGGCACCAATTTTACATATTTATGTCAGGTTGCATAAAAGCATACATCAAAAAGTGCAAAAAGCAAAATCCATGCATCACATTAAAGCCATTTGTTGAAAAAGATTACAACAGCTAGGAACAAAAAAAGAATTTTGATACTTCAGGTAAAGATGATTTTGCTGTGAACTACGAAGATGTTATAACATGCAACTTGCATTTTTCGTCTCTGGTACGTTATATACTTACTGTCTTTAATTTATCCAGGAATGACATGAAAAATTAAAGTTTACTACTGAAATATCGAACATATGATACAAGGATTTATCATGAAATTATTTTCATTACAATTATTGCTCTTACCATTATCATTTAACTGGTACATTTTATTAGGTTGAATGGATACAATGTGTTAAATCAGCACTCATATAAACCATGTAAATTTCTTTCTTTTTGGTAATTAAGTTGGTCATTAATACCATTATGAGTTCAAGACAATATTAATGCAAGGGACCAGTCGCATACAATTTAAGAACAAATTTTAATATTAACTTCATAGTTGTAACTGTTGTTTCTTGTGAGCATTTCATTTGGGGTTTCAAAGCAATCATTTTAACACAGAAAAAGTAACAAGACCGTGAAGAAAGGAATAAGATTAAAGCTTAACATTTGATCAATGATGTAATTACAATCAGAGGACAAGATTACAGTGGACAAAGATGGGATAATCATACCTCCCCCCCCCCTCCCCTTTCTTTTCTTTTACTTTCCAATATTGACTGGCTTTAGGTTTTCCATAGTTCTCCTGAAATCCTTCAGGCGAACAGCAGGGCAATTCCTTTGAAAAAGAATAGTGCCGATTTTCTCAGAGAACTGAGAGGAAGCTATGTTGGAAAAGGTCTAACAGAATCTATGGTCTGGGTACACAACAGCGGAGAGCATGTGGAGTCATTCCGTGAGTGCATTTGAGGAGAAAGAAAGTGCAGGTAGGTATGAGGATTTTCCAGGTGCATCCAGTTTAGATGCCTGATCTGGGTATTTTCCCTGGGGTCAACAATCGGGTAATTTGAATAGCTAGGAAATTGGAGGACGGTAGTAGTGTAACAGAGAAGAACTTGGGTGTGCCAAAATCACAGAGGTAGTATCCCAATTTTCCATCAGAAGTAGTCAGTAAATGGCACTTTTATGAAAGTGGCCAGTGAGTAGTCTTCCTCAACAATAATGAAGTGGATCCGACAGCTACATAGCCAATGGTGCTGGCAAATTATATTTCTAGCATCCACCACCTAGTAGAAACAAGACCAGTGCCATTTAGGGATGGCATGGTTCACCCTCCAAGACTTATCATTTTCTCTTTACTTGTGTCCATAGTACTGAAATATTTTAGAAAGGACATTTTCTGCCTAGACTGTTATTAAATGTATTTAGTCATCATGATAATAGTTTTGGCCAATTATGCCATTTTTGAGTGACAGCTCACTATGGAGTGCACCAATGCATTGTCCTCTTAACAGAACACAGTCCTTGTGTTAACAATTTTTAAATATTTCATTAGTAAAATAAGACAGGAGTCTATCATTTATATAAAAGAACGTAGCACTTCACATAATCTGTATCATCTGTGCTCATAATTGCCACTGCACATGCACCATGTGTGACTTCTGACTCTCTGGGACAAAAAGCCTCATGATTCAAAAATACGGAAAAACAGTGTGCTAGTGTCCTTTCAAGAAGGTATCAGAGCACATCAGTGAGGTTAATCTGTCAGTAGCTGTTGGTGATGTATAGTTATTTCCTGGTTTAAGGACTGGGATGAAGAGAACACATCTTCTAGCTGAACATAGTGAAAGATCTCCAGTAAATAGCGGTAGTCAGTCGTGTTCAGATGTTTGACCATACGATTATAAACTGAGTCATGGCCTAAAGCTGTATTGTAAGACAGCTCTGGAGCCTAACCAGTTCACAGTCATGAAAACTTCAGTTTATAATTTAGGGTTACAGGGAGTGAAGGGTAGGGATGTCTTCAACTTATCTTCAATAGGTAGCTGGGTAAGAAGAGGATACTGACATATTTGCAAAGTGGCCTGTGAGATCTTCAGCAACAATTGAAATCAATAGAAATACCATCATCAAGGAAACCAGGAACAGCTGTTGATCTAGTGGCCCCGTAGACAATGGAGTTTAGACTGTGCCTGGGTTAAGAAGCATTTGTTCCCAAGGAGGAGACTAGCACTTCCAGCACTCTTTCTTATTATGTTTAATCAGGTGGTTAGTATTTGAATGGAGCCAATTACAATTGATCAGGGGAATCAGAGAAGATGTTGCTTGATATGTTGCAGGGCCCTTCATAGGTTCTGAATAACTGTTGCAGATTAGAAAGTCCCTCCCATACAATGCGATAGTTCCCACTGGGAGGGGGCTCTGCATTGAAATCCCCAAGTAAGAGAATGAGGGGAGTGGATTTGTCAGTTTAAGGTGACGATGTCATGATACACAATTGCCTGCTCAAGGGTAAATAAATGTTGCAAATGGTGATTGCTGGGGTCATTCACCCTCGCATGTTATTGCTTCCAAAGTAGTATGGAGGGGAATCCATTCATTAATGACATCTGTGCAAACAAACATACAGACTCCTCCAGATGCTCTCCTGGGGCCAGTATGGTTCTGACAGAAGTCACTATAATACTAGGTTACCAGTAGATGCCAGAGGAAGATACTACTTCTTTGGCTGCGAACATGAAGTTGATGTCCCCAAGGGTGGTGCTGCAGGAATCACAAGAGGATAGGGCTAAATGGAAGGAGGGGGGGGGGGAGGGAGGGGGGGAGGACCTAGGTACAACAAGATGGGAGGGAATACCTCCCCAATTTACTTGTATGACAATCAGAGGTTGATTTTGAGGAAGTGCAGGGAATAAGTATTCAAGGTACTGCTTAACTTAGCCACAGAAATGGCAAAATTCAATACCACTGGGATGAAATATAAGCGATTATACTTTTCCTGGGTTTCAAAATATGAAAGTCAGTTTGAGACATTCCTTAGTGCGGGCAGCACACTTTGAGGATAGGGGAGGGTGACTGTCTCCACAATTGATACAGAATGGTTTATGCTCACATGGTGAGTTATCATGAAGTAGCTGACCTCACTCTCCACAAATTGGGTTCTTCATGCATATATGTCCAAAGCTCTGCTTCAGTATTGGAAATTAGGGCCAACATATAACAACATTAAACAATGATTTTGACTTTTTCACGAAGCAAACCCCGCTCAAAAGTGAGGATAACTGCCCTAACGTGAACCTTTTTGCCTGGTGGACAGTGTCATAATCGGCACACGAAGTGGAACTCTTATTTCTGCAGTATTTGCGCAATTCTTCATCTGTCGGCAGCATTAAGTCCTGGTGAAAAATCAGATTCTCTTCCAAATTCAGGCTCTTCTCTGGTGTTGTGGCAAGTTTCTAGCAAGAGATTAATGCATGGGACTGAGTAGAATTTTTTTAAGACAGAACAATTTTGTAATTTATTGAGGCAAGAGATTTCTCCAAACACATTTTCAATATTACCTACAAAGAACATCAGCTTAATATATAAAACGCTCTATCCATCAGTCTGGATGTAAATCAAGACCTGAGGGAAGTAAATTTCTGCAGTTTCATGAATCTGGTTTCCTTCCAGTGTGTTCAAGGAGTGGGGTCATACTGACCTGCACTGAAGCATTCCGGTCAGCCTAAAGGAACTGCTGCAGACTCACTGGCAGATAACTTTGGTTTTTTCACTGCACAAGATATCCATAATGATGGTACCTACTGTGCACTAGGGCTCTCTGCTGGGCACCTTCCAACCACAGAAATGGCTGTCTTGAGAATCACTGCCTACTGTCTGAAGTCCCAGTAACCCTAAAGGGACATGCATCTACTCCTATGAGTGCTTGGGGAAGGAACTGCTCAGGCATCAATACCATGTTCCCTGCGTAGTCATGGGGCTACCACTGCATGGGGAACTGACAACCCTCCATATGGACTGGCTATTAGGTGACCTCTGCTGCATAACCCACAATTCCGTAAAAAAATTTGAAAAGGTGGAGTTCAAACATGGACGTGGGGAACAAACATCAGTTAATTTAAATAAATGGTGTAAAATAAATAAAGTGGGAAAAGTTTTAATCAGTGTCCTATAAACAAGCTAGTTGGTCAACACAAGGAACATGACTTAACAGAGAAAAGATAGTCAGAGAGTAATATTGCAGCACAGGAAAGAAATACTGCAATGGCTTGGGACCAAATGCATACACTCACAAAAGAGTTGGGAGCCCCCTTGGAGGGTTTCTCAGTTAATCTTTAAAAGCAAAATAATTATTGTATTTACCTGATAATCTGGCAACTTGTACAGGATGACCTTTCTATTAGAATCACAAGCAACAAGATATTGGCCATCAGGTGAGTACGCACAATCTGTCAATGCCCCAAGATGAGACAACTCAAGCTTTGGACTCAGATTAGCACCAGTCATTGCATAGATATGAACCTGAAAAATTAATTCCAAACAACATGTCATTGGATAAATAACAATACAAGACAGCATATATCATTCTAATAAATAATTCCACAGATACATATTTTGTCTGAATCATGTAGTATCCTAAAAATCCAAACATTTTATGTCTACACTACAAATCTTCCCAGAATTATTAATTAACTACTATCTGTTTTCCTGGGGAAGAACAGGAACTTGTAAAGTACAGTTCCTCTTGCTATGTTGTAATTGCAAAATTTAACATTCCATAATACGATTTGCCAAATGAGCCTTTAAAATAAGCATTCATTATCACAAATAATGGAAAGTTCAGGCTGTAAAAATAACAATATGAAAAGGATAGATCCAGGATGGAATAACAACATGAAAAGGATATGTGCACCAAATAATTCAGTCAGCCTAAAGAAACTGCTGCAGCCTCACTGGCTAATAACTTTGGTCTTTTCACTGCATTGCACAACTCTTAAATCCCACCAACACACCTACTAGTCTTTCCACCTTCTCTTTTCTGCCCTCTTTCCGATCTGCATGTTGCCACCCCCCCCCCCCCTGCCGCCCCTCCTCCTCTTCCTCCTCCAAACAAATGAGAAGCATAAGTAGGTTGAGGACAGGGACATGCAAAGATTGAGGCCCAGAGGTGGGGAGTAAAGGAAAGTAGTATATCAAATTACCTTCCATTACAAGAGCAGAATGCACTCAACAACTGTGATAGGACTTTCAAAATGGTAGAGAGCAGCAATCAGTCATCGGTTCCATTCTAGCTTTATCAGAGCACATCCAGATTTCGGCTAGTAACCAGCCATTATCAACGCAGTATTTCAGAGTTGTTATACATACTCTAGTACAACTACACCTGTCACAGTTCATTAAAGAGTCTTTAATGTACTGTCACAGGAACCCAAACAACAGGTGTAGACATACTAAGGAATGTTTAGTAATTCTGAAATACTGCACTGATAATGGCTAGTTACTGGATCTCCTTTAATAAAGTTAGAACAGAAACAATGACAGACTGACTGCTACTATCTACCATTTTGAAAGGAGGATATGTTGTAAAAAGAGTTCCTATCTGTGCAGTTCAGAAAAGCTGATGTTGGTAGGAAGATTCCAAATGTCACTGGTTGTGAAGCAGTCACTGAAGTATTTAAGTGAAGCACATCATGTTGTGAAGCATTTTCAACTACTGGCGGTCCAGCAGTCTCTCAGTAACATTTCAGTAACGAACATTTACGCAGACAGGCAGCTTGTTAGATGCCATTCCCACATAGAAAGCATTTATCCTTCACAATGGATCCTTGATCCTTTCATCTGCACCAATAACGGAAATTTTCCTTACTCATACTAGAACCCAGTCACAAATACTGTTCATGCGATGTTGCCTAGTTAATGGGATTCTCCTCCCCCCCCCCCCCCCCCCACACTCCAAATAGCCTGACCAACAAATTACCCATCTCCAGCTGCACTGCCTCCCTCCACAATGACCTCTATCTATTCAAATCCTATCAATCTGAAGCCCTCACCAACCTAGTCCTGCAAAACTGTATAAATCAGGCCCAAACCACCTTGTAATACCTCCTCATGATCTGTGCAATTCTCTTGCTCTGCAATCCCAAATTTCACGCATCTCCCGGATTGAATCTGTTGCTCTCCAGGAACTAGACACTATGCAAAATGCCACCTCAAAAACCTCTCCAAATTGCACACGTCCTACTCCTATCTTGGACTGCCAATACATACCAACTCTACAAAAGCCTCCATCAAACCTCCCTCCCCATCTCCTCATAGCAGACAACCCTGCTTCACAGACCTACTATGTTTGACACACTCTGAGAAACTCCTTCACACCAACATATGGAACACAGAAACTGAACAGGTCCAAAATACTATCAGAACCTTTCCCCCTAAAGCCACAGTCACACAGGAATACTAATCTTTTCCAAATGCATTACATTTTGACACGCTCCCAAATTTTTTATTGCTGGGATTGTTAAAAGATGTTCAGAACTTGTAAGGGGTGTCCCAAGAGTATATGTCTAACATACGATGACAAGAAGATAGAAGAAGTGGACAGTGTTAAATTCTTGGGATTACAGCTTGATAATAAATTCAACTGGGAGGAGCACACCACAGAACTGCTGAAGTGTCTTAACAAATCTCTGTTTGCAATGTGAATTTTGTCAGACATAGGGGATCTAAAAATGAAAAAGCTGGCATACTATGCTTACTTTCATTCCATAATGTCATATGGGATTATTTTTTGGGGTAATTCATCAAGCCAAGCTAAAGTTTTCCGGGCACAAAAACGTGCAGTGAGAGTTATATGTGGTGTGAACTCAAGAACATCCTGCAGAAGCCTGTTTAGGGAACTAGGGATACTAACTACTGCTTCCCAATATATTTATTCCTTAATGAAATTTGTCATTAAAAATATATCACTTTTTCAAACCAACAGCTCAATTCATGGAATCAATACTAGAAATAAGAATAATCTTCACAAGGATTTAAAGTCACTTAGTCTTGTACAAAAAGGTGTGCATTATTCAGGAACACACATTTTCAATAACTTGCCAGCAGCCATAAAAAGCTTAACAACCAATGAAATTCAGTTTAAGAGAAGCCTAAAGGATTTATTGGTGGCCAACTCCTTCTACTCCATTGATGAATTTCTTAGTAAAACCAACTGATTTGTATATAAGTACAACATAACTTCTGCACAATTTCAGTGCAGTAATGTGTTCATTGAAAATTTGTGTGTGTGTGTGTGTGTGTGTGTGTGTGTGTGTGCTAGTATAATCTAACTTCTGCACCATTTCAGTGCAGTAATGTGTTCATTGTAAATAAGTATTACAGTAGTTGTATTACCTTATAAATAAAAAAAAAACTTTTTTATTTTAAATTCAGTGCATTAGTATTTGTAAAATGACTCTTAGTGTTCATTAAAAAATGACGATCATTCCACTTGGGACCTGTGGAATGGTACATTAGCTTATTTGTTTTTGTTGTAAATATTTGTCATGTATTGTTGTTTTTCAAACGTGTTCCACATCCTGGAGGACCTCCTCACTACGGATCAATTGGAATGAAAGTAAATCTAATCTAATCTAATCTCTCTCCTTCTCCCAGGCATTACAGTGGAAAAACTTTATTTTCATCAATGCTACCAGTCAGATTTAACCCAAAATTAACACTGAACTCTGCCTTACCCAATTTACTCCTCCAGCTAACCATGATCCATCCCCACTGCCCTCATATTATCCCCTGGTAACTTTCCAGAATTTCCTAACCTTGAAATTTGCCTCACCATCATTCCCCAAATTTCTCAACATGGAAACCAAGCTTAGAGCCAAAGAAAGGATCGCACTATACCACCTAAAAACTGATCCCAACTTTATAATCCTATCTGCTGACAAAGTCTCCTCTGCTGTGGTTATGAACTTCAGGGATACCTGGCAGAGGGACTCCATCAGTTTTCAGATATGTCTGTCTCTAAACTCTGCCACAGCCATCCCAATCCTTAAATCTAGTAGGATCTCCAGTCCCTCCTTAAATCCTTACGTCCAACCCAGAGCCTTTCATGCTGAGTTAGTCGCTCCCTTACCCTGCCCCTCACCAACATTGCCGCTGCCACTCACCACTTCCCACATTCTACCTTCTGAAACTGACACTACATAGCTCCTGTTCCTTTAACGTCCAGTGCCCTGCTCATCACTGTCAATGCCACCTCTCTTACACTAACATCTCCAATGCTCATGGCCTTGCCACTACTGAAGACTAATTTTACCAATGTCCGACTGACTCCAGACCCACAATAGCCTTTCTGGTCATCATGACAAACTATCTCCTCGCCCAAAAGTACTCTCTCCTTTGAAGACATCACCTACAAACAAATCCACCATACAGCAATAGGCACCTGCAAGGCACCATATGCCAACATTTTCACAGACTGTATAGAGGAATCCTTCCTAATGACCCAAAATCCCAATTCCTCAACTGATTCATATTCATGACCTGAACTAACTGTGAGGACACCCTAACCACATTCCTTCAGAACCTCAATGCCTTCTTCCCCATTCACTTCACTTGGTCCTCCTCTATGTTGGTGTTCATCTAAAGGATTGCTATGTTAGTACCTCCATTCACATCACACATACCAACCACCAACAATACCTCCACTTTGGCAGCTATCACCAATTCCATACCACGAAGTCCCTTTCACACAGGCAGCCACTGGAGATCATCACATGTGTAGTGATGAATAGTCTCTCTCCAAATATGCCAAGGGTTTCACTCATGCCTTCAGAGAATGAAATTACCCTCACAATCTTGGCCAGAAAAACATCTCCTGTGCCTTACCACCTCCCACATACTGTCTGGACGCAAAGGAGCACTTCTCTTTTGACTCAATACCATCCACAACTGGAGAAACAGAATCACATTCTTAGTCAGGGTTTCCAACTATCTGTTGTTCTGACCTGAAATGAGGAATATCCTGCTCACTATCCCCCCCCCCCCCCCCCCACACACACAGTGATATTCCACTACCTACTGACCCTATACAATATACTTGTCCATCCTTACTCCACCCTTGCTCCTGAGCCCTTGCCTCATGGCTTGTATCTGCACACAGACCTAGGCGCAAGACCTCTGTCATACATCCTCCCACCGTCACATCACCTATTCCAGATCGATCACTGGCATCAACTGTTCCACCAAAAGCAGTGCTACCTGTGAAGGCAGTCATGTAGCTGGTCCACAGCTTCAAGAAAATAAAAGACAGCAATGAAACCACAATTAGAAACTTTTTTATTTCACAACATACGATGACAAGAAGATAGAAGAAGTGGACAGTGTTAAATTCTTGGGATTACAGCTTGATAATAAATTCAACTGGGAGGAGCACACCACAGAACTGCTGAAGAGGACAATGATAAAGCATGTTATTTGGATAGTCTCATGTTGCACTACAACTGCCACTGGTCATCTCACAGCAACTCCTCATGGTTCATTAGGCACAACCATTTTTATCTGATCCACAGCTGCTTAAATTCCATATAATCCAGCACCAACCAGGGAAATATCATCCAAAAATCACTCATTCATGGGTTACAAAGCCATTTGAGATTCATGTGAAAAGAGATCTGTCTGCCTTAGCCCAGAGCTAAATCCCCCTTGTCATAGTAATATTGCTGTTAAGGCAAAGGACCATGCATCACTGGGAAGACTGAGCAGAAGTGAGGGACAACAATCTGTGCTCAATGAAACCTACAGTTGTGGGATACTTTCTTCTAGCTACTAAAGCAAAAGTAAGTCAAGTCACTGTCAAATAAGGTACTACATCTAACTAGAGGGCCTGCCATTGGTTGGCTGATTCGTGGCAGGGGCCAAACAGTGAGGTCATCAGTCCCATCAAATTAGGAAAGGATGGGGAAGGAATTCGGCCCTGCCCTATTAAAGGAACCATCCCAGCATTTGCATGAAGAGATTTAGGGAAATCACGAGAAATCTAAATCAGGATGGCCAGATGCAGGTTTGAACCGTTGTACTCCCGAATACAAGTCCAGTGTGCCAACCACAATGCCAGCTCCCTCAGTAGCCTGCTATTGTACAATGCTTGTTGAAGTTAGGGGAGGGGGAATAATAATAATAACATGTGCTTTCTTGGGACATGAGAATCCTTTGCCAATCCACAGTTATGACTGATCTTTCATCCCAATGTCAAGGCTGGAAGTCCAGTTTTCATTTTCTGTTATGATTCTTTAGTGCAAGTATCATCATCATCATCATCATCATCATCATCAGGTTCAATCATTTCCCAACAAAAGTTCACTCTTTTTTCTTTCTGTTGTTGTGTCATTACACAAGGAAGAAATTTTGTAGCAACTTTACGTATGTTCAATTATTCCATCAAAATTTCATGGCAAGACCCAGCTGAGATGCTAACCTTCTGCAATTTCTTTGACAATCAGTTGGAGATTTGCATGCACCAGATCATTGATTTTCTGAATGTGTGACCCTGATCAAGGATCATCTTGATTTAAGTGCATGGAAACTACTTGTAATATTGCATACGACCCAGAACATTGTCTCCATAAGCTTGTTTCAGAAGATGAAATGCTTCTGTAAAGATATTGTTACGTAGAAGAAGGTGTAATTAGATGAATGACGAACACTAACTTCACTTAACGAAGGTTTATTCAGCACTTGCACATACAAGAGTGCGGAGCAAACTGCCTCCGGCCAGAACACGTATGGTATATATACAGTTACAGAACATTCCAGTACAATGATTCTTGACATTTGTGGATACTTCTAGAATGTATTCAAACCAAACATAGAAATTAAAACTTTTCAGGTGAGTTTTGAACTCACGACCCTCCATGCAACAGTCTAGTAGCATAACCACTGCACCACGGTGACTGTGCTAATCAGCTTCTTCTGTGACATTGCTCCCTCCTTAAGAGAACAGCGTCTTGGTGTTACGTCATCCTAGTCCAGGAATGAGTCATCGGTCCTGCATACTCCGACTCCCAATGACCGATGTTTGCCTTGGTGGTGATCTTCTTAGAACTTCCTTTGCCGCTATGCTCTTCATCACCTTTCCGCTTGTTGCCTGTTGCTGGAGCTTTGAATTTACCCTGGGTTGCAGGATCCTTATAGAGCATCATTCGAAGGACATGGACCGTATCTCTGATCTTTCGTCATCTTGTGTCAGGGTCGAAATCTTCAACTTCATAAATAACATCAGACAACTGTTTTACAACCTTATAAGGTCCACGCACCTGAGGAGCTTTTCAGAGAGCCCAACCTTCCGAACAGGAGTGAAGATCCATACAGGGTCACCTGGCTGGTAGACAACAGGGTGGTGGCTGGTGTCATACCTTTGGCGATCATTTTGTTGAGCCTGCAGCATGTTGAGTTGAGCTAACTGCCTACCTTCCTCAGCTCTGGTTAGCACCTGGCTGATGTAGTCGTCATCCACGTCATCAGGATGTAGTGGAAACACAGTGTCCATTGTCGTAGTCGCCTCAAGCCATGCACCAGGAAAAACTGCATAAATCCTGTGGTGTCTTGTTTGGCGGTGTTGTAAACAAATGTCATGAAAGGTAGCACCTCACCCCAGTTGCTCTGCTCAACACTGATGAACACTGACAGCATGTCGGACAAGGTCACATTTAGGCGTCCAGTAAGCCCGTTAGATTGCAGGTGGTAGGCAGTCGTCATGTGATGAGTAATGTTGCACCAATGGTTTACCTCTGTCACAAGATTCAGTTGAAAAACGTTCCCACGATCCGTAATTAACAACCTTGGGGCACCGTGTTTTAATGCAATGTCTTCCACAGTTAATTTGGCTACTTCGAATACTTTGGCTGTTTTCACAGCTTTTATAATGGCATAGCGTGTCAGATAACCAGTGCAAACAATAATCCAGCTATTGCCACTAGCAGATGTTGGAAATTGTCAGAGGAGGTCAATCCCAACAAGCTGGAAAGGCGTTTCGGCTGGTGGAATTGGTATGAGTCACCCAGGTGGTTTCTGAGGAACTGCCTTTCTCCTCTGGAACTCTCGACAGCGTGACACAAAGTGACGGACACTCCTAAATAAATCTGGCCAGAAAAATCTTGTGTGTATACTATCACATGTCTTAATAAAGCCTAAATGTCCAGCCTCAGGAGTGTCATGGAATTTCGGTAGAACATCTAAGCGCATGTGTTTAGGAATCACTGGCAACCACCTCTTTCGAAATGGATCAAAGTTTTTCTTGCAAAGTAATCCATTAACTACCTTAAATTGTCCTTTCACATCGTCTGACTGATTTAAGGCAAGCATAATTTGAGGTATCTTGGCGTCCCTCTTCTGCTCAGCAGAGAAATCCTGGAGTGCAGCGAGACAGCCAGTATCTTCATCAAAGTCTTGATGGTCTTGCACAGGGTTTCTACAGAGACAGTCAGCATCATTGTGTTTTCTTCCACTTTTGTACACTATGGTAATGTCATACTCCTGAAGATTTAGTGCCAACCTGGTGAGTCATCCTGTTGGATCATTTAAGACCTGTCAACCAACGAAGTGAATGATGGTCTGCAACAACTGTGACTGGCCTTCCATAGAGATACTGTCGAAATTTGCATATGGCCAAGATCACAGCACGACATTCTCTTTCTGTAGTTGAGTAGTTTCTCTTGGCTTTTGTAAGTGTCCTAGAAGCATAGGCTATAACCATCTTCCAGAATGAGATTTTCACTCTGCAGCGGAGTGTGCGCTGATATGAAACTTCCTGGCAGATTAAAACTGTTTGCCGGACCGAGACTCGAACTCGGGACCTTTGCCTTTCGCGGGCAAGTGCTCTACCAACTGAGCTACCCAAGCACGACTCACGCCCCATCTTCACAGCTTTACTTCTGCCAGTATCTTGTCTCCTACCTTCCAAACTTTACAGAAGCTCTCCTGTGAACCAGACCGAGACTCGAACTCGAGTCTCGGTCCGGCACAAAGTTATAGTCTGCCAGGAAGTTTCATATCAGCGCACACTCAGCTGCAGAGTGAAAATCTCATTCTGGAAACATCCCCCAGGCTGTGGCTAAGCCATGTCTCCGCAGTATCCTTTCTTTCAGGAGTGCTAGTTCTGCAGGGTTCACAGGAGAGCGTCTGTAAAGTTCGGAAGGTAGGAGACGAGATACTGGCAGAAGTAAAGCTGTGAAGATGGGGCGTGAGTCGTGCTTGGGTAGCTCAGTTGATAAGAGCACTTGCCCGCGAAAGGCAAAGGTCCTGAGTTCGAGTCTCGGTCCGGCACACAGTTTTAATCTGCCAGGAAGTTTTATAACCATCTTTTTTCCATCCAAAATATGCATCAGAACAGCACTGATCCCTTACCCACTGTCATCTGTGTGTAGTTCTGTAGGTGCTATCTCATCATACAGACAAAGTACAGGGTCAGTTGTCAGAGCTTTTCGCAGCACATCGAAAGAATCTTGTTGAGCACCACCCCAGATAAATTCAGCATTGGCTTTTAATGACTCTTGGAGTGGCCTGGCTTTCATACAAAAGTGTTTGATAAAACGACGGCAGTAAGAACATAATCCAAAGAAGCTTCTCACATCTCTTAATACTTGTAGGAATAGGAAATTCCTTTATAGATCTCACTTTTTCTGGGTCTGGCTGCACACCTTTGTCTGACACAAGGTGTCCAAGTATTTTAATTTCTTTCGCTCCAAAGAGACACTTTCTTGGATTAAGTTTCAGTTCTCCTTGTTGGAAGCACTTAAGAATGGCCCTCAGTCTTTTTGTATGTTCATCATATGTCTGTGAGAACACAACACTGTCATCTAAATAACGAAGACAAATTGTCCACTTCAGGTGACGTAGAAGATTATCCATCATCGGTTCGAAAGTTGCTGGTGCATTACACAAACCAAACGGCATTACCTTAAACTCATACAGTCCCTTAAGGGTGAAGAATGCAGCCTTCTCACTATCAGCCTCATCTACTTCAATTTGCCAGTATGCTGAATACATGTCCATGGTTGAGAAAAACTTAGCCACCTTCATACAATCTAGTGTATTGTCAATTCGTGGGAGGGGTTAAACGTCCTTTTTAGTTATCTTATTAAGCTTCCTGTAATCAACAAAAAAGCACCAACTGCCATTCTTCTTCCTGACCAGGACCACTGGTGACAACCATGGGCTCTGTGAAGGCTGAATGATGTCATTCTTCATCATTTTCTCTACCTCGCCACGAATTATTTAATGTTCCATTGCTGACACACGATATGCTCTCTGGCTTATTGGTTGTAGGCCTCCAGTGCTAATCCGGTGCTTCACCGTCTATTTGTCTAATTGCTCTTCACCTGTGGATTGAAGCATTCCAGGAACTCTTGAAGAATGGCAAGTAGCTTCTTCTGTTGTTCCTTAGTGAGATCTGGGGATAGTCGAGCTAGAAGATGATGTCTTGTAGTGGAAGCATCAATTTCACCCACGGACTCAGCATGGGAGGTTTCTATGATGCTCAGCTGTTCAGCAATTAATGGCTCAGCATTTACTACGCAAATGCATCTTGGAAGGATCTGCGGTTCTTTGCCACAGTTAACTATCCACAATTCACCAAATCCGTTCTTAAACAATAAGACAGAGGCTGGGATGACTTAGTTATGCTTCAGTGGTATGCTTCTCTTACATTCCACTACCAGATCCATGGGTTGATGCATGGCATGACACGTGACAGTTACCTTTCTAGCACTGACTGCAGGAATGATCCCTTCATCCAGCACACATGGACTCCACACACTCGGATGCACATCTTTATGTACACAGTATCTCACCTCATCTCGTCGAGCATAATCTTCGAGTGACCACAATCTATAATTACCTGAGAAGCTTTCAAAAAGTCCCATCCCAGAATGACATCATGACTACACTCTTGCAAGATGACAAATTCTAACGGCTATGTATGGCCACTTATACTCACACGAATGACACATCTTCCTGTATGTTTTACATATTTCCCACTAGCCACCTTCAGCAGAGATGTTTTGTTGTCGATGAATACGGTTTTCTGCAAATGGCGAGGTACTTCTCCAAAATGACTGAATAGGACGCTCCGGAGTCCACAACAGCTTGGGCTGGTCGGCCACCCATGAGGATATCGACGTACTTTATCATCATCATTTCTGTAGTGATCAATGGCGGAGGATTTTTCTCTTCGGCTGCTTCACCTCCAAGGAAGGTCGCACCCCTTAGTTTTCCAGGGTGCGGCGGCTAGATGATTGGCTGGAGCTTCTAAACAGCGATGGAGACCTTTATCAGCGTGTTGGGGAGTGTCCTCTCCAGGGGCTAGCTTGCAGCAATGGTGATCTACGTTGTCCTGCACCAACATCATCTTGTTCATCTTTGTTGTCCCTGAGTTGGCATCGGCAAAGATTGGTCTGCTGTCTTCTGGCGCAGGCATCATCAAATATCCGCCGCCTTTCTTGGCAACAGTGCACCACATGGCCCAGTCATCCGCAGCGGAAACATACTGGTTGGTTCTCCTGGGTCCTCCAGATGTCACTCTTCCTTGGTGCCCAAACAGGATGCGGCACTGTATGAACGTAACTTCACCTGAGTCTCAACTTTTTCACCATTTTAAAGGGAAATGAGGACGAGAGATTGGGTTGTGTCTGTTCCACTTCCTCCCCTATGACCTCTTGAAGCTTCTCTGTTTTTCGCTCGTCGTTCAATCCAAGTACCTTCTAAACTTCCTCTCTCACTATCTGATGAACACTTGTGACATCAGTTCCTTCCTCCATCACAGACATCGATACAACATTTGGAAGCCATTCAAACTTCTTGTGTGTAACTCTTTTTTGATGCATTGTCTCGATATACTGGCACCATTTTGTGAAGTTGTCTGCTGTTGAGATCTCCTTCAGGAGTAGGGCTTGATACATGTCCTGATACATACCATTCATGAGATGTGCAACCTTATCTTACTCCTCCATTCTAGGATCCACTATTTTACACAGCTCCAAGATGTCTTGAATGTAGGATGCTGTAGTTTCTCCTGGATGCTGTGCCCTGCACTTAAATTTATCTTCAGGCTTGCACTTCTGCCGTCGTGTGTCGCCAAAATACTTGTGCAGTTCTGCCCACAATACTTCCCAGCTTGTGAACTTCTACTCATTGTTCTCATACCATTGCTTGGCAGTGCCCTCCAAGTAGAAAAATACGTTACCCAAACACACAGTGTCATCCCATTTGTTAAATTTGGCTGTACGCTCATATATCTTCAGCCACTTGTTTGTATCTTAGCCATTGTCACCAGAGAACCCGGAAGGATGTCTCATGTGTTGGCACACACTTACTGTCATCATAACGTCCTCTTCTTCTTCTGTCTCCGATAGATTGCGATCTGTTGAATATGGCTCAAACTCCGGTTTCTCACCCCGTAAACAGCAGCTCTGTCGTGGCCTGATGGGAGCCACTGTGTCGTCGATAATGTGCACTATCACATGTTCCAGTACCCAGCGTCTCCACCATAATAATGTCATGTAGAAGAAGGTGTAATTATATGAATGACGAACACTAACCTCACTTAACAAAGGTTTAGTCAGCAATTTGCACGTACAAGAGTGCGGAGTTAACTGCTTCCGGCCAGAACACACACAGTATATATACAGTTACAGAACATTCCAGTACAATGATTCTTGACATTCGTGGATACTTCTAGAATGTACTCGAACCGAATATAGAAATTAAAATTTTACAGTTCAGGTGAGTTTTGAACTCACGACCCTCCATGCAACAGTTTAGTATCATAATCACTACACCGCAGTGACAGTGTTACTCAGCTTCTTCTGTGACAATATTAACATGTGATTACAAAGGAGGGAATGTGCAAGGCATTTCTGCAACCATATGTTACAAAATATCTCTTATTTTCTCAACAGACCTTGTATAACCCTTGAGGCATGGGCTTGAGAGTGGAAGTGCCGTAAGATGGACCAGGATGTTGTGTATGCTGGGTGGCTGACAGAATATAAGTTTGGGGGGGTGGGGGGGGGGGGGTGAAAAAGATCTTGGGTAGGAAGTCCCTCATTTCTGGCAATAATGATAGACAATTAAATCCCTGGCAAAGGAAATGAGTCAGTTGTTCTACTCCATGATACTGGGTGTCAAGGGTGTGCTCTTTTGTAGCTGGTTCTTTGTGGTGTTGGGTGGATTAAAGGTGTGGGAGAATTGGATACTGGATGGGAAATATAATTTGTGGACTTAGTTTGAGGGATAGTGGCTGTCTGTGAATGCCCTCTTAAGACCTTCAGCATGCTGGGGAAACAAGATGATCCTTTGTTCTGTATCCCAAAGGTCTCATGAGAACCTTCATGGAAAGGCACTAGCCCCCAAACATAGTCAACAAACAGATTTCCAGTGACTTATCCTCACACATCCTTAAACCTCCCACTACCTCTAAAAATCAGCTACGAAGAACTGGCCCCTTCGTCACCCAATATTATTCTGGACCGGAACGACTGAAATAGATCCTTTACAACGGCTTTGATTATCTATCATCACGCCCAAAAGTGAGTCATGTTCTACCCAAGATACTACCCACATGTCCTACAGCGGTATTCTTTCACCTACCACAGCTGTGGAACATCCAGATCCACCCCTATTCTGTTACCACTCCCATCACCTTGCCACTATCATCATATCCCTGTGGAAGACCCAGGTGCAAGACTATCCAATTCATCCACCCAGAACATTCTACTGCAGTCCTGTCACGGGCTTATACCATCCCATAAAAGACAGGGTGCAACTTAAAATAGCAGCCATATAATCTGCCAGTGTTCTTGAATCATTGCACAGCTTTTTATGTTGGTATGACAACTAAACAGCGGTCCACAAGATTCAATGGCCACCATCAAAGTGTGGCTAAGAACCAGTTCCACAACATGCAGCTGAGCAGAACACGGGCACTTCATAATTAGGGCCAACCGGATCCTTCCCTACACCACCAACTTTTTGTGTAAACTATGTAGATGGGTGTTATCCTTCACTCCCGTAACCCTCGTGGCCTGTCTCCATTAACTTATTGTTCCCACACTCTCTACCCAACAGCTTCACCTTCATTTGTCCTGTTATCCCCTCCCAGTCCATGTCTCCAAATCACTTTCATTGTGGTTGGTTGGTTGGTTGGTTGGTTGGGGTTGAAGGGACCAAACAGCAAGGTCATCAGTCCTTTGTTTCATAGGTGGTCCATTCGGACGGATGTACATCTCAGAAGAGTCATAGTGATAAAAGGTAAAAGGCTAAACAATGTAAAAGTGCAGTCGTGCTGTCAATGGTGAAAACCTAAGGAGGGAAGTCAGCAACTGGGCAACCCCAAAGCCATGCTAGAGGCAGGAAATATCCCACCTCTGATGCCGTACAGGCAAGACCACCTGCTATTCAAAAGCATTCAACCACTAGAATGTAAAAGTGCGTATTGTTAGAGGAGACTAACCAAATCTAAAAAACAATAAAAACAGAGTAAAAGGGAGAGGAAAGAGGATCTTGGCCAGGGAGGGGAGTCAGGAATCCCCAAACACAGTTTACAGTGGGAGAGACCCCAACCTTTACCACCCTGCCCCCATCTCAAGAGGGAGATTAAAAACCCTTAGAACTGAAAATAAAACCCACTTTCACGGAGGAAACTGAGAATCAGTTCAACCATCCAGGGATCGTCTGCCAATATTAAAGTGCGGGGAAGTCCGTACTTAGTACGCAGAGCCAGAAGAAGGGGGCATTCCACCAAAATGTGGGCTACTGACAGGAAGGCCCCACAACCACAAAGTGGGGGTGGCTCATTACACAAAAGAAAACCAGGGGTCAGCCTGGTATGGCCGATGCGGAGACGACACAGGGTGGTCGAGTCCTTTTGGGAGAGGCGGAAGGAAGAACGCCATGGGACAGGTGTCACCTTAATCGTACTAAGTTTATTAGACAGGGAGGTAGCCTCCCAAGAGTTGGCCCATGATTGTGCGAAGAGGGATTTGATATGAAGCCATAAATCTGCCTCAGGAGGGGTTACAGGGAAAGGGGGGGGGGGGGGAGGAGGGTGACTGCTCCCCCAGCCAAACGATCATTGGGATACCCACATGGGCAGGGACCCAAAGGGAGTCAACGGAACAAGCAGCATGGTGAAGATCAGCGAAACAGTCATGGATAGACGAGACCAAAGGATTGCGGGAAAAACACCGGACAATAGCCCGAAGGCCACTCTCATTGAGACCATACATAACAATACACGGTTGAGTTGGGACTGTTTAATAAAGGTAAGTGCCTGGGAAATTGCCATCAATTTTGCAGTAAACACCCCACATGCAGTTGACAGATGATTTTCCATGCCAACAGAGGACGTGAAGGAATATCCAACAAGACAAGCAGATTTAGAGCCATCGGTGTAAAAAACAACAGCATCTCGAAATGCCCATCAAATTCGAAATTCAGCAGAAAAAACGATGGAACACCATCGGGGGAAGGAATCTATTGGACCTCGGCGGAGATCCATCTGAATCCGGGGCCGAGGAACTAACCAGGAGGGGATGGGGGGGGGGGGGTTGAGGAGGGAACGTGGGAGACAGGACAATGAAGGAAGCTGAAAATCATGGCAAAGAGACGCAAGGCGGAGCCCAACCGGTAAACCCGCCCAAGGGTGGGAATCAGGTGGGCGACGTCCTTGGTCTGGGAACAGGATAGAATAGGAAGGATGAGTGGTAGAGGAATGGACAGCGATTGCATAAGAAACCAGAAGCTGGGACTGCCAAACAGAAAACGGGGGAGGGGGGGAAGAGATCCCAGCCAGCTTCAACCAGGAGACTATCAACAGGGCTAGTAGGGAAGGCACTGGTGGCCAAATGGATACCACGATGGTGGACCTGATCCAGGAGGCACAGTGTGGAAGGATCAGCTGAACCATAAGCTTGACAACCTTAGTCCAAGTGAGACAGCACTAAAGCCCAATAAAAGCAGAGAGGAGTGGAACAATCCGCACCCAAAGAGGTGTGGGCAAGGAAGTAAAGGACATTAGAGTTTATGGAAACATCCTATCTGCAGAAGTCTGATATGAGGCAGTTATTGAAAAGAAGACCCAGGAAACGAAACTGTGGAGGCAAAGGTAATCGTTGTGCATCGAGGTAGAGCTCCAGATTGGGGTGGACCATAGTACGGCAACAGAAGTGGACCACCCGTGATTTTAAAGGAGAGAATTGAAACCTGTGTGAGAGAGTCCATGCACAGGCATGCCATATAGCACCGTGGAGCTGCCGCCCTGCAGAGGCCATCGAAGAGGAACTAACCCAAATGTAGAAATCACCCACATACAGAGCAGGGGTGACCAAAGGACCAACGGAGGCCACAAGTCCACCTACAGCAATGAGGAAAAGAAGTACACTCATACGGAACCCTGTGGGATGCCATTCTCCTGGGTATGTGGAGAACTAAAACCAGTACCAACCTGAACCCTGAACAATCGATGGAACAGGAACTGGCAGATAAAAATCGGGAGTGGGCCCTGAAGAACGCACTCATGAAGCGTAAGATAGATATGATGGCTCCAAGCCGTGTCCTAGGCCTTGCGAAAGTCGAAAAATGCTCCAACCAAATGGCGGCGCTGGGAAAAAGCTTGCCGAAATGCAAATTCCAAGCAAAGTAAATGATCGATCGGAGACCGTCCCTCTCGGAAATCACACTGGTAAGGGGACAATAGATCCCGAGATTCGAGGACCCAAATGAGCCCACGGGCCACCATCTGTTCAAGTACCTTGCAAACAACGTTTGTCAGACTAATTGACTGATAGCTTTTGACAAACAGGGGGTTCTTACCAGGCTTAGGAAAGGGAACCACAATACTATCCCTTGATTGAGAAGGGAAGTCATGCTGGAGCCAAATACATTTAAGCATCTGGAGAAGATTTTGTCGTTGTGGAGCACTGAGATGTTGAAGCACTTGGTTATGAATGGAGTGTGGGCCAGGGGTCGTATCATGAGAAGAAGAAAGTGCGGAAAGAAGTTCCCATTCAGTAAAAGGTTTGTTGTAAGATTCTGACTGACAAGGGGCAGAATCTTCGGCCCACTGTTTCTGATGAAGGAAAGCAGTCGGATAGGAGATTGATGCTGATGCTGTTGCAAAATGGATCGCAAGATGTTCTGTGAGAATCAAAGGGTCCGTGCAAAGGCCATCCAGGAGGCCAAGGCCCATGAGGGTAGAGTACCAATGACAACCATGACATATGGACAGTAGAAGCGAGGGAAGAAACAAAGTGTTTCCAACACAACCGTTTGCTATGTTTGATTAAGTAACGGGCTTTGGCATAAAGGCGTTTAACCTTTTAAGTGGGCATGACTGATATATCCGTCCATGCTCTGCTATTGCACAGTGCATTCGACGGATATATCCGTCCACTGCGTTCTGTGGCTAGTAGCTAGTAGGAATGATGAGTTATTGGCCTGCCGTTGACACTGTGGAATTAGTTGAGCTTCGTCCACTAGATGGCAGCTCTTGTCACGCAACACAGTGTGTTCTAGGCTAGTTATAACATTGTCCACCCAAGCGCGCGTCAAGAAAATATGTCCTGTGAAGCAGCCGCAAAAGCGCGCCTTTTTCGGCTGTGTTTATTGCAGTGTTAGTGAGTGATCTTTTGCAATGGTGAAAAGAAGTCGTTTATCAGATTCGGAGATTGAGAAGCTGCTTTTAGAAAGTGACGATAATTTCAGTGACAGTTCTGAAAGTTTTCAAGATACAGATGTTGAGGCTAGTGAAAGTGACTTCGATTCAGAAACATCTGATGACGAGACACTACTGCAGCAGACAGTACCTAATGAATTTGTGCATGCTAGTTCAGTTCGTATTCAATATTTGTTCAGTGGTAATAGTGGTACAGTTGTGCCTCTAAAACAAAACGAAGTGATGAGTTGCTTTGTGTGTTTTGTGGATGATGCTTTGAGCACAATGTAGGCTGAACAGACGAACTTACATGCAGAACAGTTCATAGCTTCTCATCCCAATTTAGCAGCATGCTCCAGGGTTCACAGTTGGCAGAATACTACACACGCCGAGGTAAAAACACTTATTGGAATGCTTGTACTTCAAGGAATTCTTCACAAACCAGACCACAAAATGTACTTTTCAAAGAGGGAATCAGTTGACACACCTTTCTTCAGGAAAGTGATGAGTAAAAAGCGGTTTCATCTTATATTGAAATTCCTCCACTTTGCTGACAATACCTCATATGATCCACTAGGCACTATCAGCAGAAAACTATTCAAAATTCACCCCATTATGGAGCATCTGCGGCGTAAATTGAGATCAGTGTACATGCCAGAAAGGAACATCATCGTTGTTGCTCTGGCAAGGACGGCTTGATGGAAGCAATATATTCCATCAAAGCGTAGCAGATTTGGCATAAAATTGTACGAACTCTGTGAAAGCAGTTCCGGGTATGTATGGGACACTGGAAAGGCCACTAATTATAGCAGCCACCATCCAGACAAAAAAATAACCTCTCGAATTGTTTAGGAGCTTGCACACGATCCACTCAGGAAAGGCCACTGTATTTATCTTGACAACTGGTACACCAGTACAGATTTGGTGGACAAACTAACCAGCAATAACACCGATGTTGTCAGCCAGCACAATGCGGCAAGACAGGAAGGGGTTCCCTGACTTCGTAAAAAAAGAAAAACTGAAGAAAGGGGAGTACATAACAGGGTACAAAAGCAAGCAGATGGTAATGAAATGGAAAGAGAAAAGAGACGTTGTTATAGTCAGTACCTTCCATGACGATACATTTGTAAATGTAAACTCGAAGAATGGAATCGTTCAAAAGCCACAAGTTGTCGTTGACTACAACAAGAATATGGAGTGCGTGGATAGGTGCGATTCTCAGTTACAAAGCTACCAGATGGCCAGAAGCAGGCTGAAAAAATACTATCAGAAGCTTTTCTGTCACTTGTTGGACATTGCATGCTACAATGCATACATTCTGTACAAGAAGCATGGTGGCAAACAAAGTGGAATGAGCTTCCTGATTAGTCTTGGTGAACAGCTGACCATATCTTCACCACATCAAGGGACATCAGTAGGACACCCACCTCGAACACCAAAAGCAACATGCCTTACAGCCAGGCATTTTCCAGACCTTCTGCCACCCACAACGAAGAAAAGACCAACAAGGAGGTGTGTGGTGTGTATGAGAAAAAGCCTTCGCAAAGAGACTTCATACTGGTGCGCAGAATGTGAAGTTTCCTTGTGTGCAGCACCTTGATTTAAAATGTTTCACACTGAAAACGATATGTAATATTGTGAAAATACAGTTTTGTTAACTTCTGCAATATATTTTATTCATTTCCACCCAATATCAATTTAAATTCCACAATGAAAACGCGAAGGAAAATGTGAGAACAGTGCGCACCACCACCACGAACGGGCGCGCTGGCGTATATTACCCACTGTGGAAGAGGCGTGCGTGCAGACTACCCACTTAAAAGGTTAAAGGTAATACAATCGGCAGCGGGTGGGTGCCTCTTAAGGTGTTGCAAAGCTCGAGGGCAATCACAAATGGCAATGGCAATGGCAATGGCCATACTCCACCACGGGACTTGCCAGTGGCGAAATGGTCCGGGTGAGCGTAGGATCACAAGGCTAGCAAAGCGAACAATAGCATCAGATACGTCACGTAGGATGTCATCAACATAACCAGACAAAGAGGGAGAAAAAATGAACTGTGCAGTACATAGAAGCCAATCGGCGCATTGGAAAGACCAATGAAGTAACCTGTTCATCAGGGAGCGGGAAGGGAGTGAGAGAATCAACGGAAAGTGGTCATATCGCAAAGTTCGTCGTATGGCGACCAGTGTAATGAAGGGAGGAGGGAGGGAGAAGAAAGAGAAAGATCAATGGCAGAAAAGGTACCATGAACAGCACTGAAATGGGTAGGGAAGTCATCATTAAGAAGGTACAAGTCATGGTCTGCAAGAAACTGGTCTACGAGAAGACCCTGACTAGATGGAAATGCACTGCCCCACAAGGAATGATGAGCATTAAAATCCCCGAGAAGGAGGAAGGGAGGAGGAGGTTGCTGAAGGAGGACAGTTAAGGCAGCAGGCGTAAGAGTCCTGTCAGGAGGCAGATAAATATTGCAAACTGTGACCCCAGAGTCCAGGTGGACCTTAACAGCAACCGCTTCCAATGTAGTTTGGAGAGGAATCCGTGTGCTATTAACATCTGTATGAACCAACGTACAAATGCCACCAGAGGCCCGCAGGGTGCTGACCCGATTTTGACAGAAAGCACAAAAACCACGGAGGGTCGGTGAGTGATCATCAGTAAAATGAGATTCCTGCAGAACCACACAAGCTGCAGAGTAAAACGAAATAAGGGATATCAACTCTGGAAGGTGATAGTAATATCCATTACAATTCCATTGGATAACCATAGAACGATGATTCAAATGGGGGGTGAACAGGCTAAAGCCAGTCATGCTGCCGGGTCACCATCCGTCACCGACAAGGAGGGGGCAACATCCATGAAAAGCAGGTCAGAGTCAGGTTGCGAAGGTGGGGACGGGACCTCTGGCGCCACCAGGGGCTCCTTGTCCCAGGACTTATGTTTCTTCTTCTTTTCTGTTTGAGATCGAGGAGGGCTGTGCCACAAAAAGGAGCCAGCTGCAGCAAGATCTGGAACAGAAAGAGAGTGGGCAACCTGGGGGCACACAGAAAGTGGTTCTCGTGATTGTTGTGTGGCAGCAGGCCTTTGGCCTGGAAGGTGCCAGGAAGGGGGGTTCCTGGGAGGGGTGCCTTTGACTGCAGAGGCCGAAGTAGTGAAACACTTCCCCGGCTGGGGAGGGGGAGCGGTGCTCAGAGGGGAGGGTGTGGGAACCGCAGGGGAAGAAGGTGGTTCAGGACTGGGGTAAGGAAGGGGTGAAGATGTAACTAAAGCATAGCTAAACGTCATTGAGACAGGGTGAAGACTTGCATACTACTTACGAGTCTCAGCGTAGGTTACATAATCAAGGGACATATACTCCTGTATCTTCTTTTCCTTCTTATAAGCTGGGCAATCTTGTGAATGTGGAGAATGATAGCCATGACAATTAACACACACAGGAGAGGGAACACAGGAACTCCCCTCATGGAGTGGACGTCCACAGTCACCACAGAGAGGGGTCTGCGAACAGTGGGAAGACGTGCCCAAAACTCAAGTACTTAAAACATCTCTTAGTTTGTGGGATGTACGGCTTCACGTCACATTGATAAACCATAATCTTGACCTTCTCAGGGAGGGTATTCCCTTCAAAGCCCAGGATAAAGGCACAGTATCAAGGCGATTGTCGGTTGGGCCCTTCTGAACACGCCGAACAAAGTGAACACTCCGCCATCCTAGATTATCTCTAAGTTCCTCATCAGTTTGAAGGACGAGGTCCCTGTGAAAAATTACACCTTGAACCATATTCAAAGAATGGTGGAAGGAGGGGGGGGGGGGTAAGGGACACAGGTCTGTATCCGTATGCATTTCATTTGCATAGCGTCCGTCCTGATATCACCCACTCCGATCAGGGGCTCTCCCCATGGCGCCACCCAACCACAGCAAGGGCCGTCTGGCACGGCGGCCATTGCCGGGAGTTATGATGCTCCAGGATGACAAGCAACCTCTCCTAGGCTTATATGAGGTGGTCACAGCTCACGTATCAGAAGTATGATCCCTGTGTAAGGAACTCTTCCCCAAATACCTCACACTACGGAATAGGAATTTAGTAATGGAGGTCAAACCCCAGAGAGGGTCCAAAAGAATGCCAAAAGAATGAGGTAATTAGTCAACAAAACCAAATCTCAAAGCCAACAGAACCAGGAGGATAGTGGGGCCAACATAAACAAGGATACCAAGAGAGGGATAAGTGAGGACTGAGGGGAAGGAGCAAGGACAGGAAAGGAGGGGAAGGGAAAGGAAATGCAGTCCGGGACAAAAGGAAGACCTCAATAGCTTGGGGCTCCATGCTCGCCACGCACGTACTCACGAAAAGGCCGTGAGCCCCCTGGGGGCTTTCATTGTGCACTGCACCAGCCCTGGTAACTGTGTATCACATACCTAGCCCAAGCAGCTGCCACCCCTCTCTCTTGAATTCCTATCCAGCAAACATCCTGCCTCCCTCCAAGGTAGTACCTATCTACCACCATCCCTTCTTCCTTCTTCCCACCTAAATGTGTGTGTGTGTGTGTGGGGGGGGGGGAGATCCCCATTTTATTTCAAAAGCTAGGAAGTTCCTCTCCCCCCCCCCCCCCTCCCCCTTCTGTATATACCTGGCGACCAGTGCTTCTGTTCTTTCGTGAATAGTCTCCTTTACTCCTACTTCACATTCAGCCAGAACTTTCCTTAATATACCTACGTAATTTGACCGAAGTGTTGTGACAAAACAGGAAAAACGAGGGTGTCTCTCTGTTGAATTTTATTTTAGTGCAACAGTATATTACTTTACTTCAGGCACTAATGACCATGATGCCGAGCTTAATAACTTTCTCAGGCTTGTCTATAAATGACTGAATATCTCAACTATATTGTGATTTGTTATCCTTTACTCAATCCATATTTATATTCCATCAAGGACTTTCCATTCCCACATTTAAATGGGAAGGAAAGATCTATATGTATGAGGACGCAGAGTTTGGCAATACAACTGAATAAAACCACCTATGGCGTCTATATTTATCAAGTACTTAGTATTTCACAAGCTTTCACAAGAATGTTGTCAAATGTTAACTACTGAGTGTTATGCGGTTGGCAGGAGTGGGCTTATATAAACATGCTCCCAGCCATGATGTTACTAGTAACTAATTTATTGCCATACAAATTAATATATTTGCTTTACATCAGTTTTAACATTGTGAGGACTGAACTCTTAATAATGTTCTGCTTTTATACTACTTCTAAACATTTTGTAAGTAATAAAACTAAAACAGTAAAAATGTCTGTTACCTTTTGGTCCAGTGCTCCTCCAACAGCAACATCTGGATGTTCACTGTTTAATGAAACACATGATGGCTCGTAATCTACAGGCAGGCTAAATACTTTCCTGCCTCCTTGGACAACACAAACCTGAATGGAAATCAGAGAATTATTAGAATCCATGTATCCTCGCCTGAGAACAGAATATGATAATCCAATTCTTTAAATACATAATGGGATATGGTACAGTAGAATGCAGAAAATGATTTAATTGTTATGGGGAGGTGAGACAAAAGATGACTAAGAGTTGAAGGAGAAGAAAGAAGGGCGAAGGAAAAGGACTGGAGAGGTCTACGAAAATCACCTAGAACTGCAGATCAGGGAGACTTACCGGACAGGCTGAGAAGGAAAGACTGATTGTCAGGGATTGCACCAAATGAGATTTGAAACCCTAAGAGCTTACAGATGGAAGACAGGGTAACATGCAAAACAGAGATTACTGCTAAAACATCGTGCACAAGTTAACAAGAGTGAAAAGCTAAGTGCATTGTACGGTACAGTGGTGGGAGGGGGGTGGCGAAAAATAGACAGGTAAGAAAATGGAAGATGCAGAAAATTAAAATGGAGGAAAGAGAGGAGCAGTTACTGTGAAGAAAAGCTGAGCTGGAAGAAATTAACATAAATTAATGGACAGTGGGTGGCAAGAACCAAGTACATGTTGTTGTGCTAGGTTCCACCTGTGGAGGTCTGAGAAACTTGTGTCTGAGGGAAGAAGCCAGATGGCACGTGTGGTGAAACAGGCACTGAGGTCATGACTATCAAGTTGTAGAGCATGCTATGCAACAGGATATTGTGTGTTGCTTGTATAGACCTCTGCCTATGCCCATTCATCCGAACTGTTAATTTGGTGGTGGTCATACCAAAATAAAAGGCCAAACAGTGCTTACACAACAGCTGGTATATGATGTATTATTTCACAGGTGGCTCTCCCTTTGACATTATATGTTTTGCCAGTTACAGGGTTCATGTAAAGTCCATGTAGTACGAAAGATCTATCACTTAGAGTTAACTGAACTTTTCTGAAATAATATATTTCAAATGTGTCTAAAGGAATACTCTGTATTTATTTCCAAGAATTTGATACTGTCTTAAGCAATTTAACATCTAGCTATATTTCAAACTGCACTATTCAGAGAGTCCGCAGTTCGTGGTCTCACGGTAGCGTTCTCACTTCCTGAGCACGGGGGTCCCGGGTTCAATTCCCGGCAGGGTTAGGGATTTTCACCTGCTCCAAGATTACTGGGAGTAATAGTGTCATCTTCATTATCATCATTCATCCTCATTACGGTCAGAGGAAGGCAACGGCTTACCACCTCCATTAGGGCCTGCATAGTATGGCGTTGCGGGTCTCCTGCATTGTTCCCCTACACTCTGTCAAGAAGAATGGGACTTCATTTCTACTATTCAGAGAAGTAGTTTATAAGTCCACAAAGCCATGGTCAGGAACTACAATGAATTAAATCATCTTCCACAATTACAGCTCAGCTGCAAACTAAAACTTTAAAAATTAGACATAAGCAATGTAAGAAGTATCACGTTCTGGCAACCTCGTGCCAGGACGAAGAACGATTAAGGCTTGAAATGATTCAAATTCATTAATGAATAATAATAATAATAATAATAATAATAATAATAATAATCAAGGTCCGCGTCACTTTCCATTCTCAACCAGACTTAACGTCTGAGAAAGTAAAGAAATAATAATAATAATCAGCACATCCAAATTATTAAGGTAGAACTGTAAATTTTAAATTAAAAATTTGTTTGACAATATTACAAATATCCTTGACAATCGAGTAAACAACAGAACATCAAGAAGTAGTGTGTAGCTGACTGCACACTGAAAGCCAAATGCTAAAAAGGGGAACAGTTTGCCAATAAATATATTTAATGTAAACAGCAAAGGCCATGTCACAGAAGAATACTAAGTCTATGAAATGAGGATTGGTGGTCATTACTTCTACGGGTGACAACTGTATTCAACAGGTTTCCAGCAGCTAGCGGTATTAACAGCAGTTGTTTGGGACCTACAACTATATGGCCTCTCCAACAGCAGCAATGTAACTTTCACATCATCATCATCATCATCATCATCATCATCATCATCATCATCATGCAACATGCTGCTTAACCAGGTTTGATGAGCTTCATTGAAGGCAAGTTGACTTTTAAAAAATGTTTTGGTTATAGTGAATGTCAGTGTAGTTCAAGTTTGTTTGACAAAAAAGTTTCTGATGAAGTCACCCACACTTTCACACTTGTTGATTGGAGAAAAAGGGGCTAAAGGGGGGGCGTGGAGGGGCTAAGGGGCGTGGAGGGGCTAAGGGGCGTGGAGGGGCTCAGGGGCGTGGAGGGGCTCAGGGGCGTGGAGGGGGGGTGAGTGTTCCGGGGGGGGCGTGAGTGTTCCGGGGGGGGGGGGGGGGGTGAGTGTTCCGGGGGGGGTGAGTGTTCAGGGGGGGTGAGTGTTCCGGGGGGGGGGGGGCTGAGTGTCCGGGGGGGGGGGGCTGAGTGTCCCGGGGGGGGGGGGGGGCGGGGCTGAGTGTTCTGGGGGGGGCTGAGTGTCCCGGGGGGGGGGGCTGAGTGTCCCGGGGGGGGGGGGGGGGGCTGAGTGTCCCGGGGGGGGGCTGAGTGTCCCGGGGGGGTGAGTGTTGCGGGGGGGGGGGGGTGAGTGTGTTGGGGGGGGAGGTGAGTGTTCCGGGGGTGGGGGTGTGTGAGTGTTCCGGGGGGGTGGGGTGTGAGTGTTCCGGGGGGGGGAGTGTTCCGGGGGGGGGGAGTGTTCCGGGGGGAGGAGTCAGTTAATGGGGGGGAGGAGTCAGTTAATGGGGGGAGGAGTCAGTTAATGGGGGGGAGGAGTCAGTTAATGGGGGGGAGGAGTCAGTTAATGGGGGGGAGGAGTCAGTTAATGGGGGGGAGGAGTCAGTTAATGGGGGGGAGGAGTCAGTTAATGGGGGGGAGGAGTCAGTTAATGGGGGGGAGGAGTCAGTTAATGGGGGGAGGAGTCGGTTAATGGGGGGGAGGAGTCGGTTAATGGGGGGGAGGAGTCGGTTAATGGGGGGTAGGAGTCGGTTAATGGGGGGGAGGAGTCGGTTAATGGGGGGGAGGAGTCGGTTAATGGGGGGGAGGAGTCGGTTAATGGGGGGGAGGAGTCGGTTAATGGGGGGGAGGAGTCGGTTAATGGGGGGGAGGAGTCGGTTAATGGGGGGAGGAGTCGGTTAATGGGGGGAGGAGTCGGTTAATGGGGGGGGAGGAGTCGGTTAATGGGGGGGGAGGAGTCGGTTAATGGGGGGGGAGGAGTCGGTTAATGGGGGGGGGGGAGTCGGTTAATGGGGGGGGGAGGAGTCGGTTAATGGGGGGGGAGGAGTCGGTTAATGGGGGGGAGGAGTCGGTTAATGGGGGGGAGGAGTCGGTTAATGGGGGGGAGGAGTCGGTTAATGGGGGGGGGAGGAGTCGGTTAATGGGGGGGGAGGAATCGGTTAATGGGGGGGGAGGAGTCGGTTAATGGGGGGGGAGGAGTCGGTTAATGGGGGGGAGGAGTCGGTTAATGGGGGGGAGGAGTCGGTTAATGGGGGGGAGGAGTCGGTTAATGGGGGGAGGGGTCAGTTAATGGGGGGGAGGAGTCAGTTAATGGGGGGGAGGAGTCAGTTAATGGGGGGGAGGAGTCAGTTAATGGGGGGGAGGAGTCAGTTAATGGGGGGGAGGAGTCAGTTAATGGGGGGGGAGGAGTCAGTTAATGGGGGGGAGGAGTCAGTTAGGGTGGGGAGGAGTCAGTTAGGGGGGGAGGAGTCAGTCAGGGGGGGGAGGAGTCAGTCAGGGGGGGAGGAGTCAGTCAGGGGGGGAGGAGTCAGTCAGGGGGGGAGGAGTCAGTCAGGGGGGAGGAGTCAGTCAGGGGGGGAGGAGTCAGTCAGGGGGGGGAAGATTCAGTCAGGGGGGGAGGAGTCAGTTAGGGGGGGAGGAGTCAGTTAGGGGGGGAGGAGTCAGTTAGGGGGGGAGGAGTCAGTTAGGGGGTAGGAGTCAGTTAGGGGGGAAGGAGTCAGTTAGGGGGGGAGGAGTCAGTTAGGGGGGGAGGAGTCAGTTAGGGGGGGAGGAGTCAGTTAGGGGGGGAGGAGTCAGTTAGGGGGGGAGGAGTCAGTTAGGGGGGGAGGAGTCAGTTAGGGGGGGAGGAGTCAGTTAGGGGGGGAGGAGTCAGTTAGGGGGGGAGGAGTCAGTTAGGGGGGGAGGAGTCAGTTAGGGGGGGATGGGTCAGTTGGGGGGGAGGGGTCAGTTAGGGGGGAGGGGTCAGTTAGGGGGGGGAGGGGTCAGTTAGGGGGGGAGGGGTCAGTTAGGGGGGGAGGAGTCAGTTAGGGGGGGAGGAGTCAGTTAGGGGGGGAGGAGTCAGTTAGGGGGGGAGGAGTCAGTTAGGGGGGAGGAGTCAGTTAGGGGGGAGGAGTCAGTTAGGGGGGGAGGAGTCAGTTAGGGGGGAGGAGTCAGTTAGGGGGGAGGAGTCAGTTAAGGGGGGAGGAGTCAGTTAAGGGGGGAGGAGTCAGTTAAGGGGGGAGGAGTTAAGGGGGGAGGAGTTAAGGGGGGAGGAGTTAAGGGGGGAGGAGTTAAGGGGGGAGGAGTTAAGGGGGGAGGAGTTAAGGGGGGAGGAGTTAAGGGGGGAGGAGTTAAGGGGGGAGGAGTTAAGGGGGGAGGAGTTAAGGGGGGAGGAGTTAAGGGGGGAGGAGTTAAGGGGGGAGGAGTTAAGGGGGGAGGAGTTAAGGGGGGAGGAGTTAAGGGGGGAGGAGTTAAGGGGGGAGGAGTTAAGGGGGGAGGAGTTAAGGGGGGAGGAGTTAAGGGGGGAGGAGTTAAGGGGGGAGGAGTTAAGGGGGGAGGAGTTAAGGGGGGAGGAGTTAAGGGGGAGGAGTTAAGGGGGAGGAGTTAAGGGGGGAGGAGTTAAGGGGGGAGGAGTTACGGGGGGAGGAGTTAAGGGGGGAGGAGTTAAGGGGGGAGGAGTTAAGGGGGTCGGGGGTCAGGGGGGAGGGGGTAAGGGGTATTTGATTTCAATGGCTGCTTCACTGCCCATGCCATCTGGATCCTTTCCTCCAGCACCACCTATTCTGAATTGTTCAGATGGGAGTTAACCTTACAACACAGCCTCTTCTCCCATAATTATCCTGACCTGAACCTACGGTAACATACGATCACCACACCCTGCTCCCAACAATTTCCAGCCCTTTGTCCTACCATATATTCCCCATTGTCATCTCTCATTCAGTTTATTTGCAACCGAGTCAACGCATCCATCCATCTCTTCCCATTCCTCTCCTTTTTTCCCCACCTCCCAGCTCCACAACCACCTGATGCTGCACTTGCTAGCAGTCCCTGCACAATCCACCAGGTAACATTCGAGTCTCTCTCTCTCTCTCTCTCTCTCTCCCCACCCGTACACTACTATCCCTTCCTCACTCCCCCCCCCCCAGATTTCTGCTTTCATCCCACATGCTGCTGTATTACAGCCTGAAATGCTGGAGTTGGTAGTCGTGTGTGTGTGTGGGGGAGGGGGGGGGGTTTGGAAATGGTGCTTGTGTATGAGTGTTACCGACAAATGCTGTAGTTGACAGCTATATGAGAGTGTCTTAATTGTGCCTGTTTGCAACTTGACGTGTCTTTTTTCATGGAAAGTAGTAGTCCGCCTTTTTCTACATTGATGATATTCCTACATGGAGTTTCCATTGTTTAATTTTTCCCAAATAGCTTTCTTCCATGCTACAACTCTGAAGTTTTCCTTTTGTTATTATTCTCTACAGGATTACTCTTCTGTGTCTATTCTCTCTCTTCTTTCCTGTATTCACAACCTTCCAAACTGAATCTGCTTCTGAACTTCACTGCATCAACAACCATCCACGCGCAACACAGGCTTCGTGACCACGTAGTTTATTCGTGTGTTATCAAATGCCCCAGATTACTTCCTCTGATAGTTACAATTACATTACATTTATTTGTATTGATCCTAATTCATCCTTCATCCTGATGTTCTTCAGCCTTTTGTTTTCCACACCTGCCTGTGCCACAAACTTTTGATTCTTGACCTAACCCCCTCTCTCGTTGCTTATCGCAACACAGACACACTCCCATATGTCACTCCTCCTTTTCACCCACATTTCTGTACAATTTTAACGTATTTGTGTTCATCTTTAAGTGGTTTCTTGTGGTTCCATGTATTTTTACTATCTGTGTCTTTTTGCTTAACTGCGTGTTTCCTGCATATCTTTAAGTATTGTTATTTATCTTTATGCGTCTTTTTGCTTATTCATCTCCTCTCACAACCATCAACAGCTATATTGCCGATTTTTGTATCGTTCCCATTCCTTTACACTTTTCATGCCACAATGGTTCTGTGCTCCACCTTTCTGCACCAGTTCAGAAAATATCTCTTTTCCTGGCTAAAACCCTGTCTCACATTCTGTTTCTCAAATGCTGCCTAAACCTAAGAATCCACCCAAATGGCCTAACTGTAATGATACCTTTCTCTGGATCCCATCCCTCCTTTCACTATGACCTGTGACCTAGACCTTTCAGATTCTGCCAATCCCTGGCTCTCACAAATCTGGTACTGCAAAAACACATCTCCATGGCACAGGTATCCCAGAACCACCTCTGCTTCCTCTGCAAGATACTGCAATCCCTACTCCATACATCACGTCTCCAAAATTAAATCCCTTCTTCTCCAGCACCCGAAGGAGGATTCCAGACACCACTTTCATAAGTTATGCATCCTGCTGACACCCTACTGCCACTTAGGGGCACCACTATCCAACTCCTATTTTACCCACAGTGTTCCTCCATGTCTACCCCTCAAAGCAGCGAAACCCTGCCTACCTTTTTCAACTTGCCACATCCCACAAAACTCCCAATCAACCCTTCACCAAATTGAAATCCAGAGACAAAAGATTCCTGTAAGACTGTTGTTTACCTTTCCACTAAAACCCTTAGTTCCACAAAAGTTTCAGTCCTA
This sequence comes from Schistocerca nitens, assembly GCF_023898315.1. Lineage (NCBI taxonomy): Eukaryota > Metazoa > Arthropoda > Insecta > Orthoptera > Acrididae > Schistocerca > Schistocerca nitens. The sequence continues at coordinate 1,008,106,573 of NC_064614.1, forward strand.
TCTAAAGGCCTCACCTTTAGCCCTACACCCGAACCGTCAAAGACCTACTTTCCTTCTCTTGATCCCTGCAATGGAAGCACTTCTTTGCTGCAAATCCCTCCAACCAAAATCACCCTAATTCTAACACTGAACCCTGCCTCTTCCAGTTCATACCACCATCCGACCATGATCCTCCTCCTAACAACCCACTGGTCACCTTCCAGGAATTCCTTACCTTCAACTTAGCCTAACCATCCTTTCCCAGGTCCCTTTCTCAGAACACAAACCTTTCAGTAGAAGAAAGAACAGCCATACCCAACCTCAAAATTAATCCTGACCTACTCATCCTACCTCAGACAACAGATCCACCACTATTGTTCGGAATCTCAGTGACTACCTGGTAGAAGGACCTGGAAGTCCAACACAGACTCTAAGCCCTGCTTAAACCCTTAGGCCCATCCCAAAACATCTCCTCTGAATCTATTTTCCTCCTCACCCCTATGACACCCTACACACCCACCTTCTACATGCTCCCCAAAATCCACAAGCCCAACAATCCTGGACATCCTGTTATGGCTGGTTATTGTGCCCCACTGAAAGAATTTTGGGGCTCACTTACCAACACCTCTCACTAACTGCCCGTAATCTAGCCTTCCACGTCAAAGATACCTATCACTTCCTTCATCGAATCTCCACCATCCCCCATCCCTTTACCTCCTGGATCCCTACTCGTCATTGTTGACGCCACCTTCCTATCCACCAACACCCCTCATGCCCATAGTCTTGCTCCTATTAAACACTACCTTTCCCGATATTCTTCAGACTCCAAACCCACTACCTCATTCCTCATACACCTTACTAACTTTATGCTAACCCACAACTATTTTTCCTTTGAAGGGAAGGTATATAAACAAATCTGCAGCACAGCTATGGGCACCTACCTGCATGGCACCCTCCTATGTCAACCTTTTTATGGGCCATGTAGAGGAGACATTCCTAGCCTCCCAAAACACCAAACCCCCCATTCTGGTCCAGGTTCATTGATGATATCACCATGGTCTGGACTCAGGGCCAAGACACCCTATCTTCGTTCCTTCACAACCTCAAAAACTTCTCTCTCCTCCGCTTCACATGGCCCTCATCAACCCAGTATGCCACCTTCCTAGATGTTAACCATTTCCCCCCTGATGACTCCACACACCTCTGTCCACATTAAGCCCACCAACCACTAACATTACCTGCATTATGTCAGCTGTCATCTCTTTCACACAAAAATATCCCTTTCACATAGTCTGACTACCCAGGGCCAGCATATCTGCTGTGACAAAAAATCCGCTGCTCAGTGTGCTGAGGGTCTCACCAAGGCCTTCAAAGACAGACCCTATATCCTAGACATAGACTGCAAACAGATTTCCCATGTCATTTCCCCTCACACCCTCAATTCTGCCACCAACCGCAAGAACTAGCCACACAAAGGAGCATTCCCTTTAGCACCCAGCACAGCCCTGGACAAGAACAACTGAACCACATCCTTTTCCAGGCCTTGACTCCCATCATCGTGCCCTGAAATGAGGGGGACCCCACCCGAGATACTTCCTACCCCTCCTAAAGTGGTGTTCCGTTGCTCACCCAGCCTCCACAACATCCTAGTTGCTCCCTACGCCATTCAGAATCTCAACCCCTTGCCACAAGGATCATATCCCTGTGGAAGACCCAGTTGCAAAATCCGCCCAGACCACTCAACCAGCACTTCCTGTTCATCTAAAAACAGGTTTATCCTACCCCACTAGGGACATGTCACCTCTGAAAGTAGCCATGTCATTTACCAGCTCTGGTGAAATTGTCCAACAGTTTTTATATTGGTATGACAACCAATCAGCCGTCCACCAGGATGAACGGCCACCGCCACTGGCAAACTGTGCACACCATGCAGATGAATGTCACACACTTGAGATCAATGGCAGCTTCACTGCCTGTGCCATCAGCAACCTTCCCTCCACTACTTTCTTTTATGAACTGCACCAACTGAAGTTATCCCTACAACACATTCTCTGCTCCTGTAGTTATTTTGGCCCCAACCTTCAATAACATACTCTCCCCACACCCTCCACCAACAGTTTTCACCCCATCTCCCCTATAATCTGCTCACCATTTTCATCTCCCACCCTATTTATTTACAGCTCTCAGCCAACAAACCCACTTGCCTTTCCCCGCTCCTCTCCTTTTTCCCCTACCTCCCTGCCCCACAACCTCCTGGTGCTATACCTGTTGGCAGTCTAGTCCCTGCACACTCCACCAGACAGTGTTCATATCTCTCTCTCTCTCTCTGTCCACCTGTACACTACTATCCCTATCCCTTCCCCTTGACATGTCTTCCAATGAATTAGCGACACATATGATGTAGCTTCTTCATGTAATGTTAAAATTCTTGTGTACTCTTTGGTAAATCTGCTAGAAACTACCGAGGAGTGCTGCATGGATGGCAGAGTGTCCAAAATACGAAAGATGGAATATTCTCCGCACATAAACTAACTACTAGGTAAATAGCCAAGACAGAGAATGCTACGACAAACATGAAGAAAGAGATTATGCAAGGACATATCTATTTTTATGGGTACACACTTAGGAATGATGAGGAAAGTAAAAGATGATATAGAAACATAACAAGCGGCCCAAGTTTTGGAAGTTGTACTGGTGAAAGAGATTAAATTGGTGGCCACTATCATTATCACAAAAATAAAGGACAATGTCTGAAAATGTACAGCCATTCCACAACACATTAGCCTTGAATGTAGGAAAATTAAGCTGTGATAACAATAAAACATTTTAAGGAGTTTACCAGCAATGTTTCTTACACGATAAAGCCATACGCTTTGTGTGTGTGTGTGTGTGTGTGTGTGTGTGTGTGTGTGTGGGCGCGCGCGCGCACAATCGAGCGTGGAGGTGGGGGGTGCAACTTTTTTTTCCCATACTGTATGTGAAATGTCAGTCTGAAACATACAACAACCACATTAGTAGGTGTATGGCTTACAATAATGCAAATATTTCCAGTACTGATATACAAAGCAATAGTTCTTATATGCACACCTCTTTCACTGTGCCTGCTACAATTGTCTCTCCTTTGATATCCATACCACGTGGCTGGGAACCAAGTTTCACATCAGTTGGAAGATATGTTTTAGTTGCAATATCAACCTGCTTGATACTGTCATCAATTCCACAGGTGTAAAGAAAATTATCCACTGCTTTCATGCCATTAATTTGATTTCCATGTCCCTTTCCTTCAATTCTGTCATTCTCTCCTGAAACAATTTTAAAATAATGTTAAAACAGAATTTATAACAATTTATTTACTAGCCAATTTATTTATTAGCTAAATTGTTGTTTCTGTGAACATTTATGACTAATTAAAATTGTGGAGTCTGGAAGGTACACAGGAAAACAAGTTACAAGTCACAATTTCCAGTTGGTACTTCAGGTGTGCTAAACAGCACTACTGATAGCACACCAATTTCCATACTTTCATGTGCAGAATGAAGTATTTGTCTTTTACACAATTTTTACTTGTCACAAATGGCAATAATTTATTACAGTTTTCACACAGAATTACAGAACATAATTGAAAATAACATCACTAATTGAAAATATCACTAATTTAAAATAACATCACTAATTGAAAAGGTTGCAGTTGCAACAGACTATGTACAAAAGGGAGTTGTGTGAAATTTCGACTCAGTTAAGAGGGAGGAGATCCCCTGAGTCTTCAAAACTGCAAAATCCAGGAAAAAAAAAAAAGGGGCGGGTGGGGGGGGGGAGATTACCTCTGCCTGATAAATTCCTTGATTAACTAATGTGAGCAGGTTTCAGTCTCCTAAGCTGAATACATTCTCATTTCACAGAAGACACCAGGAGGTTGATGTGGTGGATTAATTATCCCACCCCAGGTAGACAGCCATTCTTTCTGATGACCCAAACCACAATATTCCACTTCTCTTTCATTTTTCAAAAGCAGGTAGCAGTTTTAAGTACAACGAGATAATCAGCAATTCAATTAATGGAGAGTTTTTATTTGTTTGTGTATCAGCAACCTGAAATAATTGCCATCTGTCACACCAATATTAGTGGTTTTATTATACGATTTGTGGGTGTGCAAGTTAAGTGTGTATCAAAGTGCTACTGTTCTTGAGTGAAGCACCATCTCAAGAAATATCTTTCTGTGGCCCTCAGGCTATCCTTCTGGATGCTAGAAGCTGTTTTACCACCTGAAAACACTGCCATTCCAGGATGAATTTGAATCACCACCAAAATAAGGGGGCACCATTTTTTTACCACCGAAATAAAGGTGCACATTTTTTTGTATTTGTATTTTCTTTGTTTGTGTCCATAGCAAAGTACGGTTCTTTATAACTTCACAGATATCAGGTGGTCGACTGTGATCTCCTGTGTCACGCTACAAAAACTCAAATATTGTTTTGGTACCAATTTCCTGAATCTGTTGGCTTTTTGTTTTTTTGTTTTTGTTTTTTTTTTTTATAGAAATTTGTATTCTAAATTGAAAATGAATCATATCATTGCACAGAAACATCAGACAAAAATATTAAAAGAGTTCAAGTAGGAATGAATCAAATTATAGAAATTACCAATACTGGGATTAGACACTTTGTTCCTAATAGAACATCTCTAATCTACATCATATTTCGCTTGAGTAACGAGTTCTTTATGACAAATTCTTTGCAATGGCACTAAATTGAAGATTTTTCAACACACTACTCAGTCAATAAACCAAAAAATAAAAAATAATGATATCATCATATTTTTTAAATTTTACTGCTTGCTCATGCGACCAGGCATGCTTATGCACCCTCTACTAACAATTGCTCCATTTTAGGATGCAAGAGCAGGAACAGCAGTTGACAACATAATGATGGACGATAGCCAACTATTTGATGTGTTGTTTTTCGTAACAATATATTGAGTATACTTTTATAACTTTTTAGATTTAGAAATAATTTTGCATTTTATTGTTTTCTGGATTTTTAGTTCTGATAATGAATCATAAGAGTCAAAACTAATAAGCTGTCGTGTCCATCACAGGCAAGTGAAACGTGAATAAAAAATTTTAAAGTTATAAATTATCCAACAGATGTGTCAGGCTTAGACAGAGAAGCCGTCCGTGCTGCAGATCATATTTGAGCAATGTCATAAGTTTCCATGGGATGAAAGAGAGGCTTTATTAAAAAATATAAATTACAAAAGCGATTTTCTCATCAAATTATTCCCCCACAAAAACAGTGCACATACTAGTACTGATGAATGTGTATTAAAATTGGTACTGCAGTACGAATAATTAAATTGAAAATAATAATGTTTATCAGTTACTTGTGTACTATATTTTTTAAATGATAGTAAAAAGTGAACACTTTTCTTGTAATCAGACTTGAAAAAACAAGACACACTTCAGTTATTCCCACTAATGTGATTCCTTTCATTACATACCCATGTCAATTGCAGCAAGGCCATCAACGGAAAGGTAAAGTTTGTTTTTATTTGTTTACATTACTATACAATCACATGGGAGAAAAGTTCAGTTTATGATACAATAAAAAGTATCCTCTGGCACACATTTTGTAGTGTTTCAAAGAATATAGATGTACATTTAGACCTGGGGCATCGGTTGTGAGTTACAACATTTCTGGTGAACACTGTTCACATAAATTTAAGCCTAAGGTTAAATATTTTAAGCAAACATTGGGTGTGTATGGAAAACAGGCCACAATTGTCCCTTTTCTATGAGCTACAATGTACTTCCTTTTCAAAATGACAAGTATTGCTACTTTTTCACAACATCTTTCAGTAGAAAACACGGTATTGCATTGTGACCAAGAGCCACGCCAATTAACATGTCCCAAGTAGCAGGAATAAATGAAACTTATTTACTCTCAATAATAGAATACAACAATACAGTCATTTGGACATTAATCAACACTACTTGGTCCCAGTTCACCGACATTCACTGATGTAGCACTAGGAGTGCGCCGACAAGGGCAACATTGATGCAGCCATATTGGTAGAGGATGTTCTAGGAGAGATGGCCTGGTAAGGCAGAAGCTCGTGGCCAGTTGGAGGTAGCATATATGCTGTAGACATGTGGGCAGATGGGCTTTGTTGGACAGGCCATGGGTGCAGCCAGCATGATCCAGGAGCAATGGGGAGTTGTACACCGACAGGTCACGGGTACAGCAGACATCGAGTCCAGCATGGATAATTATGATTAGACAAAAAGCGAAGACTCAAGACACTGTGGGAGCTCTAATTGAGGTACCATGGAGGATCAGCAGTGACTGGAGTGTCTCCCAATACCAACTGGCTCTGGTTGGCTGGGCAGTGTCCTTTATAACTGCCCAGCGGAAGAATACTTCCATGATGACAGGTGGGCATGTGATCTGCAGAAAAATTGGTGCCCACAAAGCACTGATTGTGGCTCCTCTCTCAGTAAAGCTGGTTCTACATGTTACCATATTTCTGCAGGAGATATAGTTGACAACAAACATGGTGTGCTGATGTCATTATCATACAGTTTATTGTGCATCTCTTGTGGTGGTGTTGCCAGTGGCCCAGAGAGGTGGCAGCCCACAGTACACATCTGAGTTGCGTTAATAGTGTATCCCAAGGGGATACTGTATGAGGAAAGTTACTACGTGTAGATTTTCCATACAAGGATTTCCCAGTATATCCACAGGGAAAGGTGAAACAGCAGAAATTCTGCACAAGAACTACTGATTGAGTTTACTAGTTTTGTTTACACCTTCAAAACAAAGAATTATCAAATTGCACTGGCATTTCAAACCCCTTACCAACACTTCATGCAGGACGAATATGGTATATTTTTCAAAGACTATCAACTGAATATGTTCAAACTTAGAATCTGAATGATTCATATAAATGCATCTTTGGTTCTGTAACAGTAACAGATGTAATACATGTTTGGAGAAAATAGGTGCCACATCATATTGAGCACAAAATCTATATTTAAATTTCCTTATCATTTCAGTCACACTCTAATTACATCCATATGCTAAAGGAACATCTAGCCATAAAGACCCAATTTCAGTGAGGAAGACAGTCCAGAAGTTATTTCAGGTATGCCACATCTTGCTCATGTCACCCATTGGTGATTAAATCCTGTAGAGCTACCAAACTAAAGGATGCTGATGATGACGTTTGGTTTGTGGGCACTCAACTGCGTGGTCATCAGTGCCCGTACGAAGTCCCATTTTTTTTTAATTTTTTTTTTTTTACACTCCAGTTTTTTCACGTAGTCCAATCTAGCCGCTGTCACAATGATGATGAAGATGATGACAATGATGATGAAAACACCACAAACACTCAGTCCCCAGGCAGAGAAAATACCCAACCCAGTTGAGAATCGAACCCGTGATCCCTTGGATCCAGCAGCAGCAACGCTATCCACTAGACTATGAACTGCGGACAAACTGCAAGGATGTTGACTGTTACATTTCAATCGCTGCTCCAAATAGTCCTAGACACTTTCTATGACATTAAAATTGGGTAATTTAACTGACCTTGTGTGATAGGTCCTAAGTGTTTAGCAAACCAGGAATGTATGCATGCAGTCCTGTAAACATAGCTGTTGTCATCTTGGAAGAGAGAAGTGTCCACAGCATACTTATCTTTAAGTTATAGAAGAAAGGGCAATACATGGTCACCGAGAACGTTGAACTAAATATTCTGGTTTATGCCCATGGTAACCTGAATAAGTGGGCTTAAGTTGTGGAACGAAAACCCTCCAAAACACCGCACAAACACCTCGGGACTAAAATGCACTGTACAAACACAGCATGGTAAACATATTATTAGGCCATCAGTGCATTCAGTGCTTTTCATCATTTGAAAAGCAGCAGAACTGTGACTCATCAAATCATATTACATGCCTGCAGTATGCTGCTGTCCAATTTCTGTGTTGTTTAACCCACCAAGCTTTTTGTTCCACTGAGAAATGGCTTTTTGTCGGGCAAGCAGCTCAAAATATCCCTTGCTTGCAGTTCCCTTCACTATTATGCTCAAAGAATGGTCGAGATAGACCTGAATTCAATGACAACAGCAACTCTTGTCAGGTTTGAAATGGGTTGTCACTGACAAGGTGGGTCACTCCCGTTTAGCTTAAGTTAGTTACGATCTTTTTACAGCTACTGTTCTTACGCCCTGTGTCATGGCTGCGAATGGTAAACCACTCTGTGTACATATGTTGGACAGTGTATGTTGATACACTAACAAACCTGGCAACTGCATTCACACTGGTGCATAGGCATGTCCAGAGACAACAGCTCCTTTCTGTCATTCTGTTACATCTCCTTGTTGACCCATCTTACTGAGCTGATTCCACACACTGCCATGACTTAAGTCAGCAGTGAAAGGTCACATAATCACCTGGTACCAGTTCTACACCACTCCAATGTAACCAGTACGCTCTTTCAAAGGGGTGACCAATAATTTGTTTTTGAACTTATAAGAACAGGCCACTGACGAATTTGGAGAGGACATGGTGAATCGAGTTGAGATGCTTGCTTGGCTATTAAATCATACAATTTCTGTTTGTGCACATTCCTCTGTATTTCTTTCCTATCTAAGCTGACTGGATAATGTATCACGAATCTCTGCCCAGTTTTTCTTGGCAGATAAATGGGTCATGTGCAGCAGGATAAGCTTATGATGATTTTGTCATTTCAAATGTATTACATGAACAGGGAACTTGTCTCAGAAGCTGTATGTCTGAATTTGTGGTTGGCTAAGTATCTTATTAATTATGCCAAACATGAACAACAAGTGTGAATTCATCACCTTGACAACAATGGAAGAATGGGATCTAGCACTTAGTTACTGAGCTCTATAGAGTTAATTATATGATGTGTTCTCTGTACTGATTGATTACTGACAGGGATATAACACATTAAACTTACCCTTATGATAACAAGGTAAATTTTGAATGTAACAATGCTACATAAACAATAAAATATTTCTTACTTTTTCTGCTGAAGCCTGTCATTTATATTACAAAAATCATCAAAAATGGATAATCATACTGCGTCGATTGACACCGAGTGATTCAGAAAATGTGTCAAACGAATAAAGCACCGAAATGCTTGTGCATGCTAACATTTTAATTAGACATAACTTATGAACAAGTATCTAAATACACAAATATTTGTGGACTGTACTTTAAGTTGTGTTTCTGATACATGTTTTAGATAATTAAAATTTTATCATACTATGATGGTATAAGCCTCAACAGCAAGAAGCTGAAACATACATAAAAGGAACAGTAGCATTATGTTCGTGCACTTTGATTGATATTGAAGTACTCCACTGGAGCTTATGACATTTTCGTAAATTTTTACTTTTGAGAGAGACTTGATAAGTATCCATTTCCTACAATATGTAGCCAAATACTAAAGTTCAAAACATTTTTGCAATTACAGCTTCACTGTATTAGTTAGTTTTTATTCTTAATAATTTTAAATTTCCTACCTTTCTTTAAAAGTTATTATTAGATGTACATGTAAGTGTACGTACAATGATTCATATAATAGTATCTCTCATCTACAAATCATTCACAGTAATTTTATTTCATTGTCAGAGCAATTACTTTCACACATGGAGTACATACTCTTGTGTTCTCCCTCTCTCCTCAACTATTCTCTCAGGAAATTATGATTTTGTTTACAATAAAAACATACTTTTACATCATTGTTTGTTCTAATTAGCTTGTAAATGACTGTTCTACTGTTTGAAGAAATCATGATGCCTGCAATGATCTGAAATTTCAATCTGACACCTCAAAAACTGTACCCAACCGGTACCAATCAAACAATCCTCATTGCGTTCAGCTTGGCTTCACTGAAATGCTGAATGATTTCTGAACTATGCAATTACCCAAGCAACTATGAATATAAATCTGGTAACTGTTTACAACTGAAAAGGGCTCTCTACATCTGATTTTACACTATGAGTGAGAATTTAAGGGAGAGTGTAGGGAATGTGGTGGGAGCAATGACCGGGCACCTTGACCCTCAGAATCAGTTGGCTGAGTAGTGCAATTGGACATGAAAAATATTTAGGAGTGTATATTATATAAATTTTGTCATGACGAATATCCCTGAAACTGTTTAGTTTGGAATGTTTATTTCTGTCTTTAGTTAAATAAAGAGCTGGATATATGCTTGCTGGTCCATTTCTATTAAGTCTTTCATCTGAAGACTAGCAATTTATTGGAAACCTTAAAAATTGACTCATCAGCGAAATGCACTCTGGGTTGTAACTTGCAAGTGTGTAGCAATTGCAAAAACAAACTAGTTAATCAAGTCAGAAGATTTGGCTTCTTTACTAACAGGACATAGTTTGTTAATATTTCTACATGTTAAATTACGAAGTCACAGCAACAAAGGTCCTCTTCTAAATGAACTATTGTATAACTCCAACCAATATGCAGTGGTATATCCTAACATGTGTGTCACGCTGTTCCTTCTTTAGTTCAAGAAATCCATCAAATCTACTGGTCAACTTACAAAAATATTCAAATTTATCTCCCATAACGTTTTCCTTCTCTTTCAACCTGGATGTTTAACTTCCACATTTTCTGAATGTGACAAAATCATGCAACCAATGCTGTCTAAATGCTCTTCCCACACACCCCGTACTTTCATCGACACCTTTCCAGTAATGCAACAGGGAAAGTTTCTTAGCAAAATATCCTTCATTACTACAGTCAACCTGTCCCCATACTCTACTACCTCCTGGTCTCCACCTGTCTCCTCCCTTCCCCCTCTTCTTCCCATATTTCAACCCCTTGCTTCTGCACCAGCTGAAATCTATGCAAGCACCCATTTCTTTACATGAGCTTTATAAGGAAAAGTGTTGCCTCAGAAATGGTTCTTGACAATAAGGTATGTAAGGAAGTGTTGTGAACAAATAAATTAAATGGTAAACACAGCAGTAAATCTAAGCATCCTAAACATTTATAACTCCTTCACTTCCTACTTAATTGAAAACAAAACTACATATAAAACAGCAATCTACTTTAATCCTGCCCCCTCCCCTCCCCTTCTTTTTATGTGATGTGAAATCACATGTGAAATAGGTAGCCCCTCTCAAAACACAGGAGATGTAACACAATGAGAACTTGTACTGTGAAGCTACATTAATGCTGCACATGAGTTACTGAGTGTTGCAATATTTCCTGTTAGTAACATATAGTGGAACCATGCTCAGTCAAGCAAAAATAAAAAATAACAGTGACTGAAGATGATTTGTCTTCTTTACTGGCTTAATGTAAGAACCTGTTTTCCAGGAGGAGAAAACTTGTCTAATATTTAAAATGAAATGAAGGCCATATAATGTAACTACAGTGAAACCCCACTTTTGCACTTTTCAAGGGTCTTTAAAAAAAAAAAAAAGAAAGAAAGAAAGAAAGAAAGAGAGAGAGAGAGAGAGAGAGAGAGAGAGAGAGAGAGTAAAATGCGAGAAAATGTAAAATGAGAGAAATAATAATGTTTTAAGCTGTAAAAGTTATGTATAGGATACCCCCTTGCATTTTCACACTTTATGTGTGATATATGTACATAACAGGCTTCAAAAGACTTGTCACAGACTTGTTTATTATCTAATAAGGGTTTATTATCTAATAAAAATTGCTGATGTGATGAACTGATAACTGTCTGGGAAATAGGAACATTTGACTCAATTTCATACGTCATAATCTATGTCTTCAAAAGCCTGCAGCTGTCATTAGTTATTCAAATATTGAAATACTGCACTAGTTATGTACTTTTTTCATGCTTAGAATGGCATGTTTTGACAATTTTTTCCCGTTGTCAAGTGTAAATATGTTGATACGTATTTTGTGCTGCTCTGTGTCTCTCCTGTAGTCGTCTTTCTGAAGTTATCAGGTACTGTGCCTCATCAGCGATGTATAAAACTACACACACAGGCAAATTATCCCTCACATTGTTTGTGTAACATCGAAGAAAAAATGATATAAGTAAATACTGCACTTGACAACGAGAATAAATTCTCGAAACCCGTTTTGCTCATCATGAAACAATCATGTAACCAGTGCTGTGTTTATACTAAAAAGTAAAAGTATTTCAGCAACGCAAAAATGAATGTGGTGTCAACTAACATTACAAGTGGCCAAATGCCGAAACACACCAAATATGGTTCAACAAAGGTAACATGATGATCACAACAATCACAAAAATGCGTTTGTGCAGAAGAGACAGTTTGGAAATGGTTGTTGTGATCAGTCATAATATATTTATTTGAATTAACCTAGTTACTTCCATCAGCCACAATGCCAAGTAGAGCTTGGCAGTGGCAGGAGATATGGCATGAATTTTTCCAACTGTACATGTTTAGCAGTTCAAATCCACTGAGTATAACCACTCTGGTGTAGAGAAACTTAACCATTGGTGTAGAGAAACTTAACCATGTACTATTTATAAACACTACTGGGTGGCCAACATCATGCCTGCATCATTTTTTTCTGTCCATGAAAACTTTTTCGTAATGCATAAATTGCAGGAAAATTATAAATATGTTGACCCAAAATCGTGTGCAAATTAACACTGTGGACATAGGAAATTTGACAAGAACAGTATAAAATGTCGTACATGGTGGGAAAAGATCAATTCCAGGAACATAAAAGCGGGGTTATACTGTATTAAGAAAATGGTATCAAGTATCTCAATGAGATGTTGCTCATATTTCACTTACTGAGCTCTGAAATCAGATAAACAGCAATTTATGAAAGAAAGTATGTAGGTTATTTTGTAGTAAACAGCTGTTGAATCGACATCAATAAGATTTTTTTTTACGTATAATGTAATGAATAATCTTGGTTAGGGTGAGGGAGAATTCTTGCATCTGTATGATGGACATAATTTTAAATGTGAATCTGTGCAGTCACAGATTTTTGAGCCCCACTCAGTTTGTCATTTCACTTTGTATTGAGTTTAACGTTTTAAGTGAAAAAGGAGGAGGAGGAGGAGGAGGAGGAGGAGGAGATAGAGATTAGTTTAACATCCTGCCGACACTGAGGTCATTAGAGACAGGGCCCAAGCTCGGATCGGGGAAGGAAATTGGCCACGCCTGGCATTTGCCTGAAGTAATTTAGGGAATCATGGAAAACCTAAATCAGGAAGGCTGGATGAGGGCTTGAACCATCATCCTCCCCAATGTGAGTCCAATGTGCTCACCACTGCACCACCTTGCTCAGTTTTAAGTACAAATATGCAGTTTATTCCTTTTTGTTTAGAACGCTTTGAATGGGGAGGGGCATTAATGAGCAAACTATGGTAATGTGTGTGGCTAGAATACAGAAAGTTAGTATTTCTGAAAGACAAGAAATCTTTAACCATTTTTTACTCTTAAAGTATCTGAAACAAAAGTATTAGAATATATAATCCGATCCATGAACTATGGCAGTTCACGTAGCTCAAGACACAGATGGGGATTGCATTGTTGCTGGTTCCATGTGATGGTTGCAGTAAGCGCATACATGTTTTCTGTATACCGTAAAATGTGTTTCTCACTTGCTTGTTAGACTTTGTACTTTCCACCAGCATCAGCTGCGACAAAAAAATCACTGCATTACTCACTATGATCATGTTTAATATTTGCATTGAGTACGATGTTCACAGCAGCACAGCAGAGCGCTGAGAACACTACTGAATGCTCATTGGCTATCAGAGAATATGTGATGTAGAGAGGGGAGAGAGGGGGAAGAGGGGATTTTTCTACTCCTCTCCTCCTACTTGCCCATTGTAATTATCCTCTTTTAATTATTGGACTCTAGGAGCAACACTTTCCTGTTTTTCCCCCTTCAACATTTCTCTGCATAGGTATGTCACCTCTACTGCACAGCCCTTGGCCTTACGTTAAGCAACTCTTTGTCCTTTCTACATACCTATCAGCTGCTTCATACCTCTTATATTTGGGGGAAAACCGCACAGCCTGATATAAATAATATTATCACCTTTTTGTTAATTGTTTTTTGCATAACTGTAGTCTCAGTGTCTCATATTGGTTTTCATTCTTTTCTGCTCTCTAACTGCACTAGTGAAATTACAATCCAACTGTAATGCATATTTTGTACATTTAGTAAATTTCTCCCCACTAGTGACTGCATCACTTCATATACTATATATACACTGATGAGCCAGAACATTAAGACCACTGTTCGGCACGACAAAGAATGCCATCTGGTGGCATTGTGGGCACATGATGTGGTAACATAAGTATGTGAGTGGACAAGCATGGATGGGGCATCACCCTAGTGAAGATATGGAATGCAAATGGAGAAATCCATGAATGTAAGTGACTTTGGCAAAGGGCAGATTGTTACATAGAGTCTGTGAACAAGTATCTCGAAAAGCAAAACTGGTCTGATATTCATGAGCTACTATTGTCAACATCTACAGAAAGGGGTCAGAGGACAGTGAAACTACCACTAGACGTTAAATGGTTGGATATCCACGACTTTTCATAGAACTTGCGGTTCATAGGCTTGGCTGCCCTGAAAGTGCAGTAGATTGTGGTATGTGGCAATTCTGCTGAAAGAGCACAATGCTGGTGCAAGTAGAAGTGTTTCGGAGCACACTGTTCATCGTACGTTGTTGAACATGGACCTCCAAAGCAGACCACCCTGTGTGTCCACTGCTGACCTAACAACATTGTCAATTATGACTGCTGTGGGCAAGGGACCATCAGGATTAAGGTAAATCACATTTTTGCTACACTAGGTTGATGGTCATCTCCATAAACACTGCCATCCAGGCAAGAGTAGCTCAAAACTTGCAGTGCACCACAGACAAAGGTTGGTGGGAGCGCTATTATGCTATGGGAGATATTCTCCTGCACTTGCATGAGACCTGTGGTTGTAATCAAAGACATGCTGAATCTGCTAACTACCTGTGTCCCCCTACATGCTTAATGTCTTCCCTGATGGCAATGTCCTCTGTCAGCAATATAACTGTCGTGTCTCTGAGCCAGAATCCTGCTACAGTGGTTGGAGTAGCATTATAGTGAACTCACATTGATGTCTTGGCAGCCAAAGTCAGCTGATATAAATCCTATGGAACCCATCTGGGTCACTACTGGGCACCATCAACCATGTACACAAATCAGCAGCCCGATATTTACACAAATTGCACAACCTGTCCATAGACATCCACATACCTCCCAACAAACTGTGGGATCCCTGATACACAGAATCAATGATTTATTTCATTCCAAAGACGCACAAACATGGTACTAAGAAGGTTATGGGGCAACTGAAGAATGGGATACAACCCGTTGGCTTTCACCAATGACATTATAGTTCACTCATAGATATTACTGTCTTTACTTTTCAGTCATAGATAATGTCACATACCTCCATAAACCTACTAACAAAGTGTCGGGCTCCTGATATGTAGAACCAGTGATGTATTTAGTTCTGAAGATAGACAAACAAGTTATTAAGTAGGTGGTCACAATGTTTTGGCTCATCAGTGTAAGATTTCCACAATTTCTGTGTTTCAAGATGACACAGTATATAAAATAATAGTTAAATATGGCAGAGCACTTCAACACGTAGAGACCTAACAACACACATTTACTAGAGACACATTTCAAGGTGTTTTTTTTATTATGATCAATAACACATCAGTCTCAAACTTTAATCTATGTATAATAAGTAGGAATTGTTTACCTGTTTTAGAATCCCAGCTAGTAATAAAACCATCATGTGAACCAGTGTAAACAGTCTTCTTGTCTGGACTCAAAGCAAGAACTGTAATAGGCTTATTGTGTCCCTAAAATTATAGAAGCATGCGATAAGATGTAATCAGTATTTTCCTAAAGCAAACTGTGCCTTA
The DNA here is from genome assembly GCF_023898315.1 of Schistocerca nitens. NCBI lineage: Eukaryota > Metazoa > Arthropoda > Insecta > Orthoptera > Acrididae > Schistocerca > Schistocerca nitens. The sequence continues at coordinate 1,008,122,484 of NC_064614.1, forward strand.
ACATTTAAAAATGCTGACCAGCAACTAATGACAAATTCAAGAATTAAAACTCAAAATCTAGTAATAATAGTAATAATAATAATAATAATAATAAAAAGAGAAAAGTTCAAAGTTTGATTCCCAGTTGTTCCTAAATTTTTTTTAAAGATTTATTGTTTATTTCAAAGTTGTCAATGCTCTGTTTACAATCTCATATAGCCCGTGGAAAGAATGAACACCTATTTCTTTCCATACGAGCTCTGATTTCCCTTATTTTATCATGGTGATCGTTCCTCCCTATGTAGGCCTGTATCAACAAAATATTTTCGCATTCGGAGGAGAAGGTTGGTGATTGGAATTTCGTGAGAAGATTCCGTCGCAACGAAAAATGCCTTTCTTTTAATGCTTTCCAGGCCAAATCCTGTATCATTTCTGTGACACTCTCTCACATATTTTGAACTTTTTCGATGTACTCCGTCAGTCCTATCTGGTAAGGATCCCACACTGCGCAGCAGTATTCTAAAAAGAGGACGGACAAGCATAGCGAAGGCAGTCTCCTTAGTAGGCATGTTACATTTTCTAAGTGTCCTGCCAATTAAATGCAGTCTTTGGTTAGCCTTCCCCACAATATTTTCTATGTGTTCCTTCGAATTTAAGTCGTTCGTAATTGTAATACCTAGGTATTTAGTTGAATTTACGGCTTTTAGATTAGACTGACTTATTGTGTAACCGAAGTTTAACGAATTCCTTTTAGCACTCGTGTGGATGACCTCACACTTTTCCATGTTAGGCTTTAGGTCTCATTTATCTGGATGGGTAATTCAATTCACAGGTTTGAGAAAGGCAATGACATATCACCTCCAACAAATACCCATGCCTAATAGTGCCTTGTAGTGTTCACATCAATTTTTAGGTAATAATTTAGTAACAAAGGATTGATAAAGGATTGAGATAAAATAAAATTACAAACATGTCAGGAATTCCATCCAGGAAGAAAATTCAAGAAGACCATGGTTTTATGATAAACCAAAACTTAAAAAAACAATACTTGCAATGAAGGTTGAAATGATGGACAAACACTGACAGCTGGAGAAAGTGGTCACAGCTTATCAAAATCAATGCAAAGAAATAGACAATTAAAAATGTGTTCTAAAGTATTTGTTGTACAGCAAACAAAAACTTTCTTAGTGCAGATCAAACATGAGGCAATAATGAACAAGGACACAGCTTTCGCAAAAAGCAATAGCAGTAAAAAAACATTATCTAAAAGAATTACTGTAATACAAAATTTTTAAAAGCTACCTTTATCACTCTTATGGGCTTTTCAGGGTTGTTGACATCCAAATAAGTAATGAATCCACTAAGGGAAACAGTCAGAAGGTACTGTCCTTGCCACAAACAAGATACCTGAAACAAGAATCTTAGTTATATCAGTACGTCACCTGGTAAAATCCAATGAATTTTTTTTTTCATAATGGATCTGAGCACTATGGGACTTAACATCTTAGGTTATCAGTCCCCTGTCTTTCCATAATCAACAACAAATATTTATTAATATAATAGAGGGAAACATTCCACGTGGGAAAAATATATCTAAAAACAAAGATGATGTGACTTACCAAACGAAAGCGCTGGCAGGTCGATAGACACACAAACAAACACAAACATACACACAAAATTCAAGCTTTTGCAACAAACTGTTGCCTCATCAGGAAAGAGGGAAGGAGAGGGAAAGACGAAAGGATGTGGGTTTTAAGGGAGAGGGTAAGGAGTCATTCCAATCCCGGGAGCGGAAAGACTTACCTTAGGGGGAAAAAAGGACGGGTATACACTCGCGCACACACACACATATTCATCCACACATATACAGACACAAGCAGACATATTTAAAGACAAAGAGTTTGGGCAGAGATGTCAGTCGAGGCAGAAGTGCAGAGGCAAAGATGTTGTTGAATGACAGGTAAGGTACGAGTGGCGGCAACTTGAAATTACCGGAGATTGAGGCCTGGTGGGTAACGGGAAGAGAGCATATATTGAAGAGCAAGTTCCCATCTCCGGAGTTCGGATAGGTTGGTGTTGGTGGGAAGTATCCAGATAACCCGGACGGTGTAACACTGTGCCAAGATGTGCTGGCCGTGCACCAAGGCATGTTTAGCCACAGGTGATCCTCATTACCAACAAACACTGTCTGCCTGTGTCCATTCATGCGAATGGACAGTTTGTTGCTGGTCATTCCCACATAGAATGCATCACAGTGTAGGCAGGTCAGTTGGTAAATCACGTGGGTGCTTTCACACTGTGATGCATTCTATGTGGGAATGACCAGCAACAAACTGTCCATTCGCATGAATGGACACAGGCAGACAGTGTTTGTTGGTAATGAGGATCACCTGTGGCTAAACATGCCTTGGTGCACGGCCAGCACATCTTGGCACAGTGTTACACCATCCGGGTTATCTGGATACTTCCCACCAACACCAACCTATCTGAACTCCGGAGATGGGAACTTGCTCTTCAATATATCCTCTCTTCCCGTTACCCACCAGGCCTCAATCTCCGCTAATTTCAAGTTGCCGCCACTCGTACCTTACCTGTCATTCAACAACATCTTTGCCTCTGCACTTCTGCCTCGACTGACATCTCTGTCCAAACTCTTTGTCTTTAAATATGTCTGCTTGTGTCTGTATATGTGTGGATGAATATGTGTGTGTGTGCGAGTGTATACCCGTCCTTTTTCCCCCCTAAGGTAAGTCCTTCCGCTCCCGGGATTGGAATGACTCCTTACCCTCTCCCTTAAAACCCACATCCTTTCGTCTTTCCCTCTCCTTCCCTCTTTCCTGATGAGGCAACAGTTTGTTGCAAAAGCTTGAATTTTGTGTGTATGTTTGTGTTTGTTTGTGTGTCTATCGACCTGCCAGCGCTTTCGTTTGGTAAGTCACATCATCTTTGGTTTTAGATATACAAATATTTATTACTCGCACAAATGCTTGATTTTATTACAATGCACTAGAAACTTACAATATTCACTATGAATTTGCTACACATATTTATTTGCTTTGCTAGTGTGCATTTGCTATATATAGGGTCATCTTATTATTTTTAATGGACAGATTTCTTGCACTAATATTTAACAATTTCCTTCCTTGCATGAAACAGTTTAAGACAAAGAACAGGTAAATACAGTGCAACTCATAGAAATTATAGGTTGCTTTGAAAAAAGTTTTTTGTGTGTAAAATATTTCTAATTTATGTTAAACAATGGAAAAACCAGGAAAGGAATAATGACAACATTAGGAAAAGAATAGACTGCAACTCACCGTATAGAGGAGGTGTTGAGTCACAAGTGGGCACAAGAAATTGACAGCTATACACGCAAATTCTCATTCTAATGTAGAAACACACACACACACACACACACACACACACACACACACACACACAGCATGGATAAATCTGGGTGTAGGTCTATAGGTGAGGCCTTTGGGTAGGACGAACTTCTGTGGAGCTGAAGGTTTTGGTGGAAAGATTAACAACAGTGTTACAGAACTGCTTTGGCTCTGGATTTAGTGGAGAGCTGGTAGGGAATTTCGGGGGATGTGGCAAGTTGAAAAGATCAGCTAGACAGGGTTTACGTGCTATGAGGAATGGACGAGGAGGAACTTTGTGGGTAGGATAGGAGTTGTGTAGTGGTGCCCAGAGGCGGCATTAGGGTGTCACCTTTCATGGAGGTGGTGTTTGGAATCCTCCTCCAGGTGCTGGAGAGCAAGGGATTCAATTTAAGAGATGTAATGAATTGAGTAGGGATTTCACAGTAGTAGTATCTTGCAGAGTGAGGGGAGGTGGTTCTAGGATGCCTGTGCCAAGGACATGTGTTTCTATAGTACCAGTTTTGTGAGGGCCAGGGATTAGCTGAATCTGAAAAGGTGGAAGTCATTGTGAAAGGAGGGGCGCAATCCAGAAAAAGTAATCTTTATGGTTAGGCCATTTGGGGGATTCCGTGGTTTAGGCAGCATTTGGGAAACAGGACGTGGGACTGGGTTTTAGCTAGGGAAAGAGACACTTTTCTGAACTGGTGCAGAAAGATGGAGCAGGGTCCATTGTGGCAGGAATAGTATAAAGGAAGCAGGAATGCTGCAGAAATGGGTAAAATAGGTGTTGATCTTTTTGAGAGGAGACTGGTAACAGAAAAGGAGTTGGATAACAGAAAAAATGCATAAAAAAACTCACACAGGTACATAAAAATATGCAAAAATAAGTGGTACATAAAAATATGCACAGATATGTACGAATATGCACTGATATGTAAAAATACGAAAGAGTGTGTGAAACCACATTAAAATACACAATTATAACTACCAGAGGAAAGAATATGGGGCATCAGGTGCTGCATCAACAATCTGCGCAGTCATGAAGCCTGTGTTATATGCGGACGATTGTTGATACAGTGAAACTTGGAAGCAGATTCAGTTTGGAAGGTGGTGAATAAACACAGGAAAGAAGGGACACAGAGGAGTAATGCCACAGAGAAGAGTAACAAAGGAAAACATCACAGGATTGTAGGATGGAAGAAAGCCGTTTGGCAAAAAACAAACAATGGAAACTTCAGATAGGAATACCAACAATGCAGGAAAAGGTAATCTGCTACACACCGTGAAGAAGGTACATTAAGTTGCAGACAGGTGCAGATGAAATACATTTACATAAGGCTTTCGCTCCACAGCCTTCTTCAGCAAACACACACACACACACACACACACACACACACACACACACACAAGCACACCCCACGCACACATGACTGCCAATTCTGGCAGCTCAGGCCGGATTGCAGCTATCACATGGTATGCAAGCAGCAATCTGGAGGGAGTGGGGAAGGGGAAGGGATAGTAGTGTATAAGTGGGGGGGGGGGGGGGGGGAGACAAACACTTTCTGGCAGAGTGTGTAGGGACTGCAATGCCAACAGGTGCAGTGTCAGATGGTTGTGGGGAAGAGAGGTGGGGAAGAAAAGGAGTGAAAAATGAGAGGAGTAGGTAAAAATGACTGCGTTGGCAGAGGGCAGCAAACAAAGAGGGTGGAAGATGAGAATAGGGAGAAGATGACAGGGCAGAGGTGGTGCAAACTGATGGATGGAGAGTGTGGGGTAACATGTTACCATAGGGCCAGGCCGGGATAATTATGGGAGTGGAGAATGTATTGTAGAGATAACTCCAATCTCCACATTTCAGAAAATCTGGTGGTGGAGCGGATGATTCAGATGGCTCAGGTAGTAAAGCAGCCACTGAAATCAAGCAAGTTATGTGCAGCTACCTGTTGTGCCATTAGTTGGTCCACTTTTATCTTTGCGACAGTTCGGTGGTGGCCATTCATACTGGTGGGCAGCTGGTTGGGACTCATACCATATAAAAAGCTGCAGAGCCAGTAAATGACATGGTTGCTTCCACAGGTGGTGGGGCCCACGCCACAAGGATAATATCCCTGTGAAATTGCCAAGTGCAAGACCTGCCAAGTGCAAGACCTGCCCAGTCCACTCACCCAGCACTTTCTATTCCAGTCCTGTCACAGGTTTATCCTACCCCATCAGTATCCACACCACCTGTGAAACCAGCCATATCATTTACCAGCTCTGATGCAATCACTGCACAGCTTGTTATACTGGTGTGACTACCAACCAGCTGTCCACAATGAGGAACGGTCACTGCCAAACTGTGGCCAAGAACAAAGCAGACGACCCTATGGCACAACATACAGCTGAACATAACACACTTGATTACAATGGCTGCCTCCCTACCCAGCTTTTCTGAATGGTAAAGATTAGAGTTTTTCTTACAATGCATTCTCCAATCCCATAATTATCCTGGCCTCAACCTACAGCAACATACTGTTCCCATACCCTCCACCCAACAGTTTCCAACCTCTCTGCCCTGTCATCTCTTCCCCATTCTTGTCTCCCACCCTCTGCCAATGCATCCATCCATCTTTCCCCACTCCTCTCCTTTCTTGTTCCTTTTTTCTCTACCTTTCTGACCCATGACCTTCTGATGCTGCACCTATTGGCATTCTAGTCCCCACACACAATCCCCTCCCCATCTGTACACTAATATCTTCTCCTTCCCCTAGCCTGCATCCTCCAGATTGCTGCTTGCATCCCACATTGTAAGTGCATTCCAGCCCAAGCTGATGGAATTGGTGGTCATGTGTGCATACGGTGTGCTTGCTCTACATTAGAATAAGAGCTTTAGGCTGAAAGCTCACTTGTGTAGTAGTCTTTTGTTGTGTGTGCCTGCGAATCATCGTCTCCTCTATATGGTGAGTAGCAATCTGTTCTTTCCATAATATTATATTATTTACGTGAAAATTGTGGATACATTTTATCCCTCTAGTTTCAGGAATAACTTAACAGCTTGAAGTTATTTTTCACTGAAATTATAACCTACTTAGATACATACATACTTACAAGCACTACTAAACATAGCAAGAAAGGAGATATTCTCAGAAGGGGGAAAAAACGTTAAGATTAAAACATCCAGTTCAGCTCTTGCAACATTACCAATATATTTTTAAAAACTTTATCAAACAACCTATTTAGATGCTAATGTGAAAAATTTTGAATTGGAGCTTTGAATATCAACTTAGAATTTTCTTTATAAATTGTATTAAATTGACAGTGCAAAATAAACAGCCAATGAAAAGCAACACATTGGTTTCTAACTACTATTCATGATACTTCAATCTGTCTTTTTTTTTTTGTTACAGTGAAGTTTTTGATGCATGAAGCATTAATAATAATACACAGTTTTAGTGGGCCATGTGTTTGAGGACAACACTCAGTGTACCTTATAAAATAATTTTTACAGCAATAGTAACTAACGGAATTAGTTCTGTGAGGACACAAGAAGAACCTTGACCTTAAATTATGAACAAAAATATGTTCTGGTTAAATCCATATTGCAGATCATGAAAGCAGCACAACTGCAGGGTGAGTCACCTAACATTACCGCTGGATATATTTCGTAAACCACATCAAATACTGACAAATCGATTCCACAGACCGAACGTGAGGAGAGAGGCTAGTGTAACTGTTTAATACAAACCATACAAAAATGCACGGAAGTATGTTTTTTAACACAAACCTACGTTTTTTTAAATGGAACCCCATTAGTTTTGTTAGCACATCTGAACATATAAACAAATACGTAATCAGTGCCGTTTGTTGCATTGTAAAATGTTAATTACATCCGGAGATATTGTAACCTAAAGTTGACGCTTGAGTACCACTCCTCCGCTGTTCGATCGTGTGTATCTGAGAGCACCGAATTACGTAGGGATCCAAAGGGAAAGGTGATGGACCTTAGGTACAGAAGAGACTGGAACAGCACATTACATCCACATGCTAACACCTTTTTATTGGTCTTTTTCACTGACGCACATGTACATTACCATGAGGGTTGAGGGTGGTTTCCGTTTTCAATTACGGAGTGGAATAGTGTGTGTCCTGGCATGTCAGGCCAATAGATGTTCAATGTGGTGGCTATCATTTGCTGCACACAATTGCAATCTCTGGCGTAATGAATGTCGTACACGCTGCAGTACATCTGGTGTAATGTCGCCGCAGGCTGCCACAATACGTTGTTTCATATCCTCTGGGGTTGTAGGCACATCACGGTACACATTCTCCTTTAACATACCCCACAGAAAGAAGTCCAGAGGTGTAAGATAGGAGAACGGGCTGGCCAATTTATGCGTCCTCCACGTCCTATGAAACGCCCGTGGCCCGTAACTGTGACGTCGGAGGTTTCAAGCGTCAACTTTAGGTTACAATATCTCCGGATGTAATTAACATTTTACAATGCAACAAACAGCACTGATTATGTATTTGTTTATATGTTCAGATGTGCTAACAAAACTAACTTGGTTCCATTTAAAAAAAACGTAGATTTGTCTTAAAAAACATACTTCCGTGCATTTTTGTATTGTTTGTATTAAACAATTACACTAGCCCCTCTCCTCACGATCGGCCTGTGGAATCGGTTCGGCAGTATTTGATGTGGTTTACGAAATATATCCAGCAGTAATGTTAGGTGACTCACCCTGTATATATGGCACCAATACATACAGACATACAAATATGAATCGGACATCACTGTACTGTTGCTTTTCAGTGTCCACAACTAACCTGCACGGCTTAACACTGAATTTATGTTTGAAAGTTTTATCAGTTTGGTTTCAAGAGGTAGGAGTGAATGGAAAAGAAAATTGAGAATCTGTTAGATGATAAGTTTCGCTTTCATGTACATGTACATGTAGTGGAGAGGCAGTTCTGACATTGCACATGACAATAGAAACAACTTAAAGAAAAGTCAAAATATGTTCACAATTGAGACCTAGAAAAGGTGTTCAACAACGTAAAATGATGTAAGATCAAAATTCTAAGAAAAATTGGACTAAGCTATATGTAAAAAATGTATGTGGGGAGAGTAAGAATATAAGACCAAGAATGAAGTGTTCAGTTCAAAAAGGGCACAAGAGAGAAAAGAAGACTATTCAATCCAAACATCAAAGAAGCAATGATGTCAGTAAAAAAAAGAAGTTCAACAGTGGGATTAAAATTCAGGATGAAAGGGTGTCAGATTCCTTGGTGACATTGCTATCCCCAGTGAAATTGAAGAAGAATACAGGAGCTTTTGAAGAAATGAATAGTGTTATGAGATCAAATATGATTTGAGAGTAAACCGAAGAAAGACTTAAGTAATGAGGAGCAGCAGAAATGAGATTAGCAATACACTAATCAAAATTTATGAACACAAAATAAAGTTAAGAAGTTCTGCTACCTTGGAAGCAAAATATCACATGACAGATGAATCAAGGAGTACATTAAAATCAGCTTAGCACAGCCAAAGAAGGCATTCTTGCCCAAGAAAGTTCTGTTAGTATTAAACATTGGCCTTGTCTGAGGAAGAAATTTCTGAGTGTGTATACATGGAGCACATCATTGTATGGAAGTGAGTCATGGGCTGTGAGAAAACCAGAAAAGAAGAAAATATAAGCATTTGGGATATGGTGCTACAGAAGGATGTTGAAAATTAGGTGGACCCGTATGATATGGAATGAGGAGGTTCTTCAAAGAATTGGTGAAGAAAGGAAAATATGGAAAACACTGACAAGAAGAAGAAGAAGAGAGGATGGTGGGACATGTTAAAACATCAAGGAATAACTTCCACAGTAATACAGGGAGTTGCAGATGATAAAAGTGTAGGGAAGACAGATATTGGAATACATCCACCAAATAACTGTAGATATAGGAGAGAAGTGCTACTCTGAGATGCAGATATTGGCGCAAGAGTGTTATTTGTGATGGGCCACCGTGAACCAGTCAAAAAAGTGAGGTCTCCAAAAAATAAACAAGAGCAAAGTAATACAACCAACCATTTCGTATCGTATAAGGTGACCTTTGGCTTTAATAAAATGATTGAATCCTTCTGAGGACCGATGTTTATAAATCCTTAATTTATTATCAATAAGGCTTCAATAATAGAAAGAAAGGAAGTCTTGCAATAAAGGCCACACTGGCTCAATACTATTGCACAAATCCAAGGAAAGTGCAATATTTCATGTTAATGTTGACAGACTTTTATAGGACATTTACAGCTTTGTGAGTAGGGATACCACTGTCTTAGGAGATGTAATTAGTAATCTAGAACCCACCTTACAGCAGGTGATTGAGAGCACTCTGTAACATGAACACTTTGTGCCATTAACACAGAAATTGCCTTTAATTACTGCCTGTTTATAAATGTATATAGTTTTTCATTATTTATATGATTATACTGTATGTGAGGTTAATGTTTGAAAAAATTATTACTGATTCATGCACGGGAACTGATAGGTACAAATGTACAGGGTGTCCCAAAAAGAATAACCCGATTTTAAATAGAATTATTTATTAGGAAGAAGGGCTTAACACCAACAAATTGCATACTAAATTACTCAGAAAAGACGGAAGTTTATAAAAATCCATCATAAATGTTCAATATGTCCTCCACTGGCTGTACGGACGACATCTATCAGATAGCAGAATTCATCCCAAACTGAGCGTAAGATGTCTTCTGTCACTGAAGCTACAGCACCTGATTCTGGTTTTTAGTTCATCAATGTCACGAGGTAAGGGAGGAACATAAACACATTGTTTAACGTATCCCCACAGGATGAAATCACATGGTGTTAAGTCAGGGGACCTAGGAGGCCAAGTGTGTACAGCCTGGTCTCGCGGTGCTGTACGCCCTATCCAACGTTGAGGCATAATGGCATAAAGGAAACTGCGCACATTGTTGTGCCAGTGCAGTGGTGCTCCATCTTACTGACAGATGAAATTGTCAGAGTCAAGTTCTGGGAATAATCAGTTTCATAGCATTGCAAGATATGATTGTCCTGTTACAGTTTCTTCCTCAAAAAAGTAGGGTCCATAAACCTTGCTTTGCGAAACAGCACAAAAACACTCACTTTTGGTGAATCACATTCGTGTTCAATTGTTTCACGAGGATTTTCGAGCCCCCATATACGCACATTATGATGGTGAACCTTACCGCTAATATGGAAAGTTGACTCATCGCTGTATATCAACTGTGACATAAGTGTCATCTTCCATGTCCACGCTCCAGGTCAGCACTCTTAGCGACATCCAGCGGATTTTTTCTGAAACTCTAGACCATGCCGATTACATCTAGTGCTGTTTCAGTTGCCTAGTGACATTTGTCTCAATATTATTACAAGTTAAAATCGGGTCATTCTTTTTGGGACATCCTGTATTATTAACCTTAGTCGCATAAATCGTGCTCATCCCAAGAGTCATCTTAGTAGTAACAATGTTGAATCCAGTTTTTAAAAAAGACTGTTCGGTTTTGTTAATACTAAGAATGAAGTGCTAAAAATATCAATAAAATCGATAGTTCGTTAAAGACAGAGTGTACTTCATAGATTGCATAATCTGAACCAAAAATTTAATAATCTGCATCCTACTTCATTTCATTTTGAAGCTGTTTTTAAATAAGTACTTGAGGCAAAGTCATAATACTGCATAATTCACTTTTTTAAGAGTGTTCCACACAAGTGTTGACATATGTTACTGTACCATTGGCTTGAACGATGTTGTTTCTGACTTTATAACCTTAAATAAAAAAGAAGAAAAAACAAATAGAAAATTTTGTATAAAACTTAGAGGTTGTCTCTCCCTGTGCAATTAATGTGATTTTATTGCTACTGACTTTTTTCAAAACAGTTTACCTGTTGATCTTCAACTTGGGTGCCCATTACAAACTCAGAGACAACAGTTCTGGTTTCTACATCCCACAGTTTGCATGTCTTGTCTCCAGATGCTGTCAGTAGCTGTTTCCCATCAGGTTTCCAAGCAACCTTTAAAAACACACACATTCACCAAAAAAAAATAAATAAATAAATAAATAAATAAAGAAGATTACACTCAATATTTCAAACACAGATTACACAAAGATTTCAAAAGATATAGAAGGTGCAGAGAAGCTAACCAAAGTGTTTTTATTTACGGTAGAATGGAAATGATAATTCCTCACAAGTCTCTTATTTTATAATATCTGCCAATTTAAAAAAAAAATGCCAATGTGAGTTAATTTTTGAAGCAAAGGAATGAAAATCATTTCTATTTCTCAATATTCTTTCAAACTGTGGAGCAGTTGAAATTACACAGTTTTTAAAGTTGCCATTTTTATATCAAATGAAAGTAATTTCATGTCCAAATTACCATGCTTGTTGGAAAATCTTTTAACACAGTCAGAGAAGTGTCAGTAAGTTACACAGTTGTTTTTAGAATGTCCAAATCTGTAATTATGTTGCAATGACTAAGTCTTCACCTCATTACCTTCTTCAAATGACTAAATGAACACACATTTTCTACTGTGCTACAAAACTGGATTCTCTTCTACTGCTACACAATTCTTTGTGAATACACATTGTCATCACGTTTCCTGCATCCACCTGATCTACATCCTAAGCTATTTCAACTGAAACCAAACTTATTTTAAATCTCTGTAGCCTCAGTCCCCAATCTGATAGAACTTCCTCACCTATGGAATGCAGTGCACCAAAACGAAAATATTAAATAACTCATAATGATCATATGCCACACATTGAATATTTAATGCAAAACCTAAATTTTCTTGTCTCTTGCAAAGCAGCAATTGGTACGTAGTACATCTAGCAGATTAGAAGGAAATACAAAACATCTTGTGGGTATTCAGATGTTATTGATCGGTATGACACAACTGCAGATTACCTATTGCAGAGACCATCTAGACCTGGTTTTTTAGCTATATGGTAATATACACGGAATACCAAAAATGGTAGTAATGTATACAACTTGAATGTCTTCTTTTGACAAAGTGACAAATTTGTAGTATAGATTTCTTATGAATGTACTAATATGCCCTAGGCAGATGGGCTCAATGTTATGAAATGGGCCATTTATGGCAATATGTTGACTCAGCACTGTGCCATGGCATTAACCAGGCATTGCTGTCTGCCTGCCTGTCAGCACCCAGATGATTACCAAAACCAAGAACACTTCAGCATGTGGTACATGTAACTTTTGCTTCCACGACATCAAAACAAACCCATCTAGGCATGAATAAATACCGGCTATCTGGCCGGGCTAGACGTGTCCAGCAGCGAGTGATAAAAGTTGTCATGCAGTCATCCTTACACGACTGCCTGCCAAGGAGGCACAGCCACCACTTGACGGGCCAGGGTTCAACCTGATGCCCTTATAGCCACCAAGTCACTTGTGTGCTCACCACCAGTCTGCACCATCCAGCCGCCGGTCTGGGGTTTGCTTCCTGTACGAACGCACTTTCACTTGCCACGGCTGTATGGGACTCATCATCCTGCACGCAGTGGGCATGTACTGCCAACTGCATCATTACCAATGCCACTCAGCTGCTGGATGTGATTGTGTATGACTTCAGGACATGTGATGCCTCAGGTGCAATGACAAGAGAATGGTCCAAGAAGACATGTTGAAACCTATCCTGAAATATTTTTACACAGGAAGAAGACACCGAAAGAAATGCACTGTCAAAAATTTTAGCTGCTAAGAAGCACTGCAAGTCTTTTTTAAGAAAAGCTGAAATTTGTCAAATTCTTAGCATGCCAGGCGACAGTAGAAATTGACACCCCTACTGGCACTGTAGAAACTGCGAATGCGCAACTAGGCGCACGCGCGCAACGCGCGCACACCTGAGCACGGCGATACACAGGAAACACGACACAATCAGATCATGATTTGTAGAGGACGTTTCAGGTTACCGTTCACTGAAAGTTTCTCTCACACTGCAGTACAAACTTACTATTCTCTCGAATTAGCCACCCCAGTAAAATCTATTACAAATTATCAGTTCCTTTTTCCAGTATTGGTAAGTATTGACAATACAGATAAAGCTGAATTAATATTTATTGTGCTTTCATAAGGAATGCCTGCTAATAGTACCTTTTTTTTCCTTCCAGTTTCACAGTAATGTTGAATCCAATTACCGTTCTCAATTTAGCAATGAATAAATATGAAGAACATGATTTCCAGTCAAAATCGCCTACTTCTCCTGAGTACGTACAAATGCATCATTTGTTAGTTGATTTCCCGGCCATTCATTTGAATGATACTGACATTTTGTTTGAAACTGTGGATACATAAACTCGAAGTAATTGTGACAATTCCATGAATTGTGGTTTGGGCAACATCAGTTGTGCCAGTAACAGTTCTGAAGAAGAAAAAAAAAACGCATTCTGCAACAGATTTCTGTGACAAAGGGAAGGCAGTGAAATATTGGTTAAATGAAGGAGGGAAAAAACACTAAGTTACGCAATGTGAAAGGCGTTTTCACTTCGTAAAATAGGAGTGTGACCTATATAAATGGAAGAATCAATTACATGCCTTAAGAAATATGCGCCAAACGGAAACCTGAAACCATATGAATGAAAAACTGTTTGAAAGATTTAGAACTGCTCTTAAGAGGCTATGCACCTTCACTGATGCAGATCTGCGAGACTGGGCCCTTCAAACTGCATCTGACATGAACATTGCTAATTTCCAGGCTAGGTCAGCCTGGCTACGCAGGTTCAAGAAATCGTACAGAATAGGAAGTCGCAAAATTACCAAGCTTACATCACGTAAACATGTAGAGCAGCTGCTAGTGATAGACAATGCTACAGAGAAATTCATTGCTGACGTAAAGACAAAACTTTTTGTTATCCCCACAACCAGTGTTTATAACACTGTTCAGTCAGGTTTCGTGGAAGAACTGCGTGCATACTGCAGTTTATCATGTTGCTGTTGTGGTCTTCAGTCCTGAGACTGGTATGATGCAGCTCTCCATGCTACTCTATCCTGTGCAAGCTTCTTCATCTCCCAGTACCTACTGAAACCTACATCCTTCTGAATCTGCTTAGTGTATTCATGTCTTGGTCTCCCTCTACGATTTTTACCCTCCACACTGCCCTCCAATACTAAATTGGTGATCCCCTGATGCCTCTAAACATGTCCTACCAACCAATCCCTTCTACTAGTCAAGTTGTGCCACAAACCGCTCTTCTTCCCAATTCTCATCAATACCTCCTCATTAGTTATGTGATCTACCCATCTAATCTTCAGCATTCTTCTGTAGCACCACATTTCAAAAGCTTCTATTCTCTTCTTGTCTAAACTATTTATCGTCCATGTTTCACTTCCATCCATGGCTACACTCCATACAAATTCTTTCAGAAACGACTTCCTGACATTTAAATCTATACTCGATGTTAACAAATTTCTCTTCTTCAGAAACGCTTTCCTTGCCATTTCCAGTCTACATTTTATATACTCTCTACTTCGATCATCAGTTATTTTGCTCCCCAAATAGCAAAACTCATGTACTACTTTAAGTATCTCATTTCCTAATCTAATTACCGCAGCACCACCCAATTTGATTTGACTACATTCCATTATCATCGTTTTGCTTTTGTTGATGTTCATCTTATGTCCTCCTTTCAAGACGCTTTCCGTTCCGTTCAACTGCTCTTCCAAGTCCTTTGCTGTCTCTGACAGAATTACAATGTCATTGGTGAACCTCAAAGTTTTTATTTCTTCTCCATGGATTTTAATACCTACTCCGAATTTTTCTTTTGTTTCCTTTACTGCTTGCTCAAAATACAGATTGAATAACATCGGGGAGAGGCTACAACCCTGTCTCACTCCCTTCCCAACCACTGCTTCCCTTTCATGTCCCCTCAACTCTTATAACTGCCATCTGGTTTCTGTAGAAGTTGTAAATAGCCTTTCGCTCCCTGTATTTTACCCCTGCCACCTTAAGAATTTGAAAGAGAGTAGTCCAGTCAACATTGTCAAAAGCTTTCTCTACATCGACAAATACTAGAAACGTAGGTTTGCCTTTCCTTAATCTATTTTCTAATATAAGTCTTAGTGTCAGTATTGCTTCACGTGTTCCAATATTTCCACGGAATCCAAACTGATCTTCCCCGAGGTCGGCTTCTACCAGTTTTTCCATTCGTCTGTAAGGAATTCACATTAGTATATTGCAGCTGTGACTTATTAAACTGATAGTTCGGTACTTTTCACATCTGTCAACACCTGCTTTCTTTGGGATTGGAATTATTATATTCTTCCTGAAGTCATATCGGGGTGAAAAATGCAATGATGCATTCATATATGATAATGCCATCAGTAAGTACAACTGGTTTACTGTTTCTGCAGCTGTATACATGTCTTCAAGAACTGCAGTGCAAATTAGGACCAAAAGTAAAAAATAGACTGCTTAGTTGCAAAAATCTTGTAATCGACATATCAAAATCTGGGAAAATGGGAAAGAATAATTTTCAACATTTCGTTCAATATGTTTTCCCACCAGCCGCGAAAACTAATTCATTGCTTTTGTTGGATTCATGGTCTGGACATAATGACGCCTCTGTTTTTGAGGAGGACGACGAAAAATCTGTAAATGTAAAGTGAATTCCACCTTGAACTACTGGTGTGATTCAACCTCTCAATAAAGAATATTTGACAGTGGAAAGCATTTTTCAGAAAATTATCAGACAACATAATTTCCAATACATCTCTCTCATTTCAGGTTTATCAGCTGTCTTGTGGTTTCCGGTGACTAGAGGGAGCAGCGTGGTGCTGGTGTGCCAGAAACTCACTCCCACCTTACTATTGAGTTTACGTAATGTTTTTCGCAGATCTTCCTTTCAGGATAGCCGGCTGCAATTGTCTGCCCAACTTCTTCTCCGAAGATAAGATGCTGTTTTGGAGGAATTTCTTATACTCTTACAATAACTCCGTAAACTCAGGATACTTTTAAACCAATCTCACTATATTTTCAGTTCCACAAACAAGACACCATATAAATGACTTATTTTTGGAAGCCCAACAATTACCAGTTCGACAGATACTCTTACGTACTTTATAACAAATACAACCGAGAAAGCTCTAGCAAGTCCACCATCTAGACCTCACGGATGTAAGTGAGTAAGTAAGTGTCTTCTTTACTTTAACAACTTTCAACTGTTCTCAATAATGACTGATGTAGCACCGTCATGGAGTATGTTGCGTTTGCTTCTTGTGTTGGGTGTGTAACTTCCGAGGCAAGCGCTGTCACTACCTGCCCATGCCGATCAACCGTCTGATACATGCCAGTCGCACACGCGCGCGCACACACGCACGCACGCACGCACGCACACACACACACACACACACACACACACACACACACACACACACACACACAATCGTGGCGCAGTAGACACTTCCACTTTCACACACTCATCTTTAAAATAACGTGTGTTCGAGACGGAAATACAAGTGTGTCTAGAATTCACTGCGAAATTCTTGAGGCACTGCAGTGGAACAGTATTCTTAAGCTCCACTAATTTGTGCATTACGAATTTTCTTTGCTGTGCTTTATGAATCTGATCAAGTACGTCTGGTATGCAACACAATTTGCAGATCAACAGCTGGGACCATTTCTGACTCCATCCCAGTTCTGTCTAAATAAAACTAATGATTACTGCCCTTTGTCCGATGTGCCTGGTGCAAGAAAAATGTTTGTTTTTGTCATTCAATAATAAACACTTCACATTTTTGTAATGACTATAGGGAATAAAAAAAAACTGAAACTTCCTGGCAGATTAAAACTGTGTGCCGGACCAAGACTCGAACTCGGGACCTTTGCATTTCGCGGACAAGTGCTCTACCATCTGAGCTACCCAAGCACAACTCATGCCCCGTACTCACAGCTTTACTCCTGCCAGTACCTCATCTCCTACCTTCCAAACCTCACAGAAGCCCTCCTGCGAAACTTGCAGAACTAGCACTCCTGGAAGAAAGGATATTGCGGAGACATGGTTTTGCCACAGCCTGGGGGACGTTTCCAGAATGAAATTTTCACTCTGCAGCAGAGTGTGCCCGTGAAATGCAAAGGAGTTCAAGTCTTGGTCCTGCACACAGTTTTAATCTGCCAGGAAGTTTCATGTCAGCGCACACTATGCTGCAGAGTGAAAATTTCATTCTGGAAACAGAACTGTTTGATAGTCAAAAGTACAACATTCAAACATTATTATAAGGAATGGCCTACAGGAATTATAACATGTAGTACTGCAAGATACATTTCATTTCAGCAAATAAGCCCTCATTGATGGAAGTCATCTGTGACATCAAACATTGCCATGATTTTATTTTCTCTGCCATCCACTTTTATCAGAATTACATGTGCAAGAACTGAACTGTCGATATGAAGTTACTCAAAAAAAAAAATGTTTGTATAGTTTAAGCCACGTTTCGAACAAAGCAAACAGGCTAACAAGCACGAGCAAAAGAAAATTCTGTCTGGTGTACCCAGTAGGCCTCTTGCAGATCTTTCAATTGGATGCCACTCCAGCTATTTACACCCTAACCTTCCCCAGTTACCTAATCGGAAAATGGAGACCTGCAGTTTAATGTAGAATCCGAACCACAAGTCTTTCGTGGCCACTCCACCATCTATGAGAAGTGAATGATCAGTTAAAAATCATAGTGAGAATGTTGTGGTCTGAACGGGATCTGATCCCCTGCTTTCCGGATCACAGAACGCGTGCTTTGCCACTAGACCATTTTTGTTTTAGAAAAAAAAAAATATATATATATATATAAAAAGATTTGCCCATTAGACCTTGCACGCATAGTGGAAACGCTAGCTGTGTCACCTCTTGAGACGATGCTCGACGTCGGTAATTAGTGCTCTGTATATAAATTTCCTCTCAATGGTAATGATAAGCCAGGGAAAAATGGCAGCCGACATACAAGGAAAATTTTGCACCAGTGCTAAAGAGAGATAGAGATGCAGTTCTGTGTAAAGTGCACAATCTCCACTCATGTCACGCTTCCATACGAATTGAGACACTTAAATTCTTCCTTCCCTGCGACATTTTGCATATTCTGTCAAGAACAGTGTGCTCGCCATGCAAAATAATCCTCACTGAATAGCAAAGTTTCGCATTGTGGCTCTAACAAGATAAATTTGTATGCTGAATATCAGCTCCTAAAACTAATAACATGCAATGTTTACTACGTAGTGTTCTCTTCCATTCCCTCTAGTATAAACTATTCTACCCATATACAAGTGAATGGTAGTGAATTTTCTGCAAATGCTCATTCCCCCATTTTCACTTCCATTCATAACATATTAAACCAGGCTTTAGATGCTTAAAATTGGTGTGTGTGAACTCCAGATAATTCCACTACGTGATGCTGCGTGATTCGCCGAATCATGCTCTAGGTGGGCAGGGCTGTACAAACCGCTGTTATAAGCTGTTCTTCGCGCAGCACAAATGTGTAACTTCAACATTTTTTTTTTTTTTTTTTTTTTTTACAAAATAGCTGCAGTGCCTCTTAACAGCTAAAATTTTGGCAGTGCATTTTTTTGTCGTCTTCTTCGTGTGTAAAAAATTTCAGCATAGGTTTCCACATATATTATTGGACCATTCCCTCGTGAGCTTCGCAATTGCCAGTGTCCTATTACAATGCTTTGCTGCCATGGGGTCAATGGGCTGAGACCCACCTTCCAGTTTTTGCAAGACGTGGGCTTGAGGTTGTAATAAATCAAAAAAGGGATTCTGCTACCTTTGACTGGCTTCTGATTCACCCTGATCCACTATCCTGCACCAGAGCATACCCACATGCTTTGCAAGTGGTGTCAGAAGTGCTGATGGAGACTACAATGGTGGTTTGATGTCTGCAGCAGCAAAGGGCAATGCAAGTAAGTAGCAACATGTATATTTGATAACCGCTCATGGGGTCCTTGGTATTTGTTGTTCCTGGATTGTCCTCTTCCAGCTGTCCTGTTTTTCATTATGTCCGCTGCGGATTAAGTTGTGATACCTGAACAGGCACAAGGGATGAACTAATAACACTAGTTGTGTGTACACGGTGTAACCTTCCAGCTTATGTGGTACCGCGCACCGAATCAGACAACAGGGTATGCTAGGTATGCTGTAAATAAGGGCATTATGCCAGGCAGTGCAAGGAAAGGCTCGATTGAGACAAGGAAGGCCATGGTTACCAGTAAAGTCTAGGTAAATGTAGATATTAGGTGACTGAAGGCGTAACTGTAATGAATATTATCATGTAAATTAGCGGTTTAATAGTTCTCGAAGGGTCTACCAAGAAGATACTTGGTCTGAAAGTCATAGAGTGCCTGAGTCATATGCAGAGCTTTTCTTTTTCTCTCCGTATCTGTGCCACACTCCTGCTTATTCTTATTTTCTAGTTAGTTAGTCATAAACTGTAGTACAATGCTGACAAAGAAAGTCAAACACAAATCACTGTCACAATAGTAACTTATGGTATGGGTTTTTTGAGTTCATATCATACAACACTGGCTCAAAGCAATGTGGCAAAGTGCTGAAATGTCCCAGATGTGAGATAGGTCACTGGCCATGACATCGCTGTTACATTGCTCCAGGTTCTTTGAAATTAAGTGGGCACAATACCAAAAAATGTACCCAAGATAACTGCCCAAATCAGTGTCAACATGATAGGAGAATGTATCAGTATCAGGGGGTGATCTTGAGGAGAAAGTCTTATAGGGCACTAGCGAATCCCATAATACTTTTCAATTGCTAAATATGTATGTGGATCGCATGTACACCCCAATCTGTGATATCCGTGTGAATTGTGTCAGGATGCAAATTTCTGCCTCTTATTGCAACTTCGCACACTTTGAAGGTACAGAAATTGAAATTATATAAAATATCACATAGAATAGGAATTAAAAAGGCTCCTTTGGCTTAGCTTTTGAATTTTACTGCTTTAAGTTCTTTAAAAAATTTTTACACAATAGAATTACAAAGCTTCAGGATATTTTTCATTTTTGTATACTGTGTGGTAAGAGAACAAACTGGTTTTCTGAACAACTAGTTTGCGAAAGGGTAACATACAACTGACCATGTGAATGATCATAAACCAGTTCCAATGTATCTGAATGTCTGATACAGAGGCTTCTTTATCATTACTGCCAACGAGACAATGATCTGCTTAAACTGAATGGGTACATTGGTTGGAATATGAGAGAAACCTCTCCCGCTGTTGGATCTATGAGGACAGCAGTTTCAATGACATAATTTCGCGTAGTTTTAATCTGCGAATGGGTAGCATTACAAAGTTTTGGATGATTCAGATTGCATATCAGTAGTCTTAATGTAAGCTGATAAGCCGTAAACATAACTTTATTAATAAACAGGTTTTCTGTTAAAAGCAACTGCCAGGAAGAAAACAGGACATTCTTGTGTATATAATTTTCATTTAAATTTACATACATGGAAAAGCAATATATATGGGAGAAACAATTTGTCCAACCGCTTTCATCTTATGCTATCGTAGTTAAAACTGACTGTGTGGAAGCAAACAAAGCTGCACATTTTCATGGCACAGCATAGCACGACATTTTTTTCTTGCAGTCATTTTGGATAGAAAAGCTGTACATCGCAGTTCAAAAAATATACAGCTTATGTCCTTCCATAGGTTTATTACAATATTGCATAAAAATCTGAAGTATATCGGTCAAGAACTTTCTGAAATTTTTGCTAACAATGTTTGCTTTTCATAGGCAAAGAAGATGAGCGATATGTTGTTAAAGCTAAGGATAACACATGGAAAATGGTGAGTGCAAGAGTGCGTAATGTTAGTAGGAGTACCATTGTATGATGGCTCCCAAGGTTCCCACAACACTATTCCTCTGAGATGGTTTAACACAGCTGCCAACACTGATTGAATCAGACTTAAGGACGTCTCAGCAGACAGCTTGGAGAGTGCTGCAGGAAGCAGCAAGTGACCATGAAAAGCAGCAACTTAGAAGGGGACTGTATGAACTTTTCCCTCATTGATCTGACTCATATTGACAGTGAGTGTAGGGCAAGACTAGGAATTCAACACGAGGCTGAAATTGACTGTAGAAACATGGAAAACAATAATTTTTAGGACACAGAGCACATGTAATGAATGCAGAATTTTGCCTATGAATGGTTTTTTCAGTGTGTCAAACTGCCAGACAAAGTTTGTTTACACTCATAAACAGCTCTGGGTCATATATAATTTTGCAGTGTACCATGCAAATCAAAGCATATCACCAAATATTAACGCAGACAACTGATGGTGTACGATTGATTGAATTTTTACACAATATTCTCTAGATGCTCTGTCTCCACTCTAATTGATAATGCATATACAATTTTGTATTTGTATTAGAAGATTCTCCAATTGCCCGTAAAAATAAACATTGCAAGGCTGCACCAGCAGAGTACATTATGGAGGAATTTCTTTAATACTGAACATTGGCCGACCCCCTCCATCCTGGGAAGTTTCACTGTATAAACCCAGATTAATCTGCCTGAACTGAAGAGCAAAATAAATGGTTCTTCCCTGACATATGGACTCAAGGTATCTGTTAAAAGATCCTTGTTTAAGCTGTTTTGAGTTTGCTGAACTTTAAGGATGATATTGTAACATTTTTGTATTTGCTTGCATTGTCATTGACTTAGTCCGAATGAGGTCAGTGGTCTCTTGCAAGCAAACAAAAACTGTTGGTAGTAATTTTCCAGATAAGGTGACAGAATACTGTGCAATCCTCAAATATGTCACCTTATGCATATCCTTTCACTGCACAAGAACTACCTTTTTTCCTCATATAGCGAGAATTTGGTCATAAATTGACTGATATTGGCACCCTAGAACAAATATAGTTTACAAATTAGTGTTTTATAGTCTGTAAAAGTTCTATTGCAATTGATATGAATGAATGGGTTCTTTTTTCTGTAATAGCAGTTTGATCAATGTTAAAAATAAAAGCCTTGTCTGGATTAGGAAATTTGCTGCAGCATCAAAGACCTCCTGCTGTGAAGTATTTTCACTCTCGATGCTTTCTTTTGAAGAACATGACACAAGAGTCTGAAGTTTTAAATTTCAAATCAGGAAATTTGCTAGCAGCAGCAAGAAACCACTGCTGCAAGTTTCTCACTTACCTGATGATCACATTCCCAAGCTCCTATGAAATGATCATAGGTCCACAAAACAATTGTTTTAAGTGGTTCATTCTTCATTTCACATTATTTTATATGTTCTTCCAATCTTTTCCAATTAGTAACGCTTTTGAGCTGTGACACTCCTTCTATGAAGAATGGCCAAACTCCATCCTGGATGCTCTCTCATTAGATTAATGATCCTCCTATTGTAATCCAGAAGAATATAATTGCTGTCCATCTTTCCTTTCTTCTCAAAAGGCTCGTAATCATCCGATTAAGATGAAGTAATTTCTTTACTTTCTTCAAACAGTCATCCTTCATATATTTCCCAGTGGGCAATTAGTTCATCTTGTATCACAAGTTGTTTCTCTACTAGCATTTTAAAAGTGTTGCGAAATATTGCTTCTCCAATTTCATGAGTTCTTGAAGATGCAATGAAGGTGCTTTGGAGAAAGATCTGTTCACTATGCACATGTGTTGTTTTTAAAAATTGCACTTTTTAAAATTCCCTGTAAAGCAATTCGTCTTCAGAATCAAGTTCACATTCTCTTATTGTTAAAGACAACGTATATCACCAAATTTGCTCATAAAATCGAGATATCTTAGAGCATTAGCAAGTATCTACCTCAAGTGCTAACTAATGAATGAAGGATTGTCTGGGTTTGTGAACACTGTTCCCTTTCTCGTTCCACCAACTGGAAGTCTCTTGTGCACATATAGCTGTTTCTGGTGAGGGGGTCATAAACTACCTGCAGGAATACTGGGAAATTAGGTTTGTATAGTGAGTGGTATTGTATCTGAACATATACAGGGAAAATGGGCTAATGGAGGGTCGAAAACAATTGGTTCACAGTTTGTCATCGTGTAGCAGCAAGGACACAGAGAAAATTGGCTCACAGTGAAACGGAAAGTTTCTGCAGCAACTTGGTTATAATAAGAAACTACTTCCAAACTTTTACACAAAAATCCAATTTTTCAATGTAAAGTCTATGAAAATAATAAATGATTCATTACATATTGATAATTTATGCAGTCATAATTAATCTGTCATTACAATTATAAAGAAATTAAAAAAAAAGTACCGGCAGCGAGATTCTATCCCAAGATCTTACACTTTTGAAACTAAGTACATACTCACCTGGTTGTGGACACACTGAATACTAATGATCATACAAAGAATATAAACATGCCTAAAATTTTCAAACTCAATTTACTCAAAAATGGTTGAGAGTTGTCTCTTCCTATTTACATATACTGAAGTCCTAGTCGTGCCCTACACATCCTGTCAATGCAAATCAAACGGGTGTGAAGAAGGTTGTACAATCCCACCGTTAGGCACATGCAGTATAAGCGTAACAACACATCTCTACTTGTTCTCAGGACTAGTGATAGTTTTCAGGAACAGTAAGTGACTGGTACCATATAAACTGTAGAGGGATTTCAAATGTGTCCAAGTATCTTTCATACTTGTTAAAGTGTCACAGGTGGACTCTTATAGATGTGAGCCGAAGAATAACCAGACGTGTCTCTGAATAACTGTAAAGAATTGACAAGTTTCAGGCGCAGCAAAAGATAAAGTTTGGCAGGCTGAATTCTTTGACGAGGTGAGGGGTATAAGAACATGAGCATAGGCAAATGAGCTACCTGTCAAAGTGGGCCACTTATGGCAATATGCTGACCCACTGTTCTACCCTGGCATTCACCAGGCATTGCTGTCCTCCACCTGCTGGTCAGTGCCTGGATGATTACTAAAACCAGGGACACACTGGTATGTGGATCATCACTTCTGCAATCACTATTATGCAACAAACCCATTGTGGTGCTAATAAATGCTGGGATGTGGCCATGCTGGACACATGTTGAGCAGCGAGTCATCGATTATCATAGTGTTGGCCTTTAATGTGAGGTCACAGACATTCTGCCCTCATCATGAAAGGACCACCTGCATAATGAGTCCAGCCAGTACCTAATTGTCAAAGTGAGGCCCTCGTAGCCACGAGCCACAGGGGCATTCACCAGTGCCAGTTGCCTGTCTGGGGGTCACTCCTTTGATGCCTGTCCTATCACTTGCCACGGTTGGGCAGGACTCAGTGCCTCACACTCAGTGGGCTGTAATGCCACATCAGCCCTGACAGAGCACAGCTGCTGGCTGAAATTGCCTACAGTGCAAGATTGCACCACACCTGGACTGCACTGAGCACAGCAGTTGGCTAGTGTCCTACTACAATGCTTCAATGCCACTGTATTCGTGGATCGAAGCCCACCTTCCAGCTGATGCCAGACGAGGTCTTGCAATAAATCAATAAAGCGATTCTGCTAAATTGAAGAGGCTGCTTACTTACTCTGACCCACTATCCTCTACCAGAAAATACTGATACCCTCTACAAGGTGTGTACTACTGAACATGGTGTGTGGTTAGTTGTGTACAGTAAGGCTAATGACAAGGGCAGAGTAGAGAGGTGGTGATGTAGTGGGCAGGGTGCTGGAAGGCAGGATTCTGTGGAGATCTCTCGTTCAAGGCAGAGCATAACGACAACACAATGTCACTTCAGAGCTTGTATGTTTCTGTACATATGTCATGTATAAATAATCAAGGGTCTGTGCAACTGATTTAACACAGTTGTAATAATAAGTAAATGGGATGAAATTAGTCCATAAAGCTGTTACTTGCAAGAAGATGATAACCTAAGTATGTTCATATATTTATTTTGTATTTTTATTATTTATCTGAGGCCAGTGAATCGAGTTAAACAGTACAAATCTCTGTCATAGCAGGTGCTGCATGTACCTACCAATGCCATATGGAGGGCAAAGGAGGCCCTCAAAACACTCCTGATTACTTCCAAGGGTGTGCAAAACAGGATATGATGTTTGTACTCATGTCTTTACTAAAGGTTTGTCAATGTTAAGAAACAGACAAATTACTTTATTCAATGAAAGTCAGAAGAATAAGGAAACACTAAATCTCTATTAATGTGAATGATACTCCCAAAAAATAGTAAAGTGAAGATGCAGCAATTGGAGAGTGAAAAAAAGAAAGACAACAACATTAGATTCGTTGGTTTTGAAATTTTGGAAAGGAAAAGTGATATACTGACAAGTTAATACTCATAATTTTAGTTTTGATTCTGATGCTTGGAATCTCATTCTATGCTCTCTCTGGGAAGGCCAATCAATATGAAGTGCAGTGTGTAATATGAGAGAACATAGCAGAATATTTTCTTAAACTTTCATATTTGTCCTCCACTGTCTTTCGCACTTTAGAACTAGAGTTCCTGTTATTGTTCTTGGTCCACCTTTTGATTTACACATGACTGTACTCACAGATAAAAAGCCTCTTCTTAGTTAGTTGACACAAAATGGCCAGTTCTTAAAGCACAGTCCTTCCTGAGGAAGAGACTGTAGAGCTTCTAGAGGAATATTTATGTGAATATGAGACGATGATTTTGAAGACAATGATTTTGATGGTGACATGATTCATTTGCCAACAATTTGAGTGAAGTGGCGATGGAAACAGTCCACCCTTCGAGCTTCAAAAAATATCACAATGAAAAGTTTTGTATTGTACTGCTTACATAAATACATTTGAATGGAGACACACTTTTTATTTTAATGTATACCCAAATTGTTGGTCAGAGGTCTCACGTTTTCCACAAAGAGACTCGCACAAATATCTGTGGAGTGCTAACTGCTCAGGTGGTAGCAATTTAAATAAAAGTGATGGAGACACCCTGCGTCAGCATTACAGAATGCTAAGGGTTAAAACTGCCTCTCGTTTGAATATATTATCTTCTGACTTGTATCCTTGCCTGTGCCTAATCCCCAGCAGATCACATGACGCTTCACACACTGTTTTCATCTTATAGAACAATGGCAATTTTTTTTTTTTTTTTTTTGCAAAAACTTAAATTGATATGCTCAAGAATTCTACAGTACAATTCTATATATTCATTTAGTGCTCACAGCATCAACCCAAAGTTAAGTGGTCTCATGATTCTAAGCATTTTTAAACCAGCCAACTCAGAAATGTGTGAATTACTTACTGTACTTCACATGTAAGATTATAAATGAAACTTAAAAGGAACTCACAGCATATACGCCGCCTTTGTGTGCTGGGGAGCCAATTTCACCAACGAGGTCAGCAGATGCACCATCATACAGAAACACCTTACCATCAAAGCCTGCTGATGCAAAATGATTCCCACTGGGTGAGTACCTAACTGCCTGAACAAATTTACTGTGTTCCTGAAACACACAAAATACATAGCTATCATTTCACATCTCATATGGAAAAAGTTTTTGCATTATTTTTGACATGCTTCATAAACATAATAATAATAATGTGTTCCTATTATCAAAAAAGCAAAGCTGAACTATAACACTAATAATTTTTGACATTATTGTGGAACAACAGCAATAGTACTTAGAAAAAGAGTTACAAGCTTGTCATACAATCCATAACAAACATTTTAGATGACACAATGTTCATGTCATTGGAAGTTAAAAATCTTTACACAAATATTCCCAGCAGAGAGACAACTGATATCATTAGAGCTAACTTGGTGAAACATATAAGGATGAATACCAGTGAACTAGTAGAATTTGTAGCATTTACTTAAAACTGTGTTACCATACATCTTGACTGCAGTTTTTTCAGTAGCGGGATATTCTTTCAAAAAGACGGGCTGGTATAGGTATTCCCTCGCTCACTGGGAAAGTAGAGGATATATTCATAAACTACAACAACTGTGAATTGTTTGAAAAAAAACCTGGAAATTAGGGCCAAAACTATATTTTATGAAAGATGCCTTGATGATACTATACTACTTTGTAGGGGCACTAAAAATGAAATCAATAATGTTGCACAAATGTTAAGCAGTATTCTTCTTGAGATGCAATTCATCGTCAAATATGAAGACTAATTAATTAATTTCCTGGACTTGACAATTATAAATAATAAAGACAAGCATCAGTATGGTACATTTAGAGAACCTAAAACCACAGCTGCAGTTATTAATGCAAAAGAAATTGAAAAGAAAATCCTAATTTTGAAACAAATTGCAAGTGCCAATGACTACAATACTGGATAAGTAGATGATGTTCTAAATAAGGCAAAATGGGGACTGGTAAATATTTCAACCATAGAAATACCCGGTTTCATCAGTGTAACATAAACGGGTTCAAAGATGATAATGTACAGATAAACATGATAACACAAAGACAGTCATCTCAACCAATGAAACCGGTGTTTATGATAGCAAGTACAAAGATTGTGATTACATGATGCAGTGGTGCATCGTTCTTGACAACTGAGAGTTGGGCATTGTCATGGATTTCATCTCATGGATATCAGTAGTTGTGTCAGTTTGGCCCCTTAAACACCTTCAAGTCTTTCTTATGATCAGATGTGTGAGTTGCTTTCTACCAAGCACTGTACATGCACTCACATTATTGCTGTTCATGTGGAGTTTTACCGTTGCCAAAAGTGGCCAAAAAAGCCATACAGGGCATGGGCAGCAAAACTACATGTATTTAGCCAGCATTCTAATTTTGTGACAAATATTCATAAGGAATCCTAAGCCGATCAAATTGTTTGTGATGCAATAATACATTTTGCTCCTGATAGAGAAGTTCGAGAACGAGCTCTACAGTGTGAAAATCTTATGGTTGCGGAAGTATTGAACATTTGAAGTTTCATGTGCTGTAGGTGGTCCGAAGTTTCAGAAATCAGTTTCTCTCACCCTTCCCAGCCATCAGTCATTTCACAAGCGAATATAGACATTACTGCAACAGTCCAGCAGATGTATCAGTGTCATATAGGTAATCATCGTTTGCCTTCAAGCCCATACTGCTTCATTCAACACGAACAGACCATGCATGGCAAGCACTGGGCAATGTGGAACAGGTGCCATATGAAAGGACATTGTTTCCGTATCCAACTCCTTTCCAAACATGAGTGAGGATGAAACAAACATGGATGCATACAGCAGTGACAGTGCCTCAAAGTAAGTCATACATTGAAGTATGTGTGTGTTTAACAAACCGCTGAACACAAGTAGAGACAGGTGCAGCAGCAAAATTATTGAATTCTCAGACTTAAGAGGATTTGGGTTCTCCCCCTCTGATTCTAGTGTCATGGAGGCTGGTGAGTTATAAGAAACAACAGATTCTCATTCTTGGCCAGTTTTCTGCACCTGTCTCTTAAAAGGCTATGATTCGTTCATTAACATTCCTACTTGTAGACAACGCTTACACTGAAAATCTGTTTGGTTTGGATTCTCCATCAATGATGAAGTGCATTTCGTTTCTGATATACACTCCTGGAAATTGAAATAAGAACACCGTGAATTCATTGTCCCAGGAAGGGGAAACTTTATTGACACATTCCTGGGGTCAGATACATCACATGATCACACTGACAGAACCACAGGCACATAGAGACAGGCAACAGAGCATGCACAATGTCGGCACTAGTACAGTGTATATCCACCTTTCGCAGCAATGCAGGCTGCTATTCTCCCATGGAGACGATCGTAGAGATGCTGGATGTAGTCCTGTGGAACGGCTTGCCATGCCATTTCCACCTGGCGCCTCAGTTGGACCAGCGTTCGTGCTGGACGTGCAGACCGAGTGAGACGACGCTTCATCCAGTCCCAAACATGCTCAATGGGGGACAGATCCGGAGATCTTGCTGGCCAGGGTAGTTGACTTACACCTTCTAGAGCACGTTGGGTGGCACGGGATACATGCGGACGTGCATTGTCCTGTTGGAACAGCAAGTTCCCTTGCCGGTCTAGGAATGGTAGAACGATGGGTTCGATGACGGTTTGGATGTACCGTGCACTATTCAGTGTCCCCTCGACGATCACCAGTGGTGTACGGCCAGTGTAGGAGATCGCTCCCCACACCATGATGCCGGGTGTTGGCCCTGTGTGCCTCGGTCGTATGCAGTCCTGATTGTGGCGCTCACCTGCACGGCGCCAAACACGCATACGACCATCATTGGCACCAAGGCAGAAGCGACTCTCATCGCTGAAGACAACACGTCTCCATTCGTCCCTCCATTCACGCCTGTCGCGACACCACTGGAGGCGGGCTGCACGATGTTGGGGCGTGAGCGGAAGACGGCCTAACGGTGTGCGGGACCGTAGCCCAGCGTCATGGAGACGGTTGCGAATGGTCCTCGCCGATACCCCAGGAGCAACAGTGTCCCTAATTTGCTGGGAAGTGGCGGTGCGGTCCCCTACGGCACTGCGTAGGATCCTACGGTCTTGGCGTGCATCCGTGCGTCGCTGCGGTCCGGTCCCAGGTCGACGGGCACGTGCACCTTCCGCCGACCACTGGCGACAACATCGATGTACTGTGGAGACCTCACGCCCCACGTGTTGAGCAATTCGGCGGTACGTCCACCCGGCCTCCCGCATGCCCACTATACGCCCTCGCTCAAACTCCGTCAACTGCACATACGGTTCACGTCCACACTGTCGCGGCATGCTACCAGTGTTAAAGACTGCGATGGAGCTCCATATGCCACGGCAAACTGGCTGACACTGACGGCGGCGGTGCACAAATGCTGCGCAGCTAGCGCCATTTGACGGCCAACACCGCGGTTCCTGGTGTGTCCGCTGTGCCGTGCGTGTGATCATTGCTTGTACAGCCCTCTCGCAGTGTCCGGAGCAAGTATGGTGGGTCTGACACACCGGTGTCAATGTGTTCTTTTTTCCATTTCCAGGAGTGTAGTTCCATATCAACAGTTAGATGCCCTCTGTGCATAATTTTCCTCTCTTTTCTCCCCAGAACTGTGTTGTGCAACAGATTTAAGGCTCATATTATGATGAAACAGACTGTCCGCCCCTGCTTTTTCCGCGTCTGCTCAGTATTGGTAACTTAAAAACAGTCAGTCATTGCTATCTATCTTTTGCTACACCCTGACGAGCTGTTAGCAAAATTGTCAGGGGCCATTATTTTTCAGAGACTGATTTGGCGGAGGCATATTTACAGCTGCCACTCGATGAGGAATCTAAACACCTTCTAGTTATCGATACCCCATTTGGGCTTTATCAATACCAGTGTTTGTCGTTTGACATACTGTATCAGAACCAGGTGCGCTCAACTTTTTAGATGACAGTAGCATCTGGCGCCTCTACAGATGAACATTTGTAGAACCTTCATGCACTATTTTCAGTTTTACAGTCTGCTGGGCTAAAATGTCATTTGGACAAGACACAGCTTTTTCAACCATACATTATTTATTTGGGTTCTGAAGTGTTGCGTGCTGCCATTAAACCACCGCACAGGCATACTGACGCTGTGGCCACACCCCCATGTCCATCAAGGAATTACAGGTCTTTTAAGGCAAAATTGCATAATACCACAAATTCATACCAGATGCTGCTACTGTAGCAGAAACCACTCCATGCATTATTATGTACAAATGTTCCTTTCCACTGTCCCCGGCTTATGACCGGGCAGTCAAGTTGTTGAAATCTAAGCTGCAGTCACCCCTTGTTCGGTCACTTTTCAGCCAGGCCAGCACCTCTTGTTAGCAACGGATGTGTCTCAGTTTAGCCTTGACGTCATCCTTGGTCATAAGTTTGGGGAGTGGTTCTGAACACCCTAATGCATATGCCTTTAAATCCCTTAATTCAGTGTAACAGCTAAATTATCACCTGGAGAAAGAGTCTTCGGCGATGGTGTATGATCTAAAAAAATTTCATGTTTTTCTAGACGGGTCTAAGTTTAACCTAATCACAGACCACAAAACTACTAGGTATCTCTTTTTAACCATTTGGCTTCCTAGCCACATATCGCTTACAGCAGTAGGCACTTTTCCTATCATGAGATAAATTTTCAACCTACAGCACTACATGTAAATGCTGACCCCTTATCGCATTTGCCGACTGGTCGGGCTCCAGAGTTTGATAAAGAGGAATTACTTTGCTTTCTTTGAGGCACGGAAACATAAAATGTTGTTGATGGTTTTCCTATTACTAGCACTAAAATTGCACCTGCAGATTCTGTTTTAAGTAAAGTTGTTTCTTTTGTGCAACATGGATGGCTGGACAAATTTCCGGCCTATAGCGTCCCCAGTGCCATATTACGAAAAGACTTAAAAACAATATTTATGAAGAAAAGACATTCATAAATTGAATAATATTTTTTTTTTCATGTAGCCGTAAAACAATAATTTCTCTGTCGAGAAATGCAAATAAATATAACAAAGTGATCTAAAGAGACAAGATACATATTATTGTGCACTTTTAATTTGTAAGAGGTGATCCCGATTTCATGTCCGCCTTCCTCGAATTAACCTGCATTCAAGTAATTTACAGTTCAACAATCGCAGCAGCCGATGCAGCCAACAACGCCATTACGTGGCGATATTAACTTATGAAAAATTAGCGGAAGCGGAAAACTCGCCTGCTATTAACATAGTATTAATTTTTCTCCACAGCCGCCCGACGTTGCAGAAAATACTTAGCTTTAAGATTCTTATTTTCAGTACCATAGCCGAGACCCAGAGCCAGGACTCCGACTACAATACAATGGTTAACAGAGGTAAGAAAAAATACTCTCGCGTGTGTGTGGGTCGCAATTGTAATTAATAACTAAAGATCTTTTGCTTTAAAGTGAATTGACTAGCCGAGGAAATTAATATGAAAAGTTTATTACATTGTTCAGCTTGTATGCTCATGTTTTAAGATGCAGCAAGTCTAACATTCATTAACGTAACAAATAATTTGAGATTAATATTGTTAAAAAGGAGAACTTCAGGAAAGCATTTAATCGTAAAATCAAAATTAAATGGAATATCATTTTTATTAAGGCCCACCACGTAAGTCGGCAACAATCAAATAATAATAATAACAATAATAATATATTAAATTACGACGGACGCAAGATTGGCGCCGCAACTTTGGGGCCCGATTAATATGATTCTATTGTACTGAATGTAATTATTTATGTGTCTAACTGTTGTAAAATATTAATGCTTATATGAATTCTTTTACATGTACAACAACAAAACCACACCCTGAGGAGATCTGGAGAAGAAAAAGTGTAGAAAAGAAAAGGGATTACGATAAAGAAAAATAAAGGTAAGGCCTATTGTGCAAGCATCCTGTGTAGCTCTGTGCGCAATATCGAACCCATATGCACATGAGATACCTTCGGTGTTTTGTGTATTTATGTGTTTATTTTTGGTGTGGATAATTATTCGTGTGTGTATCAGTGTTAAAGATTTGTCAGTGGCTTAAAGTGAATTTAGTATGGGTAAGATAGGACAACCTAAAGCATCCGTACTAGAAGAACAAAATTCTGTTAATATGGAAAGTGAGGATCATTTGCAAAACGTAAACGAATCCCAAGCCACCGCCTCCGGTAACATAATTTCCGGAGCGGAGGGCGAGGATCTATGGACTGTGAATGACGCTCCACAGCAGAATGGGAATAGAGTAAAAACTCCACTGCCTGGGCAGGGGGGCCAATCGAGTGCTAGATTAAGCGGGACACCAGTATGCTCACCAATTGCAGACCCATTTGCAGAATTTCTGCACAGGTTAGAAGAAAGAGATAGGGAGAGAGATCAAAAACTGGCTCAGATGCTACATGAGCAGGAGAAAAAATTAACGCAAATGATACATGACCAAGGGAAAGAATTTATGCAAAAGCTCAGTGAGCAAGAGCAGCGCAGTGAAGCGAAACTAGACCGTATACAAAGCGAACTTGCCGAGATGCAGGACGCGTGCAAAGAAATACCCGATCTTGTGCAAAGCTTAGCCGGCGAGATGCAAAAACTACAGATATCGCAGGCTAGGCTTGAAGACAATGTCCAAACTTTAACCAACCGCGTGGATAATGTGGAGATAGATACACGGAAAAGTATTGATACATATTTGGAAATGCAAGCTCAAAAAGTCGACATAGAATTCAATGAATGGCTAGAAGTAAAGGATCGCGAGATATCTGCAAAGATTGAAAGCGACGTAAAAACAGCTGTAGAACAAGCGACTGCGGCCGCGAGTGTAAATATTGACGCTAGCGCTGCCGCACTACACGCCGAATTAACACAGATCAAGTGCCGCGTGACAGTGGAGTTGCCAAATTGGCAACAGGAGGTCGCGCAGAGACTGTCTGCATTGGAAAGCAATATAAACAGTGGCGGACAGATAATGAATCCGACTCCGCGTACTGATTACTATAATAACGCTGACGGTAGGCAGGGTGCGAGTGCACAACCGCAACCTAATGCGAATTATGAGCACGAACAACATGTGATACCGTGCTGCGCACATCACGAAGTAATGAATGTCCCAGAATGTAGCAATCAGATGTGCAAAAAAGAGGACAATGTAATAAAACACAGGACATTCCAACCCTTCAATAGCGAAAAACGAAATGTCCACCCTGTGGTATTTATTAAGAGCTTCAGGAATGTGTTTCCCAGGACATGGACGGAAAGACAAAGAATACAGTTCGTGGTCTCCTTTATTCAAGGTGACGCGGCACTGTGGGCCACCGACATGTCCGAAAAATATCTAACGATGCAACAGTTTGAAGGTACATTCTTGCAAAAATTCTGGTCCGATAGAGTCCAAGAAAGACTACGAAAGGAGTTGTACAGTCCAGAAATGTACAATACTAAGATGGGAACGTTACGCAAATATTTCGAAAAGTATATAAACAAAACCAGGTACTGGGACGAGCCAATGTCCGATCGTGATATAATCAGATTAATAAAAATGAAGTTGCCCAGTGAAATTAAAAGATATTTCATCAATGTGCCGGAATACGATATAGAACAATTCATGGAAATAGTGGATTCTGTTGACTTATTGATCGAAGATATGAAAACCGAAAACAAGTGGAACCATGCAGGTTGTAATCAACAAAAAGCCGATTACAATAGCAGCCACAGTAACGGTAGTAACTTAGTACCAAATGGTAACGGGAATAGGCAAGAGCACCGGCAACAGAATCGAGGCACAAACAGTGGCAACGGTTATGACGGCAACGGTTATAATCATCAAAATCGAAAGAGACATCATGATGGACGCATGAGTAATGGATATAATGGTAACGGCAATCCGCAATGGCGGAATAACCGAAACCAGTGGCGTGGTCGTAACGAACCGACACCACAGTGGCAACAAAACACAGCGCCACAATGGAACGCCAACCCAGGTCCATCACAGGGCATGTCAGGAAGTTACAACCGACCACCGCAAAACCAGAGCCATACACAATATCAAAATACACCATCGGGGAGGCAGGGCGGCCAACCCAACAGTAGTAACAACAACAACCAGAACCACAATGTGAGGTTAGTGGAAGTGACAGACAACTGTCAACCCACTAATGCTCATCCGTTAAACTAAAGACAGCCACAATACGCTCTCCATTGTTGGCTGCAGGATGGTGTAGTGAGGGCACATTCACAGATGACAGCCATAAACTTTGTATGCTGAGATACAATGAGGGAATAAAAATAGAAAAGGAACTTGTAGACATACCGCAGAAATGTAACCGAACCGACAAAAGTGTTGTGCAGGCTATATTGCAAGCAGATATGTATGGAGCACCAATACACATAATAGTCGATACCGGTGCGTCAACCAATGTCATGATCGCAAATTTTTACAAGTACTTGAGTCAAAATAATAGAATACCAGTATTGCCAGTGAAGAATTGTTGTGTTACAGGTGCAATAGGTGCACAATCTCATAACATAAAGCACCAGGTGCAAGTCGAGTTTACGGTAGGAAATGAAGCAATGAAAAGCTCGTTCCTAGTAGTTAAAGGATTAGGTGTTGCTTGCATCCTGGGGATGGAATTTTTACGCCAGAGGGACGCAAAAATCGACCTCTTGTGCGGGGAAGTAAGCCTTATGAATGAGGATAGACGTGTAATTTTGCCATTGTTGAGGACACGGGAAGTGCACGGTAAATACTGCCGGAACTTTCAGTCGAGATTCGAAGGAATACAGGTAATGAATTTATATTCTGACTTAAGTACAAGACAAGCATATTATAAAGAATTTATTACTGAAGATAAAGAAGAAAAAAGGAAACTGATAGCCATGAAAGTCAGGGAGTCAGAACATTTGACTGAAGCACAACAAAACGAATTGACTCAGCTACTTACAGATTATGAGAATGTGTTTTCAGAAAAACCCGGTGTTATCGAGGGCTACACCTATAACATCGAAGTGGTACCTCACGATACTTTCTGTCATGCAAACTACACCATCCCGTGGTCAAAGGAGGCGGCAATTACGAAGGAAACAAGAAAAATACTCTCGCGCGCGTGTGTGGGTCGCAATTTTAATTAATAACTAAAGATCTTTTGCTTTAAAGTGAACTGACTAGCCGAGGATATTAATATGTAAAGTTTATTACATTGTTCAGCTTGTATGCTCATGTTTTAAGATGCAGCGAGTCTAACATTCATTAACGTAACAAATAATTTGAGATTAATATTGTTAAAAAGGAGAACTTCAGGAAAGCATTTAATCATAAAATCAAAATATAATGAAATATCATTTTTATTAAGGCCCACCACGTAAGTCGGCAACAATCAAAAAAAAAATAATAACAACAACAATAATATATTAAATTACGACGGCCGACGGACGCGAGAGGCCCATGCTTCTGATCATCTGAGAAATTATTTTACATTACAAAACTGTCTTTCTGTTTGGGACAGAGTGCTGCTGTTAGCTACAATGGACACCACTCCTCGGGTTGTAGTCTCATCTGCCCTTTGGAGTGAGGTTATGCATTTACTGCATGTGGACCACTGGAGTGTGTCACAGACATGAGAGCTAGTTTTTTGGCCAAGCATTGACTGGGAAATAGTGTGAGTTGTTGCAGCCTATCACCACAGTGTGCCATCCATAAGGCAGTTCTCCGTGCTTTTTTTTTTTTTTTTTTTTTTTTTCCACCGCGGCCAGATCCACTGCAGCGTTGGGAACAAATTCAAGTAATTTTTGTGGGACCTTCTTTGAATTTCTACTGGTTTGTTGTAATTATGCTTATTCCCAGGTTCTGTATGTGGTGTGTTGTCTGTCTACTTCTGCAGTGCCAACAATTTCTCCTTTGTCAAAAATTTTTGCAATGGAAGGTCTTCCCTATACATTAGTTACCGACAATAGCTCCCATTTCATATCTCACGAATTTGAAGATTTTTGTACAAAAAGTGGCGTTCATAATCTCACGGCTCCTCCTTTCCACCATCAAATGAAAGGGCAAGTAAAACGACTAGTACGAACATTTAAGACACAGAAGAAAAAAAAAAACATGTTTTGGATGTATCACCGGACGGAGCTCTTGACAGATTCCTCAGTTCCTATAGATTCACCCCTGTCCGTGATAACGAGTCTGGTAGAGTTATGGCATGGTTGTCAGCCACGGATTCTGCTATACCTGCCTCAGCCGACAGCATGACATCCCACTGCATTGGCGCCACAATGCTTCCAGCTTGGCACAGCTGTTTGGGCTCACAGGTTTGGCATCTGGCCGTAATGGGTGCTGATGGCAATGAAGAGTACCCACAGCCAATGTCTTTCCGTCGTCCGCATGGCTAAGGGGAGGTTATCACAACATGTCAACCAGCTACGACCCAGCATGGGTGGCTGAGCACCAGGTGTGCCTCTGCCGCCCCACACAATCTGTCCACCAAGCTGTCTCCTACATCACAGCCTTTCACACTGTCTCCTCTGCTACGTGTGCCCCCTT
This sequence comes from Schistocerca nitens, assembly GCF_023898315.1. NCBI lineage: Eukaryota > Metazoa > Arthropoda > Insecta > Orthoptera > Acrididae > Schistocerca > Schistocerca nitens. The sequence continues at coordinate 1,008,159,759 of NC_064614.1, forward strand.
CAGCTGTCAGGAGCTACAGTGGGACCCCAACTCGCACGCTGTCACAGCCAACACCTCTGCCACTTCTGTAGTAGCCAGCGTTGCCTGTTCCACAGCCTTCACTGCAACCTCCTTCCCTGGGGTTGGGCTTTGTCCTACCATATGGCCTCTCACAGGAAGGGGGACACTGCACCACTTCCAACTCCACACACTGGTGGCAGCATTATGTATAACTCAACAACCTACGTTGACCACAGAAGAAACGGACGTGAGCATGGTGCTCACTTCTTCACAGAGGAAGACAAGAGCTGTAACTACTAATTTTGTATGTGCACCATTTCATAGTTCACACGTGAAGTTTGTGGTAGATTTGGCCACTAGAGGCCACCCAACCTTCTAATATGATAGCAGTTGCCTGAGCAGCCTGCCGGGTGCAACCCTTTTGGAAGTGAAGAATATATAGGCCTAAGCACAAGGCTCCACTGGCCACCTGTGTATTGCTAATTGTATTGTACATTGTCTTACAAGTGAGTGTACTGTTTGAGCAATAAATTAGTGTTCATGGGTTAGAACAACTGTTATCCAATGCAAAAGAATCACTGCTTAGATGAATGGATCTTCTGTGCTAGTCACTATGGCAACATACACAAAACATAATAGCTTGGTCAGGCCCTCGACAATGGGGAGTTTTTAATATTCCGGCTATTGCTGTTGCCCTTTTTAAACTTTTTTAAGCGTATTATTAGTTTGTTAGCAATATCCTATTACATGTGCAATATCATGTTTTTATATTTACACAAACACTATTGGTGGAATCTGATAATTTTTACAATGGATCACGTGACGAACAATGGACAGAGTTTCCCCTTTATAATGCCTAGTCTTTACTAGCTAGCCAGCAGTTTGTGACGGGCACCAGTCGGTATGACACAGTGGCTCTGTGCACTGGCTCCTCCCTCATCTGGGTAACACACCATACTATATCATAACTAATGTTGCTTTTAAGTTAGTTTCTAAGGTGATTAAGTTTTGCCATATATGACCCATTATAAATGTTACATATTTCAGGGTTTTGGTCTGAGGGTGGTCTTATAAACCGAAACCAGTTATCAGAATAAAAAATACAAAAATTATTGTGATATGGACTGCCTTTTATTAAAATGTAACAACTCTATTTTAAGAATCAATAATTCCACCACTCTGTGGGCACCTCTCTGAAAACAAATATCATAATTGTATTTTATGTAATGTGTTGGTGATAATTATAATGCTTTCAAAACAAAGACTGTTGAATGGATTACGAAGGTACAAGCTGTCACACAGCAGGTAATCTAAAGCTAAGCAATCTTCAGATTCAATAATTAAACTATTCACTTCCCTTTGCCACCAGATTTTCTGAACTACAAATATAGGATTTGTCCTTGCAACACATCCTTCATTCCTATAATCCTCCTGCTTTCATTTTCTGTAAATTCACTGCCCAACCAACTTCTCAACACTCTCCCATTCCTCTGTTCAGTCACCCACTCCCAATTCACTATCCTACATCACTGTCATTGTGCACGGCACGAATATCGGCTCCAATGTCTGTGTGACTCATTCCTATTTTCCACATCTGCTGCCACCCTCTGAGCTGTCAGCCATCCTTCCCTAACACTTCCTCCTGCTACTCACAGCTTTTCTCCCTTCACCCGCTCCATATGACAATCCTTCCTCCAATCTTCCTGCCAAAATGCAGTCCTGGCATTGGGTATTCAGCCATCACAACCTGGCTGTACAGGTGTGTGTGTGTGTGTGTGTGTGTGTGTGTGTGTGTGTGTGTGTGTGTGGGCGCGCACCTAAGAAAAGGATTTGTGCAAAAGCTAATGAAGTTTTCAATCTTTCTTGTGTGCCTATTGATGACATTACCTTAACTATTCAGTGGGTTATTACCTTCACTCTAAATCTTTTACATTCTGCAGAGTTTTCCCTGCCAGTTTTGTGTTCTGTAAGATATAGAAAATGTGAAAAACCTGACAACACACATTTCTCCACACATTAACACTTTGGAGCCAATGCCCGTAAAAATACGGGCGCACCTGACCAGCCCGAAAACCCGATGCCTGTAATTTTACAGGCACATGTGCTCAATCTTCCTCTTCCTTCCTTTACGTGGTTGTAGGGCTCCCAATGGTCTGGGAGGCACGGCAGAGGCTATAGTTGAAGTATTTGACGATTTGACGTTAGACTGTGCGGGCATGCCGGACAAGGGAGAACCAGTCATCATGGCGAAGTGCGGTTTGACAGATGATGAAATCGCTGGTGAGTTATCGCAAGTTTGAAGAAAGTGATGTTGATTTTTCAGAGGATGATGATTTGCTCAATTCTGATGATGACGGAGACTATATTCAAGAAGAATAGTAAATAACAAAATACACAATATTTTCATTCCGATTTCAATTGAAAGAGCTTTCAATACTACTGTAGTAAGTGATTTTATTTGCAAATACTATTTTTATGGTAGATTCAGATGAGGAGAACGAGCATCCAAGTTCTTCAGAAGCATGTATTGCCATTGTTTCTACTGATACCAAACCTGAAGTTTGTGGGCGACCGAGAACTTCGCGCCATACCAATTCTGAGGAAGGCTGGACGACTACTGATCATGTGCCAAATATCTGTCCATTCTCGGGACACTCTGGAAAGTGCAACCTTACCAGTTTAGACCAGAACAGCACACCTCTAGACTTCTTTTTGTGTTTACTTACAGACAGTATGGTGAATCATATAAAGCAACAAACTAATCTGTATGCACAACAAAGCATAAGGAAATTACGAAGCACAAATTCCCTTTCCCCTATGTGCTCGCTATCAAAGTGGAAAGGAATTACTCTCATAGAAATAAGAAAGTTTCTGGAAATTGTAGTTCGTATGTGTGTAAGTGTGAGACACTGTATACGAGAGCACTGGTCCAAGAATCCTGTTGTGTCATGTAATTTCTGTCCAAACATCCTGAGCCATGACAGGTTTCTTTCTATTTTGAGAAACTTTCACATCAGTGACAATTCAGTTGCTAAGAAAAAAGGAGAAGCTGGCTATGACCCACTGCACAAGGTGAGACCCCTCCTGGATATGGTGTCTGCTAATTTCCAGCAAGCATATACACCCTCTCAAAACATTACAATGATGAAGGAACGTGCAAATTTCGTGGCCGTGTGTATTTCAAGCAGTACATGCCACAGAAGCCATAAATATTGTATAAAACTGTACACATTGTCAGAGTCCGACACAGGTTATGTCAAATTTTTCTGTTTATGCAGGTGAGAGGTCTGACACAGTGACACTTGTAAAGACATTGCTTGGGAATCTGTGAGGAAAAGGTTGCACTTTGTTTACAGACAGATTCTACACCAATCCAGTCCTTGCTTCAGAACTGGAACCTACAAAAACTGCCCTTGTGAGAACTACAAGAAAATTGAGACAAGGATTACCTTTTGCTATAAAAGATCTGAACTTCAGGGAAGCGTAAAGGAAGTATCTTGGCATTCTGTTGGAAGGACAAAAGAAATGTGCACATGATAAGTACAAGACACACTGCTGAGATTGTGACGTATATTGATAAGAGAGGCAGAGAGAAGTCAAAACCAGCCTGTATGGTGGACTATAATAAAAAAAAGTTGTGTGTTGACTTATCAGACAAACAACTATCATACGGGGCTTTTGAGCATTGAACTGTGAAGTGGTGGAGAAAGTTGCCATTCCACATAATAATAATGGTGATAATTAATTCAAGTACATTGCACAACAAGGTAACTGGAAAATGCCTCACAACATCACAGTTTATGACAACTATCTGTGCCGGCCGCGGTGGCCGAGCGGTTCTCGGCACTACAGTCTGGAGCCGCGCGACCGCTACGGTCGCAGGTTCGAATCCTGCCTCGGGCATGGATGTGTGTGATGTCCTTAGGTTAGTTAGGTTTATGTAGTTTTAAGTTCTAGGGGACTGATGACCTCAGATGCTAAGTCCCATAGTGCTCAGAGCCATTTGAGCCATTTGAACCATTTGAACAACTCTCTGTGCAGGTCTTGCAGACAGCAGAGATCTCGAACCACAACCTGGTACATTGGGACTCTCCAGACTATCAACTGAAAAAGATTGAGACAGAAATAGGCAAGAAAAAGAAGCAAAAACAATGTGTAGTCTGTTCTCTGAGAGGCAAAAAGCTTACTGGGAAAGTGTGACACAAAGACACAAGCTACCAGTGTGGTGAATGCAAAGTGGCATTGAGCAAAATACCATGTTTCAAAATTTATCATACAAAGACCAAAAGTACATCTTAAAATAAAGCCAAAGGAGGTTACTGTATACAAAACAAGCAGTATAAATAATTATTAAAGTTCTTGTTTAAAATAATGCAGTTTCCTTCTGAGCATTAAGTGCATATCTCCTTGACATATCTCTTTTCAAAAACAATGCTGTAATTGAAAGTTTCATGAAAGCAAATATTAATTAAAAGAACAAAGTATTACACATAGCTTCAAACTAGAAAGTTCTGGCTTTTCAATAAGGATAATGTCATTACTATAACAAAAATCATTTAAGAGTTGTAGTAGATTAAAATACCCTAAAAACAGTTAGGCCTTGTAGTAGAGCTTCATGCACTATGGCTCAGGGCTCAAAGTGTTAATGTACAACAACCAACTGTAATATAAAAACGTGAACATGTGAACATTTCATTAACAAAAACTGCCATTTTAGAAACCAAAATGGTTTCAGTTCACTGGATGTTAGTAGACAGTATTTTTACCAGAAGGGCTTTTCCATATGGTAAAAAAAGGAAAACAAATAATTGTGTCTACAGTATAGATTAGGGCCAGTAGCAGTCATGGCAGTGTTTTTCTTCTGCTCATAGGTTGGCAACACATCACTTTTGCATAGCCAATGGGATGATACTTTCAGCTAAGCAATTTGACATGAGAAAAGAGGCAATTTCTAGTGCCAAAATTGAAACCATTCTTTTCTTTATTTGGTCACAATTTATGTTCAAAGACTTTTGGTCAAGCGAATACAGGGTTATAAATACAAAATCAAAACGGGGGAATGCAGGAGTAGGTTTAATAATGAATAAAAAAAAATAGGAGTGTGGGTAAGCTACTACAAACAGCATAGTGAACGCATTATTGTGGCCAAGATAGACACGAAGCCCACGCCTACCACAGTAGTACAAGTTTATATGCCAACTAGCTCTGCAGATGACGAAGAAATTGAAGAAATGTATGATGAAATAAAAGAAATTATTCAGATAGTGAAGGGAGACGAAAATTTAATAGTCGTGGGTGACTGGAATTCCATAGTAGGAAAAGGAAGAGAAGGAAACGTAGTAGGTGAATATGGATTGGGGGAAGAGATGAAAGAGGAAGCGGTCTGGTAGAATTTTGCACAGAGCACAACTTAATGATAGCTAACACTTGGTTCAAGAATTATAAAAGAAGGTTGTATACATGGAAGAAGCCTGGAGATACTGACAGGTTTCAGATAGATTATGTAATGGTAAGACACAGATTTAGGAACCAGGTTTTAAATTGTAAAACATTTCCAGGGGCAGATGTGGACTCTGACCACAATCTATTGGTTATGAACTGTAGATTAAAACTGAAGAAACTGCAAAAAGGTGGGAATTTAAGGAGATGGGACCTGGATAAACTGAAAGAACCAGAGGTTGTACAGAGTTTCAAGGAGAGCATAAGGGAACAATTGACAGGAATGGTGGAAAGAAATATAGTAGAAGAAGAATGGGTAGCTTTGAGGGATGAAGTAGTGAAGGCAGCAGAGGATCAAGTAGGTAAAAAGACGAGGGCTAGTAGAAATCCTTGGGTAACAGAAGAAATATTGAACTTAATTGATCAAAGGAGAAAATATAAAAATGCAGTAAATGAAGCAGGCAAAAAGGAATACAAACGTCTCAAAAATGAGATCGACAGGAAGTGCAAAATGGCTAAGCAGCGATGGCTAGAGGACAAATGTAAAAATGTAGAGGCTTGTCTCACCAGGGGTAAGATAGATACTGCCTACAGGAAAATTAAAGAGACCTTTGGAGAAAAGAGAACCACTTGTATGAATATGAAGAGCTCAGATGGAAACCCAGTTCTAAGCAAAGAAAGGAAAGCAGAAAGGTGGAAGGAGTATAAAGAGGGTCTATACAAGGGCGATGTACTTGAGGACAATATTATGGAAATGGAAGAGGATGTAGATGAAGATGAAATGGGAGATATGATACTGCGTGAAGAGTTTGACAGAGCACTGAGAGACCTGAGTCGAAACAAGGCCCCGGGAGTTGACAACATTCCATTGGAACTACTGACTGCCTTGGGAGAGCCAGTCCTGACAAAACTCTACCATCTGGTGAGCAAGATATATGAGACAGGCGAAATACCCTCAGACTTCAAGAAGAATATAATAATTCCAATCCCAAAGAAAGCAGGTGTTGACAGATGTGAAAATTACCGAACTATCAGTTTAATAAGTCACAGCTACAAAATACTAATGCGTATTCTTTACAGACGAATGGAAAAACTGGTAGAAGCCGACTTCGGGGAAGATCAGTTTGGACTCCATAGAAATATAGGAACACGTGAGGCAATATTGACCCTACAACTTATCTTAGAAGCTAGATTAAGGAAAGGCAAACCTACGTTTCTAGCATTTGTAGACTTAGAGAAAGCTTTTGACAATGTTGACTGGAATACTCTCTTTCAAATTCTGAAGGTGGCAGGGGTAAAATACAGGGAGCGAAAGGCTATTTACAACTTGTACAGAAACCAGATGGCAGTTATAAGAGTCGAGGGACATTAAAGGGAAGCAGTGATTGGGAAGGGAGTGAGACACGGTTGTAGCCTCTCCCCGATGTTATTCAATCTGTATATTGAGCAAGCAGTGAAGGAAACAAAAGAAAAATTCGGAGTAGGTATTAAAATCCATGGAGAAGAAATAAAAACTTTGAGGTTTGCCGATGACATTGTAATTCTGTCAGAGACAGCAAAGGACTTGGAAGAGCAGTTGAACGGAATGGATAGTGTCTTGAAAGGAGGATATAAGATGAACATCAACAAAAGTAAAACGAGGATAATGGAATGTAATCGAATTAAGTCGGGTGATGCTGAGGGAATTAGATTAGGAAATGAGACACTTAAAGTAGTAAAGGAGTTTTGCTATTTGGGGAGCAAAATAACTGATGATGGTCGAAGTAGAGAGGATATAAAATATAGGCTGGCAATGGCAAGGAAAGCGTTTCTGAAGAAGAGAAATTTGTTAACATCGAGTATAGATTTAAATGTCAGGAAGTCTTTTCTGAAAGTATTTGTATGGAGTGTAGCCATGTATGAAAGTGAAACATGGACGATAAATAGTTTGGACAAGAAGAGAATAGAAGCTTTTGAAATGTGGTGCTACAGAAGAATGCTGAAGATTAGATGGGTAGATAATGTAACTAATGAGGAGGTATTGAATAGGACTGGGGAGAAGAGAAATTTGTGGCACAACTTGACTAGTAGAAGGGATCGGTTGGTAGGACATGTTCTGAGGCATCAAGGGATCACCAATTTAGTAGTGGAGGGCAGCGTGGAGGGTAAAAATCGTAGAGGGAGACCAAGAGATGAATACACTAAGCAGATTCAGAAGGATTTAGGTTGCAGTTGTTACTGGGAGATGAAGAAGCTTGCACAGGATAGAGTAGCATGGAGAGCTGCATCAAACCAGTCTCAGGACTGAAGACCACAACAACAACAACAACAAAACAACAACAGCATGGCATACTGACATGACAATATTTCCTTGTCTTTGGAAACGCATCATCTGTCTGTTGCTCTCTCATTGGCTGCATAGAACCAGCAGCTGACATGCTCCCTTTCCTTCCTATCATACCTCATGGCAATTGCTGAGAACAGTGCTGCATGGAACACGGACATGTGCCACTGGACCCGATCTAGACTTTTACCAGGGTAAATGCTTGGAGCGATCAGATAATATACTAGGACAGAAAGAAAGTAAAAACAATAACAAATTTGTTGCAACAAAAGAGACTTCATAACTTAAGACATTAGAAGTGCCAATAAACAAGTCATACATAGCAATAGAGAAAAAGCAAAGACTGCTCATAAATGATGGAGGAGGTTCAGTAAAAGGAAAGAAAAGAAAGCGGTAGTTGTTAAATATTAATGAGAAATGAAAAAGGAATATATAACAGAAATATAATATCATAAAGGAATGAAAATTAAACACCTGAAAATCTCTGAGGTGATAACAACAATATCAATCAACTGATTGCTATTCACTACATGGAGACGGTGTTGAATGGTAGAGAAGCACATTTGAAGTACATTTAAATATAGACTAAGCTATCAGACAACATCCTCTTGCAGATTTGGAAAGAAAGACACCGACACAAACACACACACAGACACACCTCAATGTTAAATGTATACTGAAGAATATAAAAAATGAACAGAAGATAGCCAAAAGACAGATGTTTGCAGAACCCTCAAAGAGTTGTTCAAATTTAACAGAATTTTTACATTAGGAACATATAATGTTATTCCACTAGTTCTCTTATCAGTGAAAGCTTGAAGCTCCCACAAAGTAATTAGTTTCCCTTTGAAGTCAGTCTCTTTCACATGCAGTAGCCCACACACTTTACTACCACAAATGATTTTATGCCAAAATAAGCTACATACCTGCTTTGTCATTTTGAATTTGAATGGTGGTCCTTCAAACACACCAATGGTATTGTCTTCACTTCCTGTAATGATCCTGAATGGTCGTGAAGGTCGAAAATCACACGAGTTTATGGGTTTAGACTGACCAGAGATTTCTCCAACAGACGTTCCTGTTTCAGCCATGAAAACATGGCCAAACCTATAACAGAATACAAAGTGTTTTTGGAGAAGTCTTAAGCCTTGCAAATAACATAATTTAAACATTACAAAATAGATACAATGAAGCCTTTTATCTGCCACTAGGAATCTGAATTGTAGTGAAACTGTAAAGAGGCAGCAAAACAAGTTAGTAAAAAATGTAATGAAGCAGTCTACGAATATCAGTCTTGAAAGCAGACTAGAACCACAAAGAAAAAGGAAAGTCTAAGGATGAAGAGCAAAATTATTTCTTGAAGAGAATTTTCTTTGAAACAACAAACTTATTTATGCACTTTCATGAATATTTACTCATAAAACTGCACTAACAGTTTACATATTTCTATGTTATAGTTTTAGCTCTTGCAATATTCCTTTGTGTGGCTCTGTTTACAAACATTGCCAGGAACACTGAACTGCTCAGTAAATTGGTAGAAAAGAGAAATAATAAAACCTTAGGTTTTCTCTGTCCATTGCTGCAATGTCTCTGTTATTCTTCTATGAAGATGCTGCTGCTGAATAATTCAATAACCCAATCAGAGTACCAACCTCACATTTCACTTTATATGAGAAAAGATGAAATTACTGACTAAAGTTACACTTTCAAAATGTTTCCCTTTAAAAATATCTACTGCAACTCTGATCTTAATAGCCATCATTTGTTAACACAGCTATGTGGCATAACAACGGGTGTGAGCAATATAGTTATAAGTCACAAATAACTACCCTTGGCCAGTGGCTGTACACTGGCTTGTTGACTCCAATATTCAGAACCCATCACCACTAAATACTTAATTTTGATACTACAAGTTCCATAACATTTCAGCATGATTTATGATGAATTTAATTTAATGTTAGGCATTCCATTAACTATTTTAGTGCCTCTGAAACACAGTCAATCAGTTTGCCATAATACTGCCCACACATTTGTTTATTTACTCCTACATGAAATTTAAGTGCATTTCCTCTACAATTTTGTCATAAAACGATCTTAGCTTCTTTCAGTGAAGTATTTCTAATAATTAGCAAACTGTCACCAGGTGCAACAAAGAAGGTGATAGGTGATAGGTACAACTGCAGTTCCCGTAAGATAATTTAAAAACCCTTTAAAATGTTAAGATTATATATTGCACTTCATGTGGAATGTAACAACAAAAACAATCAATTTATGTGTGTGCTCTGCTGCCACTTGGTGAGTAGATTCGTTCTCTATTCAATTAAGTTACTTCATAGAGCATGTATGTGAACATGACTTTAACATTACTGAATTATTTTACCAAATTTAGGAACCGATGACCTCAAGCAGTTTGGTCCCATAGGAACTTACCACAAATATCCAGAAAAAATGCTAAATCAGCAACAGTTTTACATCTACATACACACTCCCCAATCCATGTTACGGTGTTTGGTGAAGGGTACCTCTGAGCCTTCTCTGTTCCATGCATGAATGGAGCTTGGGAAAAAACAACTGTCAATAAATGACTGCAGGAGCTCTAATTTGACAGATTTTTTTTGTCCTGATCATTTCAGAAGACATGTAGAAGGGACTAATATGCTGTCAACTGTTCATACATATACATTCTTGGACTTTCAGCAGTAACATTCTCCATAATATACAATGCTACTCTTACAGTAACTGCCACTGCAGTGTGCATCTCCAAAATGCTCTCACGCTTACTGAAAAACTTGTGGTGAAATGTGCCACACATTAATAGATCTTCTCTGCCTCCCGTGTTAATCCTACTTGGTAAGGATCCCACACTGATAACAATACTCAAGTATCAGTCAAACAAGTGTTTTGTAAGTCACTTCTTTTTGGTATGTGAATTACATTTCTTCAAAATTCTTTCAATTAATCTCAACTTGGCATCTGCTTTTTCTACTACTTGTTTTATGAGGTAATTAAACTTTGTTGCTCTAGATGGTTACTCTTAGGTAGTTTACAGCTTTTATTATTTCCAGTGATTTTTACCAATAATGTAATCAAACACCAATGGATCTCTTCACCTATTTCAGCACAATATCTTACATTTATTTACTGAAAAACATTGCACCTATCGTTAACACCCTGCACGTCTTCTTGGATTTTGCTATGGTCTTCTGATGTTGCGACCTTCCTATAGATAACAGCATTATCTGCAAAAAGCTTCAGATTTTGTAAACTGTAATGACACTCTGATACTTCCTTGGGTTATCTCCAGCAATTTTGTCCCATTAAAAATAATAAGTTATACAGTCTCAAAGTCCTGAACCCAGTCACAAATCTGGTGTGATACTTAACATGCTTGAATTTTGTTCACAAAATGACAGTGGAGAACTGCATCAAATGTTTACTGGAAGTATGGCCTTGTCTATGTCACTTTGGATTTCATGGTCAAACCAATGAGCAGTGCTTCGTAAGATCTCTGTTTATACACTGAAGAGCCAAAGAAACTGGTACACCTGCCTAATATCGTACAGAAGTGCCACCAACACGACATGGCATGGCATGGACTAGACTAATGTCTGAATAGTGCTGGAGGGAACTGACACCAGTAATCCGGCAGGGCTGTCTATAAATACGCAAGAATACAAGGGAGTGGAGATCTCTTCTGAACAGTAAGTTGCAAGGTATCCCAGATATGCTCAAATAATGTTTATGTCTGGGGAGTTTGGTGGAGAGCGGAAATGTTTAAACTCAGAAGAGTATTCCCGCAGCCACATTGTACCAATTCTGGATGTGTGAGGTGTCGCAGTGTCCTGCTGGAGTTGCCCAAGTCTGTCGGAATACACTATGGACATGAATGGATGCAGGTGATAAGGCAGAATCCTTACGTATTGATCACTGGTCAGAGTCTTATCTAGACATATCAGGGGTTCCATAACATTCCAAATGCACACACTAAACACCATTACAGAACCAACCTCCACCAGCTTGAACAGTCCCCTGCTAACATGCGGGGTCCATGGGTTCGTGAGGTTATCTCCATACCCATACACGTCCATCCGCTCGATACACTTTGAAATGAGACTCGTCTGACCAGACAACGTGTTTCCAGTCATCAACAGTCCAACGTCAGTGTTGACAGGCCCAGGAAAGGTGGAAAACTTTGTGTTGTGCAGTCATCAAGGGTACACGAGTGGGCGTTCAGCTCCAAAAGCCCACATCAATGATGTTTCGCTGAATGGTTCTCACGCTGAAAATTGTTGATGGCCCAGCATTGAAATCTGCAGCAATCAGCAGAAGGGTTGCACTTCTGTCACAATGAACAATTCTCTTCAGTCGTCACTGGCCCCATTCTTACAGGACCTTTTACCGGCTGCAGCAAAATTTGATGTTTTACCACGTTCCTGATACTCACGGTACACTTGTGAAATGGTCGTACAGGAAAATCCCCACTTCATTGCTACCTCAGAGATGCTGTGTCCCATTGCTCGTGCACCAAATGTAACCACGTTCAAACTCACTCAAATATTGATAACATGCCATTGTGCCAGCAGTAACCGATCTAACAATTGCACCAGACACTTCTTGTCTTATAAAGGCATTGCCAACTGCAGCACCATATTCTGCCAGTTTACATATCTCTGCATTTGAATATGTATGGCTTTACCAGTTTCTTTGGTGCTTCAGTGTAGAATCCATGTTAGTTTTTATTAGAGGAGATTTTCATTCTCAGAAATAGCATAATGAGTTAGGGCAGAACATGTTTCATAATTCTGCAACAGATTAACATCAACAATGTAGGCTTATCATTATGAGCAACAGTTTGGTAACTTGTCTTGAAAACGTGAATGACCTATGTCTGTTTCCAATCACTCAGTACCTATGTTCTTCCAGTGACTTAAGACACACTATTAGTAGAAGAGGAGCAAGTTCTTTTGTGTAATCTCCACAGAATCTCATTTGGGCCAGATGCATTTCCAGTACTGCGTGGTTTGAGTAGATTTTCTATTCTGCAATCACTTCTCTCAATATCCACCACTTCCGAGTTGGTGCGATGACTGAAGGAGGAAGTGTATCATTATCTTCCATAGTGAAAAAAAAATTTGGAAAACTGAATTTAGTATTTGGCCTTCTCTCTGTCATCTTTTCAGTGCCCTTGCGGACACCAAGCCATTGGACAGATGATTTCAATCCACCTCCTGACTTTACACAAGACTAAAAATTCTTAGGACATTTAATTAGACCAGTTGGAAAAAAAAATTACTTTCAAACTCATTGAACACTTCTTGCATTCCTCTTCTTCACCCAATTTGGCTCTATTCTGCTTTTGTTTGTGAACTAGACTGACTTCACTTAAATCAGTGAAGAAGTTATCTTTGCTTCCAAAGCAACTTTGTAATATGGTTGTTCTACCACAGTCAGTTTTTTCCATCCCTCAAAGCCTTGATCAGCACATACTGATCTAAGGCATATTGTACAATCCTTCTGAATTTCTTACATTTTTGCTCCACCAGTGTCAACCTCAGAGCTGAATATCTGATGTTCACTACTCAGGCACTTTGCAATTTGTTTCCTTTCAAGCTTGCTATGCAAAAACAATTTCCTGTCTTTCTTAACATTCCTTGTAACACATGCAATTAATGATGCTTACGATCTCTAATGCTCTCCTCTGCATTTACCGATTTGAAAAGCTCGGGTATTTGAGCACCCAATATGCCCAACATGTTGTCTAGAGTTAGTTCGCTGTCTACATGAAGTAATTTTCAGGTAAGAAAAAGTAGTGGTGTAAGATTTAATATGATATTACCTACCAGATAACAGTATATCTGCCTTCATGCCAAGAGCAACAAATATAGGAACCTACTGTCCCCAGTCGTGTGCATTTGTTTGTTCATCTACAGCCCTCAACAGACAATCTGTACCTTCACAAGACTGCACTTCAGCTCCCTAAGTGTGAGACAAATTTAATGAACATTTCATAAACATGTGGGAATGAATATGACCCAATCAAATCACTTAGCTCCACTCTTACTGAGCATCTCTGGAATACCATTATGCTGGAAGCTTGCTTTGGTGTCTGGCACAGGTACAACGAATCTTTATGTAATATTTTCAGTAACAGGTGCACTATAGCTTTCAAAAGTTTAAAGAAAGCCATGTTGAAAACATTGACAGCTACCAAGATTAAAACATTATTTTGCTACCAGTTGTGATTACAATCGATCAGCCTCGAGACTTCACCTTATTCTTGCTACCAATTCTGATCATAAATTGTTATCTTCAGGATACCACGTGCCTTAGGATGATCATTTACGACAACCTGGTAGTAAAGTAAGCGATTCATCTCACAGTTTGTGTTTTCAGCATAACTTTCATTCAATCAGTGGTGTTGTGAGCAGCATCTGAGCAGTTCTGAGCAGTGTTTAGTGTCACACAGATTTAGTGCCATGACTGATCGCTATTGTCATCAGATTGAAAGGAGGTGCTAGATGTAGCTGTGTCTATTTGAATTCATTTGCTCATAAATATACAGTGCTGTTGGAATAAGGAGTACTGACATTCTACAGCTAAAAGAAAATTGTGGTATGACACTATAATAATATTTTATGAAGAAATCACAGTTTACATTAAATTTTTTAAAATTTCATCACCTGGTTTTAGCCAAATTAGGCCATCTTTTAATCTAAAATACAGGAGCACAGTTGTTACCACAGCCATCAGCTAAAGTGTGTCAATACAATGGACCTAGACTATGTTTTGTTCATATAATCATAAAACATGATCACTGTTATCTCCTGTGGCACAATGTCACTTTTCTGTAAGCTACAATTTAAATTTGTCATTTGCCAACAAACGATTTTTAAATGTATTTGATGTGCATAAAAAGGCTCTGTGTTACTGTCCACCTCCAGTTTAAAAAAGCAAAATTACTATTAAAACCCTTAACATACATATATTTTCTGTGAAAATAGCATTTAATAAGTGTGCCATGGATGTCAATGTGTGAGATTCATATTTTGATGCAGATTACAAATAAATTCTAAGAATGGATCATGCAGCAAGACTCTTATTCTTGAAATTAAGTATACATCAGTACTTCATTCAGTTAAGGGTTCTAGTGAGCTGCCTCTACTGATGATCACATTACTCATTAACTCTTAAGAATATATGATGTTTGCCATTAAAGTTGCAAGACCATGAAGGCAGCATACAACAAATGTCAAGTTGGCCTGAAGTGTACTAAATGCTTGGTTATACAAATGATTAGCATTTCAGCACAACTGCACAAAGTAGGAAAGAGTAATGTCATCTACATTCCTAAACATGGAAATAACACGCATTCCAAAATGACATTTGAATGTTGTTTGTGAGAAGATTGTGTTGTACCTTATGCAAGTAGGAGAAAAGGGTATCGCCCCATGTCGAAATTCGGCAGTGGCAGGATTGTAGCCTATTGGGACCACATTTTATTTATCTGCAGTATTGGTGCTTGCATTGTGTGGGATTTCATGACCCACTCATCAATACGAAATTGATGATTACGAGACAGTCGTATACAATGCCAGAGAGGATCTCTACAGCCACATGCGACTAGAATCGGAGAGGACAGCCATATTGTACCCTCAGCTGTGCTGGATAGTACATTTACCTTCACATAGTTTGATTCAGGAAATGGGCATGTTTCCAGCAAGACAGTGCCACGACATATAGAGTACCACATCCTATCACCAAAACGACCATTACCACAGTTTTCCTTGATGCGGCAACATAGAAAAACACATTAACAGCCATGCACCAAATGATAACATTGTACACTGGAGTGGCAACACACCATCTTTGTAGATGATCCTCAGTTCAGCCTACAGCATTACAGTGGTCGTACCCAAGCGTGGAGGCTCTGAGAAGAACGAACACTGCCTAATTGCATTCTTCATTCTCATATAGGCCTAGTGCTCGGTGTAATGGTATGTGATGCTGTGAACTCCCCTTCTCTCTTTGCTCCATTTCTTTTGCTGATCTTTTCTCTTCTTTCTTCCTTCTTCGTACCGCAGCTATATCTCAGGGTTTTCAACGCAGAAATGTAGTGAGAAGGGGCCACATGTGTGGTTCACAATATCGTAGTGCTGTGAGGGAGCATCACTCATGCCTCTGGTTTTAGAAGACTGATGACTGAATTACTAACATTTCTCAAAAGAAAAACAGGTATGTGCTCTCTCTTCTTTTAAAACTATAAATAGTAGCGTAGCTAGTACTATCTATCGTTCTACTAAACTGAATGAGCGTGACACCATTGCTGAAGTTTCAACCTCGAAAGAAGTTTATTAATACCAGTTTTTTTTTTTAAAAAAACATCATCCAATCCATAAGTCACTTACAGTTAGAGTAATTAGTTTCTGATTTTGTGTGTGTGTGTGTGTGTGTGTGTAGCAGTCATTAATACTTTTAATATTTGTCGTATCCCGACAGTAAATCGCTTTACGCTTGCTTTAAGCATCAAGGCGATTACTATGCTGCTCATATAAGTCTTTGATAGTTATTATCAAGCTAATGTCCGTAAATCACGGTTAATGTAACTGAATCACACAAGCGACAATAACACCTGATATCCAGCTGCGTATCCTGAACTCCACGCAGATTTTTGAGAATTCGCGCACGATTTGTTTGCACCAAAGTTGGGCCGTGGTTCGCTAGAATAATTTTTAAATCAACTGCAGGTTGTAAATTAACAATTCTATGCCCATTCATCAAAGTTACAGCAGATCCACACTCGACGACTACTTGATCGTGCACACGAGCAAAACGGAAGGTTTTTTTTTTTCTTACAAAGAGAAAACATATCACGCATAATGCAATGTCAAAACATATTTATATCTATCTCGTTAAAACTCATTACCTATTAAATGTTGTACATAATTAAATTCTTTACTCTGTAAATAATCAATAAAATTTAGAAATGAATGACATGTATATGACGTCATGAGTCACTACTGGTTCAGACTTCCCTACACTCACATGACGCAAAGTAGATCCGACTATATGGGACATACTCATGTAATGTTACAATGGCACTGGGTAGACAACACGATCATCTTTGGTTCACACAGGCCATAATTTGGGCATCAGGTATGATGTTTCTGTCTTGTTATTGCCAGTGGCTATGCCCTTTCTTAGAGGTCTCTGCAACATCATCTGACAAGACAATGCAAGATCATATGTTGTCCATGTTGTCTTGTTTGACCTCAATAAACAGGGTGTTTTGACTGTTACCCTGGCCAGAAAATTCTCCAGATCTTTCGCCTGTTAATAACATCTGGTCATGGGATGCTGAGAGACTGGCATGCCACCACTCACCAGTCACTATGATTGATGAACTCTGGCACAGAGTTGAAGCAACAAGGAATGATATACCTATATTTGACACCCAAATTCAATTCAATTTGATGACCAGCTAGGTTAGAGTCATGTGC
Source organism: Schistocerca nitens (assembly GCF_023898315.1). Lineage (NCBI taxonomy): Eukaryota > Metazoa > Arthropoda > Insecta > Orthoptera > Acrididae > Schistocerca > Schistocerca nitens. The sequence goes on from NC_064614.1 coordinate 1,008,177,018, forward strand.
TGCCCGAGGTGGCAGCTCTGTGTATCAAATTTCAAGTCACCAATAAATTTTATCATGTATTTTCCTACCATACTGTATAAGCACAATAAGAATTTTTTTTTCTATTTGCTATCCTCCCTAGGGGCAGTAGTGTAGATTGTGGTATGACATTATATAATGAAGATATTAAGTATAATGTAAATCTACACTAATGACAAGCTCATATAACAACGGAATATAGTAAAATTTTAAATTTATATTACTTACCATGTATTTTACTATGTTACTGTGTTCAATAAATTATACTTTGCTACAGCTGTTGTTTCATTAAAGTTACCCCACTGCGTCTAGCCTTATAGCCACACAAATAGGTAAATATCTCATACATATACCACATATTTGTAATATCTTTGTCAATACACTGTATAAAGTCAATACTGGTATAAGTCTTTGTAACAACTTCTACTGAACATATGCTGTTATTCACGGTAGGCAACATTTAAGTGTGATTAGTCATTAAACAATTGCCTGTGATTTTAACTTAGTGACCATTGGTGCTAGTTGGAACATTTCAACCCTTGAGCAGGCGCACCATTGTATAAAGTGCACCAACCACAAATAATATTGTCTTGTACTTATCCATTGTTGTTTTACAATTGCAAGCCTGTGTCTAATCCTTCATTTTTGCTTAAGCTAACACAATACTGAGTTGTGCTATCAAACGTCCAAGTGAGCAGCAGTAAGATAAAATAACTGCAAGCTAGGTGAGAAAAAAATTATGATCCGTGCAAGGAAACAACACAGATTTCAAGTTAGCAGTGCAATCCCACAAAGAGAGTTATCTACAAGATAATTGGCAACTGAATAAGTGGTTGGCTGGGATCTGGTGCAAATGTGCTGTTTAATGCTTCGAGTGTGTCATTAATGTGGGGTAACGCTAGCATGCGGCAACGGAGTGATAGAATGAATGTTTATATCATTATTATTTACTTAAAGAGTGATTGAGCTCATATAATGTAAGTTTAAAATTGTCCTTTAATTAAACTAATATTAAACTGTGATTTTGCCATACATGCATACCTTGGTAACATACACACAGCTTGTCTTCACACATGTCGAAAGTACGCCATGCGTCCGCTCGTGTTATAAAAAATGGCGTGCCTGCTTGAGGGTTAATAATAAGTGACATTTGCTCTCAGTACTACACTAAGAGGTGTACTTCATATGAAAAAGACCAGTATGGCAATACTGGTCAACACAGAATTTTGACAGTCAAACAGACAGCAAAACGTGTATTAATTTATTGTATATTATGTAATCTATATTCTGTTTAGTCACTGATTTTCACTGTAACAGCAAATAATGCACCAAAAAAACTAACACTGTTAGGGTAAAATATTGTTAAAAGGGCACTTGAAAATGATCTACGGCTGAAATTGTGCAATAGCACATAAATAAAATTCAATAGTTGAAGGTGACAAGGAGTCATGTAAGAAATTCATGACTCCTGAGAATCCTTCTTCAAAGAAAATCAATGAGACAACTGTAAACTACAACACAGCACCAACAGTTGAGTTGCATTGATGCACTGTACATTAATTTTCATGTTAGTAATGGGAGAACACAAAAAAAGCTAATTAACAATTTTATACATAATGAATCCCCACAAGCTACTTATCACATCAGGATGTGGTACGATTAGTGTTTCCAAAATGTAGGATAAGACAAGACTATAGGATGTGTATATAGTAATTAAATTTCCTCAATGTTTTAGTTAATTAAGCTAATTAGGTTGGTACCCCATAAATGGAGTTAGATTCAATGATTCCTGAAACAATATGCAAAAGAACACATCAAATCCCATAAGAATGAAGTGCAAATTGGATGTTAATATATTAGTTCTACATTCTTTTAACAGTGGGATGTTGTGAAACAATAATCAGCCCAATACAAAGAAAGCTACAAATGATACAACTACCTGTTCATTTGGCACAAAAGTGTGCCTTGAAAGATTTATTTAGATTTACTATAGCATTAAATATGTATATAGATATTAGTATTTTACAGTGTGATTTCAGTTCACAGTTATAAACTATGAAACTGGCAAAAGCAGCACCAGTGTATTTAAATTTGCACTTGAATGAATGTGGGTTAATTGCCATTTTGCACTTAGAAAATATAATTTCTCAAGAGTTATGCACAGACGTGAATTTAGTTTAATTATAATATCAGTCAAATAGTTCTGAAGAAAAAAATTTCACCAGTAGTGTTCTGTTCAAAATTTTTGACATTTCACAACAGCAGTCACTGAACTCTGAACAAATTCCAATGCAGTCAACAACAGGAATTACTGCTGTTTTATCATGATCCACACTTGTATTTGAGGAAGTTCACTTTGGGACTAACAGACACAAGTTTTTGCTTTACATATATCCCAGTTGAGCTACGTGCATCGTGTTAAACCAAAAGGGAATAGTGAGAACAGTGGATAATACAAAAATCTGTATATCTGATGCACCAAGAGGAGTTGCTGCTGCATGAAGGGTGGTGACTACTCAGCAATAATATGGAGGCCAAGTACTGGACTGGTCCCGAATACAAGGACAATGACAACACACAACCACCAGTATGGATACCATTACTGGATTGGGACTGAATGCATCAATGGTGGCAACTCACTAATCGCAATACACAGGTCAAGTATTAGGCTGGTCCTAAATGCAAGGACAACTGTGACCTTGCCAAAGGGAGTAAGGGGCCACATACTGGACCAGTCTTGAACATGTGGACAGTGGTGGCTCACTTCTGAGAATTGACACAGACAAAGATGTTTATATCTTTGATTTGGTTTACTGATATCATGATCTGACCTACCGTAAACTCCTTGTAACACAAATTCTGTGATTGTAAATAAATAGTTGTAATCACTGCTTACTACTGCCATCACAATAGAGTAACTGGTGCCGAGACCTGGGCACATTCCATGATTGGTGCTGTGTGAAATGATTTTTGAATGTATTTCATGAAGCAAAACCAGGAGAGCTCACTGAAGTGATTTGTTATGTCAAGGGAGAAGCCCTTTCAATGATGAGCAATGCAGAGACAGTTAAGTTTAAGTGCATACTCACACCACTTTTTCTTTTTTCTTTTCTTTTTTCAGTTCTATTAGGAAAGGCAGCTTTTCTGCTGATGCTTTAATGGCATACCCAAATCTTTACCCTATGTGTATCACTTGTTTATAACAGATGTTGGCATCTGTTAGCTGTTTATCAAACTATCTACTACCTTGACCCACTCAGACAACTGCAAATCCCCTCACAATGTCTGACACAGAACACATCGATAACAACAATGCTACAGCACCTGAAAAGTGTACATGTGAGCGCAAGAGCTAATATTACACACATTTTGAATGGGTTACAATACTTTAATCATGCAACCTCTACAGAAAATAAATATTCCGAAGGTCAATTACACAAATTACCATGTGCACTGACAGACACTGAAGACAAAATTAACAATCTTCTCGATGGTGCTGCTGACACACCCAAATGTGATGAATATATACACACAGCCAAAAGTGCTATTTTATGCACTTCACACGGAACAGAAGGGAAATCTATTAAATCCATGGCTGACACAACCACAACTGATAAACAACCTGCTATGACCTTCACTTCAGTAGCTCCAACAGATAATATCAGACCGTGAACTATAAAACTGGATACATTTTCTGGAGATGGTAGGTCCTGGGCTTGTTTTTGAAAACAGTTCCAGCAATCAGCTGCGTAGGACCTGACAATATCCACCATCCATAAATACATTTTTCATGGCTGCTTAGAAGATGAGGCAAAGCATTTAGCTGATGCTATCACTGTGATCTCTGATACATATGAAGAAACCAAGAGAATCCTCACACCACACTAAGGCTATAAAAATAGAATTATACAAGTTCACTTGGACTACTTGGAATCTACGAGGGCTATTCAGAAAGTAAGGAACATTTTGGCATTTAAAAAAACTAAGTACAAGAAACACATTTTATTATATACATCTGAAAGAGCAACTTGAGTACTACTTTTCCGCATAGTCACCAGACACACTGAGGCACTTACCATAGCGGTGGACAAGCTTTGAAAGACCTTCGTCATAAAATTCTTACGCCTGAGATTTCAGCCAGTGAGTCACGCCCACCTGGTGTCTGCGTCATCATCAAAGAGCTGTGTTGCAAGCCAGTAGTTCATCTTGGGAAACAAGTGGAAGTCGCTTCGTGCAAGATCGGGGCTGTAGGGCATATGAGGGGAAATTTCCTACTTGAATGAATTAAGGAGTTCTTTAGTGCAGTTTGCCATATGAGGTCACGCACTGTCGTGCAAAAACAAAATTTTGGACATCAGCTATCCTCTGTGTTTGTTTCGACCTGCTCTTCTAAGGCTGTGCAAAGTTTGACAGTACCGGGCAGAATTTACGGTTGCTCCATATTCGAGAAAATCAATAACAAGCACACCTTGCCTATCCCAAAACACTGTCACCATCAACTTCCTTGCTGACAAGGTTCGCAAATGTTTTCTTGGTTTTTGGGGGGACCTGGTGTGCCCTCACTCCATTGACTGTAATTCTGTCTCACAATTGATGTGTTTCACCCATGTCTTGTCATAGGTTACCATTCGATCCAGTAATGAATTACCATGTTTGTGGTAGGCCTCCAGAAATGTCAACGTTGCCCCCATTCGCTGTTCTGTAAGCATTTTGGGCACCCATCGTGCACAAAATTTTTAGTAGCCTACCTTTGACTGACAATTTCAAACTACAAAGTCCGTGAAACTTGTGGAAAAGAAAGCAAAAGCTCCGTCATTGTGAGGCGACAGTTTTCATGAATCGTTTCATCAACTTTAGCGACAAAATTGTCAGTCACAATGCTCGGGCATCCACTCTTCTCTTCATTATGAACATTTGTTCGCCCGTTTTTAAACCGAATGCACCATTTCCGGACAGAACATTCACTCATTACGTTGTTTCAATACACTTCACACAGTTCACCATAAATTTCTATATGTTTTAGGTTTTTTTGCCACCAAAAACAATATCACAGACCGCACCTCACAACTGGCAGGATTTTAATTTGCAACGCACATTTCAAATTCGAATATCGAAAAAAAAAAAAAAAAAAAAAAACCAGACGTGTAGAGACATTCCCGCTGTTACAGATGGATGCAGACTGAGCTGCCGAGCACGCACATACCAAAATACACGCAATCAGCGCGTGCCTAGCAGCATCAGGTGGAAACGTTCCCTACTTTCTGAATAATCCTCATATTTAGCCCATACACTTTCCAAACCCAGAATCACTTAATTCTCCATTTATCCATTTCAAATGCTGCATCCAAGACTTGTGTGCACTTGGTGAAGATGTCAATGCTTAAGGTCATAAACTAGTATCAAAAACACTCTAAACTTTTCCTGACAATATCTGCAAATGCTGGCTTATTCATTTAATGCAAACTGATCTTTCAGAATTCTAAAATGTTGCTCAAACCTCAATTTACAGTACTGTCAATGGACAGTTTCGATATCGCAAACTGTGTGCAAGGTGGGTTCCAAAAATGCTCACTGATCAATACAAAGAGCAAAGAATGGGTAGCACACGACAGTTTTTGGAGCACTTTAGACGAGATGGATGTGATTTGTTTCCCCACATTGTTACAAGCAATGAGATGTGGATATCAATACCAACACAGCATCAAAACAACAGTCAGTGCAGTGACGCCATTCAAGTTCACCCAAACCAAAATAGTTTCAAAACTAAGATGTCAGAACCAAAATCGATGCCACAGGAAAATGTCATATGGCATAATCCTCCTCCAACAGAATGCTTGTCCTCATCACACTGCAACCAAAGCCAAGGAGAAGATCCAAGATTTTCAATGGGAAATTATTGAGCACCCACCATACAGTCCCAAATTTGCACCAAAAAACTATTTCCTCTTTTTGCATTTAAAACAGCAGCTAAGTGGACATGGTTTCAAAACGACAATGAATTCAAGACTAATGTTACCAATTGCTTGAATTACCAGGCAGCAGACTTCTATGTGGAGGGATTAAAGCAGCTGATGCAACATTACAGAAGGTGTGTGGCAGTGCAAACATGTGAGTGGCAGTTATGTAGAAAAATAAAGTACATATGTGGCAAAACATTACTGTAAATAAAAACTTTTTTTAATGACAAAATGGACCTTAATTTTGGAATATGCCTCTTAAGTCTACAGAAATCAGTGAATTATGATTTTCTACTATTGCATCTATACAATCACTTCTGAATCAAATTTTGTTGTACATGTAAACTGGTTACATTTACCCTCTGAGTACAGAGTTTTACATTGCATCTCAAGCAGAAGAGCGTGTATCACAAGGAAGTTTTAAGCACTTAGTCAAATAAAGACCCACCTTCCCTTTCCTGGTAATGCCTCTGGTAAGGTTATGGGCTTGCACAGTGGTGTTGCTTTGTTCTGACAAATGTTAACGTCAGATGATGTACGGATGTGATTAATACAGGCCACAGCAATGTGTTGTGATAAGTTAACAGTACAAGAAGTGCCTCCACCACACACCGTTAGGTGGCTTGCAGAGTACAGTGTATATTATGTAGATGTAAATATACCATACTGTGTTAATGGTCATTCACTGTGCACATCATCAGCCATATTATGTATGTCCAAATACTTACTCATATCCTGTTATGTGGCAACTGTTCAAGAAGACCAGAATTTTTTTTTTTGACAATGACATTTTAAATACACAGTTCAGATATATTGCAATGTGTAAAGAACGTTTCCAAACACATAATGGCTTCTTGTTCCTATGCCCTGCCCTGTATGATATGTGCACTTCGTTAATTTCAGTTCAACACACACTTGAAACCGGCTATAAGGCTGAAATCACGATTGTGTGAATTAAATAAACAGTAATTCACAGTCAAATGCCAAAAATTTCTTTCAATGAGACAGCATGTCCAGCTCAGCTGGTCATCTCATGGAGGGTGTCAAATATTACATAGACAAAGAAATATATAACTTTGATTTGATTTAATGCTGATATCTACGATGTGACTTAATGCAAACTCCTTGTAACGTAAGTTCTTCGATTGAAAATTACGAGTGGTGTTGTATGGTGTATCGTGTGAGCTTTTAAAACTTAAAAGCATCAATATGAAGAAATATATTTAAAAAAAGAATTTAATTCAAAAGAGATGGCACACATTTCTTGCAGTTAAAGTTCATATTGTACTGGCAAAAAATACTGCAGCAGTCTGCAGGAACAAGCAAACATAAAATACATGCTGAAGGTCAATAGGGAGAATTTTATGAGGAGGACACAAGTAAATAGTTATTTAATTGGTTTAAGAAAGAGGAATGTAGCTTTCTATTCATTAATACATAGGGGCATGTGAAATACGGCAACGGAGGCACAAAAGGGTCTGATGCACACAAACATTTTTAATGTTCACAGGCTCATTAATATTTGTAAAGACTATAAGGTTTAAAGCTACAATAAAGAAATTGGAAAGTAGCAAATTTTCAATTGGGCACCATGGTGTTATATATTCTACAACATTGTTCCACAGCAGCACATTCAATACCTTAAATCTGCCAACTGAAATGTGAGATGTGTGTAGTTTTCTAATCTCAGTCAAGTTCTGAAGACTTAGAGAAAACAAATAGAATCACTGCTGCTTTCCAGCATCACTGAGTATGCAGCAGATTGCCATATGAAGATGATTTACAGCCTACTCTGGTTCAGAGTGGATATGTGTAAGTTTCACTCACTTAGGGGTGCATTGGAGTAACATCAGCAGTTACTAATAGCGACAGGCCCTCAATAATTTTTTTAGCTATACTTCTGCACCTGGTGGTGAGATTTCCTAACAAATCACAGCAGTATGTAGCTGGAAGACCAAGTCTGTTGTCATACAGTGCCATTGCAAATGCTTCCCCAAATATATTTACATCACATGCAGGGACTGCCTGTAGTTTAACATTCATGACTTCATTGCATAATTCAATCATCTGCTCCAGACGCTGTGACAGTCTTCAGCTTTGCATTGGCTTCAGAGGTTGCTGGCTACAGCTTCTGTGCAGTTCAGTGGCTCCATATCAGCAATCTATTTTTGATCACTTCACACTGAGCGAAGTCTGTACGTGTGGGAAGAGTGTATGAAGGGTTTCTCCTACAAAGATTACTCTGTGACCTCTGTCTCAAGTGCTGAGATTGCGAGCTCTTTCTCACGGGCTGACAGCACAGTTGTTCTGATAGTAAGTGGTTCTCAATGGCTCAAATATGAAGTAAATGAAGGCATAGCCTCACGCACATTATGCAACAACCTATCCACCACATAGCTTCTGCACTGACCAAGTTCCAGCCAACTGCTAATCTGAATACAATCTCGACAGGCTACAGAATTTTAAGTCCAGCAGCCTGCAGTTTTCATTTCTTCTGAACAGCCAGCGTCATAGCTCCTTAACGCTTCAGCGACCGTTTGTGACTCATCAGGAGGGTATATCTAGGATTCTTTCTGCTTTTACAGTTATTTCTTCAGTTAGACTTGCTAGGATGGGTAGGTAGTGTGCACGCTGCGTGCGGATGCAGTATCAGCTGGCTGCAGTTCGCAAACTGCTGAATGCGCTTTTGGCTAAAGTTAGTCACCTGCAGGCTGCTGCCTCAGGCTGTAGTGGTGGCGGAGAATCTGGCATGTTGTATGAGACACCTCCGGTATCACTTGTTTCGCTCATAAGCTCTGTTGTTGACGCACCTCCTAGTGTATCCGAAGAAATGGCTCTGTCCTTACAGTAGGGTGCGTGGCAGGTAGTACGGCATTCACGTCAGTACAGGCAAAGGACCCATGTGGAGACTGGCTGTCTGGCCTCTCCCAATGACGTTGTGTGGGTCCATATGGCCACTGCTTCAGTAGGGTCCGAGCAGGCACAAGGAGGGAATGGTTTACTAGTCATCAAGAACTCCAATATTAGGCGCATTACAGAGCCCCTTAGGTAGGTAGCGTTCAGAGCTGGAATGAAAGTCAATGTGCACTCGGTATGTTTGCCAGGGGACCTCATCCGATATGTCGGGGCAGCCCTGCCTGTAGATATCTAATGTGCGGGATGCAGTCATCATTAAGTTATGGGTCATGTCAGCACCAACAACATCTGTCACATGGGTTCTGATGCCATCCTCAGTTCATACTGGCAGCTGATGGAGGTGGTGAAGGCTGCTGGCCTCAGGTGTGTTGTGCAAGCAGAGCTTGCAATTTTCAGTATTGTTCCCAGAGTTGATCAGAGTCCTTTGGTTTGAAGTCAAGTGATGAGTCTTAATCAAAGGCTTCATTGACTCTGTGATGGTCTTGGCTGTAGATTTCTAGATCTGCGTTATCAGGTGAGAATTTATAGGACACACCTTGATAGGTCAGGAGTGTAGTACACAAAGGAAGCAGCTACTTGGGAAGCAGAGTACTTGTGAGATGCACATAAGGGTTTTTCAGGCTAGGTGATAGTTTGAGGTACTCTGATAAACACTCGACAGTCAATAAGCAGCATGGATGACACCGTGTGTTTGACTAACGTATTTTATCTACTTGGAGGGCACTGCCAAGCAATGGTATGAGAACAACGAGGAGAAGTTCACAAGCTGGGAAGTATTCCAGGCAGAACTGTGCAAGTATTTTGGCGGAACATGACGACAGAAGTGCAAGCCTGAAGATATATTTTAGTGCAGGGGCCCAGCGTCCTGGAGAAACTACTGCATCCTACATTCAAGATGTCTTGGAGCAGTGTAAAATAGTGGATCCTAGAATGAAGGAGGACAATAAGGTTGCACATCTCATGAAGGGTGTTGCTGAGGACATGTACACTCATGCTCATAAATTAAGGATAATTGCAGAATGTGGTGCCACAAAACGTGGCACTACACAGAACTGGTGCTAATAGCATAGGCACATAGGGAACACACACGACACAGATCCAGAAGTCCATGGGATTGGTGATAAGTTGAGAAAACCGCCCCGAAAAACATTTGCTACAAAACGCCACTGATTCCTGCGCATGTACCATGACATCAATATGGGATATGATCGCCATGCACATGTACACAGGCCGCACAACGGGTTGGCATACTCTGGATCAAGTGATCGAGCAACTACTGGGGTATAGCCTCCCATTCTTGCAACAGTGCATGTCAGAGATCCTGAGTGTCCTAGGGGTTTGAAGATGTGCAGCGATACGTCGACCGAGAGCATCGCAGACATGTTCGATGTGGTTTAGGTCTGAAGAGCAGGCAGGCCACTCCATTCGCCTGATATCTTCTGTTTAAAGGTACTCCTCCATGATGGCAGCTCGGTGGAGCCGTGTGTTATCATTCATCAGGAGGAAGGTGGGAACCACTGCACCCCTGAAAAGGCGGACATACTGGTGCAAGATGACGTCCTGAACGTCCTGATACACCTGACCTGTTACAGTTCCTCTGTCAAAGACATGCAGAGGTGTATGTGCACCAATCATAATCCCACCCCCACACCATCAAACCACGACCTCCATACAGATCCCTTTCAAGGACATTATGGGGTTGGTATCCGATTCCTGGTTCACGCTAGATGAAAACCCAGCAAGAATCACTGTTCAGACTATACCTGGACTCGTCCGTGAACATAACCTAGGACCACTGTTCCAATGACCATATACTGTGTTCTTGACACCATGCTTCACGGGCTCTCCTGTGACCAGGGGTCAGTGGAATGCACCTTGAAGGTCTCTATACTAATAAACCATGTCTGTTCAGTCGTCTGTAGACTGTATGTCTGGAGACAACTGTTCTAGTGGCTGCGGTAAGGTCCCGAGCAAGGCTACCTGCAGTATTCCATGGTCATCTGCGGGCACTGGTGGTGAGATATAGGTCTTTTCGTGGTATTGTACACGGTGGACGTCCCGTACTGTAGCACCTGACATGTTTCCTGTCTGCTGGAATCGTTGCCATAATCTTGAGATCACACTCTGTGGCACACGGAGGGCCCATGCTACGACCTGCTGTGTTTGACCAGCCTCCGGTCTCCCTAGTATTCTACCCCTCAAAACATCATCAATATACGTTCTTTGAGCCATTTTCAAAAGACAGTCACCATTAGAATGTCTGCACACTTACTCACTGCACCGTACTCTGACATACATCAACACACCTCTGCGTATGTGGACTGCTGCCAGCACCACCGTGCGACAACCGCAGGTCAAATGCACCGCATGGTCATACCCCAAGGTGATTTAAACCCGCAAACTGCCTACCAGAGCATTGTTTCACAATGTATCAGCATTATCCTTCATTTATGAGCATGAGTGTATCAAGCCTTACTACTGAAGGAGGTTACGACAGCAGACGACTTCTTAAAATGGTGCCAGTATAATGCATCAGAAAAGAATTACATGCAAGAAGTTTGAACAGCTTCCAAACGTTGTATCGATGTATGTGATGGAGGTAGCAACTGATTTCACAAGTGGTGTTCGTCAGATACTTAAAGAGGAAGTTCAGAAGGCACTTGTATTACACGGTGAGCAAAATACCGAGAAGCTTCAAGAGATCATAAGTGAGGAACTGGAACAGACATTGAACAAAACCTCTCGTCCTCCATTTCCCTTCAAAACGGTGAAGGAATTGAGAACAAGGCGGAGTTACGTTCCTACAATGCCGCATGAGGAACCTGTTTGGGCACCAAGGAAGGCAGACATCTGGAGGACCCACGAAAACAAACCAGTATGTTCCCTTTGTGGACGAGAGGGACATGTGGTGCGCTATTGTTGAGAAAGGTGGCGGATATTTGACGTCGCCCATGCCAGAAGACAGCAGGCCGATCTTAGCCGATGCCAACTCCGGGACAACGAAGACGAACAAGATGATATGGGTGGAGGACAACATAGGTCACCATCGCCACAAGATAGCCACTGGAGAGGGTGTTCCTCAACATGCCACTCAAGGTCTCCATCACTGTTTAGAAACTCCAGCCGATCACCTAGCCGCTGCAACCTGCACCCTTGGAGGTGAGGCAGCCGAAGAGAAAAATCCTCCGCCGTCGATCACTACAAAAATGACAAGACACTATGTCGATATCCTCATGGATGGCCGACCAGCCCAAGCTCTTGTGGACTCTGGAGCATCATATTCAGTCATTTTGGAGAACTACCGACACCAGTTGCACAAAACCATATTCATTGACAACAAAACATCTCTGCTGAAGGTGGCTAATGGTAAATATGTAAAACTTACAGGAAGATGTACCATTCATGTGGGTATAAGTGGCCATAAACAGCCCTTAGAATTCATCGTCTTGAAAGAGTGTAGTCATAACGTCATTCTGGGATGGGACTTTTTGAAAGCTTCTCAGGCAATTATAGATTGTGGTCACTCGAAGATTATGCTAGACAAGATGAGATGAGATACTGTGGACAGAAAGATGTGCATCCGAGTGTGTGGAGACTATGTGTGCTGGATGAAGTGACCATTCCTGCGGTAAGTGCTAGATAGGTAAATGTCACGTGTCATGCCATGCATCAACCCATGGATCTTGTAGTGGAATGTAAGTGAAGCATGCCACTGAAGAATAACTTGGTCCTCCCAGCCTCTGACGTCTCATTCAAGAACAGATTCAGTGAATTGTGGATAGTTAACTGCCACCAAGAATCGCAGATCCTTCCAAAATGCATGTGCGTAGCAAACACTGGGCTGTTACCTGAAGAACAGCTGAGCGTCATAGAAACCTCCCATGCAGAGTCTGTGGGCAAAACTAGTGCTACTACTACAAGACAAGATCTTATAGCTCGACTATCATCAGATCTCACTAAGGAACAACAGAAGAAGCTATTTGCCATTCTTCAAGAGTTCTCTGAATGCTTCAATCCACAAGTGAAGAGCAATTAGACAAATCGACAGTGAAGGGATTAGCACTGGAGACCATCAACCAATAAGCCAGAGAGCATACCATGTGTCAGCAACAGAATGTTGAATAATTCGCGACAAGGTAGAGAAAATGATGATGAATGACATCATTCAGCCTTTGCAGAGCCCATGGTCGTCACAAGTGGTCCTCATCAGGAAGATTGTGTTGATTACAGGAAGCTTAAGAAGATAACTAAAAAGGACGTTTACCCTCTTCTGTGAACTGATGATTCGCTAGATTGTCTGAAGGGGGCTAAGTTTTTTTCACCATGGACTTGTACTTGGGATACTGGCAAATCAAAGTAGATGAGGCTGATTGTGAGAAAACTGCATTCATCACCCCTGAGGGCCTGTATGAGTTTGTGTAATGCACCAGCAACTTTTGAAAAGATGATGGATAGTAATCTACGTCACCTGAAGTGGACAATTTGTCTTTGTTATTTAGATGACATTATAGTGTTCTCAGAGACATATGATGAACATATAACAAGACTGAGGGCCATTCTTAAGTGACTCCAACAAGGGGGACTGAAACTTAATCCAAGAAAGTGTCTCTTTGGAGCAAAAGAAATCAAAATACTTGGACATCTTGTGTCAAATGAAGGTGTGCAGCCTGACCCAGAGAAGGTGAGATCTATAACGGTCCTATTTCTAAAAGTATCAGAAATGTGAGAAGCTTCCTCGGATTATGTTCTTATTACCGTTGTTTTATCAAAGACTTTTGTATCAAAGCCAGGCCACTCCAAGAGTTGTTAAAAGCTGATGCTAAATTTATCTGGGGTGGTGCTCAACAAGATTCTTTCGATGTGCTGCGAAAAGCTCTGTTAACTGACCCTGTACTTGGTCTGTATGATGAGACAGCACCTACAGAATTACACACAGATGACAGTGGGTATGGGATCAGTGCTGTGCTGGTACATATTTTGGATGGAAAAAAGATGGTTATAGCCTATGCTTCTAGGACACTTACAAAAGCAGAGAGAAACTACTTAACTACAGAAAGAGAATGTCTTGCTGTGATCTGAGCCATGAGCAAATTTCGACAGTATCTCTATGGAAAGCCATTCACAGTTTTTACAGACCATCATTCACTTCGTTGGTTGACAGGTCTTAAGGATCCAACAGGACAACTTTCCAGGTGGGCACTACATCTTCAAGCGTATGACATTACCATAGTGCACAAAAGTGGAAGAAAACACCAAGATGCCGACGGTGTCTCAAGAAACCCTGTGCAAGACCATCAAGATTTTGATGAAGATAGTGACTGTCTCACTGCACTCCAGGATCTCTCTGCTGAGCAGGAGAATGACACCAAGATATCTCAAACTATGCTTGCCTTAAATCAGTCAGAGGATGTGAATGGAAATTTAAGGTAGTTTACGGATTACTTTGCAAGAAAAACTTTGATCCATTTGGAAGGAGGTGGCTACCAGTGATTCCTAAACATATGCGCTTAGATGTTCTACAGAAGTTCCATGACAAACTTCAGGCTGGACATTTAGGCTTTATTAAGACATACGATAACATACACAACAGATTTTTCTGGCCAGGTTTATTTAGGAGTGTCCGTCACTTTGTGTCGCACTGTAGAGATTGCTAGAGGAGAAAGGCAGTTCCTCAGAAACTACCTGGCTGACGAATACCAATTCCACCATCCGAAACACCTCCTCAGACTATTTCCAACGTCTGCTAGTGGCAGTAGACAGATTATTGTTTGCACTGGTTATCTGACACATTATGCCATTATAAAAGCTGTGAAAACAGCCGAAGCATCCAAGGTAGCCAAATTCATCATTGAAGACATTTATTAGAACACGGTGCCCCAGTGTCGTTAATTACGGATCAAGGGAATGTTTTTCAATTGAATCTTGTGACAGAGATAAACCGTCGGTGCAACATTACTCGTCATATGACGACTGCCTACCATCCACATGCTAACAGGCTTACTGAACACCTTAATAAGACCTTGGCTGAAATGCTATTAATGTTCATCAGTGTTCAGCACAGCAACTGGGATAAGCTGCTACTTTTCGTGACGTTTGCCTACAACACCGCCAAACAAGACACCACAGGATTTATGCCATTTTTCCTGGTGCATGGGCATGAGGCAACTATGGCGATGGACACTGTGTTTCCGTTACATCCTGATGACATGGAAAACGACTACATCGGCCATGTGTTAACCAGAGCTGCCCAGCTTGGCAATTAGCTTGACTTCCAACACTGCAGGCTCAAGTAAATGATCGCCAAAGGTATGACGGGAGCCACTGCCCTGTTGTGTACCAGCCTGGTGACCTCGTCTGGATCTTCACTCCTGTTCGGAAGATTCGTCTCTCTGAGAAGCTCCCCAGGTGCTACTTTGCATCTTATAAGGTTGTAAGACAGTTGTCTGATGTTACTTATGAAGTTTAAGATTTCGACCCCAACACAAGATGACGAAAGATCAGAGATACGGTCCATGTCCTTTGAATGAAACCATATAAGGGTCCTACCACCCAGGGTAAATTCGAAGCTCCAGCAGCAGGCAACAAGCAGAAAGATGACTAAGAGCATAGTGGCAAAAGGAGTTCTGAGAAGATCACCACCAGGGCGTGCATCAGTCATCGGAAGTCGGAGTATACAGGACCGATGACTTGTTCCCAGAATAGGAGGACGTAACACCAAGACGCTGTTTTCTAAGGAGGGAGCAATGTCGCAGAAGAAGCTGAGTAGTACAGTGGTGTAGTGGTTATGATACTAAACTGTTGAATGAAGGGTCTTTAGTTCAAAATTCACCTGGATTGTACCATTTTAATTTCTGTATTCGGTTCGAGTACATTCTAGAAGTATCCACAAATGTCAAGAATCATTGTACTGGAATGTCCTGTAACTGTATATATACTGTATGTGTTCTGGCCGGAGGCAGTTTGCTCCGCACTCTTGTATGTGCAAGTGCTGAATAAACCTTCGATAAGTGAAGTTAGTGTTTGTCATTCATCTAATTACACCTTCTTCTACATGACAATATAAGCAAATATTTCCATCACGGGTTATTCTACCACATTTTCCTAACAACGGCACTGTGTGGTCATGTTGCAGAAATTTAAAGCACCATATTGTTTAAGAATATAAGACATAATATTAAGCTGAATGTATCTAGCCATTATGTGCTATGGCATGAATGTTCCATGGATATAAGAGTAAACTTAGCTGGTTTTACTTGTCCACCATTTGCATTTTTCATTACATTATGGATGTCAATTATGCCTTCCTGAGACCACTCCTCCTTCAATTTCTCTTTAGGTGTTTCCAATCACATCTGCAAGTGATTAGACCCTTATTTTGCAAATGTAGATTGTACTTCAGGGTGTCATACGGCTTAGTTCGTGAAGTTTCTGTAGGATATTCTCCAAGAAACTTTGCTGCTTGAAGTCCAGTGGCCTATTGAGAAGTAAACATTTCTACCAACAAAATCCCATTCCTAAAGTTCACTTATTTTTAAGATTCAGTATACCTTTATGACTTTAGCTTTTTCCACATAAGCAGTTTCTGTCCTATTAGAACTACTTTCAGATTTCTTCCTACCAGATTTCCTAGAAATCAATGGCACACCCAGTCCATTGAGAGTAGGAGAACAATTTTAAGGCTCCACAACATCCCGGTGATATCAACAAAAATGGAAGTTTACTCAGGCAGAGCCTCACCAGAGCAACCCTACTATTACTGAAATGCAACAAGGTATACTAGTGTGTGTTCAGCAACAAAATCTATCAGCATTTTAACTAAAGGATTCTACCATGCTTTCAAAAATGGATAATCCAGGATAGAGTAATGACAATATTATGAAACGGATAGTTGTTACTCACTATACAGCAAAGATGCTGAGCCATAGATTGTAAAACAGTTTGACAGTCTTTTTGTAGTCTCTATCTGTGATTCCACATCTTCGCTATATGGTGAGTAGCACCTGTCCTTTCTGTAACATTGTCATTCTCCCTTCATTGTAATCTAGTTGGTTAAGCCAAGATTACTACCATTCTTCTTGACACATAACACACTTCCATCACACTCAATGGCAACCACTGAAAGATGTACGTGAGTTACTGGTACATGAGCAGGAGCTGAGTTGGCAAACAACCAGCTCAGGAATATCAGGATCTGTACCCAGCAAGGATTGGCCTAGTTCATCAAGTTGCTCAAAATTTAAGATCATCCACGTTGCACATGTTGTTTATCCAAATTCTATAGAGGCAGAGATACTCTGTAAATGGCCATATGGTCTGTGGTTGGGGTACCTTGAACCACAGCCGGCCGAGCGGTTCTCAGCACTACAGTCTGGAGCCGCGCGACCGCTACGGTCGCAGGTTCGAATCCTGCCTCAGGCATGGATGTGTGTGATGTCTTTAGGTAAGTTAGGTTTAAGTAGTTTTAAGTTCTAGGGGACTGATGACCTTAGAAGTTAAGTCCCATAGTGCTCAGAGCCATTTGAACCTTTTTTTTTTTTTTTTTTTAACCACTACCAGTCATTTCCTTTCCACTGGCAAATAAAGTGAGGGGAAAATACTATCTATATACCTCCTTATGAGCCCTAATTTCTCTTATGTTTGTGGTCTTTATGCAAAATGTACACTGATGGCAGTAGAATGTGCAATGTACCTTTTACTCCTTGAAATTGAAAACTCTAAAAACAATCACATAAAAAGTTGAAATTTTATCACTCCCTTGTCTGTCTTATCATCAGACTTTTGTATATAATGCAAGTTATTCCTTTGTAGATTCCAATTGGTTTTGTGCCATCTGTGTTTAATTCATGGTGGTCATCTAGTTACTAAGGATCAACAACTGTTGCATTAATGTAACTGTTTATTCATTCCTTATAATGACCAAAAAGTATTTAAATATGACACTGTCATAGAAGCTTAATTAAAAACAGAATTAGCCCTAAATTTTTTAAAAAGTCTCCTCACACACTTACTATGAACAAAAATCTTACATATTAACAAACTGCATTTATGATCAATGTTGCTGTTATTCCCAAATACATCTTCAAAACCTTATGTTGTACAATTTTCTGAGTTTATCATTTACACCTCCACCAGCCACAACGACATTGAATGCTGCACGCTAGTATCATAGGCACTTGACATAGTAGCCTAAATATGTAACTAAAGCTGAGGAAAAAGAGGAAATTGTGACAACCTCGTGGCTGGAATGAGCACCTTGGAAATTGAGTGCAGTTCATGGAAAGGGGGGGGGGGGGGGGGGAGTCGAGAGGGAGCTCTACAAACACAGACTAAAAGGAGACTGAGGGCTTTCAGGAGAGTATCGAGTCAGATATCAGCTGGTCTACTCAATTTTGGGCAATACACAAACAATCTGAACTGTTAGTTGTCCAACAGAGTTGAGTGACAGGGTGAATAGGCATCTGACAAACCTGTTGTCATCTAACCCGCAGCGGTGGGACACCAGTTTCCAACAGGAGGAGGCTGTTAACAGGGCTCGTAGGGAAGGCTCCCTTGCCAACTATACACCAGTGTGGTGAACAGGATCCAGCAAGCTCAGAACGGATGGTGCTGCACACCAATAGGCCACACAACCATAGACCACGTGGGATAAAATCAGCACTCAGTAAAATCTCAGAATAACTATGCAGTCTGTGCCCCACAGAGAACATTTAGGTTCCTCATGCAGGTTGCCTAGAGCTGGCAGACATGAGGCAGCCAAGTTAGCTTCTTGTCAAGCAAAATACCTAATAACTGAGGAGATTCTATGACTTCAAGTAACTGCTCACCAAGATAAACTTCTGGTTGCAGATGCACAGTCTGGAGTCGGCAAAAATGCACAACTCGTGATTTTGCAAGAGAAAATTGATAGCCATGATTCAGAGCCCAGTCATGAAGTGTGAAGTTGGTGCTCAGTAGTGCACAGTGATGTAGAGGCATAGTGCAGATAAATATCATTCACACACAGTTCTGTAGAGACTGTGGGACCCACCACATCTAGGATACCATCAATGGCAAAAGCAAACAGTGTTACACTCAGAATCGATCCCTAAGGGACTACAGTTCCTTGTACATATTGGTTGCTAAGAGTTGAACCTATCTGGAGCCAAAAAAATCCACAGAGATATGGGATTCTGGATGAAAATGGGAAACTGCCCTGGAAAACCCATTCCTGCACTGTACACAGAATGTGATGTTTGCAGGTGGTATCATACGCCTTCTGTAGGTCAAAGAGCATTGCAATCAGATTTTGGTCATGCACGATAGTGCTTCATACTGAAGATTCTAGACAGATCTGGTGATCTGTGGTGGACAAGAAAACCCAAAAGCCACTTTGGAATCGCGATATATGCCCTCCAGCTTCGAGGTACCAACAAAGATGTCAATTGACCGTTCATTGAGATAACTTACACAGCACACTTATCAAAGACTTGGGCCAGTGATTAAGTTAAAATATGTGGGACCTTTCCCAGTTTCTCAACAGGAATAATAATACCTTCCTGCCATTGTGAGAGAAATTCTCCATCCTGCCACCATTAGAAAGCCCGAGGATATGTTTCACGCTGTCAGCTTGAAGATGTTTGAGCATTTGTTTGGAGGTTTTGTTGGGTCCAGGTGCCGTATCTTGAGACACTACCACAGTGCTGTGAAGCTCCCATTCACTAAAAGAAACTTCGTATGACAGAGAGGCAAAACATTCAGCAAGTACCACGCAGTCAGATCAGATGTTACCATTTACAAGGATGCCAGGAACTGCTGTAGGCACTGGATGGTCACAAATGCGGCGGAGTTTAGTCCGTATTTGGCATGATGGGGTGTGGGATAATATAGATGATATGTATTCCACTTTTGGATCTGCAGCTTTTGTCTTTCTATTCGAGTTTGTAGTTAAATTATAGGATACAGGTTCCGCCTTTATACAAAAAACACTAGTTTTTTTGCTTTTTACCCAAACACATTTCGGAACCTCTATATCATCGTCAGTGTGTTTTGTTTATTGAAAACTGTAAAAAGTGGACATATTTTGGGTTTTAACTGATCTAACTAAGTGAGGCCAAAGAAAGTATTTTTCTTTTCTTTTTTTTTCTTTTTTTCGTTTTGCTTGTTACAGTGTTTTTACATTGTATGATTTTGCAGGACCATCTGTATGGTGTCCTGCACTGATAGCTCTTCATATGGATGCATTAACTCGCCAATGAAATTCGCATTTACATTGTTTGGTTTGCAGATGATAAGCTATCAGACTTAGCGTCTTCCCCAATGGCAATGGCATCATCTGGCAGGATGAATGTACATGTTACAAGGCCACAAGGATGCTACAGCGGTTTGAGGAGCACTGTAGAGAAATCACGTTGATGTGTTGGCCTCCAAATTCATGTGATCTGAACCCAATGAAACACGCCTGGGACACAATCAGGTGCCAGCTCCTTTGAGCCAACAAACCCGCATCCCATAATATACAGGAACAATGGGATCTGTGTGTAGACATCTATTCTCAAATACATTTGGAAACCTATCAAGAACTTGTTGAAGCCATGCCATGCAGAGTTGCCGCTGTATTGCATTTCAACGGCAGACCAACACGCTATTAAGCAGGTGGTCATAATGTATTGCTCATCAGTTACTTTAACTGTACAAAATTGCTGTGATAACTACTCAGAATTTACAACCACATTCTCAGTATAACATTATCATGACCACTTTTATCCATCAAATTCCTGTGCATCAATTGTTTATCACCAACTGGAGCAATATATTTGTATGCTGCGTCCAGATGACTTGCATTACAGCAATGCAGCTTGTGATATACTAAAATGTTTTGTGTGTGTGTGTGTGTGTGTGTGTGTGTGTGTGTGTGTGTGTGTGTGTGTGTGTGTGTGGGCGCGCGCGCGCGCGTGGGCACGTGTAACAAATTCAGCTATCCCCAGTTGTACTAACAGTTTTTAACAGTGTACATTTGTTTTAATTTATAAGATTGTGAACCCAATTATAAATAACTTCTTACAGAAGCAAATGGAATGGTTTATCATATAATGTAATTGGGATGTTGTTAAATCTTGTCCTTGCCATTTACCTGCATTCAGGCACAGGATGTGAAAAGTAGGCACTATCGTCAGTACATACAACTGCAGTGAGATCATGGCAATCTTGCATACAGGGCACTTCCAATTCAAGGTTCTACACACACTAATCTTTTCATGTGTCGCCAAGAAAATGATGAAATGTGTCTCAGCTCTGCAAAGCCTGCGCAGATGGAATCAAATGCAATGGACAAAAATATGTTTACGACAGGGTCACCATTAACTGTTGTAGCACTTACTAGACAAGTTACAATTCAGTGAATCCCGCAAATTCAATGCTACGCAACAACAACTGATGAGCAGCCATGTCATACAGAAACACATTCTTAATTTGGAGCCATGTCCCTATAATTTTACTTCTGTTCACCACACATCACAAGGACAAAAATTGATGTGGGGGTAGGAACACCTGGAATGGACACAAGCATGGAATAATACTGCTTGGACTGATAAAGTTGCGAAATACATCAACAGCAGTCTACAAGTATATAAAAATTCTCATGCAGTGAAGCATCCCACTTGTCAACAGGGCACCATTCCAGGTAGGTGGTGGAGGTATTCTCATGTGGGAGATGTTTACTCCAGATGAACTGGGACCCATGACATGTCTGCTATATCCATTTCTGTGGAAACAGAAACCACTCAACGCACCTGCTGATCTCTTCCAAACTGAGTCAGCAAATTTTTAGGAAAGCTCCATGGACATCTTGAATCTTAGAACATATTCTGAGCTCAAACATAATGAGCTATCTTGAACAGAATGACTTCCTCAATGCCAACCAGCATGGATTTCGAAAACATTGATCACGTGAAACCCAACTCTTATTTTTCTCACATGACATACTGAAAGCTTTGAATCAAGGCAACCAGGTAGATGCTGTATTTCGTGATATCAAACACATTTGATTCAGTATAACAGCTACACTTATAGTATACATATAGATGCACATGTAGACATGGGAGTTCTTTTGTGGCCCTCCATGTCACTTGAATTTTATCCTACTGAGAACATCTTGGACAATATCAAGTGCTGAAATCTAGTTCAAAGCAGTTTTTGTGTGTTAACGGCTGTGGTTAAACAGTCCCAATCTGAAAACACTTTAGATTTTACACAGAGTCCATGCCCCAATGCCACATAAAATTTCTGTTGTCTTTAAGGCGAAAGGGGGAAATAGACACTACTAGGTAGGTGAGTTGAATTCAGTTGCTCAGAGTGTATACTCATTGTTAAAATATAAGTCAGTTATAAAAGCAAATGCTTTGTAAATATTCTCACAACAAACATCAGTTTTACTGTGTAATTGCAGAAACTATGAAATACACCTAAAATTAAATATATTACAGTACTGCAGTTGGATTTTACCTTCACTAATGTTCGTATCTCTCTGGTTTATTGTCTGTGCACTTACAAATTTAAAACATAAAATATAAATTAAGAGTTCTATACAACTAATCAAGTATGAACAATAAAAACTGATGCACAACTACAGCACTACTTCTTAAGCTTGTTACTTGTAGGAGAGAATAATTTTGTCTCCTCTGGCCTAAACCATAAACTGCAGTCTTCAAATGCAATAGAAGCAAATTCCCATAAAAGCTACCTGTTAATAATACCCTGTATTCTTGCTGATAATATCCATTTAGCGTAAATAGTGAAAATATACAAAAACTGAACACACAGTCAATGGAATTAGAAAAAACTGTTAACATATAAAATACTAATATTGTAGGTCCTCATAGCAAATAAAACTATTAGTACAAGATAATGTGTATGTTACCTTTCCCTTCCTTCTCCAACAACAACAATGCGTTGGTTGTCAGGAGACCATGAAATATCTTTAATGGGTCCGCCAAATGGTTGGAACTCATTTTTCAGTAAATGTTCCTTGTTAACTGTGTCCCAGATTCTAATTTTACCCGACTGATCTAAATTTCAAACAGACAAAGATAAAATGTAGTTAGTCACTTGTCTTACCCAAAGTACAGCTGACAAGGAAGGTATATTAGGATTCAACATCCCATCGATGAAGTCATTAGAGCCTGAATATAACATTGCATGGGCCAATGATGGGAACTGCCTTGAGCAATTTAAGCAAAATCACAAAAAAGCTGGTAAGCCACATAGGAGTTTGAACTATGTTCTACCCACATGAAAATATAGCGTGCCTTTACCTCAGCACATTCAGTCAGCAATATAAACTTTTTAATATTTTCCTCCTAAGGTCTTAATACCGTGCACTGCAAAGCTTAAGACCAAGACTTCCTTTATTGTTTAATACATGTGGAATCGCAATATGGAGTAATAAAAAAGAAGCTGAAATAGTGAAAAAGGTGAAGAAGATTTAAAGATATCATCTCCACAGTACATGACTGAAGTCACTTTTAAACATAGATAAAAAATGAAACCTTAAAGAAATGGCAACAGAGATTCCAATAACAGAATGACCATCTAGGATCTGTATCCACATATCTCAATGAGACTCTTCAAGGTCCTAGAATCAGGTCATATCTGCACCTTCCCCCTTCCCCCACCACGACTACGTAATGGAAAAATACGTAGCAAAGAGACGTCCACAGATTTGGACTGGAGTTCTGGGATACTGACTTGGAAACTTTATTACAGAAAATAAGTAACTATCCCTACTAGAAGGGCACATGTATACTCCAGTGACTTGATGATAGTAGTAACAGGTATTACTAGGGCAGAACTAGAAACAAATAGTCAATATATTAAGGCACTGCTTCGACCAAACATTAAAAAGCTACACATAAAACAATATGGTCCACAAAGGGAAAATATCATGACAACCAAAAATTAGAATAAATAATTCTCTGACCAAGACGTATGTTGTTCAAAGGTACTATCAGATGTACGTTAACGCGAAGCAAAATTTTCATAAATGTATATAAATTTTCTGCTCACAAGTTCTTAATCTAATGAACAAAATCCCAATGATCAGCAAAAATAAGTTCATCTACCTCTAGATATCATTAGATTGTATCATAAAACTGAACTTGTTTCCATAGTACGTTACACTGCAAATGTGTGGGTAATATGGCACAACTGACTAACTTTTAACTAGCTCTATGCAGAGTACAGAGGAGCATGTTACTGAGATTTATATGTGGATACAGGACCACTTCCATATAAGATTTTTTTCACGATATTAAGACTATGTCACTCAGATCTAGTAATTAGAAAGAAGTGAGCCCAACACTAGTCATGAGGAAGGACACAGAAAAAGCAACCGACATATTAAGACAAAGAGCAAAATCCAAGGAAGAAATGATGTATAATGCAAGAACGGAAGAAGGGTTGGCATGAAGAACCAACAGGATGACAAAGCTCCGAGTTCTTTCATAGTGTGAAGGAAAGATTTCAGATGAAGTACAATCCTTCCTCAAAGAGTATAATAAATTTTCTTACTCCACATACCTCAACAAAACAGGATATGAACTTAATAGTAATAGTATGCCGAGAAACAGGAACACTGGACCATACTGTTTGACACTGTATTTATTTCAGTGCCACCACAATAGATGAAACAGCTGGAACAGGGGATGAGACAGCACACATCATAATGATGAACCAGATACAGCACAAGTTAAATAAACTAACCAAAAAGGTATCCAAGAGACAACTGGAGATTAACTTCACAGACAAGAGCGGAGTAATATAAATTCACTATAAGGAATTAATTATGCAACTAAATACAAGCAAAGATTGCAGGGTATACAGGGTGTTACAAAAAGGTACGGCCAAACTTTCAGGAAACATTCCTCACACACAAAGAAAGAAAATATGTTATGTGGACATGTGTCCGGAAACGCTTACTTTCCATGTTAGAGCTCATTTTATTACTTCTCTTCAAATCACATTAATCATGGAATGTAAACACACAGCAACAGAACGTACCAGCGTGACTTCAAACACTTTGTTACAGGAAATGTTCAAAATGTCCTCCGTTAGCGAGGATACATGCATCCACCCTCCGTCGCATGGGATCCCTGATGCGCTGATGCAGCCCTGGAGAACGACGTATTGTATCATAGCCGTCCACAATACGAGCACAAAGAGTCTCTACATTTGGTACCGGGGTTGCATAGACAAGAGCTTTCAATTGCCCCCATAAATGAAAGTCAAGAGGGTTGAGGTCAGGAGAGCGTGGAGGCCATGGAATTGGTCCGCCTCTACCAACCCATCCATCACGGAATCTGTTGTTGAGAAGCGTACGAACACTTCGACTGAAATGTGCAGGAGCTCCATCGTGCATGAAACACATGTTGTGTCGTACTTGTAAAGGCACATGTTCTAGCAGCACAGGTAAAGTATCCCGTCTGAAATCATGATAATGTGCTCCATTGAGCGTAGGTGGAAGAACATGGGGCCCAATCAAGACATCACCAACAATGCCTGGCCAAACGTTCACAGAAAATCTGTGTTTATGACGTGATTGCACAATTGCGTGCGGATTCTCGTCAGCCCACACATGTTGATTGTGAAAATTTACAATTTGATCACGTTGGAATGAAACCTCATCCGTAAAGAGAACATTTGCACTGAAATGAGGATTGACACCTTGTTGGATGAACCATTCGCAGAAGTGTACCCGTGGTGGCCAATCAGCTGCTGATAGTGCCTGTACGCACTGTAGATGGTACGGAAACAACTGGTTCTTCCGTAGCACTCTCCATACAGTGACGTGGTCAACGTTACCTTGTACAGTAGCAACTTCTCTGATGCTGACATTAGGGTTATCGTCAACTGCACGAAGAATTGCCTCTTCCATTACAGGTGTCCTCGTCGTTCTAGGTCTTCCCCAGTCGCGAGTCATAGGCTGGAATGTTCCGCGCTCCCTAAGACGCCGATCAATTGCTTCGAATGTCTTCCTGTCGGGACACCTTCGTTCTGGAAATCTGTCTCGATACAAACGTACCGCGCCACGGCTATTGCCCCGTGCTAATCCATACATCAAATGGGCATCTGCCAACTCCGCATTTGTAAACATTGCACTGACTGCAAAATCACGATCGTGATGAAAACTAACCTGTTGACGCTACGTACTGATGTGCTTGATGCTAGTACCGTAGAGCAATGAGTCGCATCTCAACACAAGCACCGAAGTCAACATTACCTTCCTTCAATTGGGCCAACTGGAGGTGAATTGAGGAAGTACAGTACATACTGACGAAACTAAAATTAGCTC
Organism: Schistocerca nitens; assembly: GCF_023898315.1. Classification (NCBI taxonomy): domain Eukaryota; kingdom Metazoa; phylum Arthropoda; class Insecta; order Orthoptera; family Acrididae; genus Schistocerca; species Schistocerca nitens. The sequence goes on from NC_064614.1 coordinate 1,008,203,232, forward strand.
TAACATGGAAATTAAGCGTTTCCGGACACATGTCCACATAACATCTTTTCTTTATTTGTGTGTGAGGAATGTTTCCTGAAATTTTGGCCGTACCTATCTGTAACACCCTGTATATGTTGAGCTGAATGTGGTGAAGTGACAAGGTTTCTGTGGACCCCATGTCTGTCATTTGGAATATGCCGCAATACAGTGACACAGTAAGCAAAGTACATTGGAAGACTTGACACTCACCACTGTTGCAGTGTATGTCCATACTGGAGTCACAGAGGCTATTTCACACTCAGAGGAAGTGTTTCACAAAGTGGTAGAGAGAGAATGTGTTGCAGACAGTGGAAACTTTTAAAGAAATGCTGATATTACCAGATTTGAACTACTTCGTATCCTCAGTGGGCTATGACATCGAGATCAAGATGGGGAAGGATGCACTGGTGTTGGGCATAGAGGGTTGTTTGGTTTTGCATCCACACCATGGGCACCGTGGACTTCACATCAGTTGACAAAGACCTCAGGTGCTGTAAGCTAGGAGGAAAGTGTGCATGCTATCCTAGACCAATTGTATTGAGGTTCCTGACAATTGTATGCTGGCGTGTTGTCCTCCATAATTTCATCATCAGTGTGCAAGTCACTGAGGCAGCGTTGAATAAAAAGGCTTGTATTATTTGGCTGAACTACCCCAGTTAGCATCTACTGGCTAGTAATGCAACTGATAATTTCATTACCGGTTGGTACTTACAGCCACTAGCTGTTTTTTCAGACACTGACATGAGGCACTCCCATACCTGGGCAGTGTGGTGGTAAAAACTATTTCACCTCTTCATGGCTTTCTGGATTCCAGAAACACTATGCTAGTGCCAGGGAAGCTGTAAACCTCGTGTTATATATATTTTGAAGTAAAGTGCGGTGAAGAAAGAATTGAGATTTCATCAGTAATTAGTAAAAAGTTAGCAAGTCGATAATTTTAGTTAATAAGTAGAGTTATCTTCGTAAATAATAAATTAGCTGGAAACTATTATCTCTGAAAATAGTTACTAAATGAAATTGTAAAGAACAGGTATACACAATAAAAAGTTACAGTCTGCTTTAGTTTCCTGGCAGCAAAACTATTTAAATAACAGCCATTAATAAAAAAAGTAAATGATTAAATAAGTAAATAAATAAATGTTCCATGTAATAAGCACGATACATCAATTTTCAGAGCATCACAAAGAAAATCAAATATAGTGGTTACATGAAATGAATTCAAACAGCCATGTCTCTTAGTCCAAGCTGAATGTTAAAGTAACAATAAACATAGCCACTATCAGAATTCTGTGTCTCAGAATATGCACAAGCTGAAACACTATATTGAAACACTATAAGCTTCAGCAGTTTGCTACAGCAGTTCTCTAAATTTTGGCAATCTTCTTTGTCTGTATGTTAAAAGAAGTGTAATAAAAGTTCAGTCATAATTTATTTCACTTTCTGATATGTCAGACAGTAATTCTGTCCAAAACGATTAGCAAGCAAGTTTTTGCTTGGTTCCCACGTTTCAAGCCTCGGTTCTCTGCGATCTTCCATTCGCAGAGCACATTACAGGGACCAACACTCCCACTGCGTTGACCATCTCTGCTCACTGGCTATTGCTCACTGCTATGCTGAATATAAAATGCCTTATTACTGTGCAGGACCTGTTGTCTAGTACAGTGTCTTTGACTACTAATCAAGACATCATCGTTCTTGGGTTCAAATCACAGCAATGCTAAGTGTGGTGTGATGGTACTGTGATTGCAACTGCACACTGAAAAGTTGCTTCAATAGCATAGACATGCGGTTTAATAATGTGGAAGTAGTATTCATGTAATGAGTAAGTAACCTGTGAATCTGCAGACTTGCTGAAACACTCTGAGATATATAATTATGAGGTTACACAACATTCGAGAAATGATTGTGAAGGGATACCAAGGGTCACATGTTAGAGATGCCGAAATACACTGTGATAATCAAGGAAGTATCATCTGCACCAGTTCTATGCCAACATGGCTATACACTGAGGTGACAAAAGACATGAGATAGTGATATGCACATACACAGATTGTAGTAGTACCATGTATACAAGAGTGCTGCAACGACAGAGCTGTCATTTGTACTCAGGTGATTCATGTGAAAAGTTTCCAATGTGATTATGGCCGCACGACAGGAATTTTGGAAATTGTTAGAGAATTCAGTATCCCAAGAGCCACAGCATCAAGAACGTGCCGAGAATACCAAATTTCAAGCATTACCTCAAGGCACTGGGAGCAGTAACGTTTGCAAAGAGTTGTCGGTGCTAGCAGATAAGCAACACTGCATGAAATAACCACAGACATCAATGTAAGATGTACAACGAACATATCCATTATAACAGTGCAGCCAAATACTGCACTGACGGGCTACGGCAGCAGACGACAGACACGAGTGCCTTTGCTAACAGCACGATGTCACCTGAAACACCTCTCCTGGGCTCTGACCACATCAGTTGGACCATAGATGAATGAAAATTGAGGTCTGGCCAGATGAGTAATGGTTTCAGTTGGTAAGAGCTGATGGTAGGGCTCGAGTGTAGTGCAGACCCATCTTGTCAAAAAGGCACTGTATAAGCTGATGGTAGCTCCATAATGGTGTGGGCTGTGTTTACATGGAATGGACTGGGTCCTTTGGTCCAAGTGAACTGATCATTGATTGGAAATGGTTATGTTCGGCTACTTGCAGGCCATTTTCCGCCATTGATGGACTTCACGTTGACAAACAACAATGGAACTTTTATGGATGTATGCACCATGTCATCAGTCCACAATTGGTCTGAAAAACATTCTGGACATTTCAAGCAAACGATCTGGACATCCACATCACCAAACCTGAATCCCATCGAACATTTATTGGACATAACCAAGAGATCAGTTTGTGCACAAAATCCTGCTCTGGTAATCTCGCAATTATAGGTAGCTATAGAGGCAGCATGGCTGAATATTTCAGCAAGGACCTTGCAAGGACTTGACAAGAGACTTCCAAGGACTTGTTCAGAAGTCAGACATGATATCAGGAAGTATCCCATGACTTTTGTCGTCTCAGTGGAATTAAATAAGAATGTCATTATTCACTGCAATGTTATTGCCAACTCCTTTTTACTCTCTGACCTTATTTTTAATCATTGCTTTTAATGTTCACTTGTTTTTTCTAGAACTGTTTGCACTCTTATGTGCACATGTAAATGTTGCAAATAAAATAGTTATACTAAAATCGCAACATTTTTGGTGAGCAGCAGCTGTGCTCCATAACAAACTACATACGAAAAAACTGCATCAACTGTGATGCACATCCTGCATGCACTGAATGTTAACTATCTAATGCCGACTGTCGATGTGACTGTGAATTCAGCCACAAGACATATAAGTCAAACAACCACCATTCCAGCAAGAAAATCCTATTCTATGATCTGCATAATCCGAAAGCCCATTTTTGTTAGCCCACATAACTTCCAATGAAGCAAGTATAGTTACAATGTCAAGGCTGTTAATGACATGACAACATACGTCCAGGATATTTTGGCCTCACCTCCAGGTGCTAATAAATACACTGCCATTAAAAAGGCTCCAGGCAGTTACTTGTGTCAACCTGAAGTCAAAAAATTAGAAAAGATACTCCACACTTAGTCAGGTGATCACAGCCCTTCGCAATTTCTGTGTTGCCTATGGACCCTGGCGAGAAATGCTGTTTATGAAGATATTCTACAAAACAATTAGCTGTTGCACCTACCATCTCTCACAGGGAAAATACTTACTGTATGTGGCAACAACCCTGACACAAAGACGAAAAGCAGACCGTATTATCGAGATGCATCCACCCATAGGTGTTGCAGCCATATACCCACAATCACACAATTCCTTGGCCTCATTACAAGCACAGAGCACCGAGACAACCATAAGATTGCTGCTCTTCAAACACAACATTCCATTAACCGCTGCAGCACCAACGCTCAATGAGGAAATGCCGCTATTCCCCATCAACTAAAAAGATGTGATGGTACCACAGACAATTTGGCTCTGAAGTTTGAAAATGCCATTCCTTGTGTCAGCTGGGACATACGTACATCTATTCACAATAAAGTGCCTGGCAGAGGGTTCAATGAACCATCTCCAAGCTGTCTCTCTACCGTTCTTCTCTCCAACTGCGCACGGGAAAAACGAGCACATAAATTTTTCTGTGCGAGCCCTGATTTCTCTTATTTTATCTTGATGATCATTTCTCCCTATGCAGGTGGGTGCCAACATAATGTTTTCACAATCGGAGGAGAAAACTGGGGATTGAAATTTCATGAGAAGATCCTGTCGAATGGAGAAATGCCTTTGTTTTAATGATTGCCACTCCAATTCACATATCATGTCTGTGGCACTATCTCCCCTATTTCACAATAATACAAAATGAGCTGCCCTTCTTTGAACTTTTTCTTTGTCATCCGTCAGTACCACCTGACGCGGATCCCACACTGCATAGCAATGCTCCAGGATAGGGCGGACAAGTGTGGTGTAAGCAGCATCTTTAGTAGACCTGTTGCACCTTCTGAGTGTTCTGCCAATGAATCGCAGTCTTTAGTTTACTCTACCCACAACATTATCTAAGTGATCATTCCAATTTAGGTTATATGTAATTGTAATCCCTAAGTATTTACTTGAATTTACAGCCTTCAGATTTGTGTGACTTATCAAAAATCAAAATTTAGTTGTCTTCTTTCAGTACTCATGTGAATAACTTTACACTTTTCTCTATCCAGGGTCAACTGCCACTTTTTGCATCATACAGATACCTTATCTAAATCATTTTGCAGTTCGTTTTGGTCATCTGACGACTTAACAAGATGGCAAATGACAGTATCATCTGCAAACAATCTAAGATGGCTACTCAGATTGTCTCCTATGTCATTAATGTAGACTAGGAATACTAGAGGGCCTTAACACTTCTTTGGGGAACACTGTATATTACTTCTACTTTGCTTTCGATCTATTACCACGAACTGTGACCTTTCTGACAGGAAATCACGAATTGAGTCACACAACTGAGGTGACATTACATAGGCACATAGTTTGGTTAGAAGATGCTTGTGAGGAATGGTGTTGAAAGCCTTCTGTAAATATAGTATGGAATCAATTTGACATGCCTCGTCAATAGCACTCATTATTTTATGAGTATGAAGGGCTAGTTGTGTTTCACAAGAACGATATTTTCTGAATCGGTGCTGACTATGTATCAATAAATCATTTCCTTCAAGGTAATTCATAATGTTCGAGTACAGTATATGTTCCAAAAGCCTCCTGCAAATCGAAGTTAGTTATACGGGCCTGTAATTCAGCAGATCACTCCTATTTCCCTTTTTGGGTATTAGTGTGACTTGAGCAATTTTCCAGTCTTTGGGTATGGATCTTTCTATGAGTGAGAGGTTGTATATAATTGCTAAATATGGAGCTATTGTATCAGCATACGCTGAAAGGAACCTGACTGGTGTACAATCTGGACTGGAGGCCTTGCCTCTAATAAGTGATTTAAGCTGCTTTGCTACACCAAGGATATATATGTCTATCTTTCTCATCTTGGCAGTTGTTCTCGATTGGAATTCGGGAATGCTTATTTCGTCTTCTTTGATGAAGGTGTTTCGGAAAACAGTGTTTAATAACTCTGCTTTAGTGGCACTGTCGTCAGTGACTTCACCATTGTTGTCGTGCAGTGGAGGTATTGATTGCGTCTTACCATTGGTCTGCTTTATGTATGACCAGAATCTCTTTGGGTTTTCTGCCAGATTCCGAGACAGTGTTTCATTGGAGAAATTATTAAAAGCATCTCACATTGAAGTACGCACTATATTTCTAACTTCTGCAAAACTTTGCCAATCTTAGGGATTTTGTGTCCTTTTAAATTTGGCATGCTTTTTTCATTGCTTCTGCAACAACAATCTGGCCCATTTTGTGTACCATCACTTACTAATTTATCTAGTATAAATCTCTCAATTGTCACTGAAAATACCTCTTTGAAATCATTCCACATCTTTTCTACACTTACGTGATCAGATTGGAAGGAGTGGACACTGTCTCTTAAAAAGGCATTAAGAGAATTTTTATCAGCTTTTTAATTAGATGTACTTTGCATTTCTTTTTGATGGTTGTGTGTTACGGCATTCAGCCTAGCAGCAACTGCCTTGTGGTCGCTAATCCCTGTATCCGTCATGATATTTGTCCATTATTATTTGTTGCTAAGAGGTCAAGTATGCTTTCACAACCATTTACACTTCACTTCATGTGGGCTCATGAACTAATTGTTCAAAATAATTTTCTAAGAAAGCATTCAGCACAATTTCGGATGACATTTTATGCCTGCCACTGGCTTTAAACACACAATTTTTTCAGCACATTGAGGGTAGATTGAATTCACCACCAAATGTAATTGTATGAGTTGGATACCTATTTGAAATGGGACTCAAGTTTTCATTGAACTGTTCAGCAGCTTAATAGTATAGTTTGATTGTCAACTTCTACCCTTACTATTTCACAGGAACCATCTACTTCAATTTCACTAGAAGGTAAACTACTTCTGATAGCAATAAATACTCCACCACCAACTGTATTTAATCTATCCTTTCTGAACACTGTTATGTTGTTTGAAAAAATTTCGGCTTTAGCCAGCTTTCCGTACCTATGACTATTTGAGCTTCAGTGTTTCCCATTAGGGCCAGGGAAGTCAATAATGACTGATATGGCTTTCCTCACAGCAGTCATTGACTGTGTCACTGACCACTGTACAAAACTGTAGTTTCTAGGGGCCGTAGGTGCTCATGTATTTATGCACCATCCTTTTCGACTACTTCGCTGTAGCTATGATGACTTGTCTCTATACTTCCAGTGGTTCCAAAATCAATACATGTTGTCATGTGACACATTCACTGAACTTAACCTTTTGTTGTGAATTTGTGTGGTAATTCATTGTGGCAGATATAATATACCCACCCTTGGTGCAGATTTCATTTTACAGCCTGCTACTGGTCCTTTACCACTGCCGCCTTTTTGATACAACCATTAATTTGCTACCTGTAGACATTTAAGCTGTGCAGACAACATTACTGTAAGCATGATTCTCTATATTTAGATCTCCTCAAACAGTTCCCGTAGATCATTCGACATATACCCACATTAAGATCTGTACAACACTCAAAAATATATTATATTCTCACAATTCCAGGACCATCAGTTCATACTTGATCGAAAAAAAAAAACTGAAGATAGCAACACAAGAATTTTCTCTTATGCTCACCCAAGGGATCTGTTATCTTTGAAACAGCAGCTAGTTCCAAAGACAACCAAAGGATGGCACCCAAGCAATGATAACTGGCAACTTAATACCCGAACAATTCAAGATTGGTATCCTGTTCCATATGTTGAAAATTTCTCATTCAGTAACCACAATAAATTGCCTTCTCAAGAAAAGATTTGGAACATGCTTTCCACCAAATACCCATTGCTCCAGAAGACATATCCAAGACTGCTGACTGCACTCCACTCAGCCTATTGAGTTTACTATGACGCCTTTTGGATAATGCAATGCTGCAAAACTTTGCTGTGTTTTATGGGTGAAGTCACACACAACCTCAACTCCTGCTATATCTATACTGCAATGTTTTGGTGATGTCTAGCACCAAAACAGAACATCTGGAACACATAATAGCAAGTATTCACTCACCTCTGTCCACATGAATTATTCCTCAATCCATCAAAGTGCATGTTTGGAGCATCCAAAGTTCAGTTACTGAGGCAGACCGTTAACACTCAATTCAGGTGCCACAGGAGAGAAAGAGTGGAAGTCACTAACATCTTAACCCACAGCCTGTGAGTTGCTTAGATTTCTTGAGCTTGCTAACTTTTATCACCGTTCTGTGAATAACCATGCACTGCTGGCAAGCTCCCCTGAATGACTTTTTGAGAGGTACTCTGAAACCAAGCTGCAAATGACAGTAGACTCATGAAGCAATAACTGCCTTTAATGTGTAGACATATCACTGAGGTTGCACTTATAGGATACCCTAATGCACAAGTGTCTCACTTCAATAGTTGATGGATTGCAGCTGCAATAGGTGCTGTATTAAAAAACAAATATATAGCACTGTCAGCCCTTGGCATTCTTTAGTCAGAAGATACTTCAAACTGCAGCAGAGCTGATCAACATGCAACTGAGTTATATGCACCTTATGCTTCCACACAGAAATTTTGCCAAATGTCTGAAAGCCAACAATTTACACCTGTCACTGATTACAAGCTGTTAATTTATGCTTTCGTCAGAGACCAAAGAAAATATCATTATGTCAACAATGGCACTTGGGCTACATAATCACAATATGACACATATCGCCCATGTCAATGGGGAACTGATTACATCAGCATATGTCCTGTCCTGTGCAGATGCAGTTACAGGCAATGAGGACTACAAAGCACCTGCCTTGTGCAACACAACAGCAAGCTGCAAGACTTAGTTGTAAACCCATCTTATTACGTCTTCATCACCTCCAGATACCTCATTCAAATGTGATGTCGTATCATGATGATTCTATATCAAATGCACGCAGGTCTGTGACAATGAACTTTCAACAGCAGGCAATCTCGTCACTGCATAATTTTCCCCATCCTGAAGTCCAGAGTATGACAACGCTTGTTAACAAGTTAGTGTATGGTCAAACTTGGACACGGACTGCAAAACTTTTGTGCACCAGTGTACAGTCTCTCGACGTAATTAGATCCCTCGTCACACATCAGTGCACCTCTTTGACACTTTCATTCCGTTCAACCAACAATTCAAACATCTGCGCAGAGACATTGTTGGATCATTTCTGCCGTCTGAAGGACACATCTACTGTCTAACTGCCACTGACTGCTTTATTCACTGGCCAGAAATTTTTCCTATGGTTCATGCAACCACATCCTTTCACAGATGGATCACTTTTTTGAGAGAGCCTCTCCCTACCACCACCAACCACTGCAGGCAGTTTGACTCATGTTTTTTTTTCAAATAGCTCACTGTGTTATTTTTATTGGGCATGAAATGTATCTGAACTGCAGCTTATCAATCAGCAGCAAATGGCTTAGTTGGACATTTAAACTGCCAATTAAAAGTATTTTTACGATGCCTTGAACCACAATATTGGACAGAAACACTACAAATTGTCCTACTAGGTACATGTACTTCCATCAAGGAAGATCTTCACACCACAGCAACAGAACTGTTTTATAGTCAACCAATTTGATTGCCTCATTAATTATTTGGCGAGGTGCCTAATGACCTGACTGAGGCATCAGACTCTGTTCGAAAATTATGTTCGCACATTCGCCAACTATGTCCAGTCACATTGAGAGTAGCATACCTGCCGCCTTTTCATTTTTGCTGATCTTTGTAAATGAAACTAGGTTTTTGTTAGACATGATGCTGTGCACAAGCCACCATGACGTACTCTTCACAGTCCTTCATTGAGATGAGAATATATTTAAGGTCAATGTTACCATGCCTCAACTACAATTTCCATTGATCCCCTTAAACCTGCTTTCTACACCTCCTATGGTGTTACCTGCAAACCAGACAAGCCACAGCAGTCAATGAACAAAACTTCTAATGAATCTATGACAAACTTGGCAGAATCACCCACCCCTCCATCCATCATTACTGACAACCCACAACATATGCCGGACAAAGTGCCTAATGAATCTACAGCAAACTTGGGAGAACTGCCTGCTCCTCCAGCTGTCTTTATATGATGTGGACTACATGTCCATTTCAATGGAAAATACAGTAAGAAATTGGAGGGGGTGGGAGTACTGAAATGTGATAAAGAAGTGATGTCATTATGCACTGCAGTGTTACTGCTGACTCTTGTTTACTCTCTGCTATCATATTTATTCATTGCTTCTGATTTGAATTGTTACTGCTTGTGCTCTTGCAGGCATGTATTAAATGTTGTTAGTAATGTATTGATACTGAAACAGCAACTAGTTCATGGGAACAAAGCTAAACAATCCTTTATGCTAAATGAGAATAGTGCTTTACAGTGAAAGGTTGCCTCTGCATTGTTTCCCAGAGCAAACAGAAAATTACATAAAATTAGAGATAAAAATAACAAAATCTCTATGATATTAAGGATTTTCATACCTCCTGATGCTATGTAAAATCCACTGGGAGAATATTTGGCGACATTCGTAGTGCAGGAGTGTTCAGTATAAATGTCCGAAATTGCAGGATTCTAAAACAAATGAAAACATGGTATTAAATATATGAAATTTTCCCATGTCCATCCTGAAACAGTGAAGATGTTGGATGTCGAATCCCAAGTGAAACCCCCCCCCCCCCCCCAGTTCCAAAACAAACAAAGACACACACACACACACACACACACACACACACACACACACACACACACACAATATTTTACACTTGAATCTTAGATCTCAAAGTGCCTATCAATCTGTTTGTCACCACAACCAATATTTTATATTTCAGGTGAAAACATAAAACAGCAGCAGCAGCAACTATGTGGTAATGTATCAATTATATTGATGTCTAAAATGTCAATTTGAACACAAAAAGTGAATCAAGATATTTCTGAGCAATTTTTCTTTCCCTTCATTTGGTTAACATACCGCCATTGAATGACTCCTCTACTATCCTCTCATGGCTGCCTCTGATATGTTGATGCAATGCCACTATCTGTTCTATACGGCAAGCAAGCATGACGTGGTTTGCCCTTAAACTTTAGCTCCCATTTCTGCCTCATACGCATGCAATATTTGGGGGAATTACCACAATAAAGAACCAGAATTACCTTGAACATAGATATATTGTACAATAACAATGCAGATAACTAATAAGTCAAAGAAATTATTATTTAAATAATGTTAAACCTATGTAACAATATTATGAAAAGGATAGTTGCTACTCACTATATAGCGGAGATGGTGAGTCACTGACAGGCACAATACGAAAGACTGTTACAAAATAAGCTTCCAGCCAACGACGCCTTTGTCAAAAATAGACCCCACACACACACACACACACACACACACACACACACACACACACACACACACACACACACACACACTACAGTCTCTGGCAGCTGAAGCCACACTATGAACTACTTATCAGCGACTCAGCATCTCCACTATATGGTGAGGAGCAACTATCCCTTTCATAATGTTGTTACATCCTGAATTTTCCATCGATTAATGTTAAAGCTTCCACATACTGAACTACAGCAATGAAAAATGACAAATTTCCCACTGTAGGGTTGGTACCCTGGAAATATTATACTGATCATGAATTCAATTTGATCTGTAGCTAATCATGATGAAAAATATACAGTTAAATATTTCAATATTCTTGAACTGACAGGAAGATTATAACCTACTTTGTTATGTTACTTTCCTACCAAAACATTAGCTAATAAGTCATTAAGACAACAAAGCAGTATATGTTGAAATGTTTTTAATCATGAGAAAAAAATGATGGAACAAATACGATACACCAATAGTGCACACTTTGTGTTCTTCTGTCCATTTATGTGATAATTCTGAACCTCCAAAATAAAACTTATTAAGAGAACATTTGTATTATTCAAATTTCTACATACCTCTATATTTCTTATTATAACACTATTTCCATTGGTGTAAAGAAAATTTTTTCCCTTTGGATCTCCTCCCAGAACAATTGGTTGGCCCCTTTGAGTTCTCGGAAGGGATGCAAAAATATATTCTGTAAAACGAAAGACAATTTTTTTTCTACAAAGTCATACTGCACAGTGTACCAATAACTGTTTAATGTTCACATTTGGGCCGTTGTCATTGCATAACCATAATGCACAACTTTTAATAAAGTAACAAAATATTATGTACATAATTCCATTTCAACACTTATTTTTACAACTTTCAAAACTTTTTATTTGAGTAATGCCGACCTAATTTCGCAACAACGACAAGTGTTAAACAGCTTCCATAGCTTGTTAACGCACCAGCTCCATTAATGTAGCTATTACTACACAATCCGCTACTGATGGGTTAGATTCAAACTGCTTTGCATTATTTTGACAGTAGTACATGTGGGACGGTCAGTTTCGTGGTAAAAAATGATTTAAATAAACTTACCCGGTAAAAGCAGCTTTTGAGTTTGGAAACAGCTTTTAAGTAATGAATTCTGTTGTCTTCCTAATTAAATGTTCATCTATATATAATCTAGAGGAAGAAATATCCTATGCGATCTCTCATAGTAAACACTCAACAAGCACATCTGACATCAGCAACCGGCTATGTATAACAAATCGTTAACAATGGCAAAATAATTAAATACGATAAACTTCTATGGCATCTAAAATTGCACTTACTGTTGGAGTAAGACATGTCAGGTTCCTTACATGAATTGCACAGAGCAACTTATATTTCACTATCTCTCTTCTCGTAACCACCCTCTTTCCACACCACCTCCTTTCCCTTATTTGGCGGAGTGATAGCAACGAGTAGAATTTCATTTCCAACAGATGGAAGCACTGTTGAGTACAAAATTAAACAAATGAATAGTAATATGCGTTGGGGCGAAACAATGTCTGCTGAAGTGCTGCAATGTAGCGTTAGACAAGTAATGTTATGTGGGTGGGCATTTCGCCTTGTTCACCATTTCGTGGTTTTCTTCAACGTTTAATGTGAAACATAAATTCAGTCATAAGATATGTACTGTGATATTAACTCACGATTGTGTTTTATAAGGATCTCCAACAAATAACACGTATCTTCAAATATTTGTATCGCGAACTTTTGACCGTCAATGGTAATGAGTTTCCACATTTATGAGGTTTATATTCTTTTCGTTCGTCCATAGCATAGGCTTTAATTTATAGAAATTCAATCATGTGTAACGAGTGGATCCAGTTAACTAATCAGTAGTTTTTTGTACTAAACATGGTTATTGCCTGTTGTAACTGTCAAATTTTTTATTAATTGCAATTTAAAACTTTTCGATTATTCGTAATTGCAAATTAATATTATAAATTGAACATGCATGCAGCAGGTATATGTTTTGTTTGTTTGTTGAGAACTTCATAGATGTACACTACAGAGCTACAGTTATTAACCCTCCGTCGGGCGCAACCGGCCTGACAGGCACAGCTGTCATATTTGTGTTCCCCCCTCCCCAGTTACGTGGCGTAGGACTTCCCCGACGTCAGTACCTTCCTACCTCCTGGTGCTGTATACAACCCGTGTTATTAGAGTTCGCGCGACCTTGGTGAAGAGCAGCTGTGACGATTTTGGCCTCTCAGGCTCATTGCGCCCGATTACGTCCCATTTGCGGAGGTACGTATTTTTTGTTCTTTTTCACCTGAGTGGTAGTTTTCCTCATTTGTGGTATGAGTAATGTCAATTTTGTCAATAATTTGTGAAAATATGTAATATTTTGAGCTCGGCCTGTCAGGCACATTGCGCCTGAACACGTAATTATCGTGGTGTTCTATGTTTTACATTTCAGATTCTCCATAAATATGGCGCGGAATTACTTTGATTTGTCTAACCCACGTCATCTCGAAGAGATACACGAGTTATTGATGTGCGCTGACGAGGAAGATCCCATGCTGACTGAGAATCTGGGGGACGAGAGCGATATTGATTCCCAGGATGAGGTGGAAGAGCGCGAAGATGACTCTGCAACCGAGCAAGATGATGATAATACTGATGAAGATGAAGAAGGAAAGCACAAAAACACAAGGAACGTTTATGTAGGAAGAGATAATACGACCATGTGGAACAAAAAACCACCTAAAAAAAGGCGTCGTCTGGCACCTCACAACATCGTTACTCGCCTTCCTGGAGTAATAGGACATGCAAAGAATGCAAAAACTGCTGTAGAATGTTGGAATGCTCTATTCACTGAGGACATTCTTGATGCGATCGTCAGATACACGAATCAGTACATCGACACTGTCCAGGAACATTTCTCAAGAGCCAGAGACATCAGTCACACAGATGTAACAGAAATAAGGGCGTTTATTGGCTTGCTGTATCTTGCTGGAGCTTACAGAGGAAATCGACAAAGTCTGGAGGAACTTTGGGGTACAGAAGGTGATGGTGTTGAAAAATTCAGCCTAGTGATGAGCCTCAAGCGGTTTAAAAACCTGATACGTTGTCTTCGTTTTGATGACAGAACTACCAGAAGCCAACGGAAAGAACTTGACCGACTAGCTCCGATTCGTGAAGTTTTCGAAAAGTTTGTTGAAAATTGCCAAAAGAGCTATTGCGCTGGGGAAAACGTCACAATAGACGAAATGCTTCCAGGTTTTCGTGGTAGGTGCGTTTTTCGCCAGTACATACCATCAAAACCAAACAAATATGGAATAAAACATTTCGCTCTTGTTGATGCTAAGATGATATACACACTCAACATGGAAGTCTATGTTGGACAACAGCCTGCAGGTCCTTTCTGTGTCAGCAACAAGCCAAGTGAAGTTGTCAAGAGGTTGGCTAAACCTGTGTTTGGATCCGGTCGCAATATTACTACTGATAATTGGTTTACTGATTTTGACCTCATTGATTATTTGAAAACAAAGAAGCTGTCACTAGTTGGAACTGTCAGAAAAAATAAAAGGCAAATACCTTCAGATTTTGTTGATGTGAAACGAAGGGAACAACACAGCAGTTTGTTTGGTTTTAATGATGGGAAAGTTTTGGTTTCCTATGTACCACGGCTGAACAAAAATGTTATTCTTGTGTCTTCGCTGCATAATGATGATGCCATTGATCCGGAATCTGGAGACAAACATAAACCAGAGATAGTCTCTTTCTACAATTCGACAAAAGGCGGGGTTGATACTGCAGATCAAATGTGTGCAAGTTATAGTGTGAGCCGAAACACAAAGCGCTGGCCAATGGTAATTTTCTACACAATGTTGAATGTGGGTGGTATCAACTCTCAGGTTATTTACCTTGGAAATCAACTGGAAAAAATGCGTAGGAGAGTGTACTTGAAGTCTCTGGCACATCAACTTGTTCTTGGAGAACTACACAGAAGAAGTATGAAGACGATTGGAATCCCCTCCAGCTTGCAAAGCCGTCTCAAGAGATTTATTCCCACCGAAGGCAGAGAGGAATCACCACCTACTTCACATCCAAAAAGACGTAGATGCATCACCTGTACTGCAGAAACTGGTCGCAGAAGGATGTCAAATTATGAATGTAAGAAATGCCAAAGTGCGATCTGCCTGCCACACGCGAATATGGTCTGTCAACTTTGTTTCTCTGAGCGCGAGTGTGTTGCTCCTAGTAATTCTGAATGAGTGTGAAAGACAGCAAAACAGGAAGAGAGACTCAAAAGTGGAGCTTGTCAGTTAAATTCGCTGTTTAATATAATTTATGTGCTAGAAACTGTAACTGTCTGGTAATGTTTCCTAAATTAGTGTTCTTTGTATTTTGTTGCTTTTATAATAAATAAATGGTTTTTTGGCATCCAAATTTATATGTTCTGTTTGTACACATTCCAGTGAACGTGGCTAATTATGTTTACAGGACAAAAGTAGAAAAGATGAAATAATAGCGGCTCTCAAAATCTGTGCCTGTCAGGCTCATTGCGCCCGACCTCGGTCGTCATAATATTGCGCCTGACGGAGGGTTAATTTGTTTTAGGAACACTATGTGATTAAATTCAGTTGCTTAGGTCAGTTTGCCTTGCGACTGTAGGTACTAATTTGTTAAAAATTATAAATGTACTAGTATTTAAAATTTATGTTTAGGCTTTCATACGTTATCATACTGTTAACAGGAGTTAATATAGCGTCTAGTGTCTAAATCTAATAATCACGATTAACTGCAGTAATCACTCGTCCACTAAGTCCAAAATATACACAAATCATTCACCTCTTCATACTTCAGGCTTATGTAGTTGTAATTTTTAGTGAAGTGTATGGGGAAATATATAGTGGTATTAGTCAAAATGAGAAGGAATAGTAGTTTTATTTATTGACTTGTACATTTGATTTACTGTAATGGTGTTTTTGAAATACGATTATCCATTAGTTCAAAACTCGATCTTTTGTCATGGGTGTTTGTATCGTGTACTAAGTTAGCTCCCCCCCCCCCCGTCCTTTTTCATCGGCAGAATGTGTTCTCTGTGGACGTTTATGTGAAATGAGAGGAAAGGAGAGACAGAAACTGTTGCTGGTAAAAGGTTTGCTGCTTTTAAGTGTCAGAAGGAGGGCTACTGAGCTTAATATCCAAATACAGCATCCAGCTCATCATCAACACTATCATAATTCCATGAGAAGCTGCATAGAGCTTGGGTGTTCACCTCTGAGCATTGGCTTACAGCTTACAAAACTTCCCACCACATGTGCACTGGTGGTAATTACGGGTCAGTTGAACCTACGAATACTGAGCATCAGCTTTTACTGTGATATGATGATGCAGTATCATGTGACATCATATGTGTACAAACACAAAGAAATCAGGATACTGCCATAGTTATTTTGTCTCTTTTTTATTTTTGGGAATGTAGTTTGTGGTGGCAGACTGATCTGTTGAGTAATGTGAGGTCAAGAATAGATTTGAATGTGACAGTTTGCTTGTGAGATGCTGATACCAATTAATGTGAACATAAAATATTAGTTGTAGTGACACAGCAAGAGATCTATTTTGTTTTAACAAAGAAATTTGACAAACAGCCATGCAAATTAAGAAGTTATTTTATTTTCACTACCAGTTTCAGCAGTTCAATATACCATCTTCAGGGCCATATGCATCTCTCAAAAACTATCAATATTGGCATGCTGGGACCAAAGGTGCATACGGGGCCTGAAGACAGCATATTGAATTGCTGGAACGGGTAACGAAAATAAAATAAAATAACTTTTTAATTTGCACAACTTTTTGGCGAATTTCTGAGTTAAATATTTGACCAGCCACTGTCCCATGTCCACAGTGGCTCAACAGAGATGTAGTTTTAGTTGAAAGATCACAATTTGTAAGTTGGTGAAGCTAATGAATGTGAATAGCCTACTAAATCATAGTTGTGGTGACATACTGATTTGTAATGAATCCGGAGGTCTAGGTGAAATTGAATGATAATTTAGATGTGGGTTGGCGAAGTGGTTATCAGTCATATGCAGTATGATCCAATTCTATCATATGATCGAAACCAACAAATGCAATGACTAAACATCCTATCGTAAACGAAACACGGTAACGACATACTACTGAAATATCAAAGTGAAACATCGCAGACCCCATTTACATAACAAATGACAACAGACTTCGTAGACTATACTGATGGCTCACATTGTTTAGTAGAACCAGAGAAACACTAATTAATGACAAGAAGTGTGTGAATATGCTAAGAGCTAGTTGGAGATCTGTATTGTGATACTGAAGTGATCGATAATTTGTGTTTGACTGAATGATGTAAGAAATAAGCAGTGGTATGTGATTTAATCAACAAGATGAACTGTTGATAGTCTGTGGGATATAAGCTTGTTATTCTTGTCATACAAGCAGACATTCATAACATTTTGATATGAATGCAAAAGATCTTTCAGAATTTTCAAAGGTTCATACCCGAATGAAAATTCTCAGTAATTTTTAATAAGATTAAAAATGTCTTTCTTGCTAAGAAGGTGAGTACTTTGGAATCCAGTATAAAAATTTTACACCATTTATCAGTCATTCATCTGTGTTGGAAGGATATTTGACATGCTGATGTTGTCGTCTTCAATCTGAAGACTGGTCTGATGCAGTGTTTCGTGCTACTCTATCCTATGTCAAGACTGGTCTGATGCAGCGTTACATGCTACTCTATCCTGTGCAATCTCTCCGTCTCTGAAGACTACTGTATCCCACATCCTTTTGAATCTGTGTACTGCATTCATCTCTTGGTATTCTGCTATGATTTTTTCCCCACCACAATTGCTTCCTGTACTAAATTGGTGATCCCTTGATGTTGCAGAATGTGTCCCATCATCCAATCCCTTCTTTGAGTCAAGTTTTACCACAAATTTCATTTCTCTCCAATTTTATTCAGCAACTCTTCATTAGTTATTGTCTACCCATTTCATCTGCAGCATACTTCTGTAGCACCACAGTTCTGTTTTTGTCTGAATGATTTATCATCCATGTTTGTTTCTATATGTGGCTACAGTCGTAACAAATGATTTCAGAAAAGACTTCCTAACCAATATTGGATATTAATAAATGTCTGTTCTTCATAAATGTTTTTCTTGCCGTTGCCAGTGTACATTTTATATCCTCACTACTTTGGCCATCATTAGTTATTTTGCTGCCCAAATAGCAAGACTCATCTGCTGTTTTCAGTGTCTCTTTTCTTGGTCTATTTCCATCAGCATTATCTAATTTTATCCAACTGCAATCCATTATCCTTGTTTTCCTTTTGTTGGTGTCCATCTTATAACCTCCTTTCAACGCCACTGTCCTTTGCGTTCAGTTGCACTTACAGTTCTTTTGCTGTCTCTGACAGAATTACAATGTCATCGGCAAACCCCAAAGTAGTTATTATTTCTCCCTCAATTTTTTGCACAGTGTACAGGTAGAATAACATCAGGGGTAGGCTACAGCCCTGTCTTACTCCCTTCTCAACCACTGCTTCTCTTTCATAACCCTCAACTGATATAACTGCCATCTGTTTTCTGTACAAGTTGTAAATAGCTTTTCGCTCCCAGTATTTTACCCTTGCGAACTTCAGAATTTCAGGGAGAGTACCCCCATTCAGCATTGTCATAAGTTTTCTCTAAGTCTACAAGTGATACAAATGTAGGTTTTCCTTTCATTGATATATCTTCTAAGATAAGTCATAGGACCAGTATTGCCTTGTGTGTTCCTTCATTTCTCTGAAATCCAAACTGGTCTTTCCCCAAGGCTGTCTTCTACCAGTTTTTCCATTTTTCTGTAAAGAATTCATGTTAGTATTTTGCAACTATGATTTATTGAACTGGTAGTTTGGTAATATTCATACCTGTCAGCACTTGCTTGGAATTATTATATTCGTCTTGAAGTCTGAGTGTATTTCACCTATCTGATACATCTAGCACTCACCAGGTGGAAGAATTTGTCATGGTTGGCTCTTCCAAGGCTATCAGTTGTTCTGGCAGTATGTCATCTACGCACAGAGCCTTGTTTTGACTTATGTCTTTCACTGCTCTATCAAATCCTTCTCACAGTTTCATGTCTCCCATATCATCTTCATCTGTGTTCTCTTCCATTTCTTTAATATTGCCTTAAAGTTCACCTTTCATGTGTAGACCCTCTATAAACTTCTTCCACCATACTGTTGGCCCTTCTTTGCTTAGGATTGGTTTTCCATCTGCACGTGTAATATTCATTCAGCGGCTTCTCTTTTCCAGGGTTCCCACAAGTTCTGGAAATCAGGATATATCAGTGAATTTCAAACGTATCAAGGAAATTTGGGGGGAAAAAAGGAAGGAAAAAACTGGAAAAACACTTTTTTGTCTCAGTAGCATGAAATTATTCGTTTACTGGGATATCGCGCTTCATCACTGGCTGGGCGCAGCAGAATACGTGTGCCGCTTCCATACTTCATCATTCAATCTGCTTCTCCCCTTCCTAGCCCTCCCCTCAGCTTGCAATCAGTGCTGCCACCACTACTTGCGGCTAGCCTAGCAGCTGCCGGTGAGAGGCTGAGAGGCGTGAGGAGTGATTTGTTTGGATCTAATTCTGAGAGATTGTTGACGCAATGGCGGAAGACAACGGTCATGTGTGCACTAGTTGTGTCTGAGTGATTGTGTGAATGTCTGTGTGCTCTCATTTTCTGACAAAGGCTATGGCCAAAAATTTAGTTGTGAGAGAGTGATTGTCTTTTCTGTGTGTCTGTCTGTGGCTCAGCGATCATCTGACAGTGAGTTGCTACCTATCCTCATTAGTACTGATTCTCAGACTATTTGCGCAAGTTATCTGTTTTGTGGGTGATCACTGTGGTCTCATTTCATCAAGATGGTGTCTGTGACACATGAATAGCTGGCCACGTGAGTGGAGTTCCATGATTGGTCAAAACCACAGGCCATTTCTTTGGGTATCTCTAACGGATAGGGCCTGCCAATCTCAAGCCCATAGTTTCCTACTCATGTGCGGGCCTTGCCTGTCGGATCTAGTGTAACCAATCTGCCCGCAGTCCAAGTCTGTCTGTGTGTGGCATAATGTGGTGGATTTCCATGGTTTATCCTTGGACCCAGGACTGTGGTGCTCCTCAGCAGGCTAGAGGCCACGGGCGATGGATTTCAAGAATTGCAACTGTCTCACCGCAGATACTTTGTACAGTGCAGTGTTTTATAGAAATTTTATTTATGTAGTACATTTGGCACTTCGAAAGTAGTTCATATATTAGAAAGTATGGATGATAAGAAGAAGAAAATTGTGACATCGCTGGCAGTTTGTACTATGTATGTACTCATGAATTTCTTGAAGGAAATATCACACAATACCTGTAGAATTATAGACATAACATACTGGGTAATAACCAACAATAACATACATAGTAGAAGCAACATTTTGTTGGCAGTCACGTATAGTGTTGGTTTACACAACTTCCCCACCTTATATGTTTCTTTCAAGAGGCCTACTTTTTTCTAAAGTTATTTCTGAAAGCAGTGAAGACATTTTAAACCTGTCTTGCGACTGCAACAAAATACATTTTTTGTCATCAAAGGTGGTTCGCTTTATTGAAATAAATATACATCAGTGGCCTTAATGAAACACACATACCAGTTGACTTGATTTCTCCATCTGAAAACAATTCATTTCAAAAGATGTTACTGTTAGTGTTTTAACAGTTTTGCTCAGATGTTTAGAAATACAGAAGTCTTTACATTTTTTTTTGTCAACTTATGTCTTTTGTTGCCCTTGAGATCTCAAACTTTGTCAGGGAAAAATACTAAAACTTGTCTGGAAATCAGGGAATTTCAATTGGGGAAACTTGTGGCAACACTGCTTTTCACCAAAGGGCTCTTTAATTTTCCTGTAGGCAGTATCTATCATTCCACTACTGATATGGGCATCTAAATCCATACATTTGTCTGCTAGCCATTTTGCACTTCCTATCAGTCTTATTTTTTGTGACATTTATAGTCCCTTTCACCTGCTTCATTTGATGCATTTTTATATTTTGTCCTTTCAAGAGTTAAATTCAATATCTCTTGTGTCATCCAAGGATTTCTACTAGGCCTTGTCTTTTTCGTATTTGATCCTCTGCTGCCTTCATTATTTCACCTCTCAAGGCTACCCATTCATCTTCTGCTGTATTCTTTCCCCTGTTCAAGCCAATCAATGCCTAATGCTTCCTCTGAAACTCCCAACAACATCTGGTTCTTTCAACTCATCCAGGTCCTTTCTCCTTAATTTTCTACCTTTTTCTGATTTCTTCAGTTTTAATCTACAGTTTGTAACCATTAAATCGTGGTCAGAGTCCACATCTGCTTCTGGAAATGTCTTACTATTTAAAATCTGGCTCCAAAATTTCTCTCTTACCATTACACAACCAATCTGAAACATTCTCAAAGTCTCTTCCACATATACAGACTTTTTTCATTATTCTTTAAACCGAGTGTTAGTGATGATTAAATTATGTCCATTCAAAATTCTACCAGGCGACTTCCTCTTTCATTTCTTTCCCCCCATTCCATATTCGCCTATTTTTCCTTCTGTTCCTTTTCTTAGTGTTGAGTTCCAGTCTCCTGTCACAGTTAAATTTTTGTCTCCGTTAACTAAACGGTTAATTTCTTTTATCTCCCCATACATTTGTTCAGTCTCTTTATGGCTTCACGTCTATCTTGGCTACAATAATGTGTTCACTATACTGTTCATAGTAGCTTACCAGGATTTCTATTTTCTTATTCATTATTAAACCCACTGCTCCATTACTCCTATTTGACTTTGTACTTACAGCCCTTTATTCACCTTACCAGAAGAACTTCAATCAGTCCAGTTCCCTTTTCAAATTTTCTAACTTATCTGTCTGATTAAGAAATACAACATTCCACACTCTGATTCGTAGAACCCTAGTTTTGTTTTCCCTGATGACGACATTCTCCAGAGGAGTCCCTGTCGGGAGATTTGAATGGGGGACTATTTTACCCAAGTGGAGATCATCATTGTTTAACCATACAGTAGATCTGCATTTCATCGGGGAAAATAACAGTTGTAGTTTTCCCCCTGCTATCAGCTGTCAAAATTAACAGAACAGCAAGGCCATATGGGCTGGTGTTACAAGGCCAGATCGATCAGTCATCCAGACTTTTGCCGCTACAACAACTGAAAAGGCCACTGTCCCTCTTCAGGAACCACATATTTGTCTGGCCGCTCAATAGATACACATCCATTGTGGTTCCACGTACCATATGATTTCCTGTATTGCTGAGGCACGCAAGCAAGCCCACCAGTGACAAGATCCGTGGTTCACGGAATGCTAAGTTACATATATTAGTCTATGTCAACACAAGTATGGAAAGCCAATAGGATGATTTCCAGTAAATGTAACAGGCTGCTCATAGTAGCTGTGTGGTGAGACAAGAATACCTTCAAGCAGCTTGTAGAGACATTGTCTCGTCTGTGGGAAAGCACTCTTGCAGTGCCTACCACGGTCAGCCAGGATTGAGTATTCTATCACCACCCTGTAACCATGATTAGAGATCCAGTATTATCACTGTCTCATGGGGTCCATGCCATAACATGTGGCCCCCAACATAAAAGTAAAAGAGAATGTACACACCATTTAGTAGCAGTCTCTTAATGAAGTTTCTCATGAGTATATTGCAGAGGTAATGTTCTTGTTGCTGTCTTACCCAATACTTATGTATATGATCAACCAACCTCATTGTCACTTTTGTCTTGTTACTGTGACAAGTCAGTTTTTATTGTTTACCACTCTGAGTATTGTTGAACATCTCGTGTATTTTTCAGTTTTATGCTTTTTAAAAACACCTTTTCAGGTTAAACAGTGGAAAGTTCAGGATGAAATAATGACAGTATGGAAAGAGTAGTTTATTGCTCACTACATGGAAGACGCAGACAGGCGTAATTAAAAAGACTACTGAAGTGTTTAAGCTTTCACATAAAGTCCTCCTTCCAAAGTAGAATCTATGGGGACCAGAGACTGTGTGTGTGTGTGTGTGTGTGTGTGTGTGTGTGTGTGTGTGTGTGTGTGTGTGTGTACACACACTTCAGAAGGTCTTTGCCCATTCGATTGTACAACAATAATGACCACCACCCCACACACACACACACACACACACACACACACACTAGATATGTTATGTATGGTGATGATCAAGCATTTGTCAACCAGGAGCTTGTCTTTGGAAGAATACTTGATCAAAGCAATTAAATTGATGTCACAAGAACAATCGTTTCAAACATTACCTGACTGAAGCATCTGTATGTCTTTGATCTGAGAAATCAAATGCAGGAAGAAATTACATGGAGCAGTACCAGTCTGGAAAACTGCTCTGCAGACCAATGTATCTTAATAATCTAAAGGATTTTGATCCTGTAATAAGTTCCACAGAATTTGAGTCTCTAGTCTTGAAAACTGTCTGATCACTGTCCATTGGAAACTCTAGCCTCCACAATGACTTTGAAATAATAATGCAGAAAATAGAAAACATAAATGAGGTACAATTTCCTGAATCAGTTAAAAGTGCTCGGTATGGTGTTCAGCCACATACAGTGAGGACATCTGTAATTTTCTTTTATTATTTTATATGTGACAATATGTCACTGATATCAAAGAGTCGTCATACGTTATACAAGGTGAGGCAGCTAAGTCATAACACCGCGGTGTATCTCCCCAACCGTAATAGATATAAAGATGCCATATGGATAGTGAATTGCAGGGACAGGGGCTACTTGAATACATCACATTTCATGTTTGTGCTATTTTTTATTACAGAGATATGAGGCCATCTTTTTTTTTTTTTTTTTTTTTTTTTTAATGGAACCCTGCATTGAATTGTGGCGTAACATGATGGGTTTAAAAAGATGGTTTCAAATATGTGTATTTCATAATATTTAGGCAAATAGTTTTTGAGACACAGATATGGTCTCGTATCGTGTTTGGTCTATGAAGCGCCGTTGTCCAATGCAACCTTTCCTGTTGTGTAGAGTACATGGTAAATGTCACAAGTCCAACCTTACACAAACATGCCCTTTAACCTGACAATAACAATACATACTGCGATATTTTGCAAAAAAAAATTAACTGATGATGTCACACGAGTATTATTCAGTTATTGGACAACTGTGATACCAAAATAGTAGACACCATACAGCATTAAAATACTACAAGATATTAGTTCATTTTAAGTAACAGAAATACAAATGTAAATGAGGAGGCCCTTATTGACAATTATTTCGTACGTATTTGTTTTTTATTTGAAAATATTTACTATTGATCACAGTACGGAGCAAATGCACACAAAGATGCAAAATGCATACTGTACATGATACAAAATTTTACTGAAGCATGTGTACAAAATGCTTTCCCTCTGTTGCAATGCACAGTTGTAGTCGCCATTCGAATGAGTTGTGAAGAGCTGCGAGGGTGTCACGTGAGAGATCAGTGCATGCGTTGATGATATGTTGCTTCATATCGTCTGTCGTAGTTGGTATTTGAGCATACACTTTGTTTGATTGCTCCCCACAGAAAAAAATCAAGAGGGGTCAGACCAGGAGTTCGGGCTGGCCACTTCACTTCAGCACGTCGTCCTATCCAACAATCTGGGAATTTTCCATTTAACAGCTCTGTACCCACACAAGAAGAGTGAGCAGAACAGCCGTCATGTTGGAACCACATGCACTGACTCATAGTTAGTGGTACCTCTTCCAGCAAAATGGGCAGAATGTTTCGCAGGAACTGTGCATAGTTATTGCCATTTAGTACATTCGGAATGATGTACGGCCCCACAATGACATTTCCGATGATGCCGCACAACATATTAACACTGATGCTGTACCTGTCGAAGCCAATGAGGGTTCTCTATTGACCAGTAATGCATATTATACAAATTCACATTACTGTGATTGATGAAAATTGCTTCATCAGTAAAAAGCACCCGTTGAAAAAACGTTGTGTCATTTTGTAGGCACTGCAGAGCAAACCGGCAAAATTCATGGTGCCATTCGAAATCCACACCGGAGAGTGCTTGATGTAATGAGGGGTGAAACGGGTGAAATCTATGCTGGTGCAATATGCGTAGAACACTTCTCTGACTTATACCACATTCCGAGGCGATAAGTCGCGACAAAACAGTAGGGTTGTTATGCGCAAACGCTAGAACTCCCTCTTCATGTACCTTGCCAGTTGCAGTTTTCTGCCTTGTCCTCTGTATGGCATTCCATGATCCCGATTCAAGTAGTTTCTTGCAAATACATGCAAGAAGCTGGTGCGTAGGATGCTCACAATCAGGATACAGCTCTCGAAATTGCTTTATTGCTCTAACAGCATTTCTTCTGCTTTCACTATACACTAGAAGCATATCTAACTTTTCTTCGTTGGCGTACATGTCTGCTCCAAGAAACTTTGACGGAAATGCAGTGTCTCATTACCCCAGCAGCACATTTATACCCTTCTATCCAGCTACCTCGTCCATCACCTTGCAACGTTGTCGAGAAGCAGGAAAACAACGCCTTCCCTGTTAAGTTCCTCAGTGGTCAACAGGAAAGGTCGCATTGGACAATGCCGCTTCAAAGGACAAACATGATACGAGAACATATCTGTGTCTCAAAAACTATTCGCCTAAATATTATGATATACATGTATTTGAAACAGTCTTTTTAAGCCCATCATGTTACGCTAAAATTTAACATATGGTTCCATTTAAAAAAAAAAAAAAAAACAAAGACGGCCTCATATCTCTGTAATAAAAAATAGCACAAACATGAAATGTGATGTATCCATGTAGCCCCTATCCCTGCAATTCACTGTCCAAACAGCATCTTTGTATCTGTTACGGTTGGGGAGATACAAGGGGTGTTATGACTTAGCTGCCTCACCCTTTATATCTAATCTACTCATCCCCTAAGATCCCCTTGACTGGCCCATCAGCTGCAGAATTTATTTTGGGCAAATCTAATTGTGCACTCGATGTTGCATTAAACCATATTTGTGCTTATTATATGCGGTATGGCGTTATCTGGTCATGACTATCTCATGACTCCTGATGATGTTTAGGCCCATTCCACTCAGTCTGTCCTGCTCATATTCATACATTGACTGTAGTGCCAATTAGTCTGTTACAATGAAATTAGTTTGTATTATCATAGCTGCGTTTTTATCTTGATATATCTTAATAATGAACCACTTTTAAAGTTTGATTTCTGTAAAGGCTTCTGTACTGAGAACGCAATATATAATCTCATGAACTGTTCTGTTACAACTAACCCAAAAAAATTAGCTTGTTGGCATTTTCTGTGATCTTCACGGCGTCTTTGATTGTGTAAATTATTGTAGGGAAACTAAAATATCATGACACTGACGGCATCTCTTTGCATAGATGGAGTCTTGTGTTAATAATCCAAAGATATTGCATTTATGAGTTGTGCTGCAGTAAGATGACTTAATTCTGAATAGGAAGTACAAGGGTCATATTTAAAGTAAGAACCGATTTGTAGTGGGGTAAGAGAAACTTTATTTATGAACATAAATTGTATTGCAATCTACAGTGTGCACTTTTTTTTCACTTTTCAACATAGTCACCATGAATATTTAAACATTTGTCAAGTTGTGGCACCAGCTTTTGTATCCTAGCATCAAAGAACTCTGCTGCCTGATGGTTAAACCAGTTAGGAACAATTTCTTTCAGCATGTCATCATTTTCCAAGTGATTTCCACCAAGAAATTCCTTCAGTGTTGGAAACATAGCTTGTTCCTGGCACAGACAGCAGCAATGGAAAAGGAACTTGCATATTTTTTATGAGTGCAGGTACAATACAAGATAAATGGGATTCTGTGTTTAGATTACTATGAGAAGCCAGGTATTTAATCTCGG
Source organism: Schistocerca nitens (assembly GCF_023898315.1). NCBI lineage: Eukaryota > Metazoa > Arthropoda > Insecta > Orthoptera > Acrididae > Schistocerca > Schistocerca nitens. The sequence goes on from NC_064614.1 coordinate 1,008,230,302, forward strand.
ACGTGATGTGAGATACTGTGGTGCTTGCGCACTGAGGAGCCGATGAAGTAGGTATATTGTATGGTAGTCATGTAACTTGTCTGTCCATGACCTCCCTTAGTGGGCATAGGGAGCATTTACGTTATCATCTAGACAAATGTTGCAGATGGAAATGTATAAAAGCATTCATGGTTAGTTCTGACTGTCTAGTGTTGTTTTATGAGTACATCACACTAGTGGATGTTTGGTAGAAAGAATGATTGTGAGAGTTTGTTTCACATCCTGTGGATATATGTTTCAAAAATTGTTGAGGGCATTGATACAAGTGGAAGTTATTCTATGACTGGCAACAATATTTTCTGTGCGATTGAAATGCTCATCCAAAATTACACACAGATTCTTAAGTGTTTTCTGGGATGATGATATAATATTGTTGAGCAGAATAGGAGAAAGACATTTGTGGAACAATGATCATAGTAATTTCTGATGGCACGCCAAGATTACTTGTGACTTTTTCATATTTAGTTTTAGTCCCACGCTTCAGGCCCATGTCACTACCGAAGGCAGATCATCATTTATCTGGATGACAGTACTATTGATATCAGCAGGTATGGCACTTTCGGTGGAGTTGGAGGTCAATGACATAGAAATGATATTTACAGGACAAGATCAATGAGATATCATTTACATGTGAAGAAAACAGAAGTATTCCTGGCACTGACCACTGTGGTATCCTTCATCCTCTAGTGCCTATGTATAAAGTGCACCAATCACAAATAAGTGTCTTGTACCATACCGTTGTTGCTTTAAAATTGCAAGCCCATACCTATTCTGTCATTACTGCTTCAGCTAAAACACCGCTCAGCTGTGCTGTCATACATCCAAGTTAGCAGCAGTAGTGTAAAATAAACAGCAAGCTTGGTTAGAAAAAAAGTATGATTCGAGCAAGAAAAGACCCAGATTGCAAGCTAGTGGCACAATCCCACAATGAGGCAGTTGTCTGAGAGATAATTAGCAGTTGAATAAGTGGTTGCCTGAGATCAGATGCAACTGCGCTGCTTAATGCTTAGTGTGTGTCGTTACTGTGGGCTTGTACGTGGCATCGGAGTGATATAATGAAAGTTTATTTTATTATTGTTTAGTTGAACCATGATTTAGCTCATATAATTTAAGTTTATTTTATCATTGTTTAATTAAACTGTGATGTGCTTGCAGGATGACTTTTTATTCTCACATACAACACATTGCTTTCTGTTTTTCAAGTAGTTTTCTAACCACAGTAGTGCACCATGTGATTGTCACATTTTTCTGAGCAGATGTTAAACTTGGCAGTGTCAGCTTTGCAGAAGTGAAGTAGCGTCGGTACTGTGGCCTCACATGTCAGTGGCATATTTTGGGTCATTAGTTACCTTAATTAATGCAGTGCAGTGTTTGTGCTGTAGTGTTTACAAAAGCCGAACAGATATTGTGTCATATAAGTTGAATTTGCAGAAATGTTCAGTAGTTTGATTGCGAATAATATATTCCACGGCTTTGGATACAGTGGATAATATGCTGATTGATCGTTAATCACAAGGTGATTGCGGGTTCTTGGTTTTAGGGGTAGGGCTGACTGTGCTTCCTTTCCATGAAGAATGGGTATGTTTCATTCTCAGAGCAAAATTGAGTTTCTCTGTTAAGATAGAAACTAAGCTAGTGGCAAGATTCGTGATCATGGTTATGCTGATACCATTGTTGCCTATTGCTTCAGAGGAGATCCTCAGTATTGCTTTCCTCTTTGTATTTATGTTTTAGGCATTGTGTTTGGTAAGTACTTTGATGTTGCTAGTGGGCACAGTTCTTTGCGGCATGAGAGTTGACTTACATTTATCGGCTGACATCTGAAACACACTTTTTGATTTTGTCTTTCCAACACCCAAGCTACTGAGATTCTTCCACAGAACTGCTTCTGTATATTACATAAAAAGCAACAAGCATGTCTGACTTAACAATGTGAATGCTTTGTACCCTGTTTTACAGTTTTCTGTAGTGTTCGTAACGTTCATGTTTCCGATTTTCCTTGAAATGTCTGACAAGCATCCCCGTTGTTCATCGTTTGGCATAGTTCAGTTGTCAGCTGAGGAGTACCAGTTTTTCTTATGTGGATATATGTGTCAGAGCGTGTTTGTTATAGAGAGCAGTGTGTTTATTAAAATAAAGTTCTTGGATTTTGCTATCAATTGTGGCTCCTCTGTTTATTTAATACCATGAAGTTTCTGAGCAATCAGCTGTTAGAACATCACAGTTGGTTTTTGTAATGTTCCTACATGTTATGTGATATGATTTGAGCTTTTAGAGCTGCGAGAAGAAGACCAGGAATAAGACCAGGAATATTACTCCATGTGCTGAGAGGCCTGGAGCTAACATTTGATCTCTATCTCCTAATTTTATGTGAACAATGAATAATAACTTTTTTGTCAAAATATTGCCTATATACATAATATTGTGAATAATGAGTGTGTTTTAATTGAAGAAATTGGTTGAATTAATGTTGTTATAAAATGTAAACTGCAACTTATAAGCGAATTAATAAAATTATTAGTATGTGTCGTATTTAAATGGATGTAACTAATAAAAATTCACTCTTAGAGTTTTTTTTTTTAAATTAATAACATGTTAATCAGGCCCACCAGATCCTGTTACTGTATCTTAGGAATCTTTGAATATGACAATAAATTTGACAGAAATAAATTTAACTCCAAAGAATAATTATATGAAAAGAGGAACATTTTAAATTAGGGCCCTGCATATGCATTCATGTGTGTTTTCGGCACCATGCATCCTAGGGTTAAGTTTGTCCCCTGCCCACAGTGAGGGAAAGTGACAGACATATGTGGGAATCGGCATAGCTAAGTGATGACAAAAATTTTATGCATCCATGTAACTTGTACTTACAATCGCTGAAGGAGAGGAGATCACTAAGTTAAGATTTTCTGAGATTACAGAAGTATGCAAAATAAAGGAGTATTTGTTGCAAAGAAATATGGTCGGGATAGTGCCGACTGAGAGACAATCAACCCTCTGTCTTAAAGCATGAAATGTAGTCAGTGTATGAGTTTTATACTCTCGTGCAGTCATCTGTAAAATGTTACAGGTAGACATCAGGCAGGAAATCGAAAATCCCAGATATTCAAAAGCAAAGTAAAAGAATATCTTGTTTTGAGGTATAAATATTACGTAACTCTAATGTTTAACGCAAACATATCTTGTTACATAAACACTTTGTTTAATGTGTCAGATAACAGCAGCAGCTGAGTAGTAAAAGAGGAGGAGCAGTATTTCCTCACATCCCCTTGCCCAAAGTAACTCCTTTTTAAATTAATTCCTATAATTATGAGAGTGAGTGGGTTAGCTGTAGTCACAATTTGTAGTTAGTGTATTTCACCGAAATAGCCCGCAGTGACGCTTCTCCCTGTCAGTGTGTAACTCTGTTTGTTCCACATCTCTGAAGTCTACTGTTCCTGATGGAATTAACAGAATGTGATGTGTGAATGAATGTATGACGGGAAGAGGGTGACAAATATGCCTGTGGAGTGAAAAAAGAACCACTCATTTAATTTTAAATTCTGGGAATATAGTAGTAATTTTGCAAGGAAATGCATGAGTACAGAGGGAAGAAATGTTTTCTCAAAGCCTTATGATGAAAGAAAAATCTCCATACAAAAATAAAAATAATGGTCAAAATACCAGGCCCACTATTTGAACATCCTCCTACTTGCAACCTCCAGTACTGCCATTAGTACCTCTCTCTCTCTCTCTCTCTCTCTCTCTCTCTCTCTCTCTCTCTCTCTCTCTCTCTCCACACACACACACACACGCACACACAACCTTGTCCATGTTGATCTTCTCATGTTGAAATTGTTCAATTTGGTTAATAACATGACATTTTTCAAAGAAAAACTAAATTAGATGTAACATTTTCCCCTGCTTTGCATTGCAGTTAAATTTATTATTTTACAGATGGCGTTAGTAAGAAAATGGTGGACAACTGATTATGCAAAAGATGTTGTTAGCTCGCTACGTGAAAAAGAGCGTCAGAGGATTCCATTCAACTTTCGTTCTCCTCAGGTAATGAAGTTAAATTTAGTGTTATACTGTCTAGCATATAATCTGATGCATACACATTTGAAAATCCTGTAAATTTCACTAGTCTGCTTAAAACTCTGAACCATTCATGTTAATCAAAAGCTAAAGTCAGAGAATGACACATTGCTAGATATTAAAAATGTTTTCCATCTTTGTGCCTTTGTTATCACCACTGCACTCTAACTCTACATTTGTGATCTGTCAGATGAATATTTACCCCACTGATTCATTTGGATTTAGCTAACATGCTCGTTATCAGTTTCGAACAACTCGCTATCTCGAATGGCAAGTTTTTGTTACTAAATGTGCCTTCCTGCACTCTTTTACCCTCATAATTCTGTGTTTGTGAAGACTGTTTTCTCCTTCCAGTGATAAAAAAACAGGAAACTACAGATTAAATTATTGTTCTAACTTTTCTATTTGTTTGCCCAGTTCCAGTTATTCTGGTTTGGGTATCACAGTTAGGTTCATTCTGATGTGTGTCTGTTGTACATGTGCAGCCTACCATGTACAAATTGGCAATTTTATGGCTAGAATTATTCAAACTGACGAAGCATAAAACACTAATATAAATGTGCACTCATTAGCTGTGTTCTCACCTTGTTACATTATCTACCAGTTATCTTTGTACATGATATGATTAAAGACAGTCAATCCTTGTGTAGAGGCCACAGAGCTGTTAAGTGCACAAATGAGAGGTTTAACGATGAAATGATTGTTTGCTCATCACAGTCTGAGAGTCTCTCTATATGTAATGAAACATTTCACTTTGTCTTACTCCCAATTCTGGAACACTATTGTTTTCAGGTAGTACTCAATTTGACATGATTTTTGCGAACAAATTTTCATTCATTTTTAACAGTGTAAGTAAAAGATAGATTTCTACTTACCATAAAGATAACACATTAAGTTACACACACAAACACAAAACAAGAGCATCTCTCACACACGACTGCCACGCCAGCAGCTTAGCTCCAAGCTGCCAGAAATGGTGGTCAGGTATGCTTGCTTCCATGAATGAATGTGTGTGCATTTCCTTTTCTGACGAAGGCTGTGGCCAGAAGCTAATATCTAAATATGTTTTAGTTGTGCCTGTGTGCAACTTAATGTGTCATCTTTACTGTAAACAGCAAACTATCTCAGTGTTTTCAAAGATATTTCTGAATTTATGAAACGTGAATGTGAGCCTAAAGTAAAAAATGGGAAAATGAGTAAACTTATTGCCTTATAAGTCAGAGACAAACTATAGGCATTAATAGAGTTTGTTAACAATATACAAGATTCATAAATAATGGATTGGTTACATACCTTGGCATGAGTGACACTGATGGAAACAGATCTTTAATAAACAAATATATACCGTTATCAACTAAAGGAGAATATATGAAAATGCAACAGATGAAGGAAGCAAAAGAGAATACAGATGTCAAAAAACTGAGATTCAGAGAAAAAGTGCAACATGACAAAGCAGGTATGGCGGAGGAGAAATGTAAGGCTGTAGAAGCCTGCACAACTAGGAAGGGAAAGATGCCATCTTTAGGAAAATTAAAGAGACTTTTGGAGGAAAGAGAGGCAGTTGTATGAATATCAAGAGCTTAGATGGCAAGAAAATACTAAGCAAAGAAGGGATAGCTGAAATGTGAAAGGAATATAGAGTAGGAATGTTCAAAGGAAAAGAACTTGAATACAGTATTATAGAAAGAAAAGAAATAGATGTAGATGAGATGGGAGATACAATGCTGTGAGAAGAATATGATAGAGCACTAAAAGACGTAAATCGAAACAAGGCCTCTGGAGTAGGTGACATTCCCTTGGAATTATAGAGGTTCTTGGGAGAGCCAGCCATGACAAAACTATGCCTTCTAGTCTGCAAGATATGAGATATGCAAAGTACCCTTAGAATTCAAGAAGAATGTAACAATTCCTCAGAAAAAGCAAGTGCTGACATGTGACAATATTACCAAACAATTAGCTTAATAAGTCATGGTTGCAAAATATGGACACAAATTATTTACAGAAGAATGGGAAAACTGGTGTGAGGTTGACCTCAGAGAGGATGAATTTGGAATCCAGGGAAATGTGGGAACACATGAGGCTGTACTGACCCCATGACTTATTTTAGAAAATAGGTTGAAGAAAGGCAAACCTATGTTATGGCATTTATCAATTTAAAGAAAGCTCTTAACAGTGTTGACTGGAGTAAAATCTTTGAAACTGAACATAGGAGGTGTAAAATATAGGGAATGAAAGATTGTCTAAAATGCACAAGTGAGCCCATATGTGCAAGTAATCAGCGGAAAAAAATCTCATGAAGGTGTAGAGCCTTAAAAATAATAATGGTACCCAGAGCGGTGACGTAGTCTGTTGATGGAGGTATTTTGCTGACATGCTGAAGGTTGTAGTTTGGAATCCCATCAGATGTCTTTAAATTTTTGCTTTTAATTCTTTAACAGAATGACTTTGATCATCATTTTTATTAAAGTGATTGGTTTAAATGTATATTTTTTATTTATAATCCTTTGCCACATCATTTTATTCATCACATTAGCTTTTTTACATGTACTTGTGTTTTCCTCATATCATTCCTTTTTCAGTTGGAATCTTGGTCCTTGTGATGTTAATTACCTTATGTATTAACTTTAATTTTAATTTCTTCTGTTTTATAATTTCATATTTTTGCCCTTGTTATGGCATTCATTATTTCTATTCCTCATCTTGCTTGAATTTCTTTAATTAATGCAATAAATGTAGTAAAAAGTACATTTATGACACCATTGAAGAGACAATATAAGTAGATTATTTCGTCTTTAGTTTCTTAAACGATAGATTGGTGTTTTGAAACATTTAAATAATACAATGGATAAATAAAAATAATTAAAATCACGTGCACAAAGATTCCAAATGAAAAAAAGTGTGACAGTAAGAAAAAATGAGAACAAATAAAAAACTTAATACTGTGCTTAAAATGATGTGGCGAAGTTTTAGTTAAAAAAATAACAGTTTAAAAGTAACAATTTTAGAGCAATTGTCAGGCTATGAACCCACAACCTTGAGTACGTCAGGAATGTACCTTAACCACTTCACTAAACCACTACACTGGATAACACTATTATTTTTAAGATTGAAGAGCATCATACAGAATTATTATTCATGGATTACTCACAGGTGTAATACCTATGACTCTAACCTATAACACTATATAGTTGATTGCGCCTCTTGGGACCTTTCTTTGTCAACTAATTTTTTATTATAAAAAAAATTTGCTATTTTCCCATCCACCAGCACTTTTTACATATTATTCAAGTATTACGTTCATTATTAGTCACTTCAGATAACAATTGTGTCTCCTCGGTGTTTCTGTATTATTCAGGTAATAAGATTAGTAATTTTTCTATGTGTATGTAGTTGGTTTCACTAAATCTGAAATACCTCTTGTAAATGTGATGGTGACCGTAAAGCCAAACCTGGTTATTTTTTAATTCTGTGACTTATTTGGATACCAAGGTCACCAGTCTCCTCCAATGCTATATGGTCATAGACGCCTCCTTTCATTTTCTGATATTGCTGTTATTTACTTTTTTTCAGATACAGTACAGAAGTCATTTAGTTAAATGGATCTGCAACATAGCTGAAGGATTGAAACTTAGTAGTACAACAGTTCATTTGGCTATATATATTCTTGACATTTTTATGGATAATCATAGTATTGCCCTGGAAAGTCTGAACTTACTAACATTAGTATCTGTCTTGTTAGCAGGTAGGTGTGGATGCTTTTTTTATTACTTATAATCCACTTATTACATTTGATAGCACAAGCAATGCTCAGAGTTGAAAGTTGAATTTCATGCCAAGTGTTACAGGGGCCAGTTCTATAACAGTATGTACAATACTGCTCATAAAAGTACAAAGAACTTGTCACTGTAAGTGTAATTGAGTCTTCTTCGCTAATTTGCTTTTGGCCTGAAGGCCCTACAGCCATTTGTGATTGAATTATGCATTGCCCCGCGCGGGGCTCATAACTCTTTTGTAAGGATGGAGCTCATAACTCGTTGCAGTACTCATGATTTCTAGTGCTGCAGTCCCACTATCTGGCTATTCTTGTTCTACCTAAATACCCTGCAAGCCACTGTACAGTGCATGGCAGAGGGTACCTTGTCACTCCTTTCCCTGTTCCACTTGTAAATGGAGCAACCAAAAAATTACTGTCTACATGCTTCTGTAAAAATCATGTTTTCTTTTGTCTTGTCTTCGTGGTCCCTATGGGATGTACAAGGGTGGTTTGAAAAGTTCTCGGAATCACCATTAAAGGTCAGCACTAGTGCAACAAGTTGTTCACATGATATTCATAGAACTGTTGCCTGTAAACACGTGCCATGTCAGTAGTCTTAGAAGAGAGCTGTGGTGGTGATGTGGCCCTGTTGTTGTTCCTGCATAAAATTTACGAAGATGGAAAAAATTGAGATTCAAGCAGTTATTAAGTACCTCATAAAGAAAGGTATGAAAGCAATGGATATTCATGCCAATTTCCAGAGTACACTGAGGGACTCTGCTCCTTCATATTCAACTGTTGCCAAGCGGACAAATGAATTTAAATTTGGTTGGGAGAGCTTAGACGGTCCGTGCAGTGGTCAGACAAGATGTGTCACTCCTCCAGAAATCTGCAAAAGTGCACGAAATGGTCATGGAGGATCGCCAATTGAAAGTGTGTGAAATTGCTCGTGCTTGCCAGATGTCATCTTATAGGGTATATCACAATTTAACTGAAGAATTAGAAATGAAAAAATTATCTGCAAGGTGGGTGAAGCAACTCTTGACGCTGTATCAAAAACGCATAATGTTTGGCCCGTTTTAGGAGAAACAGACAGGTTTTTTTGCACCAGTTTGTGACCACAGATGAAACTTGGGTGCACTAAGATACCCCAGAGACAAAACAAGAGTCAAAGCTGTGGAAACATGCTTATTCTCCATCGCCAAGGAAAGCAAAGACAATTCCTTCAGTGGGAAAGGTCATGGCATCAGTGTTCTGAGTTGTGAAGGAGATTCTGTTTGTAGATTATCTCCCTACTGTGCAAACAGTTACTGGAGAATACTATGCTAACCTCGTGGACAAATTGCAACAAAAGATACGCGAAAAAAGGCCAGGTTTACCAAGGAAGAAAGTCATCTTCCATCAAGACAAGGCGCGCCTGCACACGTTCCATCGCCGTGTCAAAATTACATGGACTAAGGTATGAATTGTCGCCACACCCACCTTGTTCACCTGATATGGCTCCGTCAGACTTCTATCTTTTTCCAAAACTGAAGATTTTTCTTGGTGGACGAAGATTCACTTCAAATGAAGAATTGATAGCCAGAGTTGACAACTATTTTGCAGGCCTGGAGGAAACTCATTTTCTAGATGGGATCAAGGCACTGGAACATCGTTGGACCTAGTACATTAATCTACAAGGAGACTACATTGAAAAATAAAAGAGAGTTTGAGTGATGTAAGTACTTTTTTCTATTCCGTTCCGAGAACCTTTCAAACCACCCTCATATACTAGTGATAGTTGGATCATTCTGCAGTCTTTGTCTTCTCTCCAGGGATTCCCAGTAGAGTTCTGGCAGCATTTGTGTAATACTTGCATGTTGATCGAATGTACTGGAAACAAATCTAGCAGCACCCCTCTGAATTGCTTTAATGTCTTTCTTCAGTCTAACAAGGTGTGGATCCCAAACACTTGACCAGTTTTCTAGAATGGATTGTTAAAGTATTCTGTATATGGTTTCCTTCATAGGTGAGGTACACTTTCCTAGAATTCTTCCAATAAATCGAAGTCAGCCATTCACCTCCCCTATAACCGACATTATGTGTTAATTTCATTTCATATCGTTTTGCAATGTTACTCAGATCATTAATACTGTATTCAAACATTACAGGATTGTTTTTCATGTTACCTTTCATTAGGAACGCGGATGCACTCAGCGACTGTGATATGATTCATAAATGATAGAGCACAGCAATCAGTCGTCCTTTTTTGCAGGTTTTCTTTGGCAAATCTAGATTTTGGCTAGTCATTATCAATGCACTATTTCATAGTATCAATGCATGTGAGTCTCCTGTTGTTCAGACGTCTGTCACAGTTCTTTCAAGACAGTCTTGGGAGAACTATGACAGACGCCCGAACAACAGGGCACTGACATGCATTGCTACTATGAAATAGTGCATGATAATGGTTATGCAACAGCCAAAATCTAGATTTAGTGAATAAAATGTTCGAAAAAGAATGACTGACTGCTGTGCTTTATCATTTGTGGAGGATTGCTTTTCCTACTAATCTGCACTAACTTATAGGTTCCCACATTTAGAGCAAGCAGGCATTCATCAAACAACAAAATATTCTATCCAAGTCATCCTGTATCCTCATACAATCACCCAACGATGACACTTTTCTGTATGCCACAGCATGATCGGCAATCAACCACAGATTGTTGCTCACACATCCTGTGAGATTGTTTATATGTGTATAGAACAAGAGCAGTCCTGTCACATTTTACCATGACACTCCTGACAGTACTTTATTTCCAATGGACACTTGCCGTCCAGGACAACACACTGGGTTGTGCATCACTTGAAAAGATGGCTTTCGTGTTGACAACCTGACTCCATTTGCTACTATTTTTCCTGACCTTTCTTCTACAGCCATTTTGACCAACTTTCACATGGTACCTGTTCCAGTTTTTGACCAATCTTCTTTTTCCAAATTCCACAGTAGTGTGTCCTGTCCGAATGAGGTGGCCAAACGTAGCGCACCAACTGTCCATTTTGAAAATCATTTTAAGCACCCCTTGCAGGAATAACTTGCATTACACACACCAAAACTCAATTTGGTAGTTTACCTGCTGTGTGTGCTCTTTTTTTGGGAGGGGGGGGGGGGGGAGATCATCATGACAAAGCAATTAAAACATTTAAAACATAAACATAGGTGTAAGAAATTGACAAAACAATGACTTATTAATTAAAACCTTGATAGTTGATAACAAATCTGGACTGGAATTTCAATGGCACTGCCTCATGGCTTCTCTGTGTGAAGTTCTCGTTTTTTTACTGTGGCATTGTTTGTGAAAGAAAACCCAGTCTCCTCACTGCAGGTGGCTGGTGCACACGACCACACACCAAACTACTGCAATGCTCGACACTGCTCAACTATCAGATTTCTGAATTCATCAGAACAAGCATTCAGATGTAACTCATTCTGTTCATCCAGCACTAATTCTAGTCACCATTTTCTGTGTACAGGAAACATAGAGGATAATATGGAAGTGTTGCATAATGCGTGAATTACTGAACCTACTCAAAGAAATGGAAATTTATATGGACAGAAAATGACAACTGGAATTACTGCAGAATGAACAGGGTGAGTTTAACCCGAATACTTATTTTGATGTGATCAAAAACCTACTAGTCTGAGCAGCATCAAGTGCCACAGCAGCTTGGCATGCGCTCATGTGCACTGCCAACAGCGGCAAGGAGAATGGGCCTTCTTCCACAAGTTCTGCCAGTGAAATCCCACTCTGAATGTGTTATTAACTATCAAGGTTTTAATTAATAGTCTTTGTTTTGTTAATTACCTTACACTTACGGTTATGATTTAATTGTTTTGTCATGATGAAAGGTCTCGATTTATAAATGTGATGCTATTGTTAAACTTCTTATTCTGTCTTTTAAACAATTGTGTTTTTTGCTTTGCCAGGCTAGGAGCTTCCCATTATTACTCTTTACACCTTTTATGTGGATTTTAAATATGGATCTAATTTCACATGTTTTATGTCAGTTCATATTTTATTGTCAGGTGCTCGTTTTGCTATGTGAAGTAATTTTAATTAGTGCCCTTGCATATTGCATCTTAACTATTACATTTATGATATTGGTTACTCATGTTATTTGGTTACTCAGTTATTTGTATAAATATGAGACGCATCCAGGCCATGACCAGCACTTACTATGTACCTATATGTACAGATTTTGAAATTGATTCCTACATCAGAATATTTTATAGTATTTTTGGCTGGTACACATGGTTGTTAGTAATGTAAAATAATTTTTTCTTTCTTTCTTCTTCTTCTTTTTTTTTAATCACTAGGCCTGTTATAGATTTAGCTTCCGCTTTTGAGCAGTTGGTTACACCACTGTTTCTTATTTCTAACAGATCTGAAGATGGCAGTAGCTGAAACTAGTAATAGGGAAATGCAAAAATTGTGTGGTCAAGATGGGCCTTTGCAAATAAAGTGCCACAATATGACCATGGACTCATTTACAGACTTGATGTCTTCAGTCGATAGAATAGGGATGTACATACTAAAAATATCCAATGAAACCTGTGCCCTCTACTTCCTAGTATTTCAGACCAGAAGAAGGCTGTTATTGTTATTTGGCAAAATCAAATACAGAACTGCAGCAAACAAGTATTTTAATCATCTCTGACTGAATATTTTAGAGAATGTCACAAGAGGACAGCAAATTACTTAGTAGGTCCCTGTGCTATTTTAGTAATTACTGTACCAAGTAACATGCATTTAAAAAAAAAGTTATTCCCAGCAAATGATGCTGATTTACATGTGTCTGAATTCAGTTTCAACAGTCACCCAGTGCAACACTTGGAAAAATCAGTGTAACAATTATATTCAGCTGCAAGGGAGCTCTACTTATGGCAGCAACCACATCTAACAGTCACATTTAAATAATTCTGAAAGGAGCAAGGTGGTGCTGTGATTAAGACAGTAGACTCACATCTTGGAGGACTGTGGTCCAATTATCTGCCTGGCCAGCCAGGTTTAGGTTTTCTATTGTTTCCCTACATCACTAAAATGCCTGAATTTCACATTCGGAAATTGCACAACCTATTTCTTTAACTGTCCTCCAATACATTATGTAAGTGGCAATCAAAATGTTTCCATTTGAGGACGTTGCTGCAGCATATGTTCAACCCAGCACAACTCCAGTGTGGGTATATAGGCACTGACATGTAGGAAAGGGGTTAGTGTGGCATTTGTGCCTTTCCGATGTAAATGCAGAAACATGAACTAGGTGACATTACTACCAAACGCATCCAAACGGGACGTGTGCTGTTATTCTTTTCTTGGCTGCCAAGGGACAAATACCAGTATACAGCCATCAGGGAATGAAGAATCTGTATTAGGCAGCATGTTTGTTGAAAATCGTCATCGTGGAATGGCATACCAATTCCACGCTGGTCACAATTCACCACAGGATGCCAGTTGATATGAGAGGCCAGCTTCATCCATTACAGACAACAACAAACAGGTGGCTGATGATGTGATTAGGGCGGATCAGCGCCCAACCATCTGTCCGCTAAAAAAGGAGCTCAACATCAGCTTTGTAACATCCGGTACATTATCCGGCAGGAGTTAGGCTAATGTAAGGTTGGCAGCCATTGGATACCCCGGGTGTTGAATTCTGAACAAAAAGCAAACTGAATGACTGTCTGCCTGAAGCACCTGATGTGTTCGTGTTGAAGGCAACATGTTCCTTAAGCACATTGTTGCAGGCAACATTAGCTGGTGCCACTACTGGGAACCACAGTTGAAAGTGTCGATGGATCAGTAGTGTCATCGATCGTCCCCACGTCCCAACTAGTTTGAGCTAGTCATCTGCTGTAAAAGTGATGCTCACCCAGTTCTTTGATTACCAGGGTCCATTGCTTATTGGTTTCAAGGAACTTATTGTCTCTGTCACTGGGAGATGATACTGCCCACTGCTAGAAGAATTATAACGTGCAATTAAAGCACGAAATATCCAGGAAAATTGTGACTAATGTGTGCTGCTGCTTCATGACAACACATTTCCATATCACAAATGTCATAATGCAGAAGTTACACCAGCTCAAGTGGGAGATGCTTGAACACCCACCCTATAGTCTTGATCTCTCTCTATGTGATGATTATTATGCTTTTGGTCCCTTAAAAAAAAGGCCTTGAAGAGTCAACAATTCCTGTTGGATAAGGATGTGCAGCAGACAGTTATGAGTATCTTCAGCCTGCTGTGTCAGTGGGATGATTGCCTCAATGTTTATGGTGATTTTTCCTGATTGACATTGCAATTGTAAGGCCTTCAAACAGAAACTTTTTGGTTGCCCTTGTAATATAATTAATGGGAATTGCCCTATTCCTCCTTCCTTTCTTTGCTAATTCTGAATAAATGTATTGATAACTTAAAAGCCATTGTTAATTTGAAACCACCAGAAAATAAATTAAAAACAAACTTCACTATTTATGGGATGCAGCACACAAATGAGGCACCTATTTCAATTTATTAAGCTACTACATTATAACCAGTGCAAGTTGCCATCATTGCATTTGAATATTATCCCTAGCCCCACGTGCTAGTTGCAAAAATAATAATAAAACTCCTTGGGATATCTCTTCAGTATTTTGAAGAGCATTCAGCTCAGATTCCAACTGTGTCTCGTGTCTGATGGCTGTACATCACAGCCTTTGCTTAAGTGAGGGACATTTGAAACAACTCAAGAAACAGAGAAACTATGAAAATGCATTCTTCCTGCTGGTGCCATAGTTGAGATTTTACATGCACATGAGAAATGTCAGACAACTCTAATCATCTATTGACTTTTTGTTGTGGTGCTGAATTTTATGGCTAAATTCGTTTGTTACTGTCAAATCAACTTTACGAAATATTATTAACTAATTTCACACATAAGGTGTGAGGCTGTTTTTTAAATTCAAGCTTTATTTCCATGAAGATCATTGCACATGTAAGTAAAAGCTGCTTTACCTTTCACATTATGAGCTGCCTGTGTTAATCACTGTTGGAAAACAGCGGCATCTCGTAAGCAATGTTGTACAGCACTCATTCTCCTGACGTGAAGGGTACTGTAATAGTCAGTTCAACTCTCTTTGTAAAAGCTGTACAGGTTTTACTACTGGTAACAACAAACTTTGTCACCATAGATGCTAACACATTAGCTTTTTTTAATATGTCCCACAAGTAAGTTCTTTGCCTCTATTAACAAGAGAATAAAGGTTGTGGTAATGAAATGTTTTTGTATAGGTGTCTGGAGATTATTTTCTGTGAGGAAAGTAAAGAAGACAATATATTAACTTTCTTATGTAAGTCGTAATTTTGTAGGAATAGTAATTAATTGCGTAATGTATGTATTGGCAAACAACTTTGCAGAAGTGAAAGGAAAACTCAACATGACTCCTGTCTAGTTGAAGATGAGGGTGTGAAACTATCAGAACATTTCATGGAGCTAATAATAACAACAACGGCCCTTTGCTGCATATTTTATTTGGGAATTAAGTTTGTAACAGTTGTAGCATAAAATATATTATGGATCTTGCTAAATCATTGATCTACTCGTGATATTACATAAATGTGTCCATAAACCAGGATGGCAATGAGTCACCAGGAGGTGCATTTGGCAAATTTGTGTTACAGTGATGATGCTGATACATGGTATACTAGAAAACTAGGAATGGGTTTGCACATTCAGTGTCTGGTGTACTTGCCCAACAGCATACAGATTTGGTGCCCTAGAATAAGGATCAAGTATGCACTACTGCAGCTTATCCTGTGGATCTTGTGGCTTCTGGTAATGTCTCCCATTGCAGGACAAGTGCCATTTGGAGGTCAGCACTGGTCTGCACTAGAGGTGGAGCTCCATTCCTTCAGCTTAGCCTTTCTGGTGCATCTTCAATTAGATTTTATTTCAAAGAATAATTTAGTTACTATAGCTGCATGATATTTCTGTCTTGCAGATACTGGTCCACTAGGCCAGCTATGTATGGTTGAGCACAATCATCGTCCAGGAAGCCATGATGGTTTCACACATACAAGAATACTGGTGCCACCACATTGGTCACTTTCAACACTATTGGCAGTGTTGTAACCTGTTGCATATGCATGCCGTGCCAAATAATATGTGAGAATTGCTCTCCAAGCTAAACCACTTCTCCTTGCCCATAGCTGTAGCCAACATTTTCTTGGCCCACTCACATTGAGCAAGACACCACGTTTGCTGTGCCACATGGTGCCTTTGGCAGGTTGATGAGTATACAGAGGAATGTCATGAAGCTACTGACATGAAGTCTGATGGGAGATGGGCATCCAAGATGCTGCTGTAAGGTCTCAAACCAAAGCAGTTTTAGCAATTGGATACCGCAGGGTGACAATGACCCTGCCACTGGATTGTGATGTGCAGTCAGTCATGCCTGTACTGTCATTGACTGTTTTCTCCTGTTATGAAATTTTGCATAATTTGATATTCAACTACTTTCCCATTCTGCACCAACTGTGATCGGACTCTAGTCTTATAATGATCATTTTAAGTGTTTGCTGTAATATGCTACCCTCTGTCTCAAATACTGAGTGCCAAATACATAGACTGTTACTGGCTCACTTAAGTGGTCTCCTTCCAACATGCCATTTGTTATGTTTCCATAATGTCTCACTACAATTTAGTGTCATCTTGATGCAGTGTTATCTAATGGGCCTTTGAAGATATTTTTATCTTATGGTCATGATTGTAGTTATGCAGCATAGACAGATTAAAAAACCCTAAGTAATTACAGATATTATTTATATTGCATGCAGTAAACAGCAGATGACATATCTCACACTAATACACTGTTTTAATTGCAGCAAAATTTGAGGAGCGGGATATAAATGTACCAAAAGTATCTGATATGAATGCATTGATTGAAAGTCCATATCCAGTGGCTGAATTTCTTGCAATGGAATTCATGACTCTTCAGTTTCTTAAATGGAGTCTTGTGCACCCAACAGCTGCACATTTCGCTGAATTTTATGTGGTACATATCATTTCACCAGCAGATTTTAGCTCTGACAATCATTTTGAAACTTACAAAGATCTGCAACATGCTGCCCATCATTATATGAAAGAATTTTTGGATTATTCTCTTCAAGGTACAGTATGATGGCAAATAATTTACAAATTGTGTGACTGATAATAGCAAGTATTTTAAGTAGCTGGATATGCTCTGTTGTTAGAGAAGTGCCTGGATTTCTTGTGACAGAAATTCTGTTTGCTTAGTAAGTACATCTAAAAAATAAAATAAAGAGAGCAACTAACAAAGAGAGGTATTATATTCAGTAGGAATACCTAATGTTCCCATAACTGTAAAATTTGTGTATAAAATTATGTGTGAATGGGATTTTAGGTATTAAGAAGTAAGGAAAATATGATTCCACGATGGAGAATTTCCAGAAATTCTGCACTTGTCATAGATTGTCATAGTTGTGGTTCCCCACAGTTTTCTTCTTATCTTTGTAATTTGTGGATGGCAACATCTGGGCATGGATTTACTCAGCACTATTGAAAACTACCTGCGGTAAGAACACCTGGAAAACTACCTGTGGTAAGAATGCCAGTTTGCACCTATGGAGTGTGACCTATCCAGACAATAGCTGCAAGCAGTACTAAATCCAGAGTTAAATGTTTAAATCTGTGTGCTAGTATACATAGCTGTGTGATCCCTACACAAGAATGGAAACTTTGTATGAACACAGTGCAATTGTTGGCAGATGGTGTGATGCCAAGAGTGTCAGTAGTCCAAGAGACCTGAACATCGAAGGCTCACTATCATCTGACCTGAATTTGGAGCACATGAGGCCACTGCTGTAACAGTTACCACATCAGTGCCAGCTGCAGAATGAAAAGCTACAAGAACAGCAATTATTGATGTATCAGCAGGATAGATTCCTCCAGCATTAAGAGCGACTGCACAAGAATGTAGTGTTCCTAACAAAGAAGTACCACGATGAGTAGTAGATGTCACAGTGACACTAGATGCAAGTTCTGCCACCATAACTATGGACTGTGTGTGTCAGCTGCCACCTACCTGAAGCAATAAGACCAGCCAACTGGAGCCGCATTGTTTGTTGCATCAACTGCATCTGCCTTGTTTGTTGCATGTAGGGGCGTAAGTGCATCATGTGGCTTCAAGGCCGTGTTGCAATCGACTGCCTGCTCATAGGTTCCATCCATTTTGTCAACACTGGCATAACACAGGATGCAACTAATTAGTCACATAATGGCACTGTTAGACGACTTAAGGTTGAGAATCCAGAAACTCGGCAAAGACTGCAACACCTAATGGTTACACAATACGGCAATCTTCAGTTGACAATTGACACAAGCTCAGATGTATGCGAGTATTTGCGAACCATTTCATGAATTAAGTTATTATTTGTTCATCTGCTTGTGTGTGTGTGGTGTTGCGGCTCAGTACCCCCACTTCCATACAGGGCAGAGATTTACCTGGACAACAGAAGACTACCAGTTATAAGAATGCCTATGTGGTAATCTGGCTGGACACTAGTTGTTGTAAATCTATGTGCTACTGTATACTGTAAATGTGCCCTGGCAGGAAAAAAGATCGTGACACCAACAAATAATATAGTGTAATGAAATTGTGGGAATACATTTGTCTAGCTAACATATGCAAGTGATTAATGTTGCAAGATCACAGGTTAATGTAAGCGTGAACCAAGTGATATGGTGCAGTGGTTAGTGCACTGGACTCGAATCCAGGAGAGTGATTGTTCAAACCATCATCCAACCATCCAGATTTAGGTTTTCCACGATTTCCCTAAATCGCTCCAGGCAAATGCCAGGATGGTTCCTTTGAAAGGGCATGGCTGATTTCCTTCCCTATCATTGACACAGTCCAAGCTTGTGCTCATCTCTAATGAACTCGATGTTGACGGGATGTTAAATGCAATCTTCCTTCCTTCCTTCCTGCAAGTGCGAGATAAGCCGTTGCAAATGTGAAATGTTCATATGTTAATAACTGGTTTAACTGCCAGAATTTTTTGAATATAAGTATGCAAATGTGCATCCATTGTGTTGTGCAGTCGCCAGATGTCAGTTTGAGAGATGGAGGAGTTCCATGCCTGTTGCACTTGGTCGATCAATACAGGGATGGTTAATGCTGTTTGCGGATGACGCTGGAGTTGTCATCCAGTGATGTCCCGTGTGTGCTTGACTGAAGACAGGGCTCGGGATAGAGCAGGCCGAGGCAACATGTCACATTCTGTAGAGCATGTTTGGTTACAACAGCAGTATGTTCGTGAATGGTAGCACACCAGTCAAATGACCAGATTGACATACAAATTTGCAGTCAGAGTGCGTGGGATAACCTCAAGAATACTCCTGCACAAAATTGCATCTAGACTATAACTCCAGGTTTATGTCCAGTATGTTGAGGATGTAGACACGTTAGTTGCAGGCCCTCCATTGGCCTCTTTCTAACCAACACATGGCCATCACTGACAATGAGGCAGAATGAGCTTTCATTAGAAAACACAACAGATCACCACCCTGCCTTCCAAAGAGCTCGTGCTTGACACCACTGAAGTTGTAAATGGTGGTGGTTTGTGTTCAGTGGAATATACGCAGCAGGGCATCTGGCTCAGAGCTGTCATGAAGTAAGCAGTTTTTAAGGTTTTGTTGTATCACTGTGGTGCCAACTACTGTTCAAATTGCTGCTCAAGATGCAGTACGATGTGTCAGAGCCATATGCCAAACACTATGGTCTTCCTTCTCAGTAGTGCCATGTGGCTATCAAGAGCCCGGTCTTCTAGTGGCCGTACATTCTTTTGACCACTGCTGCCAGCAGTCATGTACAGTGGCTACATTTCTGCCAAATTTTTCTGCAATTGTGCAGAAGGAATTCCCTGTTTCTTGTAGCTTTTATCAAACTCGGTGATGTGTTGATAATGGCATCTTTATTGCCTTAAAGGCACTCTTTACTAACATAAACTCACCATGTACAATCTCAGAGGTAGCTAATGCTCACAACTGTTGCAGCATGTATTTGAAACAAACTTGATTTGCATCCTCAAAGTGGCACTATTATTGCCACTCTTATGTGACTGGCACAAAATTCAGAGACATATCATCTTTCAGATGTAATAACTCCCTCACCAACTTTCGTTTTTGTCAATTTTTATTTTATCCCCCCCCCCCCCCCCCTCCTGTTGGTGCAGCACTTCAGCAGAATGTCTTAACAAAGTTTTTCTCCTTTTAAATATGAAATGATTTGATTACTAATAGTTGTTCTGTTACTTAAAGCAGCAAATCTTCTTTTACCTGCCTTTCTGTTATTCTAATCTGCTGCCGAGTGGAGTCCATTTCCTCATGTTGTACTTTCTGAAGAACTCTTACCCTGCTGTCTTTATGGGTCAATGTTTTCCCAACCTGAAAAGCCTAGGAACTTCGTGTACACTTTCAATGGCATTTTTCTGGTCCCCTTTTTATTTTTTTTATTTTTTTAATTCTTTTCTTTCATTTCCTAGCATTTAACTGGCACCAAAGAAGGTAGTGCAATGCTTATGGCATTAAACTCACGTTTGGGAAGAGAAAGGTTCAAATC
Source organism: Schistocerca nitens (assembly GCF_023898315.1). NCBI lineage: Eukaryota > Metazoa > Arthropoda > Insecta > Orthoptera > Acrididae > Schistocerca > Schistocerca nitens. The sequence goes on from NC_064614.1 coordinate 1,008,250,822, forward strand.
CTCATCCTGTCTTCCAGATTCAGGTCTTCTGTGGCTTGTTTATGTCACTTATGGCAAATGCATGGATGGCTCCTTTGAAAAGAACATAGTTGATTTCCCTCCCCAGATCTGAGCTGCTGTTCATCATCTAGTAACCTTGTCACTGTTGGGACATTAAACTCTAATCATCCCGCCTTTTTCTTTGAAATGCCTGGCTGTTGCAGTCTGAGCTGGTCAGTGGCACTGTCTTTTTCCTTCTTGTCAATAACAGCAGTAGTAAACTTTAGATCTGTCTGGTTTTATTTACTTTCTCATTCTATTGGGATTGAAGTACTCATGGTACACACGTAACATGGTAGCCTGTAAAAATTCCAGTGCCTGCTCTACTTTGCAAATGCACTGCCTCCTGCAGTAGTGTCCAATGACATGGATACAATCTGATATTTTATCCTTAAAAATGTTTTATAGACAACTTCTGTGACAGTATGTGTAAACTACAAATAAACAAACATAATGTAACCAGTCACTAAATTTTAATTAATTCCTTAATTGACAATTTCTGTTAGGTAAAATATAAGTTGAGTTGTATGACAAGTATGAGTGTATTGTAAACAGGCTTGTGAATTTACAGACGTAAGATAGATACTGCCTACAGGAAAATTAAAGAGACCTTTGGAGATAAGAGAACCACTTGTATGAACATCAAGAGTTCAGATGGAAACCCAGTTCTAAGCAAAGAAGGGAAAGCAGAAAGGTGGAAGGAGTATATAGAGGGTCTATACAAGGGCGATGTACTTGAGGACAATATTATGGAAATGGAAGAGGATGTAGATGAAGATGAAATGGGAGATACGATACTGTGTGAAGAGTTTGACAGAGCACTGAAAGACCTGAGTCGAAACAAGGCCCCCGGAGTAGACAACATTCCATTGGAACTACTGACGGCCTTGGGAGAGCCAGTCCTGACAAAACTCTACCATCTGGTGAGCAAGATGTATGAAACAGGCGAAATACCCTCAGACTTCAAGAAGAATATAATAATTCCAATCCCAAAGAAAGCAGGTGTTGACAGATGTGAGAATTACCGAACAATCAGTTTAATAAGCCACAGCTGCAAAATACTAACACGAATTCTTTACAGACGAATGGAAAGACTAGTAGAAGGCGACCTCGGGGAAGATCAGTTTGGATTCCGTAGAAATACTGGAACACGTGAGGCAATACTGACCTTACGACTTATCTTAGAAGAAAGATTAAGGAAAGGCAAACCTACGTTTCTAGCATTTGTGGACTTAGAGAAAGCTTTTGACAATGTTGACTGGAATACTCTCTTTCAAATTCTAAAGGTGGCAGGGGTAAAATACAGGGAGCGAAAGGCTACTTACAATTTGTACATAAACCAGATGGCAGTTGTAAGAGTTGAGGGACATGAAAGGGAAGCAGTGGTTGGGAAGGGAGTAAGACAGGGTTGTAGCCTCTCCCCGATGTTATTCAATCTGTATATTGAGCAAGCAGTAAAGGAAACAAAAGAAAAATTCGGAGTAGGTATTAAAATCCATGGAGAAGAAATAAAAACTTTGAGGTTCGCCGATGACATTGTAATTCTGTCAGAGACAGCAAAGGACTTGGAAGAGCAGTTGAACGGAATGGATGGTGTCTTGAAGGGAGGGTATAAGATGAACATCAACAAAAGCAAAACAAGGATAATGGAATGTAGTCGAATTAAGTCGGGTGATGTTGAGGGTATTAGATTAGGAAATGAGACAATTAAAGTAGTAAAGGAGTTTTGCTATTTGGGGAGCAAAATAACTGATGATGGTCGAAGTAGAGAGGATATAAAATGTAGACTGGCAATGGCAAGGAAAGCGTTTCTGAAGAAGAGAAATTTGTTAACATCGAGTATAGATTTAAGTGTCAGGAAGTCATTTCTGAAAGTATTTGTATGGAGTGTAGCCATGTATGGAAGTGAAACATGGACGGTAAATAGTTTGGACAAGAAGAGAATAGAAGCCTTCGAAATGTGGTGCTACAGAAGAATGCTGAAGATTAGATGGGTAGATCACATAACTAATGAGGAGGTACTGAATAGGATTGGGGAGAAGAGGAGTTTGTAGCACAACTTGACCAGAAGAAGGGATCGGTTGGTAGGACATGTTCTGAGGCATCAAGGGATCAACAATTTAGTATTGGAGGGCAGCGTGGAGGGTAAAAATCCTAGGGGGAGACCAAGAGATGGATACACTAAGCAGATTCAGAAGGATGTAGGTTGCAGTAGGTACTGGGAGATGAAGAAGCTTGCACAGGATAGAGTAGCATGGAGAGCTGCATCAAACCAGTCTCAGGACTGAAGACCACAACAACAACATATAAAAGTTTTATTTGAATAATACTAACTTAATCAACTAAATATTAAACAATAATGGAAATTCCTGGATGGAAAAATAAGTAAATAAGGGAAAGGTAACCACTTAACTATAAAGGAGTGTTGCGTGACACACACGAATGTAATATAAATCAGTTAACACTAGGTTTTGAGCTCTTGCTGTTTTCCAAGTAGGAGTATGCACATCCAAACATCCACACTAGCAGTGAGACTGGTTGCTTTTTTCATATTTTATGTAAGTAAATAATAAGCTTCCAGTAGGAGATAAAAAGAAATTATTTAATGTAACTCGGGGAAAGTGGCAGCTTTTTGTAAGTAGAGCAGCTTTCTTCTTATTTACATGGGTAAATTTAGCTGGCATAAACATGAAGATTAAGTATCCATTGTTACAGGTAGTTGAGCCACAATGGAAAAGGGTGGCGCAATTGATCCAGTAGACACAGTCTTAACACTTCAAACATTTATTTTAAAATTACAGAGTCATGCCAGATTTGGTCACTATAATCCAACTACTACTTCCAATACAATTATCCAGTACAGTGTAAAAATTTCCAAAGAAATTATTTCCTTGACGAAACCACCATTTAAAAAATTATGTTACAACCATATCAATACTGATAGTAAAATTTACAATTTAACATCTTCAAAACTGAACCTTTTAGGCAAGTCTTTCAGTTATTATTTTCCCTTAGAAATGTTTGTTTGCTTAATGTTACTTAAACCAGTAATCTGCCAGCTTTTCACACTTACACACAATGCAGAATAAGCATAACCAAATCCATTACCACTAAGCTTAGCAGAATATACAAGTGAATATACAAATTTTGTTTAGGACTTAAAGAAGACTCAGTGGACCCATATGATCTTAGTGTTCACTTACATTGGTTTTGATAAAATTAGAAATGGAACATTGCTTCCCTTTTTGTAATGTCTAGTAATGTCACAGCTACTACTCAACCACACACCTTATCCAGTGATATGCTCCCTCCATCTGCCACAGCCCACATAAATGCAAGACAATGTCAGCTCTTACACCTGAAACTGTTTGGCATCAGATTTCAGAAATAACAATAATTTTAGAAAGCAAATAACTTCAACTGCAGGCACTTGACACCACAGTCCCTTCTAACACTTCCGACTTAAAGTGTGTGTGTGAATCTGGGTTATTTCGGTTTATTCCCCCAAACCACCTTCCACTTATTTACGAGGTGACATACTGGGAATTTGTAGCCACTCTTATTTACTGGATAGCTGGCTGCTGGAAACCCTCTTGACTTCTTCTCCATTGAATAACACTAGGTACAGGAATTTTTAGACTTTTTCTACTTATGAAATAAGTAGACATACAAACTTTGCTTTTCGTCAATTAACGATGTTTTTGACCTCCATACACCATAAAACTCTCACTTTCAACATAAATATACAACTTCCGGTAAGTCCCTCATACAGTCAAACATCAGAAACAAATTAAATTACAGTTAAAAGAAAGTTGGCTTTGGCACCAGAACTTTTCTTAACATAAATCAGAAAATAAGTCTTGCCTATAGCAAGGTTATGTCAAGAGTTTTCAGGAGTTCTTTTTCAACTGTCTTTGTTTTAATAACAATATTCAATGACCCAATAAGCACAGAGCTGCATATAAACTCCATGGTTCTTCCTTACACACTCACTAAAACATCTATGGATTGCCCCACAGGTACTTGTCGGTGCTGTTCGTCTGCCACGTCTACTTTCTTCCTGCGTCTGATTTTAAACCTGCACACACAAACGTGACGTGCAGTAAGTAGGATTCTGCCATCCCACACTCATATCCAGAATATCGTGTGTTCAAGATGGTAGAAGGCTGATTGGTTCTAGGATTTACACAGAAATTCTCAAATCACTACATCCTGTAAGCAGCCTTTACCAGTATGATTAATAAACAACCAGACATAAATGAATGTGAACTAATTGCATAATTAGTGACAACTCCCAGTTCATGAAACTCTTCAGCACAGCACAGCACCATTTAGTCTCGAAGTCAGAGGCTGCACAATCCACAGAAGACAAGGCTTTAACCACAAGGATGAGCAATGTTTGACTAAGCTGGTGAGCCTATAACATTGGCAAATGGCAGTATCTTTCACAAACTTTCAATTAGCCCAGTGACTTCATTGATACTTCATGTATCTGGTCACATGAGCCATGTTAATGCACTGCTCTCTGCTTTGAGTCAGCATTCCTCTTACTTCCTCTGTGCACATTCTAATAGCTCTTGCCAGCCTAGCTTGTATCAAGAAAGCAATGACACACTCACTCAGTGTTCCGCTATCCTTAAAAGCTTAAGTCTCTCTATACATCCATTCTCTCCCCTCACAACCACCAGTCATCATGCTCTCGAAGCGCTGTCATTCCTCACATTAACCCCTTTACTTATACGGCTAAAGCAGACCGGTCAACCAAAATTGACTAGTGCCAACTTAAATCGTCATGGCGTACACAGTCTTTTGTTAATAGATATCTTGTTTGACTTGTCCCACATCTCTGAAGGTTGTCATTCCGTATGGGATTTAAGGAACACTTGTGTGATTAATCAATGACATGTTTTGGAGATTTGTTCCATTATCATTCATAGCTAAGCAACATTGTTCCTACCAAACAACATTGTCTAAATTACCAGATACGTTTTAAATTTATCACTTTTATTGCAATCCCATTTGGTGGATTAATAAAATGAAGCACTTTTAGAACTGATGTTGTATATTTGCAATTATGGGCATAGGCATTTGCATTTTCCTCTTCATTTGAGCTTTTTACACTCTCCGTTAATGAACTGTACTACAGATGTTACTGGTACTTAGTGTTTCTGGTGTACCAGTATTTTACAGATTTTTCTTGTGTCTTCCAGTGTGACGAGATTATAAGAAAGTTGTACATCAGTGAACACGGTGTTAACATATCTTAACAAACTACATTTTTACACAAATGATACAAATATGTCAGTCATACAATTTCAAAAATAATTTGTAACATTTTCACTTAAATTCTGAAATTTTTATGGCATTTATTTTGAATTTTAATTTTTCTCCATTTTGGTAAGTAATATGTGTTGTTGTACATACAAGAAGAGTATCTAACAATGGAAAGTCCATGTGGCACAGCCATGGGCACTTGCGTGGCACCCTCCTAAGCCAGCCTGTTTATGGGCCATCTAGAGGAAACCCTCCTAGCTTCCCAAAACCCCAAATATCTGGTGTGTGTTAGGTGCATTGATGGTATCGTCATGATATAGTCTCCGTGCCAAGACACTCTATCTTCATTCCTTCACAAATTCAACACCGCATCAGTCCCCTTCACCTGGCCCTCCTCAACCCAGATTGCTACTGTTCTGGACATTGACCTCCTCCTGTCTGATGGCTCCATCCACACCTCTGCCCACATTAAACTCACCTATAGCCAACAGTACCTGCATTTTGCCAGCTGCCATCCCTCCCATACAGCCTGGCCAACTGAGAATAACTTATCTGCAGTGAAAAGAACTCCAGTTCCCAGTTTGCTGAAGGTCTCACCAAAACCTTCACAGGCAGACCCCATCCCCCAGCTCTAGTCCACAAACAGATTTGTCATGCCAGTTCTCTACACATCCCCGATCCCTTCTGCCAGCCTGAAGAACCAGCCACAAAGGAGTACCCTTTCACCAGACAATATTACCCCGGACCAGAACAAGTGAACCACATCCTTCGTCATGGCTTTATTTGTCATGGCCAGAAATGAGGGACATCATACTCGAGAGCTTTTCCTGAAGTGATATGTTGCTACCCAACCCCAGCAACATCCTAGCCCATCCCTATGGCACTCTCAATCCCAACCTCATGCCACAGAGATCATATCCTTTTGGAAGATTCAGGAACAAGACCTGCCCAATCTACCCACCCAACTCTTCAATCATGTCACAGGCTTATCCTCCCTCGTCAGAGGCCAGGCAATCTGTGAAAGCAGCCATGTCATACATCAGCTCTGCTGCAGTCATTGCAGAGATTTTTATATAGGTATGATTAACAACCAGCTGTCCATCACCAAATTGTAGCCAAGAGCGAAGTAGACTAGCCTGTTGCCCAACATGCTGCTAAAAAACATGCTTGATTTCAGTGGCTGCTTCACAACCTGGGTCATCTGGATCCTCCCCTCCACCACCCACTTTTTTGAAGTGTACAGCTTGGAGTTATTCTTGCAACACATCCTTTTCCCCCAGAATCATCCTGGCCTTCATCACCATCAAATGTGTGTTTTCACACCGTCCACACAATAGTTTCTGCTCACTCTGTCCAATAACCTTGTCCCTATTTATGTCCCCGCATTCTCATTGTGTGCCACTCTGCCATCTTCCCTTCCCCACTCCTCCCCTTTTCTACTCCCCCCATTCCCCACCACCGCTCTGCCCAACAGCCTCCCAATGTTCCGCTTGGCAGTCTTGTCATGCTGCCATGTAGTCCCTGCATGCTCTGACATACCTTACTCTTCTCTCTTACCACTCCCTCCCCCTTTCTCGCTCCATTCCACATTGCTACTTTCATTCAGTGTGACACTTGAATTTTTGAATTCTGCTCAGTGCTGCCTCCCTCTCTCTCCCGTCTCTACCTCCCTCTCTGACCTCTCTTCAGCTCCCTCTCACTCCCCTCTCCACATCCCCCCTCAACCACCCACACTCTCCCTCTTCATCTTCTTGTATTCAGGCTTGTGTGAATGTGTGTGTTATCATTTCCGCACAAGGCTTTGACCAGTGTTAAATGTGTCTTTTCATTGTGCCTGTCTGTAACTCAGTGTGTCATGTTTATGGAAAGATGATCTGTAATACAATCATGTCAACTAGTTCAATGTGTTTTCACAGAAATGTTAAAATAAATTTATTATTATCATTTGCCTGAAATTCAGCAAGATGAACCTCATTCTTAAAACCACCTCATATGCAAGTGACTCAATATAACTCTACTATCTCCCCCCCTACCCCCCCCCTCTCTCTCTCTCTCTCTCTCTCTCTCTACCAAAACCATCTTTACCAAAAACCTCCCACCCTCTCCACCTCCCTCTGCCCCCCTCGTCCCCTCTCTGCCCCCCTCGTCCCCTCTCTGCCCCCCTCGTCCCCTGTCTGTCCCCTCTCCGCCCCCTGTCTGTCCCCTCTCCGCCCCCTGTCTGTCCCCTCTCCGCCCCCTGTCTGTCCCCTCTCCGCCCCCTGTCTGTCCCCTCTCCGCCCCCTGTCTGTCCCCTCTCCGCCCCCGTCTGTCCCCTCTCCGCCCCCGTCTGCCCCCTCTCCGCCCCCTGTCTGCCCCCTCTCCGCCCCCTGTCTGCCCCCTCTCCGCCCCCTGTCTGCCCCCTCTCCGCCCCCTGTCTGCCCCCTCTCCGCCCCCTGTCTGCCCCCTCTCCGCCCCCTGTCTGCCCCCTCTCCGCCCCCTGTCTGCCCCCTCTCCGCCCCCTGTCTGCCCCCTCTCCGCCCCCTGTCTGCCCCCTCTCCGCCCCCTGTCTGCCCCCTTCCGCCCCCTGTCTGCCCCCTCTCCGCCCCCTGTCTGCCCCCTCTCCGCCCCCTGTCTGCCCCCTCTCCGCCCCCTGTCTGCCCCCTCTCCGCCCCCTGTCTGCCCCCTCTCCGCCCCCTGTCTGCCCCCTCTCCGCCCCCTGTCTGCCCCCTCTCCGCCCCCTGTCTGCCCCCTCTCCGCCCCCTGTCTGCCCCCTCTCCGCCCCCTGTCTGCCCCCTCTCCGCCCCCTGTCTGCCCCCTCTCCGCCCCCTGTCTGCCCCCTCTCCGCCCCCTGTCTGCCCCCTCTCCGCCCCCTGTCTGCCCCCTCTCCGCCCCCTGTCTGCCCCCTCTCCGCCCCCTGTCTGACCCCTCTCCGCCCCCTGTCTGCCCCCTCTCCGCCCCCTGTCTGCCCCCTCTCCGCCCCCGTCTGTCCCCTCTCCGCCCCCTGTCTGCCCCCTCTCCGCCCCCTGTCTGCCCCCTCTCCGCCCCCTGTCTGCCCCCTCTCCGCCCCCTGTCTGCCCCCTCTCCGCCCCCTGTCTGCCCCCTCTCCGCCCCCTGTCTGCCCCCTCTCCGCCCCCTGTCTGCCCCCTCTCCGCCCCCTGTCTGCCCCCTCTCCGCCCCCTGTCTGCCCCCTCTCCGCCCCCTGTCTGCCCCCTCTCCGCCCCCTGTCTGCCCCCTGTCCGCCCCATGTCCGCCCCCTCTCCGCCCCCTGTCCGCCCCCTCTCCGCCCCCTCTCCGCCCCCACTCCGCCCCCACTCCGCCCCCTCTACGCCCCCTCTCCGCCCACTCGCCGCCCCCTCTCCGCCCCCTGTCCGCCCCCTCTCCGCCCCCTCTCCGCCCCCTCTCCGCCCCCTCTCCGCCCCCTCTCCGCCCCCTCTCCGCCCCCTCTCCGCCCCCTGTCCGCCCCCTGTCCGCCCCCTCTCCGCCCCCTGTCCGCCCCCTCTCCGCCCCCTGTCCGCCCCCTCTCCGCCCCCTGTCCGCCCCCTCTCCGCCCCCTCTCCGCCCCCTGTCCGCCCCCTCTCCTCCCCCCTGTCTGCCCCTCTCCGCCCCCTGTCTGCCCCTCTCCGCCCCCTGTCTGCCCCTCTCCGCCCCCCTGTCTGCCCCCTCTCCGCCCCCCTGTCTGCCCCCTCTCCGCCCCCTCTCCGCCCCCTGTCCGCCCCCTCTCCGCCCCCTGTCCGCCCCCTCTCCGCCCCCCTGTCTGCCCCTCTCCGCCCCCCTGTCTGCCCCTCTCCGCCCCCCTGTCTGCCCCTCTCCGCCCCCCTGTCTGCCCCCTCTCCGCCCCCCTGTCTGCCCCCTCTCCGCCCCCCTGTCTGCCCCCTCTCCGCCCCCTGTCTGCCCCCTCTCCGCCCCCTGTCTGCCCCCTCTCCGCCCCCCGTCTGCCCCCTCTCCGCCCCCCGTCTGCCCCCTCTCCGCCCCCCGTCTGCCCCCTCTCCGCCCCCCGTCTGCCCCCTCTCCGCCCCCCGTCCGCCCCCTCTCCGCCCCCTCTCCGCCCCCCTCGTCCCCTCCCCGTCCCCCCTTTCCCCCCACCCCCTCTGCCCCCCGTCACCCCGTCCCCCCTCTGCCCCCCGTCCCCCCTCTGCCCCCTCGCCCCCCCTGTGCCCCCCCTCGTCCCCCCCTCGTGCCCCCCCTCGTCCCCCCCCTCGTCCCCCCTCGTGCCCCCCCTCGTCCCCCCGTTGCCCCCCTCGTCCCCCCCGTTGCCCCCCCTCGTCCCCCCCGTTGCCCCCCCTGTGCCCCCCCTCTGCCCCCCCTCGTCCCCCCCGTTGCCCCCCCTGTGCCCCCCGTTGCCCCCCCTGTGCCCCCCCTCTGCCCCCCCTCGTCCCCCCCGTTGCCCCCCCTCGTCCCCCCCGTTGCCCCCCCTCTGCCCCCCCTCGCCCCCCATTGCCCCCCTCGTCCCCCCTCTGCCCCCCCTCGCCCCCCCGTTGCCCCCCTCGTCCCCCCTCTGCCCCCCCTCTGCCCCCCCTCTGCCCCCCCTCTGCCCCCCCTCGCCCCCCCCGTTGCCCCCCTCGTGCCCCCCTCGTGCTCCCCTTGTCCCCCCTCGTGCCCCCCTCGTCCCCCCTCTTGCCCCCCACGTCCCCCCTCGTGCCCCCCTCGTCCCCCCTCTTGCCCCCCACGTCCCCCCACGTCCCCCCACGTCCCCCCTCGTGCCCCCCTCGTGCCCCCCTCGTGCCCCCTCGTGGCCCCCTCGTGCCCCCTCGTGGCCCCCTCGTCCCCCCTCGTCCCCCCTCGTGCCCCCCCTCTGCCCCCCCTCGTCCCCCCCTCTGCCCCCCCCTCTGCCCCCCCTCTGCCCCCCCTCGTCCCCCCCTCTGCCCCTCCTCTGTCCCCCCTTCGTGCCCCCCTTTCCCCCCTCGTCCCCTCCCAGCTCCTGCACCTCATTCGTTCCATCCCCTGTCCTGCAGTCTCCCCTGCCCTGCTGTCGCTCTGCCTGCACACCCTTCCCTGCTTTCTCCTACCCTTGCTTTCCCTCTCATGATGCCCTCTCCAGCCCCTCCCAACACCCTCAGCTTCTCATTCCCCTCCCCCTCTATCGCTCCTCCACAGATCTCTTCTAATTTCCCTCTTCCGCTCCTCCTCCACACTCTCCTCCTCTCCCTTCGCCCCTGCGGGTCCGGGGATTAGAATAGGCCCGAGGTATTCCTGCCTGTCGTAAGAGGCGACTAAAAGGAGTCCCTCCCCCTCAAGGGGGTAGTTCGCACCTGCGTCCGGAGACGGACGGTTCCACGACCTCTATTTGCGGTCATTTTGGTTTTTCATTTCTTCTCGTTTCTTCCTTCCTTTGGTTGGTTCCTTTCTTTGCTCTTCTCCATCTCACTGTCTTCCTTACTCTTTCCCTTGCCTTCTTCTCCTTGCCTTCTTCTCCTTGCCTTCTCATTGCCTTCTTCTCCTTGCCTTCTCTTGTCTCCGCCTCGGCGTTTGAGACAGTCTGTCCTCTCTCTCCCTCTCTCTCTTCTTTTTCCTCTTCTTCCTTCCTCCCTGTGCGCGCCTGAAGGCTGACCCACGCGTTCGCATGCGTAGTCGGTGACGGGGTAACGCGTAATTCCCCGCCCTGGGTAGACAAGTAAGGCACGCACGTACCCCCTGGTAAAGGCCAGGCCCAGGGAGGGGTGATTACCTGAGCTGATACCTTCTGACCATGCCGATTGGTCCCTCCGTCTGTTTCTCGGGAGGTGTGACCTGAGGTGTAAACATTCACCTAAGGCGGGAGTGCCCTCTGAGAGGGTCCCCAAAAGGAAGGAGCGCGCCATCGAAGACGCTGGCAATCACGGGGGATTCCTCCACAATGGATTTCTCTTCTTCTTCTCTCTCGACTTCTGCCCATAAATGGAAACTTGACCAGCCACCAGTGACAAAAGTACTACCGCCTGCCCCACAGTTCCTCGTAGTTTCTAGATCTGAGGACGGCAAGGATTTTTCCTCTGTCAACCCTTTCGTTATCCAGAAGGGCGTGGATGCCATAGCCGGATCTGTCAAGTCGTGTACCAGGTTGTGTAATGGTACCTTGTTACTAGAAACAAAGAGCGCCTTTCAGGCACAAAAACTGCTTCGGGCCACACTCCTGTACACGTTCCCTGTCCGGGTGGAGGCTCACCACACTTTGCATTCGTCTCGTGGTGTGGTATATACTCGATCATTCGACGGATTGACTGACGAGGAGATTCAGTCTTTCCTCACTGAGCAGGGCGCGACGGCTGTCCAAAGGGTCATGAAAAAGGTCAACAACGACCTTGTACCGACCCGGACACTTTTCTTGACCTTTGATAGTGTTCAGCTGCCGTCGCGTATCAAAGCGGGCTACGAGGTTATTTCTGTTCGCCCCTATGTCCCGACACCTACGCGCTGCTACCAGTGTCAGCGTTTTAATCACACTCGCCAGTCTTGTTCCAATGCGGCTAAATGTGTCACTTGTGGCAGGGATGCCCATGAGGGTGACTGTCCACCTCAGTCTCCTCGTTGTGTGAACTGTCAGGGTGACCATGCAGCGTCCTCCCGCGACTGTCCCATCTACAAGGAAGAACGCTGTATCCAAGAAATTCGGGTCAAAGAGAAAGTGTCCACCTCGGCTTCTCGCAAGCTATTTGCTAGTAGGAAGCCCACGCTGTTCTCAGCGGGAAAATACAGTACTGTCCTCGCCTCTCCTCGGACTACCAGGGAGGTAGCGACGCAGACATGCGATCTGACTTCAGCACCACGGTCATCCGTTCGGCCAGTGCTAAGATCGCGCGGTCGACATCTCCTCTTCCTCCCGTCACCCCTCCAACACAAGCACCTTCATCAGCTTCTGCCAAGACGAACACCCAGAAGTCAGATGCACGGGCCTTCAAGAAGGAACCGTCCCGTGCAGACTTCCTACGTACCTCGAACTCCCAGCCGTCGACCAGTACTTCCACTAAAAGACCTTCCAAGAAGGCTCATAGGAAGCACAGTTCTCCTTCTCCGCCACGGCGCATTTCTTCTCCTGCGCCACCCAGCGGTTGCCGCCCCAGGCTGTCATCCGTTTCGCCTGGCTGCACCGCTGGTAGCCGAACATCTGGCCGTCCACCGGCAGAGGAAGCTCCTCCTCCCGGCCATCTTAACGAGATGGCCGATGAACCTATAGAACCAATGGACGATGACTGTCCGCCTACTGATAGCGGCGGCAGTACTTGCTCGAAGCCAGGCCCTCAGTGGCCTTCGAGGTGACCCCTTCTTTCATCTTGCTTTTCTTCTCACGATGGCACTTATTCACTGGAATATTTGCAGCATTCTCTCCAACCGAGAGGACTTGAAGTTGCTGCTCCGTTTGCACCGTCCGCTCGTCGTAGCCCTCCAGGAAACGAAGCTACGCCCATGCGATCACATTGCCTTGGCACACTACACCTCTGTGCGTTTTGACCTACCCCCTGTGGTAGGTATTCCGGCTCATGGAGGGGTTATGTTGCTGGTCCGGGATGATATTTACTATGATCCCATCACATTGCACACCGGCCTGCAGGCAGTTGCTGTCCGAATTACTCTCCCCACTTTTACATTTTCTATTTGTACCGTTTACACTCCATCGTCATCTGCCGTTACCGGGGCAGACATGATGCAACTTATTGCTCAGCTACCTGCAACATTTTTGTTAACTGGAGACTTCAATGCCCACCATCCCCTTTGGGGCTCTCCAGCATCCTGCCCGAGGGGCTCCCTGTTAGCAGACCTTTTCAACCAGCTCAATCTTGTCTGCCTCAATACTGGCGCCCCTACGTTTCTTTCAGACACATCTCATACCTATTCCCATTTAGACCTCTCTATATGTACTACCCAACTTGCACGCCGGTTTGAGTGGTATGCCCTTTCTGATTCATATTCGAGCGACCACTTCCCGTGTGTCATCCATCTCCTGCATCATACCCCCTCTCCGTGCTCAGCTAGTTGGAACATCTCCAAAGCAGACTGGGGGCTCTTCTCTTCCAGGGCGACCTTTCAGGATCAAACCTTCACAAGCTGCGATAGTCAGGTCGCACACCTCATGGAAGTCATTCTCACTGCTGCTGAATATTCCATCCCTCACACTACTTCTTCTCCACATCGTGTACCGGTCCCCTGGTGGACTGCAGCATGTAGAGACGCTTTACGTGCTCGTCGACGTGCTTTACGTGCTCGTCGACGTGCTTTACACACCTTTAAACGCCACCCTACAGTGGCGAATTGTATCACTTATAAACGATTACGTGCGCAGTGCCGTCGTATTATTAAAGAAAGCCAGCTGGTCAGCTTTAACAAGCACCTTCAACAGTTTTACTCCTTCTTATGTTGTCTGGGGTAGCCTGCGCCGTCTATCTGGCACTAAGGTCCACTCACCAGTTTCTGGCTTAACGGTCGCGAATGACGTCCTTGTGGCCCCTGAGGATATCTCCAATGCCTTCGGCCGCTTTTTCACAGAGGTTTCGAGCTCCGCTCATTACCACTCTGCCTTCCTCCCCCTAAACAGGCAGAGGAGGCTAGGCCACCTAACTTCCGCTCCTCGAATCGTGAAAGTTATAATGCCCCTTTCACCATGCGGGAACTCGAATATGCAATTGCCCGGTCACGGTCCTCTGCTCCAGGACCTGATTCTATTCATATTCAGATGCTGAAGAACCTTTCTCCTGCGGGTAAAAGTTTCCTTCTTCGTACTTATAATCGCATCTGGATTGAGGGACATGTTCCCGCATGCTGGCGCGAGTCTATTGTTGTACCGATTCCTAATCCGGGGAAGGACAAGCACTTGCCTTCCAGTTATCGACCCATCTCTCTTACCAGCTGTGTCTGTAAGGTGATGGAGCGAAGGGTTAACTCTCGTTTGGTTTGGCTGCTCGAATCTCGACGCCTACTTACCAATGTACAATGTGGATTTCGTAGGCGCCGCTCTGCTGTTGACCATCTGGTTACCTTGTTGACCTTCATTATGAATAACTTCTTGCGGAAGCGCCCGACCGCAGCTGTGTTCTTTGATTTGGAGAAGTCTTAAGACACCTGTTGGAGGGTGGGCATTCTCCGCACCATGCATACATGGGGCCTTCGCGGTCGCCTCCCTCTTTTTATTCGTTCCTTTTTAATGGATCGGCAGTTCAGGGTACGTGTGGGTTCTGTCCTGTCGGACACCTTTCGCCAGGAGAATGGGATGCCACAGGGCTCAGTTTTGAGCGTCGCTCTCTTCGCCATAGCGATCAATCTAATAATGGATTGCCTCCCAGCTGATGTATCAGGCTCCCTTTTCGTGGACGATTTTACCATCTATAGCAGCGCGCAGCGTACATGTTTCCTGGAGCGCTGTCTTCAGCGTTCTCTTGACCAACTTTACTCCTGGAGTGTCGCCAGTGGCTTCCGTTTTTCTGCTGAGAAGACGGTCTGTATTAACTTCTGGTGCTACAAAGAGTTTCTCCCACCGTCCTTACGACTCGGTCCCGTTGCTCTCCCATTCGTGGAGACAACAAAATTTTTAGGTCTTTCATTTGACAGGAAACTTAGCTGGTCTCCACATGTCTTATTTGGCTGCCCGTTGTACCCGTTCTCTAAATGTCCTCCGTGTTCTCAGTGGTATGTCGTGGGGAGCAGATCGAACCATCCTACTTCGCCTATATCGGTCGATCGTCCGCTCAAAGCTGGATTATGGGAGTTTCGTATACTCCTCTGCACGGCCGTCCATCTTACGTTGCCTTTACTCCATACAACATCGGGGTTTACGTCTTGCGATCGGAGCATTTTATACTAGTCCCGTCGAGAGTCTTCATGCTGAAGCCGGTGAATTGCCACTGCCCTACTGGCGCGATATACTGCTTTGTAGGTATGCCTGTCGGCTACTGTCAATGCCCGACCACCCGTCTTATCGTTCCTTTTTAGACGACTCTCTCGATCGTCAATACGGGTTGTATGTCTCTGCCCTGCTACCCCCTGGAGTTCGCTTTCGTCGCCTCCTGCAACACCTTGATTTTTCACTCCCTGCAACCTTTATAGTGGGCGAGAGCCACACGCCACCTTGGCTCCAGGCTCAGGTTCGCGTTCACCTTGACCTCAGCTCGCTCCCAAAGGAGGTTACCCCCGGTTCGGTATACCGCTCCCGTTTTGTCGAACTTCGTTCGAAGTTCATTAATATGACCTTCATTTATACAGATGGCTCTAAGACCAATGACGGGGTCAGTTGTTCTTTTATTGTCGGGGCACAAAGTTTCAAATACCGGCTACATGGCCATTGTTCGGTCTTCACAGCTGAGCTCTTTGCCCTCTACCAGGCTGTTCTTTACATCTGCCGCCACCGACATTCTGCTTATGTCATCTGCTCCGATTCCCTGAGCGCCATCCAGAGCCTCAGTGATCTGTATCCGGTTCTCCCTTTCGTGCACCGGATCCAACGCTCTCTTCAGCAGCTGGTGGACGACGGTTCTCCGGTTCGCTTTATGTGGGTTCCTGGCCATGTCGGTATCCCTGGGAACGAAGCTGCAGATGCTGCGGCCAAGGCTGCGGTCCTCCAGCCTCGGACAGCTTCTTGTTGTGCCCCTTCATCAGATTGTAGCGGGGTCATTTGTCGGCATTTTATCGCTGTGGCATGCCGATTGGGCTGCACTTACGGACAACAAGCTTCGGGCCTTGAAACCTCTTCCCGCGGCTTGGACGACCTCCTCACGCCCCTCTCGGCGGGAGGAGGTAGTTTTGGCCCGGTTACGAATTGGACACTGCCGGTTCAGCCATCGCCATCTGCTGACGGCTGCGCCGGCGCCGTTCTGCCCATGTGGGCAATTGCTGACGGTCCGCCACATTTTAACGTCCTGTCCGGATTTTAACACACTGCGTCTTGATCTTGGCCTGCCACGTACTCTAGATGCCATTCTAGCGGATGACCCACAAGCAGCTGCTCGTGTTCTTCGTTTTATCAACTTGACAATCCTCTCTAAGGACATTTGACTATGCTGTTTTTTTAATCCTATGCCTGTTAGTCTGTCTTTTATCGTGTTTTCCCTTTTAGTTGCTGTTTTAAACTTGTGCCTCGCGGTGCATTCCTAACGTAGTCTGGGCGCTAATGACCATTGAAGTTGTGCGCCCTAAAACCACAAAAAAAAAAAAACTCCCCAGATCTCTCACGCATCCCCTCCCTCCTTCCGCCTATTCTAACCCCTCTATCCCTCTGCCCATTTCCCTCTCTCTCTGCACCAACTTTTGTTGGAGTCTTATGTACTGGGATAGTGTGATTAAAGTTATATAATCATAGCTGTATGTCTTTCTATATTGCAGATCCAGGGTTTCATCTTTTTAATCCATCTCTTGTTGCTGGGTCATGCATTGCTCTAGCACGAATAAGACTTCGTCTCTCTGAGAAATGGACACCTGGACTTCTAGAAGTAACGCAGTATCGCCTCAGTGATCTGAAACCGTGTATGGAACTTATAATGCGGTAAGTCAGTTTTGTGGTGGAGTTTGAAAAGGACCCCCGTCCCTTTCCCCCTGTCCTCACTAGAAGTGAATCCTCCTCATCATTCTAGGATCTTGATCACCTGCCCTTTCTTTTCTTCTCTCTGATAAATGAACAATTAATTCCAAAAGCTGGATAGTGTGCCACATTTATTTTTTGTGTGTATTGGCAGTGCTACATATTTCCGCCTCCTTAAAGTAAGTAATAGACAGCAATGCTGTCTCATAATTTGTTAGTTTTCATAAGCAGAGTTTCTTTGTCTTTGAATATGTCTGCTTTTGTCTGTATATGTGTGGATGGATATATATCTGTGTGTGTGTGTGTGTGTGTGTGTGTGTGTGTGTGTGTGTGTGTGTATACCCGTCCTTTTTTCCCCCTAAGGTAAGTCTTTCCGCTCCCGGAATTGGAATGACTCCTTACCCTCTCCCTTAAAACCCACATCCTTTTGTCTTTCCCTCTCCTTCCCTCTTTCCTGACGAGGCAACCGTTGGTTGCGAAAGCTAGAATTTTGTATGTATGTTTGTGTTTGTTTGTTTGTGTGTCTATCGACCTGCCAGCGCTTTCAAATAATTCTTGAGGAAGACAATAAAAAATTTTGTCACCACTCTACTTACGCTTAGTTTTATTCCCTAAAGGCTATGTTCAGTTAAGCCGGCATTCACCATCACTCATCTGAAAACAAGTGCATCATCGTGTTGTCTTTGTAATGACTTTCTAATGATGTTTCTCCAGCTCATAATAGTGCTATGACATATTAAGTCCTGTGCTTGGCCTTAAACAATTAGAAAAGCAAGGCAATTTCCTTTTGGTATTGAATGAGCAGTTTCTCCACTTTCTCTTTTTTGTACAAGTGCATAGATGCCATAGTACTCCTAATGCAGAATTTAAATCTAATTTAATGCAAGTGGTACTGTCATGTACTGCTTGGTGTCTAACTAGGTTACTGTCCAGCTCTGGCAGTGTCCAGATGTGGCCATTATTGTCCTCTCCCTCCTTCACCCCTCAGCCTACGTGCCACTGTGCTTGGAGCACTATTTGGCCAGGCCTGATCTATGTATGAATAAAGACCATATCTTAAAATAGTACAACTAGCAGAAAAGCTGCTGCTTTGCTGGTTAGTCAGCAGCAACTTTCTCAGAATTGTCATTTTCTGCTTCTTGTACATTGACTAGAGATCTGTAAAAAGATTGCACACAAATAAACCTCATTAACCTTGCCATTGACATTAAATGATTTGTAGTCATCAAAGTCGGCAGTCCTGTCACAATGTGTATGCTTATTTACTAGGCTACACTATGAGCTTGTCCGGCACAAAAAATGAAAATGCCATGATAGCCTCTGCATAGATAGCCTACACATAATGTTTTCCAAGTGATCTCACAAATAAATAAGAGAAAACAATCTGGGCTCTTAGTTTGTTAACTATGTAACCATATCTCTCTAACTTTTATGCAACATGAAATGTAGAAAGGGAAAGGATGGTTGGGAAATCATGGCAGCTAGCTGCACATGGCATTGTGGTAATATAATGGCAAAAGTTCTAAATTTGTGCTGGCCCAGGACTCAAACCCAGATTTACCATTTATTGTTAGCTTAACCACTTGGCCATCTAAACATGGTCCCTAACTGACTCAAATTTTCAACTTACCGCACGCTGCAATGCAGCATCCCTCATGCATTAATACTCTACTCATAAATCCTGATTCCCATAGGAGTTTCTATGATATTTGTGCATTCACATTGATATTTAGGACATGTCCAACAGAACAGATGCCACTCAGATACATACATTTCTTTACCTTTTCTCTAGAAGCACACAACTGTAATAGTAGTAGAAGCATCATAGCTGTGATGTGTAAACATGCTCTGTAGCATTTAGCACACTGACATAAGTGTACACACAGTGCTGCATCACTGCTGTTGTATTAAGGTTATGATATGTGTATAGCCTGACTTGTGCAACTGAATCTGTCAAATTTAGTTTGTATAACTTACATTTGGAAATAACAATGTCATGCAATACCCCTGTGATTTAGAATCATTTCCATTTATGGTGCTCTACAACTAAAATTCAAAATTAGATCAAGCCTTTGGAATGGCAGCAGAATAACTAGTCACTAGTTTCAATTGTTATATGGTATGTTGACAATCACTGAAATTTTTGTCCTCAGTGTATACCACTTGAATCAACCTACCAACAAGGCAGCTGAAGAAAGGAAGAGGAAATTTACTGAATCACCAGACCATGGTTATGGCACCTGTACTAGTGTAACTAGTAGTCCAGAAACATCTGGCAGATCATGAGAAAGCGATATTTAGAACTTTCTAAAGTTCCCATGAATACATGTGCCTTCAATGTCTATTGTTTCTGTTAGATGAATGATTTACAAAAGAACTGCAACCATTAAGCAAACAAATCCTGATTTAATTAACTGAAGAGCTTTGAGAAATTATAAGTCTTATTGATTTCATCTTGTTTTAACCAGTCTGGTTAAGAATAGAGTCATTAAATTTTTGTTATTGTTGTTGTAGTTGTTGTTTGTGTGTTTCCTCAGTGAAGCAACGTAAATGTGTACTGCAGCAGTGCTGCATTTTCAGTATTAGGGGTAAAAAGTAATTGAGGTAAATGAATTGTGTTAGAAGAGAATGCCTGTTACATGTTGGGCTTCTATAATAGCAGTGTGAACATGCAACACACATTTTTTCCTAATTTATTTGATCTGAGAGGTGTAATGCCTTTGATCTCTGGTATTATAAATTCTAAGGAGACACAATGTTACTGTTGATGTCGGAGAGTACTTTTTTTTATTGTGTTGACAATATTTTTGATACTGGGCATTTCTTAGTATATGAATTACTCAAGGAATTAATGTTCTTTTCCACTGTACCTGCAATTTCATGTACTTGTGTAAGTTAAAATTTATGTAAACTTCTGCAAGAGACGTATTTTGAAATTCACAGTCTCTTTCTTCCCACCACCAAGAATTGTTTGTGCCAGTAACTTATTTTTCTCCTCCTCCTCCTGTCTGTTCCTTCTGTGAAAGACTGATTTTCTATTAGATTAATAACTGTCTGATCTCATGGACATTAAATTCTCATTTACATTCAGTTCTTGATTCCAAATCAAGAGATGATTGTTTATGTCCAGTGTACTCATATATAAACAGATTTTTATTTTTAGGATTGAAAATACAAACAGTCCCTTTGGGTTGTTCTAAATGCTCAGTTACTATTTTTTAAGTATTTGAAGTAGCCATTTAAAAAATAAGTTATGTGTTTCTGCTTTACATGGTTGTGTGTTATTACTGTGATATTTTTATGCTGTGATGTGACATTTCATTTTTTTTCTATGTACGGTGTTCTTACAAATCAGTGCTGTAGTTGGATGAGCTTGTGTGCCAAGTTTGTGCATAACACATTTCACATTATGTCTGATATTAGGTATATGTTTGGGTAAAGATTAGTCTATTTACAAATGTTTTGATTGCATCAACTGCTAGACAATACTCAACTGTTAAAGATACCTTGTTGATGCTTTCTTTCTCCTTCCCAGTTTTACTGTTGAAATTTCTGTCAGATATGGCATTGTTACATGACATATATTTTAAGATTGAATACTATGATTTCTTCTCCCATATTCCTATGGAATATCCAGTACAGCCTAAGACTGGCAATTACCTAAGACTGTCAAGTTATTTGGAGTATAGCTTTAAGATAATAAATAATTTTGAAGACTGAGATTTACTTTAACATAATTATTGATCATATGATAGTTTCCAATTGCAGTTTTCAGCACAATTAAGGTACTGCTCATTTTTGTTGTCATGTAATACTCAAATAAGGGAATAAGAATTATTTTTGTTCTAAAAGAATTTCAGGCAAATACATGAAAATGGTATCATAGTTGTTGAAATTTTTGCATGCATTTTCTTGATTTTTAATGCCTTTATTGGAGAATTCCTATCTTAACTATATTTTGTATGAGATTTCAGAAGAATTTTTATGTTACAAATTTTGCAAAAGTCACTGTTTCAAACAATAGATGAAATTTCTATACATCACAAGAAGCCAATTTGTGATCAATAATTTATTTTAATAAAACAATTTTTTGTACTTCTTAATTTGTTCTTTATAGTTTGAAATCTATTCCTTGTGATGACATACCAAATTAGTTATTAAGATACGACCAAACAAAAATTAGCCACAAAACACATAACTTCATAAAAATGTGTAAAACTGATGTAATGTGATTGGAAATTGTGGATGGAAGAAATAAAAGCAACGTAAAAGCTATTTATTTCTATTTTGTGACAAGTTAATGTAAACAACAAGTCAACCAGTAGAAAAATTTCTGAAATGAGAACAAACAACAGAAAACATTGCTCAAACGAAAGATAGCCTGTGGGAAAGTCCAACAAACTATGATGCTAGTTATGTCAGTAAATTATCAGAAAGGGCCTGCTTCTTTATCCTTACAGGTTTTCTGATGTGAATGAGTTAAGACTTCCAGACAAACTGCATTTAGTTTCTGAATAAAGTGGATATTAGGTCACGTGGATATTCAGTTTTCACAAGCATGTTCTACCTATTTTGCTATGTGAACTCATTGTGTATCCGAAAATCCTCATCAGTACACTGAACAATCATACTAAAACACGTGTTTGGAATCAGCATGAGACCAGTTTTATTTTGGTCATGCATTATGCAGCAGTAAACAAAAGGAGAGCAGTGCACCAAGTCAAAGCTGTTGTGGCTGTTGTCTTCAGTCCTGAGACTGGTTTGATGCAGCTCTCCATGCTACTCTATCTTGTGCAAGCTTCATCTCCCAGTACCTACTGCACCCTACATCCTTCTGAATCTGCTTAGTGTATTCATCTCTTGGTCTCCCTCTACGATTTTTACCCTCCACGCTCCCCTCCAGTACTAAATTGGTGATCCCTTGATGCCTCAGAACATGTCCTACCAACCGATCGATTCTTCTAGTCAAGTTGTGCCACAAACTCCTCATCTCCCCAATTCTATTCAGTACCTCCTCATTAATTATGTGATCTACCCATCTAATCTTCAGCATTCTTCTGTAGCACCACATTTCGAAAGCTTCTATTCTCTTCTTGTCTAAACTATTTATCGTCCACGTTTCACTTCCATATATGGCTATGGCTACACTCCATACAAATACTTTCAGAAACGACTTCCTAACACTTAAATCAATACTCGATGTTAATAAATTTATCTTCTTCAGAAACGCTTTCCTTGCCATTGCCAGCCTATATTTTATATCCTCTCTACTTCGACCATCATCAGTTATTTTGCTCCCCAAATAGCAAAACTCCTTTACTACTTTAAGGGTCTCATTTCCTAATCTAATTCCCTCGGCATCACCCGACTTAATTCGACTACATTCCATTATCCTTGTTTTGCTTTTGTCGATGTTCATCTTATATCCTCCTTTCAAGACACTGTCCATTCCGTTCAACTGCTCTTCCAAGTCCTTTGCTGTTTCTGACAGAATTACAATGTCATCGGCGAACCTCAAAGTTTTTATTTTTTCTCCATGGATTTTAATACGTACTCCGAACTTTTCTTTTGTTTTCTTTACTGCTTGCTCAATATACAGATTGAATAGCATCGGGGAGAAGCTACAACCCTGTCTCCTCCCTTCCCAACCACTGTGTCCCTTTCGTGTCCCTCGACTCTTATAACTGCCATCTGGTTTCTGTACAAATTGTAAATAGCCTTTCGCTCCCTGTATTTTACCCCTGCAACCTTCAGAATTTGAAAGAGAGTATTCCAGTCAACATTGTCAAATGCTTTCTCTAAGTCTACAAATGCTAGAAATGTAGGTTTGCCTTTCCTTAATCTTTCTTCTAAGATAAGTCGTAGGGTCAGTATTGCCTCACATGTTCCAACATTTCTACGGAATCCAAACTGATCTTCCCCGAGGTCGGCTACTACCAGTTTTTCCATTCGTCTGTAAAGAATTCGCGTTAGTATTTTGCAGCCGTGACTTATTAAACTGATAGGTAATTTTCACATCTGTCAACACCTGCTTTCTTTGGGATTGGAATTATTATATTCTTCTTGAAGTCTGAGGGTATTTCACCTGTCTCATACAGCTTGCTCACCAGATGGTAGAGTTTTTTCAGGACTGGCTCTCCCAAGGCTGTCAGTAGTTCTAATGGAATGTTGTCACTCCTGTGGCCTTGTTTCGACTCAGGTCTTTCAGTGCTCTGACAAACTCTTCACGCAGTATCATATCTCCCATTTCATCTTCATCTACATCCTCTTCCATTTCCATGATATTGTCCTCAAGAACATCGCCCCTGTATAGACCCTCTATATACTCCTTCCTCCTTTCTGCTTTCCTTTCTTTGCTTAGATCTGGGTTTCCATCTGAGCTCTTGATATTCATGCAAGTGGTTCTCTTTTCTTCAAAGGTCTCTCTAATTTTGCTGTAGGCAGTATCTATCTTACCCCTCGTGAGATAAGCCTCTACATCCTTACATTTGTCCTCTAGCCATCCCTGCTTAGCCATTTTGCACTTCCTGTCGATCTCATATTCCTTTTTGCCTGCTTCACTTACTGCATTTTTGTATTTTCTCCTTTCATCAATTAAATTCAGTATCTCTTCTGTTACCCAAGGATTTCTACTATCCATCGTCTTTTTACCTACTTGATTCTCTGCTGCCTTCACTATTTCATTCCTCAAAGCTACCCATTCTTCTTCTACTGTATTTCTTTCCCCCATTCCTGTCAATTGTTCCCTTATGCCCTCCCTGAAACTCTGTACAACCTCTGGTTCTTTCAGTTTATCCAGGTCCCATCTCCTTAAATTCCCACCTTTTTGCAGTTTCTTCAGTTTTAATCTACAGTTCATAACTAATAGATTGTGATCAGAGTCCACATCTGCCCCTGGAAATGTCTTATAATTTAAAACCTGGTTCCTAAATCTCAGTCTTACCATTATATAATCTATCTGAAACCTTTTAGTATCTCCAAGGTTCTTCCATGTATACAACCTTCTTTCATGATTATAGAACCAAGCGTTACCTATTATTAAGTTATGCTCTGTGCAAAATTCTACCAGGCGGGTTCCTCTTTCATTTCTTAGCCCCAATCCATATTCACGTACTACGTTTCCTTCTCTTCCTTTTCCTACTGTCAAATTGCAGTCACCCATGACTATTAAATTTTCATCTCCCTTCACTACCTGAGTAATTTCTTTTATCTTATCATACATTTCTTCATCATCTGCAGAGCTAGTTGGCATATGAACTTGAACTACTGTAGTAGGCGTGGGCTTCGTATCTATCTTGGCCACAATAATGCGTTCACTATGCTGTTTGTAGTAGCTTACCCGCACTCCTATTTTTTTATTCGTTATTAAACCTAGTCCTGCATTACCCCTATTTGATTTTGTATTTATAACCCTATATTCACCTGACCAAAAGTCTTGTTCCTCCTGCCACCGAACTTCGCTAATTCCCACTATATCTAACTTTAACCTCTCCATTTCCCTTTTTAAACTTTCTAACATACCTGCCCGATTAAGGGATCTGACATTCCACGCTCCGATCCGTAGAACACCAGTTTTCTTTCTCCTGATAGTATGTGGGACAAATTTTAGCATGTGCTCAATGAACTTTGGGGTTCCAAAACACTTAGTGTCATTAATAAAAGGGCTTGATAACATTCATACTGCAACCATAAAGATGGATGGTGAATATGTAGTGTTTTGAGTGACAAATGTTGTCAGATGAAGTTATATAACTGTAACATTTGTGCAGAATATGTCAACAGGGGTGCACTGGGTGGCTACGATGGTGCAATTTCAATATGTAGCAGGAAAATTGGCAGTCTATATTTTACTGATGATACTGCCCTCATTTCTGGAACTGAGGATGAATTTAGCGGTCTCTTCTTCAGAATGGAGACTTATACTTTAAATTTCTATCTATAGGTAAACATGGGAAAAGACCTAACTAATAATAATCAATCAACAAGGTGTGAATCAAATCTGGAGATTGTGGATGACTGTTAATGTCTAGGACCACTGATCAATGACACAAGAAACTGTGGTAAAGTAAAATGATGAATCATCCTTTGATGAGCCACAATAGTTAACCTTGCTAAGATATGACAGAACCAGGCAATATCTAAAACAACAAATTTGTGCTAGGTGGAGTCATCGGTGCTCCCTGTGGGCGAGTTCTTGTATGACTGTAAGACCCAGATCGTAAAATCTAGGAACAAGAGCTGAATTGGTGCCTTTCAGCTGTGGTGTTAGCGGAAGATGCTACACATGGACAGGTGAAGAACCAATGCTACTATCAGAGGAGAACTTAGCGTCACAAGAAGCTTATCTTCCCATATCAGTTAAAGATACCTCCAGCTTCTTGGGCACATTTTGAGAGAAGAAAGAGAGAACTAACAAAAGACCATCTTGCAAGGCAAAATCAAAGGTAGTAAACCATAACGAAGAGCAGCAAGTAGATGGATAAAGCAAAGAAGATTACTGGCCTACCTCTTCACATTATACACTAATGAAAAGAAAATCACAACACCAAGGAGTTGTGAACATAAACAAAAGTTGGTAGGCTTGTTTCTACTTCTGAAAGATGTCTATCAAACTTTGAGCTAATCGCATAGCAGTGGTGCTAATAGTACCACAATGAGGCTGCAAATCAGGTTTGCTTTAAGTAACTATGGTGAATAAGTATTGCCTTGAGTGACAAATGTAGTCATACAAGGTTATATACTGTCACATCAGTGTTAGTTACCTTTGAGACTGGACATGTGAGTTGATGTCATTCAAGAATCCCTTTAAGGTGACAAAGATACCATTATCAACACCTGAGTTTTGAACAAGGTTCTGTAATGAGACTGGGTGTTCCTTCTGTGATACTGAAGAAAAACATGGCAGGAGTGTAGCTACTGTACATGATTACTGGCAAGAATGCATGGTTGCAAGAGGACTGGGCTCAGGACGGCTATGTGGCACTCCCAAGAGGGAAGACCATTGTGGTCGACGTATAGCTCTGGTGCACTGTACTGCATCAGCAGCAGCATTGTGAGCAGTTGGTGGCAGCACAGTGATAAAACAAAACATTACAAATCATTTACTTCCAGGAAAACTCTGAGTCAGGCACCCTGTAGTGTGAATTTCACAGACCCTAAACCACCGCCATTTGTGACTTCAGTGGTATCAAGCGAGAGCTCATGTGAGGGCAGGGTGAACATCTGTTGTGTTTTCCTATAAAAGCTGGTTCTACATCAGTGGCAGTGATGGCTGTTTGTCAGGAGGAGGCCAGTTGAGAACCTGCAACCAACTTGTCTGCATGATAGGCACGCTGTACGTACACCAGGAGTTATGGTTTGAGGTGCGATTTCGTAGGACAGCAGGAGTACTTGTGTGGTTATGCCACACTCTCTGACTGCAAATTTGTTCGTCAATCTGTTTTGGTAGCATGTATGAACAGCATACAGGAAGTGTTCTCCAACAGGGTGATGCTCACCCACAAACCACTGTTGTAACACAACATTCTCAACAGCGTGTCGACAGGTTGCTTTGGCCTGCATGATCACCAGATCTGTCTCCAATCCAGCACATATGGGACATCATCATAAGGCAACTCCAGCATCATCCACTAATAGCATTAACAGTCCATGTGTTGACTGACCATGTGCAACAGGAATGGAACTCCATCCCTCAAACTGACACCTGGCACATGCAAAACACATTGCATCCACATTTGCATGCTTGCATTCAACATTCTGGCAGTTGCACCAGTTTCTAATATACCACCACCTCACATTTGTAATGACTTACCTCGTGTTTATATTAACCAGTGATCTTGGAATGTTAATCACATAAATATATTACCTTGACAAATACTGTCTGAACAGGCCTCAAAATGCCCTGTGTTACAGGCCAACAGCAGTGTTATCCTCAGTCAACAGGCATCATTGGGTCCTGATATGGAGGGGCATGTGGTCAACACACTACTCTTCCAGCCACAGTCAGGTTCATGACTGGAGCCGCTACTTCTCAATCAAGTAGCTCCTCAATTGGCCACATAAGGGATGAGTGCATCTCGCTTGCCAGCAGCGCTCGGCAGACTACCTAGACAAAAGCATCCCCAAAATTTCATTACTCTCTATTAATTATTTTTTGGTGTTGCAATTTTTTCTATCAGTGTGTTAAGAAGAACTGAAAAGCACTTTTAATGGAGACATCGATTTCATGACACTCTCCACGGAGTAAACTGACATTATTATGTTTGTAGAGAGACTTAATTTCTCAAAACTTTAAAGAGAAATTATCTTTATTAATCTTTTAAATGAATTTAGGTTGTAATGTATTTGGTTTTTAAATTTAACATTTTCCCTGGAATGTAGGTGGCAGCAAGAAGCATGTTGTAGGGTGGCACACCACAGTGGTGTTTGAGACTACTATCCAGTAGTGAGCATTACATAGTTGGCATCAAGGAGTGGGTGCTTGCAGCTGTTCATAGCTAACGACAACATGTATAGCAGTAGGGCAATTTCATACTTAATTGTGCTCTAATACATGTGTAACAAAAGTAAGTGTTAAAGTCAGTATTTTGAATTGCAGTTTGAAGAGCAGAAACCTTCTGAAACGCAATTTAAAAAATGAGAGAACTTTGTGAAGGTAGGATATTACATTCTGCTGTACTTGGACAATTGTTGACAAATAACACCACTTACTAAGATGTAATTAAGTATTTCATCTGTGAAATGGACAATGAACATTTGCTGCTGAAGGATAAAAGCCATCTTTCTCCAGCTCCACCACAAACTTTATTCAAATTAAGCAAATTTAGATGGTGAAGAAACGTGGATAACGTTTCTTTTCAGTGAGGCCACACCACAAGCATGACATCCCATGTACCATGAAACGCTAAGTGTTAAAGCTGCCAACTGTACCATTTTCTGTTCAGCCACTACAGGAGACAGAGAGTTTCCTATGAAAACACTCTTTGCTTGTTCAAAGTACTTGTCACTGGATAACAGCTGTATTGAAGTTAGCACATGTTTAAAAGGAACCATAGTGATCTTGAAAAGTGCTGTCAATGAATTCTAGAGAACACTGCAAAGAAACTTTTGTAAATGAAAAGAAAATGTCAAGAATTCGGACGGTTGTAGTCTGAGCATCTTGAGGCACCTCTGTGTTCCAGATGTGGTGCCTACATGTGGTCTCAGAAGTGATACAAGGTGCGTAGCTACAAAATAGGCAGTTACTAAGAATAAGGCGAAGGGTTCACCATCCTTGTGGATTTTTGGTAGGCCGTAGTGTCTGGGAGGAACAACAATCAGGTAATGCAAAATCTAAATAATATTGGGAGGAACTGTATTCTTCTTGAGGAGGTTGAGGGTTTTCTTCTGGCTCTTGCCAGTCAGGCCATTATTTAATCAGTGTTTTGCAGGATTGTTGGTAAATCGAACTGTCTTTCTATTATATTTGGTGGCAGTGACATAAGACTTGTTGGCACACAAAACAATGAGACCCCTGCCTTCTGTTAAGTTTCGTAGAGTAGTCTTTTCAGGCAGGTGATACTTCATGTATGGAGACTGAGTCAAATGCAGCATTTGTCCCAGCTGAATTCTTCCACTGGAGAGCTGGGATGTCACCTGTTCCACTCCACTGATAAAATATCTGATGGTAACTGTTCTGTGTGTCCATAGCCATGTTCTGTGTGTGTTCCAAAATCAGATCTTTCTCCAACATTAACCGAGTGAAGTGGCACAGTGATTAATGCACTGGATGCACATTTGGGAGGACAACAGTTCAATTTCCCAGCCATATTTAGATTTTCAATAATTTCCCTAAGCTATTTTAGGCAAATGCCAGGAAGGTTGCTTTGAAAAAGTTACAGCCCATTTCCTTTCCTAATCCGAGCTTATACTCAATCTCTATTGACCTCATTATCGACAGGATGCTGAACTCTAATCTTCCTCCCTTCCAACACTGAGATGAATGTGGCATTCAAAATCTATTCTGTTTGATTAAACATGCTGCATCATCATGATGTATCTTCTTCCCGTGCTTCTAATTGGTGTCAGTTGCACTTTTCACTTTACAAACTCCTATTGTTGTTTCTCCAATTACTTAATGCCCAAGTAGTTCCATCTACACAGTCCCAGGATGATACTGTAATATTAACAATATCTTCGAATGCAGTTAGAGTAATCTCTTTACTACCAAGTCCAGTTCTTGTCAGTTGTAGTGTATCCTCTCATTCAACAGGGCTGCACTTACCCCATAGCCTACCCATTTTTAACTGTACCATTAGCCTTGGTAGCAGTGCCTCAGTTGAAACTAGTTGAAAAGTTAATGGTGGGAACAGTCTAGTACCAATAATGTAATCTAGACCAAAAAAGTTGTTGTTCACACATTTTATTTCTACTTGGATGCTAAATGAACTACTGTTCATGTCCAGCTTGATCTCATTTACTATAATTACAGTACAGACAAATGACTAGCCAGCTTGTTACACTTCATTGCTGTTCTGCAGTATTGTTTGAGTGTAGTAACCTAATACTGAACTAATCATTCACAAATACTCAAATGTGGGAAGTATGTAATTAACACAGTCACTAATAAAAAGTACTGTCCTTCAGATCCAACAGTCATATCAGTACAAAAATATGTGCACAATAATTATCATTTGGAAATAACACAATTCATAATCTGACCCTACTGTCACAGTTTTGCACTAGCCATTATTGAAATTTAACACTGTCAATGAAAATAATTACAAGTTCTCACTCAACTATTAAAAACTGTCACTCAATCACTGAACAAACTCCTGGAACAGAAATTTAGATAACATTTGATACATTTTCTGACTTGTAATTTGTACTAACATTTGATACATTTTCTGACTTGTAATTTGTACTAAATCATCTGCAGTACATTATCCCATATTTTTGGATGTAGATCTCGCTCTTCTCGCAACTCAACACCAACTGAACTAAAGTGGCACCCATCAGACTTCTTTTATAAGTTTACAATAACTAAAACCAAAGTTGTCCATTGTCGCTTCCCTGATTTTCACAAATTACATTTAAAGATTTACATTAATGAGCAATTGAATATTGGGTGGAGGTTTGTTTGAACATGAACTTCCAGATAAAGTAATAATTTCTATTGAACTATGCTGGTTAGTCTGCGCAAATATGTGATTAGATTAGATTAATACTAGTTCCATGCATCATGAATACGATATTTCGTAATGATGTGATTCTATTTGAATAACAAAATTAAATGAATGTGGATGTTTTTAACATATTTTTGTCACTGATTGAATTCATTTTAGCTACTTTATCAGGAAGTCAGTAATCGGGTATATGTTTATTTATAAATAATGGTGATGAAATCTGAAACTGATATTTTGTAACAAACATGATTTTGAGCCATACTAATGGATTTAGAATAGCCAAAAAGAGATAGATAATAAGTTTAAGCTGAATGATCCCAGAGACAACAACCAAAATTCAAAATTTTAAGGCGCTGTGCACATGCCACATAAATGTCAATATCAAAGACATCACTAACTTTGTCTTTTTCTGGAGGGGGGGGGGGGGGGGGGGAAGTGGGGGAAACATAGTCTGGAAAATAACCCACCTACTTTGTCACAACCTGCCACTTAATTCTGGTGGCAGCCACAGAAACAGCATGATATTTAAGCTAAACAAACATAGGAATAATTTGCTCATGACTGCATCTTAGTAAAAAAGTGAGTAAACAGCAAACTATATTTCATGTTATGTAGCTTATCGAACTTGTATATATCATTTGCCATCTTCTCCCTGTTCAGGTAACAGATATGACTCTTCAGTCTTTCCTGGCAGATCTACAGGGTATTCAGAAATACCTGTTACAAACTTCTCGGACTTGTAGAGGGGAGTGAGTACATAATATTTTGAATAGGAACTCAGGTCCAGAAATATATCAGTTCCATTGTACAACAGTTTCAATTCAAATGTTTAACTCATCCACTTCTGCTCGAGGAACTGAATTATGCGTGAAGCAGTATGATTATTAGGTAACAATTCGAAAGGAAACATAATGAAGTGTCCTATTATTACTTAAGCACATCTGTTTGTATTAAACATTACCAACTCCACACAGCTACAATCACCTCAGAGGAAACTCACAGGTTTCAAAGCTTCATTGTATTGCACAAAAGTACAGAGTGATTATAATCTAAGTTCCAGTTTCAAAACTCATAAAACAAAGAACCACTGCTCAGAATGACATCAAATTTGAATTGAATGTTATTGAGGAAAAAAAGGGGGGGGGGGGAGTTATATAAACAGGAAAATTTAACAGAAATTTTCGTAACATAAATGATTCAGGTTTACAAATGATAGACAAATCATTATATGATGGCTTGGTGTGAGTTGCACATTAAATCAACCATACTGTACAGTGTGCATGACCCCACACATCTGGATTTCAACAAATGTGGCACTGTTAATTAGGTAAGTGCATCCGCTTTGGAAGATTGTACCGAATGGGATGGGAAAAGTTGGTTTTTAACAGTACTGACAACAAAAACTCAGTTTTTAATTGTGCTGAGACCAAAAACCACATAAAAAGCAGCAATAAAATTGGTTTTTTATTGTCCTGAGGTCAAAAATTGCATAAAAAGCAACAATGACATTGGTTTCTAATTGTCATGAGACTGGTGCAAAACATGTTCAATATTCTGTCCACCATTTTATGTCAGAAGTTGAAACTGAGAAACAGCATTACTCACAACAGGATGTGTTGCACAATGCATGCTTTCAGTTCTGCTACGTTTGTAATTGGAGCACTGAACACAGCATTTTTCAGATAACCACACGCCAGAAATCATGCAGATTAAGATCAGGTGATCTGAATGGCCAGGTATAGGAAAAGATGGCCAATAATTCTAGCATTCACAAAAGCCTCTGTATCAGCTGCTTCACTGGCTGTGCAATGTGTGAATGAGTGATGTTGTGTATAAATGATCCTGCCCACACATCCATGCTGCTGAAAGGCTGGAATGATGTTGGAGTGCAAAAGACACTCACAGCATTTTCCAGTGACATATCAGGCAACAGGACCCATCTCCTTGAAACTTTCTAGCTCCCCCACGAACCATGGACCCTGCCGTTGGTGGGGAGGCTTGCGTGCCTCAGCAATACAGATAGCCATACTGTAGGTGCAACCACAATGGAGGGGTATCTATTGAGAGGCCCAGACAAACGTGTGGTTCCTGAAAAGGGGCAGCAGCATTTTCAGTAGTTGCTGGGGCAACAGTGTGGATGACTTACTGACCTGCTCTTGTAACATTAACCACAACAGCCTTTCTATACTGGTACTGCAAATGGCTGAAAGCAAGGAGAAACTACAGCCGTAATTGTTCTCGAGGGCAAGCAGCTTTACTTTATGGGTAAATGATGATGGCATCCTCTTGGGTAAAATATTCTGGAGGTAAAATAGTCCCCCATTCTGATCTCCAGTTGGGGACTACTCTGAAGGACATCGTTATCAGGAGAAACGAAACTGGCGTTCTACGGATCAGAATATGGAATATCACTTAATTGGGTATAGGTTAGAAAATTTAAAAGGGGAAACAGATAGATTAAAGGTACATATAGTGGGAATTAGTGAAGTTCCGTGGCAGGAGGAACAAGACTTCTGGTCAGGTGAATACAGGGTTATAGATACAAAATCAAATAGTGGTGATGCAGGAGTAGTTTTAATAATGAATAAAAAATAGAGGCGCAAGTAAGCTACTATGAACAGCATAGTGAATGCATTATTGTAGCCAAGACAGACATGAAGCCCAGACCTACCACAGTAGTACAAGTATATATGCCAATTAGCTCCACTGACGATGAAGAGATTGAAGATATGTATGATGAGGTAAAAGAAATTATTCAGACAGTGAAGGGAGAGAAAAATTTAATAGTCATGGGGGACTGGAATTCAATAGTAGGAAAAGGAAGAGAAGGAAAAGTAGTAGGTGAATATGGAATGGGGGTAAGGAATGAAAGAGGAAGCCACCTATTAGAATTTTGCACAGAGCATAATTTAATCATAGCTAACACTTGGTTTAAAAATCATGAAAGAAGGTTGTATACATGAAAGAGGCTGGAGGAACTGGAAGATTCCAGATATATTATATAATGGTAAGACAGAGATTTAGGAACAAAGCTTTAAACTGTAAGACATTTCCAGGGGCAGATGTGGACTCTGACCACAATCTATTGGTTATGACCTGTAGATTAAAATTGAAAAAAACTGCAAAAAGGTGGGAATTTAAAGATATGGGACCTGGATACACTGAAAGAACCAGAGGCTGTAGAGAGTATTGGGAAATGATTGACAAGAGTGATGGAAAGAAATAAAGTAAAAGAAAAATGGGTAGCTTTGAGAGATGAAATAAAGACAGCAGAGGATCAACTAGGTAAAAAGACAAGGGCTAGTAGAAATCCCTGTGTAACAGAATACATATTACATTTAACTGATGAAAGGAGAAAATATTAAAATGCAGTAAATGAAGCAGCAAAACAGAATGCAAACATCTCAAAAATGAGATCGACAACAAGTGCAAAATGGCTAACCAGGGATGGCTAGAGGACAAACATAAGGATGTAGAGACATATATCACTAGGGGTAAGGTAGATACTGCCTATAGGAAATTTAAAGAGACCTTTGGAGAAAAGAGAGAATTTGTATGACTATCAAGAGCTCAGATGGAAAACCAGTTCTAAGCAAAGAAGGGAACGCAGAAAGGTGGAAGGAGTAGATAGAGGATCTATACAAGGGCAATGTACTTGAGGCAATATTATTGAGATTGAAGAGGACATAGATGAAGATGGAATGGGAGATATGATACTGCGTGAAGAATTTGAAAGAGCTCTTTGAATTCCAAAGAAAGCAGGTGTTGACAGGTGTGAAAATTACCGAACTATCAGTTTAATAAGTCACGGCAGCAAAATACTAACACAAATGCTTTACAGACAAATGAAAAAACTGGTAGAAGAAATACTGGAACACATGAGCCAATACTGACCCTACGAAGATAGATTAAGGAAAGGCAAACCTATGTTTCTAGCATTTGTAGATTTAGAGAAAGCTTTTGACAATGTTGACTGGAATACTCTCTTTCAAATTCTGAAGGTGGCAGGGGTCAAATACATGGAGCGAAAGGCTATTTACAATTTGTACGGAAACCAGATGGCAGTTATAAGAGTTGAGGGGCACGAAAGGGAAGCAGTGGTTGGGAAGGGAGTGAGGCAGGGTTGTAGCCTATCCCCAATGTTATTCAGTCTGTATATTGAGCAAGCAGTAAAGGAAAAAAAAGAGAAATTGGAAGTAGGAATTAAAATCCAAGGAGAAGAAATAAAAACTTCTGAGTTTGCCGACGACATTGTAATATGAGGTGCATTCAAGTTCTAAGACCTCCGATTTTTTTTCTCCGGACTGGAAAGAGATAGAAACATGCACATTGTTTTAAAATGAGGCCGCATTTATTGTCAATATGTCCCAGAGATGGCAGCACCGTACGGCACATGGTATTTTACCACCAGCGGCGAGAATGAGAACTGTTTTAAATACTTAAAATGGCGACGTTTTCCTTACTTGAACAGCATGCAATCATTCGTCTTCTGAATTTGTGTGGTGTGAAACCAATTGAAATTCATTGACAGTTGAAGGAGACATGTGGTGATGGAGTTATGGATGTGTCGAAAGTGCGTTCGTGGGTGCGACAGTTTAATGAAGGCAGAACATCATGTGACAACAAACCAAAACAAGCCGGTCTGACGACATGATCGAGAAAGTGGAGAGAATTGTTTTGGGGGATCGCCGAATGACTGTTGAACAGATTGCCTCCAGAGTTGGCATTTCTGTGGGTTCTGTGCACACAATCCTGCATGACGACCTGAAAATGCGAAAAGTGTCATCCAGTTGGGTGCCACGAATGCTGACGGATGACCACATGGCTGCCCATGTGGCATGTTGCCAAGCAATGTTGACGCACAACGACAGCATGAATGGGACTTTTTTTTCGTCGGTTGTGACAATGGATGAGACGTGGATGCCATTTTTCAATCCAGAAACAAAGCGCCAGTCAGCTCAATGGAAGCACACAAATTCACCGCCACCAAAAAATTTCGGGTAACCACCAGTGCTGAAAAAATGATGGTTTCCATGTTCTGGGGCAGCAAGGGCGTAATCCTTACCAATTGCATTCCAAAGGGCACTACGGTAACAGGTGCATCCTACGAAAATGTTTTGAAGAACAAATTCCTTCCTGCACTGCAACAAAAACGTCCAGGAAGGGCTGCGCATGTGCTGTTTCACCAAGACAACGCACCCGCACATCGAGCTAACGTTACGCAACAGTTTCTTCGTGATAACAACTTTGAAGTGATTCCTCATTCTCCCTACTCACCTGACCTGGCTCCTAGTGACTTTTGGCTTTTTCCAACAATGAAAGACACTCTCCGTAGCCGCACATTCACCAGCCGTGCTGCTATTGCCTCAGCGATTTTGCAGTGGTCAAAACAGACTCCTAAAGAAGCCTTTGCCGCTGCCATGGAATCATGGCATCAGCGTTGTGAAAAATGTGTGCGTCTGCAGGGCGATTACGTCGAGAAGTAACGCCAGTTTCATCGATTTCGGGTGAGTAGTTAATTAGAAAAAAAATCAGAGGCCTTAGAACTTGAATGCACCTCGTACTGTCAGAGACAGCAAAGGACCTGGAAGAGCAGTTGAACAGAGTGGACAATGTCTTGAAAGGAAGATATAAGATGAACATCAACAAAAGCAAAACAAGGATAATGGAATGTAGTCGAATTAAATCAGATGATGCTGAAGGAACTAGTTTAGCAAATGAGACACTTAAAGTAGTAGATGAGTTTTGCTATTTGGGGAGCAAAATAACTGATGATGGTCGAAGTAGAGAGGATATAAAATGTAGACCGGCAATGGGAAGGAAAGCGTTTCTGAAGAAGAGAAAGTTGTTAACATCGAGTATAGATTTAAGTGTCAGGAAGATTTTTCTGAAAGTATATGTATGGAGTGTAGCCATGTATGGAAGTGAACATGGACAATAAATAGTTTAGATAAGAAGAGAATAGAAACTTTCAAAATGTGGTGCTACAGAAGAATGCTGAAGATTAGATGGGTAAATCATTTAACTAATGAGGAGGTGCTGAATAGAATTGGGGAGAAGAGGAATTTGTGGCACAACTTGAGTAGAAGGAGGGATCAGTTGGTAGGACATGTTCTGAGGAATCAAGGGATCACCAATTTACTATTGGAGGGAAGCTTGGAGGGTAAAAATCGTAGAGGGAGACCAAGAGATGGATACACTAAGCAGATTCAGAAGGATGTAGGTTGCAGTAGGTACTTGAAGAAGCTTGCACTGGATAGAGTAGCATGGAGAGCTGCTTCAAACCAGTCTCTGGACTGAAGACCACAACAACAACAACAATAAATAATAGTGTCATCCCGTACCAAACAGTTACCTTTTCAGTATGAAGTGGTACTGGTTGATGTGTAAGTGGATTATCTGTTGGCCACATTCTACAATTCTGTGTGTTGACATGACCTTGGAGATGGAAATGGGCTTCGTCTGTCACAGAATGTTCCATGGCCAGTCATTGTCCACTTCCATATGAACAAGGAAGTCCAGAGAAAATGTTTGTCTTCTGGCAGGCCATTGGGAAGCTACTCTTAAACATGGGTAATTTTGTATGACTAGCAATGCAGGAGATTTTGTAGGATTTTATGCACCATGCTCACTGGCATGTCTAAAGTTTCGATGATTCCCGATACACTGTGTGTTTGCATATCGCTGCTCAACCCATTCTGCAATGCTGAGGCCATACCTTCTGCAGATGTCATATCAGTTGTTTTCCACTGCTGTACTGCTCTTCAAAAGACCTGTCATTTCAAATGTTGTAATCTTTAACTCCAGACCTTTTGTGGACATCAGAGCAATGCCTTTTTGAAAACTTGAAGGTCTAGAGCTTCTGCAGAGCTACTTGTGCACATTCACCATTCTTGAAAAGAGCTTTACCAACAGCATATGACCCTGCATTGAGACAGTCTCACCAGGTATCTCAGACGCAAACTGGGGAACAGCCGTGTACCCTGTGTCTTTTATTTTGCATATTCTGCTGCTTATAGTGTTATCTAGTGGAAAATTGTTGTTAAATTTGCTTTGTTTCTATATTGTTCCCCCTTCTTAAATTCCATTCAGATTTGAAGACATTCTGAGCAGTGATTATTTTTATTTATTTATTCTTTTTTTTTTTTACGATGCTTCGAAACTGGAACTTTTATTACCGTCACCCTGTATTTCTTAAATAGATGATTTGATCACTAATTACAAAGCACTGAAATTTTATTTATTATATGTATTGTGATTATAGCAGAGCATTGTTTTCTTCATTATGGAACTGGGACTTAATTAGGAGCTGTGTTTAAGACACATTTGTATTATCAGCCCTCTTCGCAACACATTAAGAAAGTTTTTGTTAATTAGAAGGTGGCTCATTTGAAAATCTAAAATGTATCCCTGGAACCCCGAAATCCATGAAACAACTCAGATACAGAGCATTACATCATGAAATATATTCATCTCTGCAACCTGAGGATGTACAAATCACAAAACTTCTTGGCAGTTACGTGAGTCAACGTAGTCAACAAAAATCCAGATTTGAGAAAAAGTGTTTTTTTCTTCCTGTAGGGGCCTGATGGCAATAACATTCAAGAACCAAAAACAGAACAGGGAGTGCAACAAAATGTAGTAAACATAAAGCAAGCAGCTGCATTTATCGTTATTTTTAATTTGCTGATGCTGTCAGAACATATTAAGGTCTTTTTTAGACTCAGGCTTGAATTATGCTCGTACGTATTGTACTCAAAAAGCATGCTCATAGGTATCATACTCAGTGAGGTTGTAATGTCCCATTGGTTAGTGAGGAGTTAAAAAATGGTTTAAATACCTGTGAATATTTTGCCTTTGGTGTCTCTCGACGCCAGCATACATGAGCTAAAATATGATTGTTCAATAAATACAGGATATCATAATGGATTTCACTAAGTGATGTAGGCCACAACTGAAGTAAAGTAAGTATGTAGATTTATTCACTTCGAAACCTGTATCTTATGAACTCATGATCAATCTTCAGTGTAATAAGCCTCGTTTTTACTACTACAGCTAACCGATATTACACTGGCGCTATTAAATAGTCCAGATGACGTAATTTAATGTGTGTGTGAGGTCCATTGCATTGTCCAACACTAATACTCAACAAAGTACGAATATAAAGTCACATATCATTCTGCCTTTTGCGATATTAAATCAAACTGTTTAACACTCCGAAATAATCTGTCACTGCACTGTTCTAATATCCTGTTTTAGACAATGTCCAACACATGGGTTGCTCTATTGTAAAACCAAACCTGAATCATGCACCAAGAACTTATCTCAACTCTATGCACCAATCTGTCCTCATCTCCCTAACAATACTCGAGGCTTCCTACAATGTACTACTGGTTATAATAATACAAAAATAATATATAATATGAAATAGTTAAACAACATTATCAAACACTCTATAATATTCCCTACTTTGCTAGAACAAGTTTAAGATATTTTCTAAACCCATAAAAATCACATTAATATTGAAATTGCAGAAATAAGCATTCTAACAATGTTACATGATCAGTTATCTATATTTTGTTAATTAGGCTCGAGATTTAATTCCTACCATTTACAGATGAGAATGAAATATATTATTCTTTTATCTAAACATTTTCCATATATTAATTTCCTGAATCTATATTCTTCTTTTATCTAAACATTTTCCATATATTACTTTCCTGAATATGATTTTGATCATTCATGGTACAAAGGGTATTGTAACTACTTTTGTTTGGTATTGCTATTATTCTTCAAAAGCCTTTTTCATATTATCAAAAAGTAATTGAATTTAATTATAGCTGGAGATATAAGAGTATTGATCTAGTAATACATAATGCAGGGGTGTTAACCATAAGCCTGGAACATTACAAGGTGGTTTAAATGGACATACCAGAATATCTTGCAAGAGCCAAGCAACCTGTAGTAAATATACCTGATATGCACCTTTATTACTATTCCATGTAAATTCAGAATCATGTAGTCTGGAGTTGCAAGCCTTCAGCTGTTACTGAAGAGCTAAATATTCAGGAAATAAAAGTTACTAAACAGATTTCATTGGTGAGTAGAGTGGGACACAACATTTTTTTCTGTTAACATTTCACATCAGCATTGCCACCAGTTGCCTGGGCAGCAAGGCACTGTTCACTACATTGTCGACACTATTGACTACAGAACTTTGTTCTTATTTCAATTTGGTGGGTTCCTTCTGTGTTGGAGAAGAACGCAGTTTTCGTATTTAGACTACACCTTTGGAGATTATGTTGAGAAGTGAGATAGTAATTAATTACTAATAACAAAAACTGATGTGATGGTAGCAAGAGAAACACTATTATCTTGCAAACAATAGAGTGCATACAGCAACAACTGGCTAATAAAATAGACTCAGTGGAAAATAGAGTAGATTGATACAAAGTGATAGTTAATGAGAGGTTGAATGATGTGGACAATGATATGTAACAATTCAAAACACACTTGAGTAATTGGCTGGATAGCTTAGAAACTTATTTACAGAGTGTCACTAATTGAGGGAAAAGCTTTGACAAGAGATTAGAGACAGTTGAAGACATGGTATGTAGTAGAATGGAACAGTAACATTCTTTGTGTACGAAAATCAGCAAATCCAAGTTGTTTCCCAACTATGAATCACTGTAAAAATTGACAAGGAAGAAATAAATATACTTAAAGTAAAAGTTGACCCGAGATGCGACTGACCTGGTGGTAGCAGTAGGGTATACTAACTGCTCTCTAAGGTGAGGTCTTTACTGCCTTCCAGTCAAGCAACTACAAATCACTTGCCCAGTGAGTTCATTCATGCTAATACTGAGGTAACAATTAGAATAGTGTTGTCTTTGCATTAGTAAAAAAGTGTGGGACTTGTGCTGTAGACTATAGGGAGTTTATACTAAAATCAGCAAGCACATTAAAAGAAAGTTTAGATGGAAAGGACATACCCTGGGAGTTAAGAATATATTTAAACTTTTAATGCAATTTAATCAAATTTTACATCAAAAAGTTAACAGTCTCAATGCTTAAGCTGACAATATGGACTTGCAAGTAGAGCTGCACATTTGTAAATCATGAGATTGTGGTGAAAATCAGCACTAAAACACTATCATCCTTCTTTGATGTTATGATTTTTGGCTCTGCTCTCTTTGTCTTTGTGTCTGTGCACCATTGTAAGTTGTTCAACTGTATTGTACTTCTATGTTTCATTAAAGTTTCTTGATAATGAATCACTTGTTGGTGATTTGGATCTCCTATCATATCATTGTTAGCATTGAAATTACCATAGTGGTGTCCCTGATAATGCTCACAAACCTCATGTTTGTTGCACGTTATCACAGATTGACAATGTGGTTATCTCTTGT
Source organism: Schistocerca nitens (assembly GCF_023898315.1). NCBI lineage: Eukaryota > Metazoa > Arthropoda > Insecta > Orthoptera > Acrididae > Schistocerca > Schistocerca nitens. The sequence continues at coordinate 1,008,291,165 of NC_064614.1, forward strand.
TCAACTTCTACGTTCACCAGTTTTACAGACTGCTGTATTTGGACGGAGTGTATTGGAAGCATGATTAGTGTATATTTTCTTGACCAGAGTGTGTACAGCCCTGGACTCATCTACATTCTTTTAAATGTTATTCAGGTGTATGTTTACTTCTGCATGTGCACCTTATTAACCATGAATTCTGTGTCACACTATATTTTGAACTCTATGCTACAGCAAGACAATGCACTGGTACACTGTGAATCTCAAATATGTCACCCTCCACATCCTACTGATAAACTGGAGCAGGAATAATTCTGCCCTTACATGACTCGAACAGACACTCTAACCTCACCAACTGCACAATAGTGTGGAAACAGTGTACAGACTTCAATGTTTCCCCACAATACTGTCAATTTCAGCACTTTGCACATCACACAGTCTTTTGACAATGTTATGCTCTGTACCCAATGTTACCTTGTAATGTGCAACAACTGTACTACATACTTTGTCACTGCCACTCGGCAGTCTGGGATCCACGCATGACTTGCCTTCTATAGATATGTGTGCTTCCACGCCATGCATCCTCAGCTGCCCCACATGGGCCTCGGGTGACACATCACACTGCATCTGTGTTCTGCACCTGAATGCAATGCTGCCTTCAATGAACACAGTCATCCCCAGAGCACTGGCCTACCACACTCCTGTGCCTACTGCATTGTGTTCCGCATGTGCTCATAATGTTGAGCTCCCCAAGACGACCTCGGGGACACCTCAAGGGCATCAGTAACTGCTTGATCAAGAGTTCGCCACTGAAACACCATACCACTTTCACCAGTCATTGCAGGTCTGCCTCCTACACCAACACCTACGCAAATGGTATTATCTGCCAGGTTTCCTCAATTGCCTCCATCACTGAGGGGCAATCTACGTACATGGTTTGCCTTGGCATTGTGGATGAAGACTCCAGTTTCATTTGATTAGCTAGTCATTTGCACTACAACACAGTCCTTATCAGTGACTTGGTTCTCTATGCACCTGCCCATCACAAATACTCTGTGGCTATAACTATCATTAGAGAACATTTTTTGTGCCCCCCTTCTGAGGTCACACATCATATTACTCACAGCGAGAACTTAGGATATAGGACTCCATTTCAACTCTGGCAGTTGAATTCATGCTGGACATTGTGTCATGGACATTGTGGCTCATCAGATTCTCAATTACAATTATTGTCACATGCTTCCAATCCACTGCAAAATAAGTTACGCCTTGCAGATAAAGCATGTAGTATCTTGTGGCACAGACACTTCTCACTAGCCTGAACAGTCTTTCAGATGTTAATGTTGGCACTGTGGGAGATCACCCTCCCCTCCTCCACTACACTTTATTTAGTTGTCAAGGGCTAGACCAGAGTGTGCACAGTTGCCCCGGAGTACGAACAGCCACCTGACAGCAACTTTTGTGCACTACCCACATTGGCTCCATGATTGCTTTCTACCTCTATTGAGGAAGCAGCTGAACAGCAGGAAGCCTTTCTGCAGAATCCAACAGAGACCATGTGCACAGCTCACTACATCTGTAAAAACTGCTCAGACTTGCCACCTGCCCTGCACAATAAACTCTGCATGTGGACTGGTTTAGGCACCCTGGCCCATGCCCCCTCCCACCCCGCTACATCGCGCCTCATAGGCAATGGTCAGTGAACGCCTCTTCTTCTTCTTCTTCCTCCATCAGTCATCTTTACATTGCAGACTGCAAATGAGGGCCCAATTTCTAATCGATACCGGTGCAGAGGCTAGCGTTATATCTGTGGCACAGGCCTCACTTTGCATGTTCATTATCAAACTGATATTATGCGTGACAAACAACTCCCACATCAAAGTCCCTGGTGCTTTGGATATCCAGATCCATCTCATGTTCGATATATGTTTATCATGTCATGTCACTAGTTTCAATGAACCGATGCTCAGCATTGACTTCCTTGAACATTTCAGACTTTAACCCAACATATAGTTGGGGTCACTACTACCCCAAGCATCTGGTGCACTGTTTCGAAGCTCATTCAGCACTGCCCCTTCCGTGCTGTCTGTATAAGACACCTTCCTACACTCCCACTTCAAGTGCTCTAAATTATTGTCCCAGCTTGCCATTTCAGTAGTCAAGGTCTCACTCGAGCACTCCTCCATCATAGCTCTTCGAGCATTTAACGTCCCACCGTGTCCACAGATCGACACTGCATCTGCATGGCTGGCACAGGCTCTACACATAGTATGCCAGCTCTCTAACAAGACTTCTTCACAACTGGATGATGTGGCTACTATCAAGTCTGCACTATCTTCACCACTGTCAAAGTCTCATGATCCAAGGGCAATGACATTTGTCTCTCCAATGTATCACCCTAGTGTACTCTCCCTGGGCTCTTACTGTGGTGCTCCTCAGATGAGTTGCAACAAAGCACACAGGGCAACAATCTCTAATGGCACATGCCCCAAAATTAAAACAATGGAAGATCCAGCCATACATCATAATGTGCACCGCCTTAACTGCCAAACGTTACAACATGCTAGTCAGTCATCAGAAAACTACTCAACACTGGAATCAGTCGCCAACCAGACAGCAATCAGTCTTCCCTCATAAAGCTTGTCCAGAAGAAAGATAGCTTGTTTCATATATGCAGGAATCAGTGGGTCCTGAATTCTTGGACTACCATAGATAACTACCCAATCTCTCACATCCAAGACCCTGCCCAATGAGTTAATGACACATGGGTGTTTAGTATCTTGGATTGCCACAAGGCTCACCAACGCATACCTATGTTCACTAACAACATTCCAAAAACCACATTAATTACTCTCTTTCGGTTTTATGAGTACTGCTTCATGCATTACAGCTTCAAGAAAGCAGATCGAACATGACAGATATTTATTGAGCCTCAGTTGTTCAACTTTCCATTGCCATACACTTACCTTGATGACATTTTGAGTTTTTCATCTACCATTGAGGAGCATGAAGAGCATCTGTCACAGGTCCAGTGTTTAAATGTCTCAAATGATCCATGACAGTGTCACTTTTCTAGTTGACACCATTTCATCTTATGGCATCTGACCAACGTCCGCCACTAGTAGCTGAGTGGTCAGTGCAATGGACTGTCATACCTAACAGCCCGGGTTCTATTCCCTGCTGGGTCAGGGATTTTCTCTGCTCAGGGACTGGGTGTTGCATTGTCCGTATCATCATCATTTCATCTCCATCGACATGCAAGTCGCCGAAGTGGTGTCAACTCGAAAGACTTGCACCAGGCGAACTGTCTACCTGACAGGAGGCCCTAGCCACATGGCATTTCCATCTGACCAGCATCTGACTGTGTCAAGATCCTACCTTTACCTACAGACTACTATGACCTATGTAGATTCCTCAAGATCATAAATTTCTACCACCACCTCCTTCAACATGCCACCTCTATCCAAGCCAACTTATTGACACTGCATCGGTAAGAACTTCTCAGGCACTAAGAAGGTGCCTCAAATGAATGATATGATCACAACTTTTGCGTCACTCAAGACCATCCTTGCCCACGCTGTCACACTGGCTCACCCGGTGGCTGATGCTTACATTGGGTGCCTAATGTTCACATCTCAGTTAATGTGGACACGAGCAACACATCAAATGGCTCAGTACAGCAGCAGTATATTGGCAACACAACTGAGCCTCTTCATTTATTTTCGCCCTCACAGCACCAATGGTCAATGTTCAACTGCATACTTCTCGCAGTCTACAAGGCAATCAAATACTTTCACAGCAGTATCGAGGGATGAGGATTCGACGGCTCCAGCACACTGACCTCATCTGCCAGTATTTCATGGATGTATGGTATATATTTAGGATCAGTAACATTGTTGTGGTCTATTTGTACCATGTAAACATTAACTCAACTTCCCTGGACCTGAACAAGATGCCATGTTTACAGAAATATGATCCCGCAATAGCCAAAATATTGATGGACACAAAATGCACTTTAACACTCGAGCATTGCCTCCTCTTAGGACCCCCTTATCGATCATGAGCAACACCTCAACAGGGGCACACTACACCCAGTCATGACTGCCCCTCTATGGCAGACTGGACCACCTGGGTATCAAAGGTACCACAAAACTAATCACTGAACGTTTCATTTAGCCACAAATAAACAATGATTGTTGTGCTTGCACGCACACATGTATTCCATGTCAGAGGAGTAAAGTGGGACAACACACTAAGCCCTCTCTTGGACAATTCAGCATCCCCAAAGACCACCTAAGCCACATCCATATTAATATCGTGGGGCCAATGGCACCCTCACATGGTTTTCATTACAATCTGTCTATAATCAACCAAGTTATGAGGTGGGTTGAAGCCATTTTCTCTTGACATTACAACTGAAACAGTTGCCCATAATTTTGTCAACTCCTTGATTTCCCACTTTGGCTGCCCCTCCTCAGTTACAACTGCCAATGGCCACCAATTTTGGACCTTGCTCTTCACTTATCAACAAATTTCACACCACTATTTACCATCCACACCATCTTTTGTTTGTAACTCTTGTGTCAATATTTTCTTGTACTTCTGAACAGTAGACCTATCTTTCAGTTGTTCTGTATTCCATTTCTTTACTCTGGTACTACTTCCTTGGCCAGCCATGACAAGTTGCTGTCTCATTTTGGCTCCTACTAGATAATGGTCAGAATCAGAATTAGCTCCTTGGAAAGTGTGCATATTTTTTATATCAGATACCCACGTCTTTGAAATCAATATATGTTCTATTTGGTTTGCTTCATTTGTTCCTGGTATCCTCCATGTCCCTTTGTAGATATTTTTGCTTGGAAAACAGGTACTTACTGCCTTCAACATTTTCACAGAAGCAAACTGGGCAACCCTCACAACATTATTATTAGTTTCATCATGCCGACTTTCATTACCAGACAAACTTCTGAAAGCCTCTTCCTTTCCCAGTTTTGCATTATAGTCGCCAAGAACTATTTTGGAATCATATCTGGGTATTCTGACACACATCTCCTGTATTTGATCATAGAATCATATCTGAGTATTCTGTCACACATCTCCTGTATTTGATCATAGAAGACGTCCACAATATCTTCATCTGATTTTTCTGTTGGTGCATGTACATTCACAAAGGTCACATTGTGAAATTTGCCTTTCATACAGAGTATATTTTCTTCCATTATATGAGGTGATAGCAATAACAGACCTACACATATCCTTGGAGATTATAAACCCAACTCCAGACTCACCTCATCTTTCGTCGTTTCCTGAATAGAACAGGGAGAACTTCTGCTTATAAATCTCTCCACTTCCCTTCCACCTGATTTCATACAGTGCAACAACTCCCATTCCATACCTTAGCACTTCTTTTGCAACACTATTCACTGCTCCTGTCTGCAACAGCAAATGCACATTCTGTGTTCCAAATTGAAGCAGTAATAAATCCTGTTTCCTAGCACAGTTTGTCTATGTGGGAGCAGTCTGGCATTCCTTGTCGAATTATTCGCAACAATAGATTTTTTATAAGGCAGAGGTATCAACCCTGTGCTCAACTCCCAACCTGGAGGACCGGGGAGTATCAGTGTGGATTTTGGCCAAACAGATCAACAAGAGACCAGGCATTTACGTCGAGGCAAATACATGAAAAGGCATATGAGAATAACATTGAACCTCATAACCTCTACATAGACTTCAAGCAGGCCTTTGATAGTCTTGATAGAGCACAAATGCTAAATGACTTCCTACCGCTTGCTATACCATCGAAGTATGTCTCATTTATTCAATGAACATGGGTTGGTTCCATGGCTGCAGTGTGAGTGGATGGAAAACTGAGCAATTGGTTTAGCATTAGTAAAGGAGTCAGACAAGGGAACACACTCTCTACAATGATTTTCAATCTGACTCTTGAAGAAGTCACGCTGAAGCTTCAGATTACTGGTTACATAGGCACAAAGTCGACTCAGATGTGCGCATATGTTGATGATGTAACAGTTATTAGTTGAAGAATGGTATGACTAGAGAGGACAATATGTGAGCTGAAAGGAGCCACAGGACCTAGAGGCCATTCTATGAATGAAACAAAGACTAAGTACATGAATTTCACCAGGAAGAAAAATAATAACTTGGATAGACTGTCAGCAGATGGTTTCAATTTTAAACATGTGCACAACTTTGACTATTTGGCTCTAACATTAACAGCACAAATTCCATGTCAACTTAAATAAAACTGCACATCCTAAGTGCTAATAGGTGCTTCAACATGTTTAAGAAATTGTTGGCCTCTAGATTATTAAAAAGGCAGGTGAAACTGCAACTATGTAAGGTCATGATCAGGCCAGTTGTAACCTACGGATGCGAAACATGGACGCCAATGAGTGTTGATGAGCAGCAGATCAGGATAAGATCTACAGGTCAGTTCAGCATAATAATGGTTTCTGGAGATGTAGGACAAATGCTGAGCTGGACTGCCTCATACAAGGAGCTCACATCGTAAGAAGTATAGAAAGTAGAAGAATAGCCTGGCTTGGTAATGTCCTCAGATGGATAGTGGAAGAACAACTAAAAATATTTTCGAATGGAGACTGATTGGAAGAAGACAGAGAGGAAGGCCTCAAAAACTGTTGGTAGATGATGTGTAAGAAGATATAAAATCTCTCAGGGTCTGAAGATGGCAGAGAACCACACGATGATGATGATGATGTTGTTGTTGTTGTTGTTTGGTTTGTGGGGTGCTCAACTGTGAGGTTATCAGCGCCTGAACGAATTCCCAACCTTCGCTCAGTCCAATCTCGCCACTTTCATGAATGATGATGAAATGATGAGGACAACACAACCATCCAGTTATCTTGAGGCAGGTGAAAATCCCTGACACCGCCAGGAATCGAACCTGGGACCCTGTGCTCGGGAAGCAAGAACACGAGCGCGAGACCTCGAGCTGCGGACAGAAGAAGAAGATTTACCACCCGCAGAGCAATTGTCTTGTGGAACTTTGGTACCATATACTTAAAGCAGTACTCACACGACATGGTGATTCCTGGTTGGAAGCACTATCATGGACCCTTTTAGGGATATGCACTGCTGGCTTCCAGGGAGGATCTCCAGATATTACCTGCAGACATCTTGTACAGTGATGCCTTTGTCCTACCTGCTGAATTCATTGCCCCTCCTACTTCCCCACAGGATGACAAGCTTCCACCATTGGTTGATTGTTTATGTGCACACATCATGCACCTCCATATGCCACTTCTGCAGCCACATTGTCTATCCCATGTGTTTACCCACAAAGAACTGGCTGTTTATGATTATGTGATGCTCTGCTACAATTCTGTTCACACATCCCTCCAGTCTCCTTATTCAAGCCCTCACAGAGTCCTCACTCACAGACAGAATACCTTTGACATCATAAGTAATGGCAAACATTAGACAGTCTCACTGAATTAACTGAAACCTGCCTTGTTACTCTCTGACGACCTTAATAAGATGATACGTACCATCCCTGTGGACCCACCCGACAACTTCATCCTGCCTTCCATGTCCTCAGTTTCATCGTTCAGTGAATGAATGTACTATATACATGCTGACAGCGACTCACTCCCCTCTGAGATTTCCACCTCCCCCCTCCCTAGTGTTTTGAGTGATGTGTGTGACAATAGTGAAGTACCACATACCATCTGCACCACTACCTCTGCACACCTGACTCCTGCGTTGTTTGCTCTCAACATCACGGATGTTAACATCAGTGACCTCTCCATTGAGGTCAGGAATGGCACAGCATTCATCTTTGTCATCACACCACTGCCTCGAGGCAATGCTTCCACCATGCATATCTGGCTCTTGAACTATTTTGAGCTTCCTCCCAATGCTGATCAGTATCTTATTTCAGTGAAAATTTCTGATGACCAAATCATTGTTCCCATTTGACCTTCAGTATGGTCAACGCTCTGGCCAATGACCTTCCCCACACTATACTCCCTTTGTCTTTGTGTCTGCACATCGTTATGAGTTCTTCAGTTGTATTGTGCTTCTATGATTCACTACAGTTTTTTTGATAACAAATTGCTTGTTGGTGATTTACATCCTCTACCATGTCACTGTTAGGACTGGAATTATGACAAGATGGAAAGTCTCAAATGACATAAAAATGTAGGTACAAAGGTTGAATGAGCAGATAGGCGATCTAAAACTTTACATGCAAATGAAATTAATAGAAATAACACTGTAATTCAAAAAGTGAACTACACTCCTGGAAATGGAAAAAAGAACACATTGACACCGGTGTGTCAGACCCACCATACTTGCTCCGGACACTGCGAGAGGGCTGTACAAGCAATGATCACACGCACGGCACAGCGGACACACCAGGAACCGCGGTGTTGGCCGTCGAATGGCGGTAGCTGCGCAGCATTTGTGCACCGCCGCCGTCAGTGTCAGCCAGTTTGCCGTGGCATACGGAGCTCCATCGCAGTCTTTAACACTGATAGCATGCCGCGACAGTGTGGACGTGAACCGTATGTGCAGTTGATGGACTTTGAGCGAGGGCATATAGTGGGCATGCGGGAGGCCGGGTGGACGTACCGCCGAATTGCTCAACACGTGGGGCGTGAGGTCTCCACAGTACATCGATGTTGTCGCCAGTGGTCGGCGGAAGGTGCACGTGCCCGTCGACCTGGGACCGGACCGCAGCGACGCACGGATGCACGCCAAGACCGTAGGATCCTACGCAGTGCCGTAGGGGACCGCACCGCCACTTCCCAGCAAATTAGGGACACTGTTGCTCCTGGGGTATCGGCGAGGACCATTCGCAACCGTCTCCATGAAGCTGGGCTACGGTCCCGCACACCGTTAGGCCGTCTTCCGCTCATGCCCCAACATCGTGCAGCCCGCCTCCAGTGGTGTCGCGACAGGCGTGAATGGAGGGATGAATGGAGACGTGTCGTCTTCAGCGATGAGAGTCGCTTCTGCCTTGGTGCCAATGATGGTCGTATGCATGTTTGGCGCCGTGCAGGTGAGCGCCACAATCAGGACTGCATACGACCGAGGCACACAGGGCCAACACCCGGCATCATGGTGTGGGGAGCGATCTCTGTGGTGTCACAGCCAGACACCACACGTCCTAGGTGGTAGCTTAAATCGGCCGCGGTCCTGTAGTACATGTCGGACCCGCGTGTCGCCACTGTGTGATCGCAAACCTAGCGCCACCACAAGGCAGGTCTCGAGAGACTGACTCGAACTCAGCCCAGTTGTACGGACGACAGAGCTAGCGACTAGACGTACGAAGCCTTTCTCTCTCATTAGCCGAGAGACAGAATAGCCTTCAGCTAAGTTAATGGCTACGAACTAGCAAGGCGCCATTAGCCTTACAGTGATTGTAATTAGAGTCTCACTTGTGTTCACCATAGAGATGTACAAGAAGAAATTAAAGATAAGTATATGAGAAGCTCCGTTCTTTTCTTCATAGCATTAATTACGTATCCTGTTCCAGTACTTCACGCCCGTCTGCGTTAGTCTCGCGTGCCCTTTAAGCTACCTCTATCTACAAGGTGTTGGCCCAGCTGCCGACACATCACATGGCGACGAGTCTACAAAGGCTCTTGTGTTTTACTTTGCCCTAATTTCTTTGTGTCATGGCTTCGCCACAATCTCCAGATGTACTGTTCGAATTTTATCGCTTGCAGAATCAGCAGACGCAGGCGTTATTGGATGCTCTTGGACAGCTCGTCCAGGGTCAACGTGCGCTGCACACCGATGCGGCCGCCGCCGCTTCATCGCTACCGCAGCCACAACATGCTGTTGCACCTCAATTCAGACCCTTTGATGCCACCCACGAGTCACGGCACGAGTGGTCCCGTCAGTTCGACTTCCACCTAGCAGCCTACAGAATTCAAGGTAATGAGCGGCAGCCGTTTTTGCTTTCTTGTGTCGGTGTGTCCACCTACCGAGTGATAGTGAAGTTGTTTCCCCGGCGCGACGTAGCAACTCTGTCCTATGAAGAACTTTTGTCTGCTTTAGATGCCTATTTCAAGGAAACAGTAAATGTCGTTGCAAAAAGGTATACGTTCTTTCGTACAAAACGTACGGCCGGTCAGACTAATAGGGAGTGGGTTGCGACATTGCAAGGACTTACTAGGGAGTGTGCGTTTGAATGCGAATGTGGACTTCCTTATTCAGATACTATGGTGCGTGATGCAATAGCACAGAACATTTCTGATGTTCGCATACGGGAACAGATTTTGAAACTAGTTAATCCCTCCCTTCAACAAGTGATAGACATATTGGATAGGCAAGACACACTTGACTTTGCTCAGGACTCGTTTGAAACTTCGCTAGCAGTGTGTCACATTAATCGGCCCGCCGGGCCCAGTGCACGGGACGCTAGGCGGCCCTCGCGCCCGTCAGCGCAGCGGCAGCCTAGCTAGCAAACACGTGCGCCGCGTAAGCACGCTAATGCAGTGAAATCATGCCCGCGGTGTGCAACTAGACATTCGCGTGAACATTGCCCGTCACGCCAAGCTATTTGCTTTTACTGTCATAAGAAAGGACATGTCCAAAGTGTTTGCCAGAAAAAGCTCAGATCAGACACTCACACCAATTCCAGGCCCTTTGCTTCACGCCGGAATCGAACCAAGGATACTCAGGCTTGTGAACCTTCGCCCATGGATATTCATGTCGTTCATTCCGTCCCGACCGGTGACAGTGTTCATTCCACAAACAGTGTGCGTCGACGTCGACGGAAGTCCCGTCACGTCGCACGTGATTCTGTCCCAGTGTCTGTTCCAGTTGCACAAAACAGTCGCTTTTGTCGTCAGCAGGACAATAAACTTTTTGTAGACTTAGACTTTGCAGGCAAAGTGATACCATTCCAGCTCGATACCGGAGCTGCAGTTTCATTGCTCAATCACGACACGTACAACCAACTGGGCAATCCTCCGTTGCGTGCCGCAAATGTTCAGCTCAATAGTTAATCAGGCCAGAAAATACCAGTGTTAGGACAGTGCAGCCTTCTTGCAACATACAAGGGACAAACAAAACTTGTGTCATTTTATGTTCTTCGTTCTTCTACTGCAGTGAACTGGTTTGGTTTAGATTTATTTCAGTTGTTTAATTTGTCTATAGTAAATCAGGTCCTCTCAGTGAATCAGACTGTGCCTTCCGCCAGTGTTTCTAGTCTATGTGAGGAATTTGCGGACATTTTTGCACCGGGCCTTGGTTGCGCTACGAACTATGCAGCACATTTGGAACTGAAAGCAAACGCGCAACCAAAGTTTTTCAGAGCGCGCAATGTTCCCCACGCATTGCGTGATGAGGTCGCAAGAACATTACACGATTTAGAATCTCAAGGTGTACTTGAACGTGTGCAGGCTTCTCTCTGGGCCTCACCCTTAGTAATTTTGCCAAAACCTTCCGGAAAATTGAGACTTTGTGTGGACTTCAAGGCCACTGTGAATCCACAACTAGTGACTGCTACTTTTCCTTTGCCCCGCCCGGAAGATCTTTTTGACAAACTGTGCCCGGGAACATATTTTTAAAAGTTGGACCTAGCAGATGCGTACTTGCAAATACCTGTGGACGAAGAATCCCAGCGCGTCTTGGTGGTAAACACGCATCTTGGCTTGTATCGCTTCAAAAGACTGCCATTCGGGTGTGCGTCCGCACCTGCATTGTTTCAGCAATATTTACAAACTGTTTGTGCGTCGGTCCCTACTGCTGCGAACTATCTGGACGATATTGTGATCTCCGGAAAGACAGAAGCCGAAAATTTGCAAAATCTCCGAACATTATTTCAGGTCTTGCGACAAAATGGTCTTCGCTTGAGGAAGGACAACTGTGTGTTTTTTGCTCGTGACTTACCGTACCTGGGACATGTAATAAATGCCGAGGGCATCCATCCGAGTCCGGAGCACCTCCGTGCCATACAGGCATTGCCGTCGCCACAGAACTTGACGCAACTACAGAGTGTGCTGGGTAAAATAAATTATTATCATAAATTTCTGCGCAATGCTTCTTCCATTTCAGCTCCGCTTCATCGCTTACGCCGTACAGGTGTTCCGTTCATCTGGACGACGGAATGCGAATGCGCCTTTCGCCAGTTGAAATCGGCGTTACTTTCCAATACTTGCCTTACGCCATTCGATCCCCGAATACCCCTTTTGTTGATGGTAGATGCATCGGATTTCGGGATCGGTGCTGTGCTTGCGCACAAAGATGGATCGCATGATCGCCCTATTGCCTTTGCGTCAAAATTGCTCTCATCTGCGCAAAGAAATTATTCACAGATAGAGAATGAGGCTTTAGCTCTCGTGTTTGGTGTTACTAAGTTTCACGATTTCTTGTATGGTCGTCACTTTACCATCATCACGGACCACAAACCTTTGACATCGCTTTTTCATCCGAACAAGCAGGTACCTCCGCGTACGGCGCAGAAATTCATTCGCTGGTCTCTTTTCCTCTCGCAGTACCGCTACGATATCTTGTATCGGTCCACTGCTAAGCACGGAAACGCTGATGCGTTGTCCCGTTTGCCTGTTGCTGAGGATAAAGCATTCGATTCTTCCGAACTTGCTTACATGTTCATTGATGCGGAAACCGATGACGTGGTCGCATCGTTTCTGATTGATTTTCGTCGTGTCGCTACAGCCACAGCTGCTGACCCTGTCCTTGCTCCCGTTTTGCGTTTTGTTGCTACGCAATGGCCCTTGTCCAAGTCACGGATCGAGGATCCGCTGGTTCGCCGATTTTTTGCTCACAAGGAGAGACTTTTTGTACGACGTGGTGTTTTGTTGTTGCGTTCTGATAATGATCAGTCCCGAGTCGTGGTCCCACGTTCGTTACAGTCCGCTGTCTTACGGCTTCTTCACCACGGACATTGGGGTATAGTGCGTACGAAACAACTTGCTCGTCAGCACTGTACTTGGTTCGGAATCGATGCTGCGATTACGAATATGTGCTCCTCTTGCGTGGCGTGTGCCGAACAACAATCCGCACCGCCGCGGAAATTCTTTGCATGGCCGAAAGCCACTTCCCCTTGGCAACGATTGCACATCGATTTTGCTGGTCCATTCTGGAATGCTCGTTGGTTGGTTGTAGTCGATGCTTTCAGTAATTTTCCTTTTGTTGTCCGGATGTCTTCCACGACGTCTTCTGCCACAATCCAAGCCTTGTCTGCTATCTTTTGCATTGAAGGTCTTCCGCAGACTATTGTTTCCGACAATGGCTCACAATTCATGTCCGCCGAATTTCAGTCCTTCTGCAAGGCCAATGGTATTCAACATCTGACGTCCGCGCCGTTTTCGCCTCAGTCAAACGGTGCCGCGGAACGATTGGTCCGGACTTTCAAGTCACAGATGTTGAAATTGAAAGAGTCGCATTCTCGGGAGGACGCATTATTGCTCTTTTTGTCCTCGTATCGCTCTCAGCCCCGCGATGGTCGCTCGCCGGCTGAGTTGCTCCATGGTCGTTCTCATCGAACCTTGATGTCTTTGCTGCATCCGCCGCATCAGGTTCCTGTGCAGCGGCAGACTCCTGCTTTTGCTCCTGGCGACGTTGTCTTCTATCGCACCTATCGCGGTTCACGGCGTTGGCTCGTAGGGCGCATTCTTCGCTGCCTCGGCCGCGCGATGTATTTGGTTTTGGGGGCCTCTGGTGAGGTGCGTCGGCATCTCAATCAGCTGCGCCTCTGTCGTCGCCTGGGTTCTGCCGCTCCCCGTCTGCTTTCAGCAATGGAGCCGTCAGGTCAGCACCCTGGGGACCCATCTACTGGCTCGCCTCATCCCCAGGTGTTACCGACGCTGCCTTCCATTTTGCCTTATGGCGTCGCGCCGCCGCCGCAGCCGCCGCAGCCGCCTCCGGCGCCGCCTGCAGTGGACGCTTCGCTGCAGCCGCCACGCGCCTCCCTGGGTCACGCGCCGCCGATCGCTTCCCGTGACCAGCTGTCCTCCGCCATGGAACTCTTGCCCACTCCGGACCAGATGTCGTCATCGCGCGTCGGGTTCTCCGACCACATGGAGGTCGACCCTACGGCCCCTCCTGTCTCTGTAAGGGCGCATACACCGCATGTTGACGTGCACCCTGGACTAGGTTTTCAGGCGTTTCCTAGCTCCCCTTGGACCGAATGGCCGGGTGCGGGTGGCACAGCCTCGCCTGTTGTTAGGCTCCCCACCTCATCGCATACGTCAACATGGGGTCCTCCCCACGGCGGGCGGAAGCCTTATCTTACAACCGTTCGCTGATTTGCGGGGGAGGAATGTGGTGTCACAGCCAGACACCACACATCCTAGGTGGTAGCTTAAATTGGCCGCGGTCCTGTAGTACATGTTGGACCCGCGTGTCGCCACTGTGTGATCGCAAACCTAGCGCCACCACAAGGCAGGTCTCGAGAGACTGACTCGAACTCAGCCCAGTTGTATGGACGACAGAGCTAGCGACTAGACGTACGAAGCCTTTCTCTCTCATTAGCCGAGAGACAGAATAGCCTTCAGCTAAGTTAATGGCTACGAACTAGCAAGGCGCCATTAGCCTTACAGTGATTGTAATTAGAGTCTCACTTGTGTTCACCATAGAGATGTACAAGAAGAAATTAAAGATAAGTATATGAGAAGCTCCGTTCTTTTCTTAATAGCATTAATTACGTATCCTGTTCCAGTACTTCACGCCCGTCTGCGTTAGTCTCGCGTGCCCTTTAAGCCACCTCTATCTACAAGGTGTTGGCCCAGCTGCCGACACATCAATCTCCTACACTGGCCGTACACCACTGGTGATCGTCGAGGGGACACTGAATAGTGCACGGTACATCCAAACCGTCATCGAACCCATCGTTCTACCATTCCTAGACCGGCAAGGGAACTTGCTGTTCCAACAGGACAATGCACGTCCGCATGTATCCTGTGCCACCCAACGTGCTCTAGAAGGTGTAAGTCAACTACCCTGGCCAGCAAGATCTCCGGATCTGTCCCCCATTGAGCATGTTTGGCACTGGATGAAGCGTCGTCTCACGCGGTCTGCACGTCCAGCACGAACGCTGGTCCAACTGAGGCGCCAGGTGGAAATGGCATGGCAAGCCGTTCCACAGGACTACATCCAGCATCTCTACGATCGTCTCCATGGGAGAATAACAGCCTGCATTGCTGCGAAAGGTGGATATACACTGTACTAGTGGCGACATTGTGCATGCTCTGTTGCCTGTGTCTATGTGCCTGTGGTTCTGTCAGTGTGATCATGTGATGTATCTGACCCCAGGAATGTGTCAATAAAGTTTCCCCTTCTTGGGACAATGAATTCACAGTGTTCTTATTTCAATTTCCAGGAGTGTATGATCACACTGAGTTAGTTCACAAGGTATTTATTCTCATTAATTTATTTGATATTTACTTTAATCATAGTTATTAATTTTACTTTAACTTTTAAGCTTACTCACCAATTTGCTACATTTTTGTTATTATACATTTGTTTATTCTGTCTCTATAATAATGTAAATCTGACTCACCCCACATCTTTGTGATTTATCACAGTATGTATCTGTGGAATGCAAAATAAATATATACATAAAAAATCAGAATTTTTCAAGGAGCTATCATGAGATACCACTGAAAAGCCTGGATAACAGGAAACAGAGTTCAAAGTAATCAATAGTCACATTGATGAGGGGAAAAGTATTAGAAGTCAGAAGTGCAGGAAAACTGTAACATGTTAAGAGTAATTCATTCTAATGTCAAAAGATGGTATTCATATTGTAGTGAAGATACTGGATAAGGCAAATTTATCTACCCACATGGAACATGCAGAGGAGCATTTGCAAGAAGTGTGCAAATGACCATGCATTGTAAGACACACATCATTGACAGAAATTCTGAAAGTGAGAGTAGAGAAAATACAACAATGTTTATGGTAATTTAATGAATAACATAAATGAATAATTTAATGAATAACTGATAAAAACTCTACACTGTCATCATCAGTCAAATGAAATAATGCACTATCAACTAGTGAAGGGAGGGAGAAAGTATTTGTCAAAAGTAATAGTCGTTTGGGAAATCGTTTTCCTCTTTTCAAAAACCGGAAAGGAATTTACAGCTGATTGTTGTTCTTAAAACCTTTGTAAAGATTTTTCTACTGCAAGGAAGGGATTTAAAATGAAAAGATATACTGCTAAAGATGCTGTGCATTGTGGTTCAGACTTGAGAAGCTTTAAGAAGAACATGAAAAGAGGGGAGTACTGCGATGTGGAAGCACTCCAAGAAAAAGTTTTCAAACTTTGGAAATTGCACCTGATTTGTTATGATAATTTTCTGTGATTTACTTTTGTATTAATTGCTATTATGGATTTTGGTACCAGATTTCCAGACTACAGCAAAAGCTCACTTGCAGTCTTTTACTACGTGGGAACTATGGTCCTTCCCACATGGAGTGACTCAAAAGTAACTGATTGCTGACATGACTTGGCAATGGGTGGTGGCATAGGGTGACCAAGACTTTATCACAGTTTTATGGGAGATAACCAAGATCTGACCACAATTTCACTGGAGGTTTTAGGGAGACGTGGCAACAATAAGTTTAAACTGCACAACTATGTCACATTTTCCTCGAACTGGTGACAAAGGAGATATAAATACTGAAAATAACTGGCATACTTTGCTTACTTTTACTCTATTATATCATAATGTATGATATTTTTTGGTAACTCCACAAACCAAAAGAAAGGCTTTAAAGTGCAAAAGCATGTAATAAGACGCATTTGAGATGTACATTCAGAAATGAGTATTACAGTCAAGCATTCTAAATATTTTTGTTATGTTTTCTGCCATATTTGAAACGTACAAGAATCCCTTCATTTTTGGGTCTATGGAATGAAAAATGAATTTAATCTAATCTAAACAAAACAGTTTATCTATTCATCACATGTAATACATAAATACAATCATAATAAATTTTAACAAATTTGCACATATATATTATGTGTATTCTATGACTACTTATTTATAGAAGCTGCAATTTTAAATCTTCCTGTGCAAATTTAAAAACCTCTTTACAGTCATAATCAAAACTGATTTCAGTCATAAGCTCTCACTTAATCAGTTCAAAGCTGCTGCTGTTTCTCTGATCAGTCCACTCATTGTTCATAAGACTAAGAAATATTGTGAAATGTATTGGGTGAGTCAAGTGAGAAATAAGTAATGTAAGAAGCATGTTTAAACATGAGCGTCTCTATAATTCTCTTTTGTAACTTCTTGTTACTTTCATGTGTTGTCTGTACCACAGCTGCTGATTGATATGAGGAGAGCCAAGGGAAGCGCACTTATGGGTTGCCAGTACTGACCAAGAAACAAGTAATCATCCCACTCTCACAGTCCCTTTAGACACTTGGGCTTTGTCGTTATTTCCACTCTCCTCACATTCGAGATTAATATTTACAACAGTGATTGCTGATGAAATGGTCAGGAGAAAGAGGCAGTTAACAAAGAAGCAAAGAGGAGTGAAAAATTATTGCTATAATATGGGAGATCCCAGGAAATACGGGAGAATTGGTCACCCTAGGTCGGCAGCAAATCAGTTCCTGCATAGATGGTGTGAGTGCAGAGTGAGCCAGGTAGTGATTTGTATGAGAATTCTCATACTCATATGAGAATTTCATCATTTATACACAGTACAAGGCAAAAGTGGATATCGTCTACATCTACATCTACATTTATACTCCGCAAGCCACCCAACGGTGTGTGGCGGAGGGCACTTTACGTGGCACTGTCATTACCTCCCTTTTCTGTTCCAGTCGCGTATGGTTCGCGGGAAGAATGACTGTCTGAAAGCCTCCGTGCGCACTCGAATCTCTCTAATTTTACATTTGTGATCTCCTTGGGAGGTATAAGTAGGGGGAAGCAATATATTCGATACCTCATCTGGAAACGCACCCTCTCGAAACCTGGTGAGCAAGCTACACCGCGATGCAGAGTTCCTCTCTTGCAGAGTCTGCCACTTGAGTTTGCTAAACACCTCCGTAACGCTATCACGGTTACCAAATAACCCTGTGACAAAACGCGCCGCTCTTCTTTGGATCTTCTCTATCTCCTCTGTCAACCCGATCTGGTATGGATCCCACACTGATGAGCAATACTCCAGTATAGGTCGAACAAGTGTTTTGTAAGTCACCTCCTTTGTTGATGGACTACATTTTCTAAGGACTCTCCCAATGAATCTCAACCTGGTACCCGCCTTACCAACAATTAATTTTATATGATCATTCCACTTCAAATCATTCCGCACGCATACTGCCAGATATTTTACAGAAGTAACTGCTACCAGTGTTCGTTCCGCTATCATATAATCATACAATAAAGGATCCTTCTTTCTATGTATTCGCAATACATTACATTTGTCTATGTTAAGGGTCAGTTGCCACTCACTGCACCAAGTGCCTATCCGCTGCAGATCTTCCTGCATTTCGCTACAATTTTCTAATGCTGTAACTTCTCTGTATACTACAGTGTCATCTGCTAAAAGCCGCATGGAACGTCCAACACTATAACTTCAGTACACAAACATATGAGAATTTTGCCAAAGGCCTAAGTTTTTACCAAATATACATTATACACATATACACCTGGTATACTTAATGAATTTCACATAAGAAAGTACAGATTCACGATAAAGGACAATCCGGTGTCTGTCTAACAACAACATCAGCCAGAGAAATTGATTGCGGAGCCACTGACGCTGGCTTAACAGTTGAGAATGAGGCTTCAGAGCCTGACCCTGGAAAAAAATTAAAAAAGCTCACAATAATGAGCCACTTCATTTTGTATAACCTTTTGCACTCAGTTCGGATTATTAAGTTTCAGAAATAGAGCGGCCACCTGAATCTCAAAGCACTAAACTTTCATTCACATGTTTTTTCATATAACTGGGACACTATTGACAGTAATTTATCATACAATAAGCCAGTATCCTTAGTGGAATTGTTAAATACAAATAAACTTTAGCCTGGCTTTGCATCAAGTGCCACAGTTTCAACTGCAACAATTGATACTCTTAACAACAAGTGCTTCACTGTCACAGTACACTCAGCTGAATTAATTTTCTGCTCAGTTTCTATAAGTGCTTCATGTCATTGTGTGTTGCTGTGAGTATATACAAAAGTGGGAAGTAATAGTGAATTTGAAGAAAACCCAACCACCTTGCAGTTGCACATGCCAGAAAAAAGTCTAAGGTGAGGTGAAATCTCAAAAACTAAATATCCTGTTGCATAGTTAGCAAAAATTTTGAGAAGAATCATGAAATATACCAGAGTTCTGTAACTGGCTGGTGCATGACAGTGACATGCACAGGACATAATGCACATGCTGTAATACATGTATAGTTTCAGAAGTTCAAACCATTAAAAGCTATTCAAAAAGTAATAAGTACCTTAACATGGGGCAGTCTGTTCCTCTACAACAGCCTTCAGTTTCTCAGTTTGTTTCAAACATACAGCCAATTAAGAGGAAGGTTGCTAATGCTGAAACTAAACTATCAGCATCCTCAGCAGAACATAATTTGGCATTTTTATCAGGTATTCATTCATATGATTTGTTGAAAGAAATATTTCCAGACTCAGATATTGCACAGTCCATAACTCTTAAATGGCATGAAGTTTCTAATGTGAAAGGAGTGGCACACAAAAAAGTAATAGTGAAAATGCAGCAGCATGCCAAATTTAGAATAATGACATACATGTCCAATGATATCGGAACTGTAAAATATTCCTGTGCAGTGACCCGTTTTTATGACAAAGATTCAGTTGAGTAATAATAAGAGCACCTCTAGAAATAATAATCAACTAAATTCTAAAATAAAATTTTCCTCTGAAGTTATAATTTTGTTTTATTTTTCTTTTTACAGTTGCATTGAAAGTAGTTTTTGGGAGTTATATAAAGTTTAGAATGATAAAGACAAATATTGAAAATGCTTCTACTCTAGAGAATCTCTACAATGGTGTAGTAAAAATGTTCCAGCAACAAAATATTTCAGTAGAAAATTTTGTTGGCTTTGGGGAAGATAGTTGCAATTTCATGACGGTAGTGTGCATAATTCAGTGGCAATCAGATTTGGACAGATTTGCCTGAGAATTTGTGTAATGAAGTGTGTTTGCCACTCAAGTCATGTATGTGCAAGTAAGGTGTGCAAAAGTGTTCTAAAGGCTTGTGAAGATCTTGTGATGAATATTTATGGTTTTTTCAGATGCAGAGCCATAAGGCAGTTGGAGTTCAAGGAATTCCAGGTATTTTATATCTCATACATTTTATTTAATGTCAGATCAAATGGAAATAAGCTAAACTGTACTGCAGTTGCTTTTAAACTTGGAACCACATAATTTGCTTCATCCTCCACAGACATGTTGGCTATTGATGATTGCAAATGTTAGGACATTGTTGTACAATTGAAAAAAAATAAAAGGCTTTCTGAGCAAGTTCTAAAAAAAGTGCTGAACAACATTTTAGCTATTAACATGACTCTTTTGCATAATGTACTATACTTTCATAGAGAGGATTTTACCAAAATGTACTACTTTCAATGAGTATTTCCTGTCTAAATCAGAAATAATTCTCAATCTTCATGACAAGATGGAGCTTTCTATACAGAAATACTACTGTATTTCATGAAACAGTCTTATGTCACGGAAAGAAATCTGAATGATGATGAGCCAAAAATTGCAGCTCATCATCTGGACAATTCACAACCATACTTAGGTGTAAAAGTTCTGTAGAGGACTGGGACACCAGCAATAAGGAATCGCCCTCACCTTCTTACGGATTTTTATAATTGATGCCGGAACTTCCTTGCAGTAAGTCCCCTTTATCATTGTTTTATCTGTAGGGTATAGAAAAAAGGCAAGTACATTTTTATTTAGAACAAATTTTAAGCAAAAATATCCTAAGAATTTCGTTTACTTCTGCTGTAATGTTTCTTCTTTCAAGCAGGTATCAATATTATGGCCTTTGCACCACAAAAGCTGCTAATACGTGACTTTATATTTTTATTTCATGTTTTTTATACATTTGTACATTCATATGTCAGAATTGTAGTTTGTAATTGTATTTTGCAATGTCAAGTGTTACAGACATCTTCATGCCAGATGACATTAAGATATGATACCCAGCTAGTACTCAAGATTATTTCAAGGTGGATATTGAGTTTAGGTTCAGTTGAAAATTCAAGATTGGAAAATCAAGCTGTTACACAGTTCACATCAAGCTGTAAAAATTTAGCTTGAATTAAAATAATTTTCCCAAGCTTGAAATAAACTGTAATTTCCCTGGAAGGCTGTACAGCAGATGTGCGCGCAGCATAGCTTCCATAGACGTCCACGGGAAGCGCCACAAGCGTTTATAAGCGTTGCACTGACGGCCATTTTACCTTTGTGACGCGCGTTAATGATCGTTGACTGTTGTGAAGTTAGTTTTATACTGGAAAATAGTTCAGTAAGTGTGTAAGTGTGTGGCGTCTCCTGCCTTACAGCTACACCGGGTCTGAAGAGGATATATAGCGTATTACAGGTACGTTGGTGCATTTTTCTGTAGTGGTACGTTAATATTACAAATGATAAATATTATTATATAACGTAAAGAAATATCACATTCTTTTACGTAGAAAAATTGAGCCTGGGTGAAAGTGAAATGGATTACCAGCTAAGAATACATATACATAGAGGTCATTCCAACTAGCTCTCTAGTACGTGGCACCAATAAATTAAAACTTAATGTTATTTTACCTTTTTAAAATCTCGCCTTTTTATATATATCGCCCTGTTTCATTTGTTTACTTGTAAGTACTCGAGTGTGTAACGCCATCAATGAATAATCGTGAAGTGCGAAAAGTTTCTTTGCGAATACAAATAGTAATGACATGGTGAACGGGAAAAAGTACGTCAAGAACCAGTCACTACATAGGTGTCAGTCTTTTTTATTTACGTAGCTTTGACTGCTCTTTAATTGCGGTAATATGAAATTTCTTCCCGTTAGTATGACACTCTTGCACAAAGTAAACATACTCAAGAAATTCATGTCAAAGAAGTCTTAAAGTTGGGGCAAAAGTAAAATCAGAGTTGCAGTCTGTTATTACGCCATCAGTCTTGAGAGATTTTGTTGAAGCTGTTAATTCTTTCTGTGATGATGGACACAAAATTTCTTGTGACTCATGCTTGGCAAAAGTTAAGCATATTCATAATAAGTGTAACATTACTTTTCATGGAAAGTAGTGGCAAATTTTGGATCTGGGCTGCGCTGTGAAGGACGAATCTATTGAGTGTGTTTAGTTGCATCAACATAATTGTGGATAGAATAAAACGTCTACATTTTTCTAAACAGTAGTTTCCTTATAAGCTTACAGTATAAGGTGAATATGATTTCAAGTAATTGTTTCTTTATAATTCAGATTAAATGGCCCTGAAACTTTTAGAAATAGTGATGTGTGGCTTCTTCATGAAGTCATCGCAAAATTACCGAAATGTAATCTTTACTTTAAAAATTTCAAACAAAAAGTTATTCCAAATTACTTTAAAAACTCTTTGGAATGAAGTCACCAGAAGCAGCTGCTTACTCAGTGACGTTTATACTAGTTAATGATTCTAACTTCATCACTGAGTTTGAAGTTATTTTGGTAATCTGGGGCATAAATTATATTTAGGTTGATCAGTTTCAACTTTTTACATTTTTTATGTTTAGGTATGGCTAACATTTTCTTTTACCTGTTACAGGATCATTATACCGGCAGAAGTCAGCGATATTTGATCCTGCTCTGGTCTGTGTGCTGGGGCTGGAGGGGCTTCAGAATAATTAAATTTTAAAATAAGACAATTTTAAACACTTCGAAAATAAAAAAAAAATTTAAACATACATGTCTTAATAATTTGTTTCACACAATTTCCATTCTGATATTTATTTAATTAATTAGGTTCAATAAATTCATATTAATAATTATATAGCTTAAAACAAGCTGTAAATACCAGGCTGTATTCCACGTGTGTAGATAACAGTTGGAGCCAAACTTGATAAGTCAAGCTTGAAATATAGCTTGAACTCTGCCAACTTTGATGTTTGTTTCAAGCTTGAATCCAACTAACAGGCCTGAATATTCCAGCTTTGATCAAGCTTACATACTTGAACTTTACATCTGGAAACAAGTTTGAAACCAGCTTACTGTGCTATCTGGGTATGGATGATAAAGTGCTGTCCAAACCAGCAGCTCTGTAACCTAAAAATGCTCTGCCACAAAGTTCCAGACATACAACACCTTCACTTATGTTCTTGATGGAACTATTGCCATATATTATTGCTCCCATATATGTTGATTCAGCACAAACTACAAATGACAGGATGTATACGTGGACAATGAAAAAAAATTCCCGGATTTTTCCCGGTTAAAAATACACATTCTCCCGGGTGACAGTATATTTTTCGTTATCAATCCTTTGAATAGTTATGGTTTTATATACGGGCACACAATTTCCCGGCACTTAAGAAAACGAAACTCAGGGAAAAAAGACACGTTTTGGAAATATCTTTGATGTGCAGCAACATGTACGCTGCGTATTTTCGTATTACGAAAGTATACATTGGAATTCCACCAAACACCGCATGTTACTTTCCGAATCATTGAAATCTAGATTTCGATGCGCTTTTGTAAGCCGTTCGTAGCTCATGTCACGTGATCTCGCCAGCCGACGACAGCTGATATTCAGAGCATAGGACACGTGATGTAGTCAGCCAACAGCAACATCACTGTTAAGTAGCACGAACACACAAACAGGGAAAGTTAATAGTTTAAATTAGTATACATAGTGCTGCTACAAGAAAAGCAAAGCTTTCACATATAATACTGGCCTCAAGCTGCAAGAGAAACTAAGCTTTCGCATATACTGTTGATTTTTTTTGCGCGTAACAGTTTAATAATAAAAATCAAAAACGGACGATAATGTAAAGTGTATCTTGAAAATCATGTAAACAGCCGTCTGATGATCAACTTGCCAGTTCGAAACCGGTAACGGCGCTATTTACCTAAATAAATAGCAGTATTAATAGTGGCTGGTTGCTGTTTTCTTCTCTGTAAGAATTAACCTACATTAATTGTACACAGCCACGGTCTCACCATGTCAGTTTTAGACAAAATAGCATTTTTTGCGCGTGTTACATTTTAAGATATATCACACAAATGTACCGGTAAAATTTTTAATTATGACATAAATGTCTGTTCTTCAGGGTTTGAAATTCTTCTAAATGGCTCGTCATCAAAGAGTTGATCTTTAAACGAGAGTCAAACGCTCTGTGGTTTAATAAATTCATGGTACATTCTTGCACGTAGTTCAACTTTGGTAAAAGGATATTTACTTTGAAAGAAACGCTTTTCAAATCACTATTCGCAATATTTTCCCACGACCTGTTAGAAATAGGTTCGTCTCAGCAGATGCCAGAGAGCGCAGATAACACGCGACACCGCGCTTGGGTAGCTATCATGACGTAGGAAGCCCGTATGTACGTACGTGTAAAATACAGAGGATACTGCAAGAGCATCGGAATTTCGTGAACCATATTAAAATGCGCACATTTAAAGTGCATACCTAAAGGGCACATTCGTATGTCCAGATTCCCAATGAAGTAGACCTCGACCTGATATTAAGCTTTTCAGTGTGGTTTTCGGGATGTAAATTTTCTTGGAGCACCAGTACTGTATTATATCATGTTTGGTTCTTTATTATGGTGGAAAGTTGGAAATAAAATAAAATCTGAAACTAATGACATATTTCAGCCTTCCATAATTATGTGAATGTGTTTTAATTCACTTGATAGCTCCCGGCCACAGATATCTGTTTTGTTTTCATTTGACGTGAGAGTAAGCGAAGGGGAAACAGCAAAATCACTAAATGTAAACACGGGTCACGTGGAGACTACCCACTATTACTCAGACTGCTCTGTGCATCAGCCCCGGATCTACGACACTTGCGAAGCGGGTCAACACTAAAAAAAAATCGAATTTTCAAAATATGTTCATCTTGTAGCACACATCTTTTTGAAAAGAGTGAAACATAAAACATATGTATTCGAGGAAATATAAGACATATTATTTGGTCTTAAGTATGCCAAAGTGCAGTGCCACGCCTCTTCATAAAGCATTTTTCTACCACACATCCAAAGTCTATTCAGGACAGTGGAAATTGAAATGTCCTGTGGTGCCTCTCCTGCTCCCAGTCGGCCGGTTTGACAGCCTACCCCTCTTAAAAAAATTTCGCAATTAATAGCAGATGGGATTACTTGTAATCGAGAGAACAACAACACTTCAGAAAATTTGAACTCTTTATTGCCTATTAGTTAATAACTTGCTTTTTTGTGCGACACAAAATTAAATGTAGGATATATAAAACCAATACTAACAAGAGATAAGCAAGAAATTACACATTTCTCCAAACCTTAGCTCCTAGCATTTTTTTCTCTCTAATCTTGCTACAGCTTTACATGGCATGCTTTCCTTTCTGCGAAAGAATCTATTACTTCATCAAAGTTCGTCAAACGATTTGCTACATGAAAAATCGAAATGTCGTTATCTAATACTGAAAAAGCGGTTAATACAAATAATACCCAAGACTAGTGTGGCTTCTCGATCTGATTATGTCTATTTTGTCACTGTATGCTAGATAAAAGAAAATAGGCCTTTCTAATATGGCAGCAATTTTGTAACACACCAAATAAACGAGACTTTTTTGGCACAAATGGCCATTTTTATAACACGACAGAATATAATTCACGAATTACCAATATCAAATGCCTATTACGCCTACTACAAGCAAAAAGTTTTATGTTAGGAAATAGTTTCACATTTCATTCATACGCACCAGCTTCTCAAGCATGAGATCGGAAAGTAGTACCGGTATTACAAAATTTTTATATAGATTTGGAATCGTCTTATTATTCCATAGTTTGTGTGATGTGCCCGTTTCTTCTCCTTCCTCGTTATAAGAAAACAATCCTGTCATCAGCAATTCTGTAGCTATTGGTGCCACTGTCAAAATTTGTTCGCCCGATCAACTTCACTAACCCTGCCAGAATCACAGGTTTAGTTATCCCGCCATTATTTTCCAGTTAGACGTTATTACGTGTTCGAACAACGTTTTCCGCATTACTTCCAGAATAGAACTTATCGGCTGCTAGCCGGGGACCGTACTACTGGTCCTTACTAGTGCAGCGATCTGGCCAAAAATTTTCTGTCAAAATTTCATTTTCTTGGATACACCGAGTAGATAATACGTAATCTTTCTCACCTGTTATTCCTGTCAGTCGTTTATTTCCATTCTGGTAGTCTGAATCTATGGATTTCGCTAGTAATTATAACAATGCTGATCATTCGCAAACCCAATCAACCACATAATCAGACAGCAATTGGCATTCATCCGCTCGGCTTTACTCCCTCAGCTCGTATAGCCCCGTCCTCTTTTGTCTTTCTAGATGCGACGAGGATTCTTCTGACAGAGACATCATGTACACAATACATGCATTCAAAAGTCAACTTATGATTCATTCAGAAATCAACTTAAAATGTGTTCAAAAACGTTCAAAAACCAACAGGGAAGCGTTTCAAAATCATATGAATACTCGATAGACAAACGTGCGCTGGTTGCTAGGCACTCTGTGAAATAAGTTTTTTTCCTCAAGAATATGAATTTGGCGCCCCCTTCTTCCGGCAGCATCTAGTTGCTTGCTGCGACTGCTTGCACAGCCAACAGCCACATTCCTGTAGCCAGAAGCGGGAGAATCTGCTAGTCAAACGTGAGTCAACTGCGCATGCACACGAGCCCGCTCGTAACTCTAAAACGAATCCAATGTAAACAGTTGTGACTTCACACTCATTGGAGGCAATTTGTTGTTATGAATCACTGCATAGTCTTCCTAAAGCCTTTGACACATTTTCAATTAGCAGATGCTTGCATGAGCACTGTGTGTAGTTGTTGTATATGGCGCATTTCCTATGCAATTTAAACTATTTTCGTTTTTTTCTCTCGTTTATGTTTTATTGTTGAAGTATTATTCTGCAGTATCGGGACTGAGTAATATCCTTTGTTATAGATTCGGATCTTACCAGTCAAAATTACAAAAATTTAACTGTAAACTAAAACAAAGAAAAATTCCCGGAATTTTAAAAATATCCCGGGCTTTTCCCGGTTTTCTCGCGGATGAAAAAATTCCCTGGTTTTTCCCGGATCTCCCAGTTGTCCCGGGTCATATATACCCTGAATGACCAATGGTGACATCTCCCACTGGTTTTGGTTGTCTTCCAGACTTACTGCGAGAGGAGCAATCACTGGATAAAATGTGGAATATATTAAATCATGAATCTGAAGAATTCAAGGACCTGAGCAATTTTGCCGTCTCAGTTTTGAGTTTAGCTCATTCAAACGCTGACTGCAAAATACGTAGTTTTTTATAAGATATCTAAAGCATTAAAGCTCATAAACTGGTTAATAACATGTGTTCCTGCTTTTTTATGATCAATAATATTTTGTGTTAAATGTCAGGTAAATCTCATGAAAACTGAAATCGGAACCCTACTGCAAATCAACATATTGAACAGAGCACTTCTTGCCTCAGAATGTACTCTAGCCCTTATAAAATGAAGAAGGAGAGGTGGACTTCAAATTAGAATCATAGGTATGAAATTATGTTGATATTATTAGTCTAGTTCCCTTGCAAATCATTTTCCTATCATGTAGTCTATAATGCCACGAATACAATATTTTTTCAAAATGTACTAGAATTTTTACTAAAATACAAGAACTTTATGAGTTTGGTACAAGAATCATACTCTCTAGATATTGTGTAATACCTAAACAACTAGCTCACAATATCATACACGTTTATCTCTTTCTCATTATTAATTTGTACGAATGTTTTCTTTTCCTCATTAGCGATAAGAAATTTGTATGTTGCCACAGAAAATGGCAAAGATAGACTTTTAAAATCATCTTTGTAACAGAAGAGCAATGTCTGGAGAATGTTCATAGAAAATATTAATAGAATTATCGGGAATAGAACTCACTGAACATTGTATTTACTTAATATCAGTATATAGATCACCCTCAGGCAACCTAAGCTGTTTCTATAAGAAATTATTTATTTTTATTTTATTTATTTCTTTATTTTATTTATTTCTTTATTCATCCATGGAACAATAAATATTGTATGGATGTCGTCAGTTTACAACACATGAGCACATATTTACATTTACAATGAAACAGGCTTCTCATATTTTGTGTAGTTTTTATAACTAGTCATACACACATTTATATTTACATAATATTTTGGTGATAATGTCATATGTTGCTAATAATCTACATCTATGTTAAATATTCTTTTACAGTATAACAACTTTTACTTACTAAAAAGGTTTTAAGCTTTTGTCTGAAAGTGAGGGGCTCATTCATTTCTTTAATTTCTTGTGGTAATTTGTTATACAGTTTTATCCCATTATAAAATATACTTTTTTGCGTCTTTGCCTTGTTCTTTCTATCTAGATGGAGTTGATAACAAGCTCTTGTTTCATGGTCATGTATTAGGCTGTTTGTGTTGTACATGTTGAGATTTTTCTTAATGAACATTATGTTCTGAAAGATATACTCACAAAAAGCAGTTAGAATGCCTAGCTTTCTAAATAATTCTAGACAGTGGGCCCTGTTGTTGCTGTTTGTTATTATCCTTATGGTTTTTTTTGTACTTTGAGCACAGTTTGTATGTTACTGGCACTTGTTCCCCAAAACATGATCCCATAGCTGAGGACTGATTGTAGATATCCGTAATATGTTATTTTAAGACAGGTATTATTGCATACCGGTGCAAGGATTCTAAGAGCATAGCATGCTGTGGATAATTTCTTTGCCAAAATGTTGACATGGTTTGTCCATTTCAGTTAGCTGTCTACATTCATCCCTCAGAATTTGGTACTTGTTACACATTCTAATTCATTATTATTAACTTTTATTCTAGTGGCATTGTGTTTTTTGTTCAAGTGGAAGTTAATATAGTTAGTTTTCTTTACATTTAGGGTTACTTTATTTTTTAATGACCAGTTGTGGACATCATTGAGAGCCTCGTTTGCTCTTTCTGACAGTTGTGTTGGATTTTCACCTGTGATTACTATGTTGCTGTCATCAACAAAAAGTATTTTTTCTCCATGTCTGATACTTTGTGGGAAGTCGTTAATGTATATAAGAAACAATATTGGGCATAATACACTTCCCTGTAGGACGCCTATATTCACATTTTCTGGGTCAGACAGGTGTTTTATACGGGAATTGTTTGAAACTTGTGATATCTCAACTCGTTGAACTCTGTTTTCCAAGAATAATTTGAACCACTTCTTTGTCACACCTCTTATTCCTATTTGCCCTAATTTATGAAGTAAGATTTTGTGGTCAACTGTATCAAAGGCCTTGGACAAGTCTAAAAAGATACCACTTACATTTTCACCTTTGTCCAGTGCTTCTAAAATTACTTTAGTGAACTGTGCTATAGCAGAAACCAAATTGGTCATTGGAAAGAAGATTATATTTGTTCAGGTAATTTAGCAGTCTCTTTTTGACTAGTATTTCTATTATTTTAGAAATGATAGACAGTATAGAGATCGGCCTGTAGTTCTCTACATTTTCCACATCTTCGTTTTTAAGGATAGGTATAACTTTTGCTTGTTTTAGGTACTCCGGAAAGTATCCAGATTCGAAAGATTCATTAATTATATCTGTTAATGGGCCCTTTATGGAGTCTATACAATCTTTAATTACGCAGACTGGGATTTCATCAACTGCTACTGAAGTTTTATTTTTTAGTTTGTGCTACTAGTGCCACTTCCCTTTCTGTAGTTGGCAAGAGCACCATTGAGTTTGTTGGCTGGTCTGAGTAGGTGAATCATACGTATCTGGAAATTTCTGCTGTAATTTTTTTGCAATACTACTGAAATATGAGTTTACAAAATCAGCTAATTTTTTGGGGTTACCCACTGGTACATCTTTGTTTTTAATATGTGAATTGAGGTCCTTTTTAGCAGAGTTTGATGTTTCCTGTTTGACGATGTTCCAGGCTGCTTTGCTCTTGTTTTCAGCTTCAAGTAATATTTTGTTGTTTGCAATTTTTTTATGGCTAGCAAGTCCTTTCTGTATATTTTCCTGTACTTTTTGTAGAATTTCAGAACTTCTGGGTTAGATTGATTATTTTTTATGGAGTTGAGATATCTAAGAGTTTCTGAGGATTTTTTGATACCTGTAGCCACCCATTGATTTCTCTTTGTAGTTTTAATTTGATAAAGAGTTTTGGGAAACATCTCTTCAAATCTGAGTTTAAAAATGAACTTGATAAATTTCTGATTTGCATTGGTTTCTGCATAGACTTCCCTCCAATCTTCATATTCTAGCTGGAATTTAAACTGATGCAGGGCTGATTTGGAAAACATTCTTTTGTATGTACAAAGTTTAGGAGGAGTTTCTACATGAATGTTAGTTGTTAAGATCTGGCAGAGGTGGTCTGATAGGCCCAGGTTTTGGACAACAATATGACATTTTTTACTATCAATATCTGTAGCTACATGATCTATAGATGAGGAGGATTCTTTCTTTATTCTAGTTGGACAATTAACAAGGGAGGATATTCCATAACAGCTTAGAATATTCACATATATGTTGCCAGCCTTATCAGGCTTCATCATATTAATATTTAAGTCACCACAGATAATTACATTTGCTTTTGGTCCAGAAACCTTGTCTAAGCTTTGATTCAGTTTTGAGAAGAATATATCAATGTCTCCACTGGGAGAGCAGTACACACAAAATATGACTAATTTTTTGCTATGCCAGGTCCTATTATTTCAACAGTGGAAAGTTCGAAATGTTTGTCCTCTCCTAGATCTAAAAGATCATATCTAACTTTAAATGACATACCTTTTTTTACATAGATACATGAACCTCCACCATTCATTGAGATTCTGCTATAGTAACATGCAAGGTCAAATGAGGGCCGGCCGGTGTGGCCGAGCGGTTCTAGGCGCTACAGTCTGGAACCGCGAGACCGCTACGGTCGCAGGTTCGAATCCTGCCTCGGGCATGGATGTGTGTGATGTCCTTAGGTTAGTTAGGTTTAATTAGTTCTAAGTTCTAGGCGACTGATGACCTCAGAAGTTAAGTCGCATAGTGCTCAGAGCCATTTAAACCATTTTTTTCAAATGAGGCTAATGTAATGTGTTCAATTTCCTTCCCTTTGCACCAGTGTTCAGTGATATACAAAATTTGGCTATCAAAATTTTCCAATTCTACTTCTAGCTGTTGTGCTTTGTTCTTTATGGCTTGAATGTTTTGGTGAAACACTGTTAGGCATTTGTTTTCACTTATTTTGGTGGCGTCTTTCCCTTTAGACCTGATGTTAAAAAATCCTTTAGGTGAGCTGGTGGCATGGTTATTCTTCTGTTGATGACAGTGGAGGTGAGTCTGTTTCCGGTTGGACTTGGAAGTTGGTGTATCTGAAGGTATCTGCCTTATGTTAGTCTTGTAACTGAGGCCGTGTACCAAAAATCCTTGTTGTAGATTCCTCTGCTTGCAAGCATTTATCTCTTTCCCTGTTATGAGCTGTTGTTCACTGCTTGCCCCAGCAAAAATCCTGGCTTCTCAAGGGTGGCTGCCTTCTTCTGGTGTGATGACTGCTCCTATTACCACTGCTGCTGCTGTGTGCTGTTGCAGTGAATGCCAGTGATTCTGGTTGCTTGGTTATTGATGTTGGACCTACCGATTCTGATGTTGCTGTGACTGCTAATGATTCTGGTTGGTTGGTTTTTGATGCTGTAACTATTGCTTCTGTTGTTAGTTCTGCTGCTGCTAATGTTGGTTCAGTAGTAGGTTCCTCTGTTGCTACTGTTTTTTGGATGGTCCATTTGCATGCTGCTCCTGTTTTTGCTGGTGTTTCTGCTATTGGAGATTTATACCATCCCAGTTCAGTGGCTCTCACTTTGTAATTGCATTTAATTGCTTCCCTTATAAGTTTCCTAACCTGGCCTTTCCATTTCTGTTAAGGTGAAGCCAATGTTTCGTAAAACATTCTCTGTCAAGTGTGCTTGAGTCAATTAACTTCACATTGCTGAATAGCCTACAACTACTTTTAAGTTTCGCATTAATTCTGTGAATTTCCTTATTCATACATGACCATTCAGGTAAATCATGCCTGTGGGTAAAGTTCACCAGTAAAATGTTTGTATTTGACAGTACTAGCAAAAGACTCAAGAGCTGTTTATACATTTTCATAGCATTGTTTTCGTAAATGTCTTTAGCTCCTGCGCAGATTACAACACTGTCCTGCTTGTCATAGTTATATTTTACGATGTTTTTCGTCACTTCTTTGAAACCAGCACCTGGTTTAACCATGCCTGTGACTGCCGTTGATTTACTATTTACTTGCAGTTCTTGAGAAATTCCTTTGGCGTGACTGTCTCCAAAGACGTCGACTTTTGATTCTTTCTTCCTTGTCACACACGTCGGTTTTAGTTTATTTGTATTTTCACTTTGTTGCAAAACGTCGTATTTGTTTTTATCGCAAAATGTGACAGATTTTACGGAGTTTGTTATTCTTTTAGTGGACAAGGGATTACCTTTTAGCGACACTTTTATCCACTCGGATGTTGTTTCACTGTCTTGCATCACTTCACTAGCGTTTTGCATATCCTTATTGCAGGCATCACTACTATTCGACAGAACACTGTACCTGTTTTTATCTGTAATTATAATTTCATTTGCTGCCTTTGATGCCTGTCTATCGCTTCCTTTCCGCTTCTCATAACTCACCAGGTTGCCGTTTTGTGGCTTTATTGTTTTATCATTTAGAATATGGCGCAACTTCTTCAGCTCACAGTTTTCATTAGTTATATGCGAAATCTCACGTCTTAGAACATCTACAACTTTTTGTAAACTTGAAATGCGTTCGTTTAGTTTTTCGATTTCACTTTTACAGTTTTCACAGGATTCCTTTTTTACGACAGAACAGTAACTTTTATACACTCGTTCACTATGCATCACTACACTCGTCGCCATCTTGCACAATTCATGGCCTTAGTATTAGAATAACTAACAAAATGGAAATCCTACAGAATTGTAATCTGTGGCGATTTTAACACAGATTTCCTAATAGAAGATAGCAACCATGTAAACTTCAAAAACTATATGAATCTCTATAATCTGGAACTAAAGGTTAAATCCCAACCAGAATAACCAACCAAAGTGAATCTTGTCTTGACCAAGTAGCTACTAACACAGAATGCACAGCATGCTCTGTAAAGCTAGGATTCTCTGACCACAATGCCCTAATTATACAGATACCGGTAGGCAAGCCCCCTCAAAAAAAGTTTGCAACACAAACTAGAAATTTTTGTCAAAGCAATATCGAGACCTTTGATTTGATTTGATTTGATTTATTATTGGTCCTGCAGATCATACAATTTGTACCGGTACAGCAAAGCACATCATGATATAAGACAAGTCAATTTGAAAAATTATGTTAAGATGGTATATGACGAGAGATGACAGTAGTGCTACATAACTCACATAGCAGAATGCATACAGGATATATAGACAAAATATAAAAAAGGTGGTGTGTGATGAGAGATGACAGTGGTGCATACTGCACATAGCAGAATACATATAAGAGATACAGACAGAATATGAGTAACAAACAATAATTAAATTATCTTACTAAGTAGAAATATCTAAAAGTGAACATACAGCTTATTTGAAGTAATTAAAATATTGTGGTACATAGTTCAAATAGCAGAATACATATATGAGATACAGACACAATATGAGTAACAAACAATAACTAAATTATCTTACTAAGTAGAAATATCTACAAGTGAATATACAGCTTATTACAAGTAATTAAAATATTTTGGTACATAGTTCACATAGCAGAATACATAGGCCTATATGAAATACAGACAGAATATAGATAAGATACAATAATTAAGTTATCTTACTAAGTAGAAACATCTACAACTGAATAAACAGCTTATTGCAAGTAATTAAAATTTTGTTTCAAGAAATTCATGTATGGAATAGAAACAGTGATTTAGTAGCAATTCCTTTAATTTAGTTCTCATTATTTTTGGGTTTTTGCTTGTTTTTATGTCTGTTGGGAGGTGGTTGTATATTTTAATGCCCATACATTTAACCCCATTCGCATATAATTTTGTGTTGTTGGCTATAATTTGTAACTGTGTTTTGTTTCTGGTGTCGTGTGTGGCGGTCTGCATTTCTGTCGAGGGCGTCCAAGTGCTGTACTGTAAAACAAGCTAGTTCCAATATATAGAGGCATGGCAGTGGCAGGATTTTTAGCTGTTGAAATAGTGGTTTACAATGTTCAGTTCTTTTTTTACATTTCATTATTCTTACTACTTGTTTTTGTAACTTGAAAATTGTGACAGAATCAAAGGTCTTTCCCCAGAAGATTAGGCCACATGCAAACAGAAAACTGGCAGGATATATATCAGTCTAAAACTGTACATAACAAATTTGAGATTTTTCTAAATACTTTTAGTTATTATTTCAACTACCACTTCCCCTTTAAAAACAAAAATATTCCCAATAACAGTAAATCACCCAAGTGGATAACCGCAGGTATTATCATCTCAGCAAAAAGAAAAAGAGAACTCTTCAACCTCAGCAAGATTGAATTTGGCAATACTGAAGAATTTAAGAATTACTTTACTAAATATAAAAAAATCTGTATAAATGTAGTTAATACAGCCAAAAAACTGCAAAATGACAACCTGCTCAAATTATCAGCTAACAAAAGTAAATGCATGTGGAAAACCATTAATACACACAGTGGCAGAAATCAACAGCTGACAAGTAATATGAACCTAAAAATAAATGGGAAATCAGTCACAAATGAAAAAGAAATAGCAGATGAATTGAACTCCTATTTTATTAAATATGTTGAAAGTCTCACAGACTACCTTAAAAATAATTTAAAACTGTAGGTTTCTCAGTCTCTGCTGTTAAAATTATTCAGTCATACTTATCAAATAGATCTCAAACTGTTTACTTCAATAACCAGTATTCTATTTTCTTACCCTTTAACCATGGGGTTCCTCAAGGGTCAATCTTGGGCTCTCTCTTGTTCATATTATATATAAATGACCTACCAAGCAATGTAATAGATGATACTACAAACTGTTACTTGTATGCAGATGATATCAGTTTAAGTATTACAGTGCCTACGAACAATAACTCTACCTCACTCAAGGTAGATATACTTTCTGACTGGTGCAATGCCTATAGCCTGCCTATGAACATAAATAAAACACAGGAATTAAACATTTCTTATAACAATAGAATCACCTTAGAGACAGTTCCTGTAAAGTTTCTTTTCATTGTTTTGCAAAATAATTTAGGTTGGCAGGCACAGGTGAATTATTTAACACCAAAAATTTCTAATGGAATATTTATGCTCAGAAAATTACAAGCAACAGTAGATGAGAAAATTTTGCTTTCTGTCTATTATAGTTATATTCACTCTCATTTGACATATGGGACAATCTTGTGGGGTAATAATTGCTACTCAAAATGCTTATTTACAGCCCAGAAAAAAGCTGTCAGACTGATATGTAAAGTACCACCTACAACTCACTGTACAGAATTATTTATTAAACTTAGTATTATGACCTTGCAATGTATATACATATTTCAATGTCTCTTTTACATTAAAAAGAACTTGCCTGGTTTTGATCTGAATTCTGATGTACATAGTTATAACACACGACACTGTAATGATGTAAGAAAAGACTACGGCTCATATACCAAAACTATAAACAGCTTCAAACACACATCTGTAAAGCTATTTAATAAACTACCAGAGTCAGTTAAGAGTCTGGAGCTGAAAAAATTTAAGATATTTCTAAGAAGTTTATTAATTCAAAATTGTTTTTATACAATGGAAGATTTCTGAGAGCATAATTTCTAACATAGATTAATTATTTGTGTATTTACTGTCATTGTTGTTTGTACATTTATTGACATTGCTTATACAAGCTTTACATCCCTGTAAATGTTTTGTTTTTGGGCAATAAAAATCAAACAATCAATCAATCACCTCCAAAATTTAGAACAAAATAACTGCATCGACATTCTGTTCTTATTACCAACCACAGAGGCAGAAATAGAAAAAATTATTCATACAAAAATTAAGAAAAAAATCCTCTGCAGGACAAGATCAGATTCCCTGCTTTCTGCTCCATAACTGCAGCAACCTCATAAGTAAACCACTGTCCCACATAATAAACTCAGTATATTTCCTAATAAGACTGCAAAAATCATACCCACTCATAAAAAAGGAAGTAAAGATGATATCAGCAATTACAGGCTAATAGCAGTACTCTCAGTATTCAGCAAAATATTTGAATACACTATGGCAGACAGACTAAATTAATTTCTGAAAAAAAAAGAAATGCCATATCACCTGCTCAGTTTGGTTTCCAAGGAGGAAAAACCACAACTGATGCAATACAGCAACTCCTAGATTACACCTTAACACTAGTAGACAAGAAGCTTCCAGCCATAGGCTTTTTATTGACCTAACAAAGGCATTTGATACGGTCAATCACAATATACTGCTCCAAAAAATTTATTCTCATGGAAAAAGGGGCACTGGCCATGATGGTTTAAAAGCTACCTCAAAGACGGAAACCAATATGTCCAAATGAATGTAACCAATCCACCAGGAATTGCTAATACTGTACAGTCATCTATCCAAATCACAGAACATGGAGTTCCACAAGGCTCAGTGTTGGGACCCTTATTATTCATACTTTATGTAAATGACCTCCACTTAAATTTACACAATAAAAGAACCTTCTCTTTGCTGATGATACCACAATTATGTTATCCAACTCAAATGAACATCTTCAAGACGCAATAAACAAGAGCACAGCACAACTAAACTTATGGCTTAATTCGAACAGACTACTCCTATATATAAAAAAGACAGGTGGTATTACTTTCCACACTGAGTGATGATTAAATCTACTACGTAAAGGGAACCAAATTTTTGGGGGTTACCATTACTGGCACACTTACATGGAAAAGTCATATAGATATAACCTGCACCAAATTGAATAAAGTATGTTTCATGATTAGACAAATAAGGAATACTGTTAATACCAACACTCTCACATTAATGTACTATGCTCTTTTCCACTCTATATTAAGCTACGAAATTATCTTTTGGGGCCACAGTGCAGAAGCAGTGAGGCTGTTTAAACTCCAAAAAAAAAAAAAAAAAAAAAAAATAGTAGTTAGAATAATATTATTCAAACAGCAGATAGAATCTTGTAAACCACTGTTCCAGAATCTGAACATTTTACCTCTCCCATGTCGGTACATACTGGACCTACTACGTTTCACCAAGAAAAATATTACCAAATAATGGAAAATCCAGGATGGAATGTAACAATACCAGAGAAGGAAAGTTGCTACTGACCATATAGCGGAGATGCTGAGTCGCGATAGGCAGAATAAAAAGATTCACACACTCATAGCTTTCGGCCATTAAGGCCTCTGTCAGCAGTAGACAGACACACACACACACACACACACACACACACACACACACTAACGCAAACTCAACTTGCACACATGTCTGCAGTCTCAGAGAGCTGAAACTACACTGTGAGCAGCAGCATCCGTGCATGATGAGAGTGACGACTGGGTGGGGGTAAAGAGGAGGCTGGGGTGGGGAGGGATAGTATGGTGGGAGTGGCAGACAGTGAAGTGTTGCAGTTTAGACGGAGGGCAGGAGAGAAGGTGCAGAGGGAGGAGGGGGTAAGTAGTGGAAAGGAGAGAAATAAAAAGAAATTAAAAGACTGGGTGTGGCGGTGAAATAATGGCTGTGTAGTGCTGGAATGGGAAAAGGGAGGGGGCTGGATGAGTGAGGACAGTGACTAACGAAGGTTGAGGCCAGGAGGGTTACGGTTCCCACCTATGCGATTCAGAAAAGCTGGTGTTGGTGGTACAGGCTGTGAAGCAGTCATTGAGATGAGGGGTATCATGTTTGGCAGCGTGTTCAGCAACAGGGTGGTCCACTTGTTTTTTGGCCACAGTTTGTCGGTGGCCGTTCATGTGGACAGGCAGCTTGTTGGTTGACATGCCTACATAGAATGCAGCACAGTGGTTGCAGCTTAGCTTGTAAATCACATGACCGGTTTCACAGGAAGCCCTGCCTTTGATGGGATAGGTAATGTTAGTGACCGGACTGGAGTAGGTGGTGGTAGGAGGATGTACAGGACAGGTCTTGCATCTAGGTCTATTACAGGGGTATGAGCCGTGAGGTAAGGGATTGGGAGCAGGGGTTGTGTAAGGATGGATGAGTATATTGTGTAGGTTCAGTGGATGGCAGAATACCACGGTACGAGGGGTGGGAAGGGTAGTGGAAAGGATATTTCTCATTTCAGGGCACGATGAGAGGTAATCGAAACCCTGGCGGAGAATGTAATTCTGTTGCTCCAGTCCCAGATGGTACTGAGTTACGAGGGGAATGCTCCTCTGTGGCCAGACTGTGGGACTTTGGGAGTTGGTGAGAGACTGGAAAGATAAGGCATGGGAGATTTGAGTTTGTACAACGATGGAAGGATAATTACGGTCAGTGAAGGCTTCAGTGAGACCCTCGGTATATTTAGAGAAGGACTGCTCGTCACTGAAGATGCGATGACCATGGGTGGCTAGGCTATACGGAAGGGACTTCTTGGTGTAGAATGGGTGGCAGCTGTCAAAGTGGAGGTATTGCTGGTGATTAGTAGGTTTGATATGGACGGAGGTACTGATATAGCCATCTCTGAGGTAGAGGTCAACATCTAGGAAGGTGACTTGTTGGGTTGAGTAGGACCAGCTGAAGCAAATGAGGGAGAAGTTGTTGAGGTTCTGGAGGAATGTGAATAAGGTGTCCTCACCTTCAATCCAGATAGCAAAAATGTCATCAATGAATTTGAACCAGGTGAGGGGTTTCGGAGCCTCTAGATGGCCCATGAGTAGGTTAGCATAGGACGGTACCTTGTGGGGTGCCCATAGCCGTACCGTGTATTTGTTTGTAGGTAATGCCTTCAAAGGAGAAGTAACTGTGGGAGAGGATATAGTTGGTCATGGAGACTAGGAAGGAGGTTGTTGGCTTGGAATCCATAGGGTGTCTGGAAAGGTAGTGTTCGATAGCAGTAAAGCCATAGGCATTAGGAATGTTAGTGTACAGGGAGGTGGCATCAACAGTGACGAGCAGGGCACCGTGTGGGAAAGGGAAAGGAATTGTGGAAAGTCGGTCGAGGAAATGGTTGGTATCTTTTATATAGGAGGATAGGTTCCGGGTAACAGGTCGA
Source organism: Schistocerca nitens (assembly GCF_023898315.1). NCBI lineage: Eukaryota > Metazoa > Arthropoda > Insecta > Orthoptera > Acrididae > Schistocerca > Schistocerca nitens. The sequence continues at coordinate 1,008,330,570 of NC_064614.1, forward strand.
AGGTGTTGGTCTATGAGAGCAGAGATATTCTCAGAGAGGCCACAGTAACCGGCCACAATAGGGAGTCCTGGGTGATTGGGTTTATGGACTTTAGGAAGCATATAGAAGGTGGGAGTGCGGGGAGTGGTAGGGGTAAGTAGAGAGATGGACTCGGGGAGAGGTTCTGGGATGGGCCTAAGGATTTGAGTAGTGACTGGAGATCCTGCTGGATTGCTGGAATGGGATCACTGTGGCATGGTTTGTAGGTGGAAGTATCTGACAGCTGACAGAGTCCTGCCACGTAATCCTTGTGGTTCTAAACAACGGTGGTGGAGCCTTTGTCTGCAGGTAGGATTTTAAGATCGGGATCAGTTTTTAGATGGTGGACTGCAGTTGTTTCTGCGGATGTAAGGTTAGTATACATGTTGAGGGATTTGGGGAATGGTGGTGAGGCAAGGTTCGAGGATAAGAAATTCTGGAAAGTTAACAGGGGGTGGCTTGGAGGCAGCGGGGATGGATCACGGTTGGATGGAGGAGTGAACTGAGTTAGGCAAGATTCAATATTGGCCTTTGGTTGAGTTTGATTGGTTGGGTTGGTGGTGAAAAAGTGTTTCCACTGTAGGGACCAGGAGAAGGAGAGACGGTCTTTAACTAGTCCTGCATGGTTGAATTTGGGAGTGGGCAAAAGGTGAGGCCTTTGGAAAGGACTGATATTTCTGTGGGACTAAGGCTTCTAGACAAGGTCAAATAACTCTCTAAGAGTAATTCCCCATTCAACAAAACTATACAGTAAAGGTATCAAATTTATGGGAATAAAACTCTACAATCATCTCCCAATGGCAGTGAAGAACATTACACAAGTGAAGGATTTTAAAGTAGAACTACGGTCACTCCTGATTAAACGCTGCCTCTACAGCATACAGGAATTCCTGCTATAAGGAACTTCTCAACAAAAACTTCAGATAATGAATCCCAAACTATTGACCTTATGTAACATAACTGAATGTAAGTTTTATTGGTATAAACGTTAAATTGTGGTACTGAAGAAAAATAAGATCTAAGTACATTACACATGTGATATAAATATATAATAATTTTGTAGACTCATAGACATGTACCTCTTACTATAAATGCCTAATATGTATCTAATGATCTGTCCTATATCATGATGTGCATTTCTGTACAATGTATGAGTCAGAGGATCAAAACAAATAAATAAATAAATAATATTTTTTACAACTTTTGTTTCAGTCTCACTGGAGAGTACTTATTTTTAACATCTCACATAAAAAGGACGTGTAATTTTTACTCATGAGTCAGCAACATGTGTATTCTAATCTAGTAAATGCTATGTGTGTATAAAAATGCAAGAAATTATATGTATTGAAAATCATCATAACCGCAAGAATATTTTTATTTATTATGCCAAAATATTCCAAGATTCATTCATAAGCATGACTTTTGCCTGCAATCATAAGAGGAGGCAGTAATTTCTTCCATCCTGCAAGACATTGTAAAATATAAATGTGTTAATCATCAAGATTTAGTGGATGGACAGCATGATCGGCAACCACAGAGAATTAGAGGTAAATTAATATCAGCACAACCTAATATATATGTGCAACAAAATATATATGTGTAATAAACAAATGACGTTTTGTTAAGCTCTAAGTCTCCTGCAAAATCACTCTAAAAATCTCCATGGACACAGTAAGAAAAATTATCCTATATATATCACTCATTTTTGTGAGTTCAGTGTTGTATTTTTCTTACACTAAGACTGTTGATGGTACCAATTTCGTTTCCACAAGGATCCATGGTTTAATTCCAGTACTGCAAGTAGTAATTATCTCTCATTACGTAAATAATTTAGCTATTGGGCTGCCTCCCAGCACAGTTATTCCAAAATCGACCAACAGACCAACACAACTGGCGACCGATTTTCCAGGACAAAGTCTTAGCTAGACATGAACAGATTTTTTCTAGAAAATGTTAAATGAACATACGCAAAAAAATTTGTCATTATTGTGTAAAAGAAAAACTAATTTTTGTCTATTTTCTTATGGCATGAATACGAGTGCAACAAAAGCCATATTATATGAAAACAAGGAGCATAATATTAAAACCGAGAGAATTAAGAAGACCAACTTATGTGACAATGGGAGATGTAAGTGAGCTGCTTGACAATGCAGTGAAGGTAGGAATTTTGAACGAGAAATATTATACAACGAAACAAATGTAGACGAACCGTATGTGTTTCACCGACTGCATAGGCGGCGGAAAATATCCATATTTTATTGTAAATATTAAATTTTAATCTGAGTATCAAGGAGTAAAATCTTAAAATGTAATAATCTCTATGATGTCAATAAGGGAGAAGAATGCTCCTAGATCTAGGAGCTTTCTTCTCCTCTTCTTCCTTCGCTTGTTTCTGGTGTTAAGAAGCAGGCATCCTGTTGCACGAGAGTAATAATTTCTATTTGAGTTATTTCAATGTATAGTGTGCTCTCTGTCATGTTCCTTGCATTGGTTTACAGCTCCACAATATTAGCTTCAACGGGCGCCATTACACGTCGATCTGAAAAGCGAAATCATAGCGGAAGCGCAGAGATCGCCCGTTGTAACATTTAACAAACATTTTTTTCACAGCAATGGGCCGCAGCGGAGAGCAACATTAGTTTTAAGATTGTACTTTTCAGCTTACGCCGAGAGCCAGGATTCGACTACCACAGCCTGAATATGATGGTAAGAGTATTCTTCGAGTGTTCTGTGGGTCCACAATAAATTTTTGAGTGCCTGCTCTTTAAAGAACAAATACTCCGAGGTTAATTATCATACTGTTATATTTTCATTCTCACGTAATATTATAGTAAGTAAAATTCAGTTAACTTTTTTTTTCATTTGGACCACACAACTAAATTTACTCGTGTTTTTAAAGACGCCAAATAAATAAATAAATATACCACTCCTCTTGAACAGCCACTTCACTCACCATCTGCCTAGTAGAAAATTTATTAATCGAAAGGAAATCATAACAAACTTTGACTCGTCAGTATAGTGTAAATTACTTCGAAAATTTCAATCATTTGTGACGTAATACTTTTCGAAAAAATTGACACGCGAATTCACAGGAAATTGCAGGTTTCAGGTGCTAGATTTATTTACATAAAATTTTTTCTACTGACTATTATTAATTTTTTGGTCATTGAGAGCATGATGAAAATACCTGACCAAAAATTACACATTGTTGATTATAGTACAGAAAGCGCAATTGGCCAAGACGGCGGTGATTCGAATGGACAGGTAAATAAAAACGAATCGGGGAAGCGCCAATCACGCAGCTAGCAGAAAGCCGACATAGATCAGAGATATGTATCACAGATGTCACAAATGACAGTACAGATACACAAAAACTGTGACGATACTACTGCGAACCAGGGAGTATAGAGATGACTGCTGTGAAAAATACCATGATGACTATCGATGAGATTGTTCCACGCATCTCCCGAAGTGATGTATCGCTGCCGAGCGAACAGAGGAACGTGAAACAGCAATGTATTTTGGCAACATAGGACAGACATCGACTATCGTTAATCCGAATACTAAACTGCGAAGTACAGCTGATACCAACGATAACAGTACCACCAATGCGCTGTTACAGCAATTACTGACAACTGTCAACACTAAGTTCCATGATATGAACACGAAATTCAATAGATAAGATTTACTTTCATTCCAGTTGATCCGTAGTGAGGAGGTCCTCCAGGATGTAGAACATGTCAGAAAAAACAATAATACATGACAAATATTTACAACCGAAACAAATAAGCTAATGTACCTTCCATAGGTCCCAAGTAGAATGATGGTCTTTTTTTAATGAACACTATATGAAAGAATCATTTTACAAACACTAATGCACTGAATTTAAAACAAAAAAAAATTTTTTTTTATTCATGAGGTAATAAACATGTAATAGAACTACCACAATACTTATTTTCAATTAACACATTACTGCACTCAAATGGCACAGAAGTTGGATTGTACTCACAAAAATGTGTGTTCCTTAATAATGCACACCTTTTTGTACAAGAGCAAGTGACTTTAAATCCCTGTGAAGATTATTCTTGTTTCTAGTATTGATTCCATCAATTGAACTGTTGGTTTGAAAAAGTGATATATTTTTAATGACGAATTTCATTAAGGAATAATTATATGGGGAAGCAGTAGTTAGTATCCTTAGTTCCCTAAACAAGCCTCTGCAGGATGTTCTTGAGTTCACACCACATATAACTCATACTACACGTTTTTGTGTTCGCAAAACTTAAGCTTGGCTTGATGAATTACCCCAAAATGAATCCCATATGACATTATGGAATGACAGTAAGCATAGTATGCCACGTTTTCATTTTTATATCCCCTATGTCTGACACAATTTGCATTGCAAATAGAGATTTGTTAAGACGCTTCAGCAGTTCTATGATGTGCTCCTCCCAGTTGAATTTATTATCAAGCTGTAATCCCAAGAACTTAACACTGTCCACTTTTTCCATCTGCTTGTCATCGTATGTTGGGCATATACTCATGGGACACCCCTTACAAGTTTTGAACTGCATGTAGTGTTCTTTTTTTGTTTTTTTCCCAAAGTTTAGAGACAAGGAATTGGCTAGGAACCAGTGATTAATGTACACAAATATTTTATTAGCCGATCTTTCTAAGATTACACTTGATTTGCTATTTATTGCAATGTTTGTATCATCAGAAAACAAAACGATGTGGCATCTGGTAATGTTAATGATGAAAGGTCATTGATGTACACAAGAAAAGGTAAGGGCCCTAAAATGGAACCTTGTGGGACCCCACATGTAATTAGTTCCCATTTGGATGATGCCCGATACCTTAATACATGTCTCTTTCCTAATAACACCCTTTGTTTCCTGCCAGAGATATAAGACTTGAACCATTTTGCAGCATTTCCTGTTGCTCGATAATATTCTAATTTACTTAAAAGGATATTGTGAATTACACAGTCAAATACCTCTGATAGATCACAAAATATACCAGTTGCCTGTAATTTTTGTCTAATGAATTAAACACATTTCACTGAAGTGTAGATAGCCTTCTCAATATCAGAACCCTTTAGAAATCCGAACTGCGACTTTGACAGTAAGTTATTTGAGATAAGGTGGTTATAAATCTGATTGTACATTGATTTTTCTAAAATTTTTGACAATGCTGGCAAAAGTGAAATTAGACAGAAATTTGATGCTACTTGTTTATCTCCCTTCTTAAACAGTGTCTTACCTTCAGCATATTTTAACCATTCATAAACAATTCCACTGATAAATGACTGGTTACAGAGATTGCTTAATATGTTACTTAACTCAGAATCACATTCTTTAATTAACTTTGTTGATATTTCATCATGTTGTTGTTGTTGTTGTGGTCTTCAGTCCTGAGACTGGTTTGATGCAGCTCTTCATGCTACTCTATCCTGTGCAAGCTTCTTCATCTCCCAGTACCTACTGCAGCCTACATCCTTCTGAATCTGCTTAGTGTATTCATCTCTTGGTCTCCCTCTACGATTTTTACCTTCCACACTGCCCTCCAATACTAAATTGGTGATCCCTTGATGCCTCAGAACATGTCCTACCAACCGATCCCTTCTTCTACTGAAGTTGTGCCACAAACTCTTCTTCTCTCCAATTCTATTCAATACCTCCTCATTAGTTATGTGATCTACCCATCTAATCTTCAGCATTCTTCTGTAGCACCACATTTTGAAAGCTTCTATTCTCCTTTTGTCTAAACTATTTATCATCCACGTTTCACTTCCATACATGGCTACACTCCATACAAATACTTTCAGAAACGACTTCCTGACACTTAAATCAATACTCGATGTTAACAAATTTCTCTTCTTCAGAAACGCTTTCCTTGCCATTGCCAGTCTACATTTTATAGCCTCTCTTCTTCGACCATCCTCAGTTATTTTGCTCCCCAAATAGCAAAACTCCTTTACTACTTTCAGTGTCTCATTTCCTAATCTAATTCTGTCAGCATCAACCGACTTAATTCGACTACATTCCATTATCCTTGGTTTGCTTTTGTTGATGTTCATGTTATATCCTCCCTTCAAGACACTATCCATTCCGTTCAATTCCTCTTCCAAGTCTTTTGCTGTCTGACAGAATTACAATGTCATCAGCGAACCTTAAAGTTTTTATTTCTTCTCCATGGATTTTAATACCTACTCCAAATTTTTCTTTTGTTTCCTTTACTGCTTGCTCAATATACAGATTGAATAACATCGGGGAGAGGCTACAATCCTGTCTCGCTCCCTTCCCAACCACTGCTTCCCTTTCATGTCCCTCAACTCTTATAACTGCCATCTGATTTCTGTACAGATTGTAAATAGCTTTTCGCTCCCTGTATTTTACCCCTGCCACCTTCAGAATTTGAAAGAGAGTATTCCAGTCAACATTGTCAAAAGCTTTCTCCAAGTCTACAAATGCTAGAAATGTAGGTTCGCCTTTTGTTAATCTAGATTCTAAGATAAGTCCTAGGGTCAGTATTGCCTCACGTGTTCCCATATTTCTACGGAATCCAAACTGATCTTCCCCGAGGTCGCCTTCTACCAGTTTTTCCATTCGTCTGTAAAGAATTCACATTAGTATTTTGCAGCTGTGACTTATTAAACTGATAGTTCGGTAATTTTCACATCTGTCAACGCCTGCTTTCTTTGGGATTGGAATTATTATATTCTGAGCACCAGATTTCGAAAGCTTCTATTCTCCTGAGGGTATTTCGCCTGTCTCATACATTTTTCTCACCAGATGGTAGAGTTTTATCAGGACTGGCTCTCCCAAGGCTGTCAGTATTTCTAATGGAATGTTGTCTACACCCGGGGCCTTGTTTCGACTTAGGTCTTTCAGTGCTCTGTCAAACTCTTCACGCAGTATCATATCTCCCATTTCATCTTCATCTACATCCTCTTCCATTTCCATGATATTGTCTTCAAGAACATCGCCCCTGTATAGACCCTCTATATACTACTTCCACCTTTTTGCTTTCCCTTCTTTGCTTTGAACTGAGTTTCCATCTGAGCTCTTGATATTCATACAAGTGATTCTCTTTTCTCCAAAGTTCTCTTTAATTTTCCTGTAGGCAGCATCTATCTTACCCCTAGTGAGGTAAGCCTCTACATCCTTACATTTGTCCTCTAGCCATGCCTGCTTAGCTATTTTGCACTACCTGTCGATCTCGTTTTTGAGACGTTTGTATTCCTTTTTACCTGCTTCATTTACTGCATTTTTATATTTTCTCCTTTCATCAATTAAATTCAATATTTATTCTGTCACCCAAGGATTTCTACTAGCCCTTGGTCTTTTTATCTACTTGATCCTCTGCTGCCTTCACTGCCTCTGCTGCCTTGCTGCCCTCAAAGCTACCCATTCTTCTTCTACTGTATTTCTTTCCCCCATTCTTCTCAGTTGTTCCCTTATGCTCTCCCTGGAACTCTCTACAACCTCTGGTTTAGTCAGATTATCCAGGTCTCATCTCCTTAAATTCCCACCTTTATGCAGTTTCTTCAGTTTTAATCTACAGTTCATAACCAATAGATTGTGGTCGGAGTCCACATCTGCCCCTGGAAATGTCTTACAATTTAGAACCTGGTCCCTGAATCTCTGTCTTACCATTATATAATCTATCTGAAACCTTTTAGTATCTCCAGGCTTCTTCCATGTATACAACCTTCTTTTGTGACTCTAGAACCAAGCGTTACCAATTATTAAGTTGTGTTCTGTGCAAAATTCTACCAGGCGGCTTCCTCTTTCATTTCTTAGCCCCAATCCATATTCACCTACTACGTTTCCTTCTCTTCCTATTCCTACTATCGAATTCCAGTCACCCATGACTATTAAATTTTCGTCTCCCTTCACTATCTGAATAATTTCTTTCATCTCATTATACATTTCTTCAATTTCTTCATCATCTGCAAAGCTAGTTGGTATATAGACTTGTACTACTGTAGTAGGCATGGGTTTCGTGTCTATCTCGGCCACAATAATGCGTTCACTATGTTGTTTGTAGTAGCTTACCCGAACTCCTATTTTTTTATTCATTATAAAACCTACTCCTGCATTACCCCTATTTGATTATGTATTTATAACCCTATATTCACCTGACCAAAAGTCTTGTTCCTCCTGCCACCGAACTTCGCTAATTCCCACTATATCTAACTTTAACCTATTCATTTCCCTTTTTAAATTTTCTATCCTAACTGCCCGATTAAGGGATCTGACATTCCACGCTCCGATCCGTAGAATGCCAGTTTTCTTTCTCCTGATTACGACGTCCTCTTGAGTAGTCCCCGCCCGGAGATCTGAATGGGGGACTATTTTACCTCCAGAATATTTTACCAAAGAGGACGCCATCATCATTTAATCATACAGTAAAGCTGCATGTCCTCGGGAATAATAACGGCTGTAGTTTCCCCTTGCTTTCAGCCGTTCGCAGTACCAGCACAGCAAGGCCGTTTTGGTTAATGTTACAAGGCCAGATCAGTCAATCATCCAGACTGTTGCCCCTGCAACTACTGAAAAGAATGCTGCCCCTCTTCAGGAACCATACGTTTGTCTGGCCTCTCAACAGATACCCCTCCGTTGTGGTTGCACATACCATATGGCTATCTGTATCGCTGAGGCACGCAAGCCTCCCCACCAACGGCAAGGTCTATGGTTCATGGGGGGGATTTCATCATACCCACTAGATGTTTTTGATTTTAAAGATTTTATGATGGACATTATTTCTGCTGTGGTAGTGAGGGTCAAAACACATTATGGAAGTTACTTGAAATGTCTGATCTGAGGTATTCCATAGCAGCATCTACAGAACCTGACAACCCCATCTTTTCAGTAACAGTTATAAAATGTTTGTTAAAAAGTTCTGCAACACTATACACATCTGTCGCCAATGTATCATTTACTCTTAATGCTATTTGTCCTTCTTGTCTGGTTCTACCGGTCTCCTCCTTCACTATATCCCATATTGTCTTCATTTTGTTATCTGATATGACTGTCTTTTCCTTCCCAGATAGCACAGTAAGCCGGTTTCAAACTTGTTTCCAGATGTAAAGTTCAAGTTTATAAGCTTTATCAAAGCTGGAATATTCCCGCCTGTTAGTTGGATTCAAGCTTGAAACAAACATCAAAGTTGGCAGAGTTCAAGCTATATTTCAAGCTTGACTTATCAAGTTTGGCTCCAGCTGTATCTACACACGTGGAATACAGCCTGGTATTTACAGCTTGTTTTAAGTTACATAATTATTAATCTGAATTTATTGAACCTATTTAATTAAATAAATATCAGAATGGAAATTGTGTGAAAAAAATTATCAAGACATGTATGTTTAAAAAATTTTATTTTCAAAGTGTTTAAAATTGTTTTAATTTAAAATTTAATTATTCTGAAGCTCCTCCGGCCCCAGCACACAGACCAGAGCAGGATCAAATATCGTTGACTTCTGCTGGTATAATGCTCCTGTAACAGGTAAAAGAAAATGTTAGCCATACCTAAACATAAAAAATGTAAAACGTTGAAACTGATCAACCTAAATATAATTTATGCCCCAGATTAGCAAAATAACTTCAAACTCACTGATTTAGTAAGAATCATTAACTAGTATAAACGTCACTGAGTAAGCAGCTGCTTTTGGTGACTTCATTCCAAACAGTTTTTAAAGTAATTTGAAATAACTTTTTGTTTGAAATTTTGAAAGTAAAGGTGACATTTGGGTAATTTTGCGATGACTTCATGAAGAAGCCACACATCACTATTTCTAACAGTTTCAGGACCATTTAATCTGAATTATAAAGAAGCAATTACTTGAAATCATATACACCTCATACTGTAAGCTTATAAGGAAACTACCGTTTAGAAAAATGTAGACGTTTTATTCTATCCACAATTATATTTTGGTGAGTAAAACTGAATCAAAATGAAATAAAAGATGAAATCGAAATGAATCTAAGAAATTACCAGTTCAGTGGAACTGAAATGTAAAAGAACAAAAAATGTTCTCCTTGTCATATTTTAATATTGCCTTTTATTAGATTTCAGCCACATTACAAATAGCCTAACAATAAAAGTAAGAAATATGTGACTTACCGAACGAAAGTGCTGGCAGGTCGATAGACACACAAACAAACACAAACACACACACAAAATTCAAACTTTCGCAACAAACTGTTGCCTCATCAGGAAAGAGGGAAGGAGAGGGAAAGACGAAAGGATATGGGTTTTAGGGGAGAGGGTAAGGAGTCATTCCAATCCCGGGAGCGGAAAGACTTACCTTAGGGGGAAAAAAGGACGGGTATACACTCGCACACACACATATCCATCCACACATATACAGACACAAGCAGACATCTCACAAGCAGACTGTCTGCTTGTGAGATGTCTGCTTGTGTCTGTATATGTGTGGATGGATATGTGTGTGTGTGCGAGTGTATACCCGTCCTTTTTTCCCCCTAAGGTAAGTCTTTCCGCTCCCGGGATTGGAATGACTCCTTACCCTCTCCCCTAAAACCCATATCCTTTCGTCTTTCCCTCTCCTTCCCTCTTTCCTGATGAGGCAACAGTTTGTTGCGAAAGCTTGAATTTTGTGTGTGTGTTTGTATTTGTTTGTGTGTCTATCGACCTGCCAGCGCTTTCGTTCGGTAAGTCACATCATCTTTGTTTCACATCATCTTTGTTTTTTTATATATATATATATATATATATATATATATATATATATATATATATATATAGTTATAATAGAGGGAAACATTCCACGTAGGAAAAATATATTACGTTACGTAATAATATTAAACATTTGTAATATTAACGTACCACTAGAGAAAAAATGCACCAGCGTGCCTGTAATACACCATAACTTATATATATATATATATATATATATATATATATATATATATATATATATATATAAAGGCGAGATTTTAAAAAGGTAAAATAACATTAAGTTTTAATTTATTGGTGCCACGTACTAGAGAGCTAGTTTAAAATGACCTCTTTTTGCTGAACAACTTGTAATATGTTTTCTTAGCTGGTAATCCATTTCACTTTCCTCCAGGTTCAATTTTTCTACGTAAAAGAATATGATATTTCTTTACGTTACGTAATAATATTAAACATTTGTAATATTAACGTACCACTAGAGAAAAAATGCACCAGCGTACCTGTAATACACCATATATCTTCTTCAGACCCGGTGTAGCAGTAAGGCAGGGGACGCCACACACTTTCCGAACTATTTTCCAGTATAAAACAAACTTCACAACAGTCAACAATCATTAACGCACGTCACAAAAATAAAATGGCCTTAAACCTAGCAGAGTCAACTGCAAGTCTTATAAACGCTTGTGGCACTTCCCGTGGACGTCTATGGAAGCTATGCTGCGCGCGCATCTGCTGTACAGCCTTCCAGGGAAATTACAGTTTATTTCAAGCATGGGAAAATTATTTTAATTCAAGCTAAATTTTTACAGCTTGATGTAAACTGTGTAACAGGTTGATTTTTCAATCTTGAATTTTCAACTGAACCTAAACTCAATATCCACCTTGAAATAAGCTGTGTAACAGGTTGATTTTTCAATCTTGAATTTTCAACTGAACCTAAACTCAATATCCACCTTGAAATAAGCTTGAGTGCTAGCTGGGTTGTAATATATTTGCTTTGATGTTCATATTACAGTCTTTAATATTTTGCAGTATTTCTTGTAATGTGCAGTATTTCTTGTAATGTGCTATAGCATCAGCATCAGAACTGTTTCGGTTTGACAGATACAGTTTTCTTTTTGTTTTACAAGATACCCTTATTCCTTGAGTAATCCATGGCTTCTTTGTAGACTTTGCTCTAACATTGGTTAGATTTGGGGGAAAACAGTGTTCAAATAAGGTAAGCACTTTATTAACAAAAGTGTTATATTTTTCATTTGTGCCATGAGCACTGTAAATATCAGTCCAGTGAATGTCTCTAAGGAGTGTCCTAAAATAATAAATTTTTGGCTTATTGATTACCCTCTTGAGCTCATATTTAACAGATTTTATATCCTGTTCAGTATTAACATTTAACAGAAGGAACTGCATGGCATGGTCTGAGAGGCAACTGACTATTGGTTTTGTAATATAATTTTGTTCGTTGGACTTTTCTATAAAGATATTATCAATGGCTGTTTGTGAGCAGTTGGCTACCCTAGTGGGGAACTTTACAGTGGGAATTAAGTTGAATGATAGTGCTACTAACTCAAATATGTTCTTATTGGGAGAGTCTTTAAGGAAATCTACATTGAAATCACCAGCAACCACTATTTCTTTGTTTTTGGTTGTTAAATGGGCCAGTACACCTTCAAGGTGGTTTATGAACAGATTAAAGTTTCCTGCAGGTGCTCGATATAAACGTAATATTATGAAGGATTTTTTTGTGAAATTCTACTTCTGTTGCACATGCTTCTATATGCTGTTCTAAGCAAAATTTATGAATGTCTATGTTCTTAAATTTATGACAGTTCCTGATGAATTTGGCAACTCCTCCTTTCTCCATTTCTGCTCTACAAAAGTGAGATGCTAACCTAAACACTGTAACACTTAAAATTTCAATACCAGTGGTCACATGATGTTCAGAGAGGCAGACTATGTCAGCATTCATCTATGCAGATAATTAATTCATTAATTTTATTTCTCAGTTCTCGAATATTTTGATGCAATAAAGATGCTGACATTTCCACATTGACTGAGTTAAAATTGGGTAGAGTTGAGATATCTGCTGATTGTTGAAAATTCTTAGTCAATAGCTGTTTATGCTGATGTAGTAAGCTAGAATTATGTTTTTTGGTTTCTTTCTCAAACTGAAGGTTTGTCTCTATCCTAACCTCTCTTAAAATTTTGTTTCTTTCTGTCAGTTGCATAACAGCTTAGTAACTTGAACACAAAATGTAATGATTTGTCGCAGAACAAAATCAGGTGTTGGAAGATTTCCAAAACAGTGTCACACAACAATTCAATGATCTGACAGAAAATCTACACACAGAGATATCTGAAAATTCAAAAGAAATGAAAAAATAATTAAAACAGGATGTTATTTCTGACGTTAAAGAAAATATTTATATTTTGAATGAAAAGGTAGGGTCATTAGTGACAATCACAAACATGTAGAAAGTGAATTAAAGAAAATAATAGTATAAGAGCAAATCAAAACCACATGTGGAATACTATAAAGAAAGTGACCACAACTGTTAACAAGCTACACAAAGCCCATGAGGGTTTACAATTGGCAGTAGAGGAGCTAAGATGAAGAGTAGAAATCTTGGAAGTAGAATCTGACTGTGCCAAAAGAGAAGGAACTGAGATAAGGAAAGATTTAGATCATATAACAAAAAGAGCAGAAGCAGGTACCCTATATCAAAGTAGTACATTAACTCAGAAGATAGTATCTGAATGCAAAGTATGTGCAGATGTGGTAGAAGAGGCTACGAAGAAAAGGGTCACTGAATCATCAAATAAAGTAGATCGGGTTGCTACTATTCAACTACCTGTGCCCTAGAGGGATGCGTGTAATTGTTATCCATCTCTTTTCACAAGCCCGATAGGGAGCGCTAGTGAAGATTGCAAAATTTGTAACTTACCTCTAACAGTACCTTCAACACATACGCAATTGCCACACAGTGCTCTGCACACTTGTAACAACACAGCAATGTCAGATAATGCCGCATGTTTAACATCTATCTTCGCTGATGCACGGTTGCTTATACATAGGCAGTTTCCCACATATTCGACAGATGGAAAGCGGATCAACCCGGTAGTTTTTATGAGTGTGTTCTGCAACGTACTTCCACATAACTGGACAGAGGCTGAGAAGTTAATATTTGTTGTTTTTTAAACCCAAGGTGATGTTCTTTTGTGGGCCACTGAAATGGCAGAACATTGTCACAATTACTAGCAATTTGAACGCGCTTTCTTAGACAAGTACTGGTTGGAAGCCATTCAAGAGAGATTGAGATAAGAAGTCTTTAACCCAGCTCCAGTTAATAACAAGCATGGAAGCCTGCGGTGTTATTTTGAACATTCAAGAGAGATTGAGATAAGAAGTCTTTAACCCAGCTCCAGTTAATAACAAGCATGGAAGCTTGCGGTGTTATTTCGAAAAGTATTTAAATAAGACCAGATATTGGACCAATCCCATATCACAGGTGGATTTATTGAAGATATTAAAGAGCCAACTTCCACCATACATAACGGAAAAATTAGTAACCACACCAGAACATGACACTGAGTACTTTTTGTCAGTTTTGGATTCCATTGACCTGATTTTTGAAGAGGCACTATGGCAACGTAAAGCACTATGGCAACCTGTCTTTGGAAACCAACCTGTAAATAATAATGTAACTACACACCAAGCATGGCAACCATATACAACACAATACATAAAAAACAGGAATGGATATGGTAAAATAAATGGGAAAAATAAAAGATTTAAGCAAGATTATCAGAACAACAGGAAAAATTACAACGGACAAGCGAACTATGGTCCGCTGGCACAAGGCTATTCGCTGTGCATAAGTGGAAACTGCCAGCTGGAAACTGCCAGCTGATGCAGTGGCAAGCAGTCGGCAACAATCAAATGCCGAACCCTGTGCCACAGCCAACCTTTGGACAACATAATAGCACGAACTATAATTTTGCAACTACCAATACAAATTTGCGCGAAGATAGGTCACACACAGACAGTGACACAAATTGGCATAACACAACACACACTGTACAGCTTACCAAAATTACTCCAGTCACCAAGGTCAATGCTGCTGCACTGGCGGAAAACTCCAACCGGGCACAGTGAGACCCACTGCTGACCAGGTAGGGAGTGGGAGCAATACACTTATAAACACATGTCTTGTGAGATACAAACAAGGTGACATAAAAGATGATTTATAATGACATAACAGGAATTACAGGAAAACTTGTATGAAGAGCAGGTACAGGCAGTTATAAGGATAACGATATTTGGCATGGAAGTACACTTAGTTCTAGACACAGATGCAACAACTAACTTAATGTCAGCTGAATTTGTCCAAGAGTTAAAGAAAAGGGGTAAAATTCCCACATTCCCAGTCCAGAATTGTAGAATACAGACCACTGGAAACAAATCAAAAGTAGTGAAATTACGAGCACTTATTCCATTGAAAGTTGGACACTTTACTGTCAAATGTAATTTTCTCACCATTGACAAATCAATAGTAAACTGTTTGATTGGGATGGACATGTTTAATACTTATAAGATGCAGATTGACATAGTAAGTGGTAAATGCTACTTCAGTGCAAATGAACAGGTATATTCTGTCGATTTAATAAAAACATCAGACAAGAAGGTAAAGCAGAAGGAGGACTCTGATGTGACAGTTCAATTTGATTTCCCTACTGTATTATTTGCAAACACTAGCTATAATGAAAAAGTATCAGAATCAGATGTAAACTATGAAATGGTAGAGCAAAAGTTAAGTGAGTCCAGCGCCTTAAAGGAAGAGGAGCAACACAAACTTACAGATCTGTTATTTAAGTATGCACACGTATTTGGAAAAAACCCAGAGCTATCAAGGATTATCAGTAAAAATGGATGTTAAGCCACTTGAAACTTTTTGTGCATCATCATATCCCATTCCTTAGATGAAAAGAGAGTCAGTACGAGAAGAAATCAATCAAATGATTAAATGGGGGATTATTCAACCTTCCTTTTCACCTTATTGTAGCCCCATATTGCCTATAAGTAAAGCAGACAGATCAGTAAGATTGGTTATGGATGCTCAAGGTATTAATAAGATCCTAGTACCAGTTCAAAGCATGCCTGACAACCTGGATGAACAACTGTTGAAGTTCAATAAAACCCAGTATTTTACCATATCTGAGCTCAGAGCCTTCCACTGGCTAATCAAACTCCATCTAGAAAGTAGAAAGTACACAGCTTTTGTATGTAGTGGCAGAAGCTTTGAATCCTGAGTCCTGCCATTTGACCTGAACATAAGTGCAGGCATATTCATCACAGCGTAGATAAAGTTTAGGACCAGAGCTACTTAGCAAGGTTATGGGCTATGTTGACGACTTGTTAATCACCACCATCACTTGGTAAGAACACATTCAGAACAATTTTCAGAATACAGGGTGACAGCCAATTTAAAGAAGTCTGACTTTGGCATGGAGAAGGTAAAATTTCTGGGTCACATTATCTCCGAACACGGTATCCTGCCTGATCCTAAGAAACTACACCTAGGAATAAGAAACAATTTAAAGCTCATTTAGGATTAGCATCATTCTTCCGTAAGTTCATACCCAAACAACTGATGAACAGTGACACCCAGGTTAATTTATTATGCAAAAACAAACCATGGCTGTGGGGTGCCAAGTGCCAAGAGGATTTCAATAATATTAAAGAGGCGTTAGTGAATGCAAATATACTTAGACACCCATTCGCGGTTTCACCTTAATGCGGCTTGTACTGAGACATGCATGGCTTAATCTTTGAGACAAGCATATAAGTTATTCAGAGTCACCAAGGCAAACGGACCGGACGAGCCGACCGATTGGTTTTGATCTAATAAAAGCGTCCCTTCCATCTCTGGTCGGGACTCTGTTTGCATGGCTGTCTTCTCTTTTCTCTAATATCATAGATACCAACCGGTTACCAAAGCAATGGAAAAACGCACAAGTCATAGCCATCCAGAAACCAGGGAAAACAGGAGAGAATGCTAAAGATTATAGACCGATATCTTTATTGTGCACCACTTACAAGCTGTTTGAACGAGTCATCCTAGGCAGAATAGAAAGTAAAATAGAAGCTGCTCTTCCCCCAGAGCAAGGCGGTTTTCGAAAAGGAAGAGATTGTTGCGACCAAGTTTTCGCCCTAACCACTTTCATTGAAAGAGGTTACCAAAACAAAAAGAAAACGGGCATGGTATTATTAGATCTCACCTCAGCATACGACACCGTATGGACAAAAGGGATACTGTATAAACTGTCAAAAGTCGTGAAATGCAAGAAGATCATAGATCTAGTCAGAAATATGTTGATAAACAGGAGATTCAAGGTATCTCTGAATGGGAAAACAAGCAGCTACAGGACACTACAAAATGGTCTCCCCCAAGGGTCTGTGCTGGCTCCATGCCTTTTCAATTTATACATAGCGGACATCCCAAACCTGGAATCTCGTTCTTTTATGTATGCAGATGACATCGCTATCGCGGCTCACGCCAACACTTTCGAAGAACTGGAAGAAATTTTAAACAGGGATCTGGAACGACTACAACAATATTATGACAACTGGCACCTCAAAGTAAATCCGACTAAATCCGTGGCATCAATAATGCACTTGTGTAACAAAGATGCAAATCGTGAGCTAAAAGTGCAAATAAAAGGTAAATTGTTGAAAAACGATAGAACGCCAAAATATCTGGGTGTTAAGCTAGATCGCACTCTCACATATAAGAGCCACCTGTACGAAGTCGCCCAAAAAATGAAAACAAGAAACAACATCATAATGAAACTGGCAGGAACAACCTGGGGATGTTCCACTGAAACTCTACGCACATCAGCACTGGCACTTCTGTATAGTGTAGCGGAATATTGCGCACCCGTCTGGGCCCGCAGTAGGCATGTCAGATATATTGATGTGCAACTTAACGAGACAATGAGGCTCATAACAGGAACAGTAAGACCCACCCCGAAACCTTGGCTGCCCGTCCTTGCCAATATCGAACCACCCTCGATTAGACGTGAAAGAGCAATCCAGAGGTACAAAGAAAAGTTCAGGGACCTACCTCCTCCCCCTGACAGATTGATGTCAAGAAATCCCTTCTGGAAAGAACTCAAACAACAGATTGATATCGATAACCTGTGGAAACAGCAATGGCAGGAAAGCAGAGTGAATAACAGTTTCCTTATTGAGGACCCATCTCAACGAGTTCCAGGCTTCCAACTCCAACGTAGAGTGTGGGTAACTCTAAATCGTCTGCGGACAGGTGTTGGTCGGTGCGGATATTTGTTGAAAAAGTGGGGTTTCTCCCAGGACCCCAATTGTGAGTGCGGAGAGAGTCAAACCATGCAGCGTATAGTTGAGTGCGACGTACACGGACTTAAGGGAGGAAATCTGATGGATATACATGTGATAAGTGACCAAGCACTTTTGTGGCTGGAAACCCTGAAAATTTTATTGTAAATCATTGTTAATGTTAATTTAAATTTTTATGTTGATGTTTGTAAGTGTATCACGCTTTGCCTGTAGCTGAACGAGAAATAACTTAGACACCCCAATATGGAGAACGACTTCTGTCTGTGCACAGACGCCTCCTTGCAGGGTCTGTGGGTATGTCTTTTCCAGATGAGAGAGGAAGACAGTAAGATATTGCCAAATGTAATTAGTTTTGTGAGCCACACATTAACTGAGGCAGAAAGATCATACTCTGTATCAGAATTAGAAAGTTTTTGCAGCAGTCTCGGCATTCAAAAAAACTGAGTATTTTTTATGGGGTAAGAGTACAAAAGTATATTGTGATCAACATCCCCTTTCATTTTTGTTGACATGCAGGTTACTGTACAGGAGATTGGCAAGATGGTGTCTATATCTGCAAGAATTTAACTTTTGAAATAATTTGTATTAAGGGCAGTCAAAACATCATTGCCAATGCTCTATGAAAGTTACATCAAGGTCTAGATGAATTTAGCGAATTTTTGGAGCAGGATTCAGAGATAAGAACTTTTCTTATGCAAAGTAAAATACTGCGATGTGACTATAATAAGTTTTGTAAATAAATGAAAACAGTGCAACAACAGGGTCAAACAAAAAAACACAGGAAGGCAATGAACAAATAAAAATGTACAGGGAATATAAAGGTGTTTTATTTCATCGCAAACACCCTGACTCAGAACAATGGTACGTTTGTATTCCTGAGAAGTACATTGAGGAATTCATAGTGTACACCCATAAAGTGCGGGAACACTATGGGGTAAGTAAATGTACCGAGAAGATAGGTAAACAGGCTACTTTCCAAATTTGAGGCAACGAGTACTTCCAGTACTATGAAATTGTATAGTGTGTGAGAAGGCAAAACAGTCTAACTCTTTTAAACATATCGAGCTTCACCCAAGTTTAACAAAGAACTCTCTAGATTTAGTGTCTCTGGATGTGGCTGGCCCCTATCCAAGAGCAAGGCTGGAGTAAGGTACATAGTAGCACTATATGATCTTTTTACAGAGGATACAGGGTGGAGAAAAATTGTGTCACAAAATTTTAACCCTGGATAGCTGATGCCACTAGGAACCAAAATTACTAATGTTGTGTAGGTCGACAACACACAATTTTTAAACTATGGAAACTTGGCACCACATGCTCCAGTTGGCCATGGGATTGCCCTGTTGCCAGATGCTCTGCACAATGCATGACCGTGAATGCTTTGCCTGCCAGAGATCGGGATGTATCCAGGGTGGTAGCATGCCAGCCTTCCACTCTGGGGGCAGATTCGCCAGGGTCCCAACACATCCACTGTAGTTTCATGATAAGATGAACTGAGAACAAACCCATCAACAGCTCTTAGTTCGTGTACAAAAAGTCTTTTACAATTTTTTTTCTGTAGGTAGGACACTGCTTATTTAAAGCAGGTGCATGAACTGGCGACCCTCTGATGTGACACAAGCATGGTAACATTGAATGGTGTTTTGCCAAACGCTCTCAAAGATTCCTGCATTGCCCTGATGTGATTGGTGGCATGTTGAATGAGATCCATTAATTCCTCTTCATTTCTTGGTGGTTTGCATCTGGGTGGGTGAACTAGAACCGTGAAGAATCCCCATAGGGGAGGGGGCGTGAGGTCTGGTGACCACGGCCCCATGTCCTACAAGCACGTCTGCTAACTACCCAACCACAGAAGAGTTCATTTAAATATCTGCACACAGCATGACTGTTATGTGCGGGCACCACATCATGCTGCAAACACAAGCATAACTGTATGTCCAGCAGAACATCTTCCAGCAGGCTTGGTAGAGTTTCTTGCAAAAAGTGAATAATTTGCCTCAATAAGTTGAGGAGGTAGACAGCCCGGCCCAATCAGATGGTCACCCACAATGCCTGCCCAAATGTTGAGCAAAAACCATTCCTGGTGTCCATGGACATACATGATGTGAGGATTTCCCCTTGCCCAATAATGAACATTTCATTATTGTAAAGACCATCCCGATGGAACGTGCACTTGTCAGTAAACAACACAATGGCGGGGAAGTCGGGATCTCGTGCAACAAGTCACATAAACCACTGGCAAAACCCTGTGTTCATAGTCCATCACAGCATTTAGGTCTTGGACAGGGTGGAAACTAAATGGATGTTGGCCGTCATCCCTCAAAACCTACCAAACTAACCGATGAGTGACCTCCATGTCATGTCCAACAGCTTGAGTACTTGTCATAGGTGCTTCCTCAAAGTGCTCAAGAACAGTCTCTTCAAATGCAGCATCCTGTCGTGTTCAAGGTCTTCCAGCATTACCATGATATCCCGCTGATAAGCCTGTTTTGCCAAGTCACTGGTGAATTGCTGTAAACACTTGCGGGTGTGGGTAGTTTCTTGCTGGGCACCATTCCTCATACAACTGCCGAGCTTCATGCGCATTACCATCAGCTACTCTATAAACAAAAACAATATCTCATTGTTCTTCAAATGAATACTGTGCCACCATGCTTACTGTATGACTAAATCGCAGGTGACTTGTGTGTGCTCTGAAGTGAAGCATATGTGTGAATACCTCTGATGGGAGGGCGGAGACAGACAGCAAGATCTATTTGACATGTGTGCGTATCACATTGTGGCAGTGACAGGGCGAGGGATGTTTGTATGTGTGAACTGACAACCATAGCACTGTCCGTCAACTGACGAACCGCAACAGGGATATCCACGGCCAATCGGAGCATGTGGCATCAAGTTTCCATAGTTTAAAAATGGTGCGTTGTCGACCTACGCAACATTAGTAATTTGCGTCCCTACTGGCATCAGTTATCAAGGGTTAAAAATTCGTGACACAATTCTTCTCCACCCTGTATTAAGATATACACTGAACATTTTGCAACAGCGACCTCCATCAGGAAAAGGATCAAAGAAGATTGCTTGAGTAGCATAGGGAAGCCATGAGTGATGTTTACTGATAATGCCTCATATTTTATAGGACAGAAATGGAAGCAATAAAAAACATCTTAGTATCAAGATTTCACCCCGAAGCATAACTAGTAGAAAGAAAACTCAAGGAATTTAATCTGTTTGTAAGAACATACACACCACACACACACACACACACACACACACACACACACACACACACACAAAATGCATAGAATATGTCACACCTTTCATGCAGGTCATTAACAATCTTACAAATTCTTCCACTGGTTTCACACCGAATGAATTAATGTTTTACACCAGACAAAAGTACAAATGGAAGTCACCCCTACCAAAAATATCAGTGGTGGAAACGACATTAGAGGAGAGAACTAAACAAGCAGTAATCACATTGAAAAACAGGACTGAATGTGGGAAGAAAATCTATGATCGGAAACTGAAGCATTTTACTCAGTTTACTGAAGGCCAACGAGTTCTGTTACAAATCCACCCTAAGTTAACAAAAATGGGAAAGTTAAACAAGAAGTGGCAATTACTTTTACAGAACTGTATATAATTTCCAAGATCCCATATCCTGGAGTTTATAGGTTGAGTTACAAAAGGACTGGTCGAGAAAAAGGTCTCTACCCCCACAAGTACTTAAAGGCATTTGTGGAATAAACATTTTTGACACAAGTATTTTTACTGAAAATGACTGTACATAGTGTACACAATAGCAATTTAATTTCTGTTTTGTTTTGAATACTAATGTTAAGGAAACATGTTAAGATATAAGAAATTTTACTTGTATTTTGATATATAAAGTAGCAGGTAAGTGAAACTGAGAGAGATGTTAAATGATAACAGCACTTCGCTTGATGTGTGGAGTGGCGAAGCAGAGCAGAACTTGTGACACACACTGTGGTGTAATCGCAACGGTGAGCTACATCAGCAAACAAGGTGAAAGCAACAACTCGCATGATGCGCATATAAACACAGACGAGGCGGTTTAATTATTAAACAGCTGACATGATAAACGACTTCCAGCTAATGCAATTAAATGCAACTCATCCACACACATATTCATAAGAATTATATACATAAAGGAAGAAAGAAGGAATAACGATAAACGTAAGATGGACTACATCTAATAAATACAATTTTTTTTGGTCATCAGTCTTCTGACTGGTTTGATGCGAGCCGCCATGAATTCATCTCCTGTGCTAACCTCTTCATCTCAGAGTAACACTTACAACCTATGTCATCAATTATTTGCTGGATATATTCCAACCTCTGTCTTCCTCTACAGTTTCTGCCCTCTACAGCTCCCTCTAGTGCCATGGAAGTCATTCCTTGATGTGTCAACAGATGCCCTATCACCCTGTCCCTTCTCATTATCAGTGTTTTCTATATATTATTTTCCTCTCCAATTATGTGTAGAACCTTCTCATTCCTTACGAGTCCACCGAATTTTCAACGTTCGTCTGTAGCACCACATCTCAAATGCTTCGATTCTCTTCTGTTCTGGTTTTCCCACAGTCCATGTCTCACTACCATACAATGCTGTACTCCAGACGTACATTCTCAGAAATTTCTTCCTCAAATTAAGGACGATATTTGAAATTAGTAGACTTCTCTTGGCCAGGAATGCCTTTTTTGCCATAGCTAGTCTGCTTTTGATGTCCTCCTTGCTCTGTCCGTCATTGGTTATTTTACTGCCTAGGTAGCAGAATTCCTTAACTTCATCTACTTCATGACCATCAATGCTGATGTTAAGTTTCTCGCTGTTCTCATTTCAGCTACTTCTCATTACCTTCGCCTTTCTTCGATTTACTCCCTATCCATACTGTGTACTCATTAGACTGTTCATTCTGTTCAGCAGACCATGTAATTCTTCTTGACTTACACTCAGGATAGCAATGTCATTGATATCCTCTCACCTTGAATTTTAATTCTGCTCCTCAACCTTTCTTTTATTTCCAGCATTGCTTCCTCGATGTACAGGTTGAACAGTAGGGGCAAAAGGCTACATCCTTGTCTTACACTCTTTTTAATACAAGCTCTTCGTTCTTGGTCGTCCACTCTTATTATTCTCTCTTGGTTGTACACATTGTATATGACCCATCTCTCCCTATAGCTTACTCCTACTTTTTTAAGAATTTTGAACATCTGGTACCATTTCACATTGTCAAACACTTTTTCCATGTCGACAAATTGTCCTGATTTTTCTTTAGTCTTGCTTCCATTATGAACCAAAACATCAGAATTCCCTCTTTCAGGCCTTTACTTTTCCTAAAGCCAAACCAATTGCCATCTAGCATATCCTCAATTTTCTTTTCCATTCTTCTGCATATTATTCTTGTAAACAACTTGGATGCATGAGGAGTTAAGCTGATTGTGCGATAATTCTCCCACTTGTCAACTCTTGCCGTCTTTGAAATTGTGTGGATAATGCTTTTTCGAAAGTCAGATGCCCACCAGATTCATACATTCCACACACCAATGTGAATAGTAGTTTTGTTGCCACCTTCCCCAATGATTTTAGAAATTTTGATGGAATATTACCGTTCCCTTCTGCCTTATTTGACCTTAAGTCCTCCAAAGCTCTTTTAAATTTTAATTCTAATACTGGATCCCCTATCTCTTCTAAATCGATTCCTGTTTCTTCTTCTATCACATCAGACAAATCTTCTCCCTCATAGAGGCTTTCAATATATTCTTTCCACCTATCCGCTCTCTCCTCTGCATTTGACAGTGGAATTCCCATTGCACTCTTAATGTTACCACCCTTGCTTTTAATGTCACCGAAGGTTGTTTTGACTTTCCTGTATGCTGAGTCTGTCCTTCTGACAATCATCACTTTTTCGATGTCTTCACTTTTTTTCCTACAACCATTTCGCCTTTGCTTCCCTGCACTTCCTATTTATTTTATTCTTCAGCGACTTGTATTTCTGTATTCCTGAGTTTCCCGGAACATTTTTGTACATCCTCCTTTCATCAATCAACTGAAGTATTTCTTCTGTTACCCATTGTTTCTTTGCAATTACCTTCTTTGTACCTATGTTTTCCTTTCCAAATTCTGTAATGGCCCTTTTCAGAGATGTTCATTCCTCTTCAACCATACTGCTTACTTAGCTATTCCTTTGGATCTCTGTCTGACCATGATGTAATCTAACTGAAATCTTTTTCAAGTATACTTCCTCCTCTTGTGATTTTTGAACAGGGTATTCGCTATTACTAGTTGAAACTTGTTACAGAACTCAATTAGTCTTTCTTCTGTCTCATTCCTTGTCCCAAGCCCACATTCTCTTGTAACCTTTTCCTTCCCCTACAACTGCATTCCAGTCCCCCATGACTATTAGATTTTCACCCCTCTTTACATACTGTATTACCCTTTCAATATCCTCATACACTTTCTCTATCTTTTCATCTTCAGCTTGTGACGTCGGCATGTATACCTGAACTATCATTATCAGTGTTGGTTTGCTGTCAATTCTGATAAGAACGATCCTGTCACTGAACTGTTCCCAGAAACACACTCTCTGCCCTACCTTCCTATTCATAATGAATCCTACTCCTGTTATACCATTTTCTGCTGCTGTTGATATTACCGTATACTCATCTGACCAGAAATCCTTGTCTTCTTTCCACTTCACTTCACTGACCCCTACTATATCTAGATTGAGCCTTTGCATTTCCCTTTTCAGATCGTCTAGTTTCCCTACCACGTTCAAGCTTCTGTCATTCCATGCCCCGACTCATAGAACGTTATCCTTCCGTTGATTATTCAATCTTTTTTTCATGGTAACCTCCCCCTTGGCAGTTCGCCCCCAGAGATCCAAATGGGGGACTATTCCGGAATCTTTTGCCTATGGAGAAATCATCATGACACTTCTTCAATTACAGGCCACGTGTCTTGTGGGTACATATTACGTGTCTTTAATGCTGTGGTTTCCATTGCCTTCTGCATCCTCATGTCGTTGATCATTGCTGATTCTTCCACCTTTAAGGGCAGTTTCCCACCCCTGGGACAAGAGAGTACCCTGGACTTCTGTCCACTCCTCCGCCCTCTTTGACGAGGTCGTTGGCAGAATGAGGCTGACTTCTTATGCCGGAAGTCTTTGGCCGCCAATGCTGATTATTAGTCAAAATTTGAGCAGTGACAGGATTCAAACCCGGGATCGAAGATGTTTTGATTATGAATCAAAGATGCTACCCCTAGACCACAGGTGCAATAACTATATGGAAATGTACCGGAGACTACGAGTATTATCTACATAAAGTAATAATGTTAACCTACTATATACAGATATGTACCTTTATAGAATTTTGTAGATACTTCTCTTTACAGGATAAATGTAAGTGGAGCTGGTGATGTACTGAGAAGAACAAGCGAATAAAACGGCTGCATACTGATGTAAAAGAACGACTGAATCAGTGACCACTGAGCTACTACACATTTAGTTTTAAGTTAGTTTTAAGTTTTTTCTTTTCAGCGACTAGTGCATTGACACAGTGTGAAAGAAGAACTGATAAGCTTTGAGAGTGGCAAGTTTGATGGGCTGCACCTCAAGCAAATAAAATTTAGTTGTAAGAAATATTATATATATAAATGATATGAATGAATGATTCAAAGTATATGCAGTAGCCATCCTGTAAGTGACATCGTAATGATATAGTTTTTATGCTACCAAACAAGTATATGTGCATAATCATTATAAACATTGCTACATGTCAAATGACAACAGCACTTATGGCAATGAAACACATGTCATAAATACTTAAGTTACATGTCGTCCCGGGCCATAAAAATGGATGTCTCCTGTCATAGCATCAAAATTACCACAAGCATACACACCGTTTCCAAGAAATGAAAAATTCTTGTGGAGGAATCCATGGTGCAACACACGAAGACTTCGCTGTTTCACTCCACGTGAAATGGACATGCATGAGTTAGAAGTATTCAGCGAGGATGCGATCATTAAAGTCACAGTGCCAGACCACCAACTACTTGCCATGCGCATGGGCGCAATAATGAAAGAAACTTGATTGAACCAAACGTTGTTGAATATGCACAGTATTTGATATTTGTACCCGTTCTTAAAAACCTGTTTTCCTTTTAATTATTTGCATTAGTATGTGTAGATACAATAAGGTAAAGCTGACATATCCACTTTACATGACATAAATATGTCTAAAAGACTGAGCAATAAAGGGCTCTGATCACCCCATATCAGTAATACATAGCAACCGATTAATCATTTGATACTACCTAACACTGTACATGTCCATATAAAATTTGTGTACAATGGGGGGCAACTGTGCAATACCTAGACAACTACTTCCCAGTATCATACATACCCTCTTTTTTCTTGTTATTAATTTGTATGAATGTTTTCTTTTCCTCATTAGTAATAATAAATTTGTACTTTGCTGCAGAAGATGGTAAAGACAGGGTTTTAAAATTATCTTTGTAACAGAAGAGCAATGTCCGGAGAATATTATTATTATTATTATTATTTTTAAGTCTCGCTTGAGAGTACTTATGTTTAACATCTCACACAAAAAGGACATGTAATTTTTACTCATACAGCAACAATGTGTGTCGTAAATGCTATGTGTGTATAAAAATGCAAGAAAATATGTATATTAAAAATCATCATAGCTGTAAGAATACTTTTATTTATTATGCCAAAATATTACAAGATTCGTTCATAAGCATGACTTTTGCCTGCAATCATAAGAGGAGGCAGTAATTTCTTCCATTCTGCAAGACATCTTAAAATATATATATATGTGCTAATCATCAAGATTTAGTGGATGGACTGCACGATCGACAACCACAGAGAATTAGAGGTAAATTAATGATATTAGTGCAACCTAATAGTGACTTCTTTTAAATATATATGTGTAACAATCAAACAATTGACTTTTTGAGAAATTATCCTATATACACTATTCATTTTTGTGATTTCAGTATTTTTAGGATGCTTTGTATTTTTATTATGCTATGAGGAAGGCTGTTCATGGTACCAGTTTAGTTTCAACAAGAATCCATGGTTTAATTCCAGCACTGCAACTGGTAATTATTCTATTATGTAAATTTCATGCTGATTCATATTCTTTGTGTTAACTGTTGGGCTGCCTCCCAGCACAGTTATTCCAAAGCCAACCAATACAATATCACAGTGATTCACCAGTCAATCATTTGCAAAACAATGTCGACCAGCTGCTAGCATCTTGGCACTCATGTTGCCAACCAGTTGCCAGTGACTTGGCACCCACATTTCAAAGTGATCTGAGTTGCCATCCTGCCGTTGAACACAGCTCTGCATTGGTTTAATTTGAAAATGAATGAGCAGGTTGTGAACATTAGCTTTGCATGAAAATTAAAAACAATCTCATTTTCTACAAGCTTTTGACAGAAAAACATTCTTTTTAGTCATCAGTTTTGTAACTGGTTTGATACAGACCACCACAAATGCCTATCCTATCCCAACCTCAGAGCAACAACTGCAACATATGTCCTCAATCATTTGCTGGATATATTCCAATATCTATCTTCCTCTACAGCACACTCTAGCACCATGGAAGTTAATGCCTGATGTTTCAACAGATTTCCTGTCATCCTGTTCGTTCTTCTTGTCAGTGTTTTCCATACATTCCTTTCTTTGCCTATTCTGCGGAGAACCTGCTCACTCCTTACCGTATCCGTCTACCTAATTTTTAACATTCGTCTGTAGCACCACACCTCAAATATGTTTTACAACCATACAATGCTATGCTTCAAACGTATATTCTCAGCTATTTCTTCCTCATATTAAGGTCCATGTTTGAGTAGAATTCTGTTGGCCAGGAAAGGTATGGTACATCTATTGTTTGGGTTTTCAAATAAAAAGTAGTGTCATGTTATGGTGGAATAAATAACTGCACCAAATCACTGTAGCATTGTTTAGTCATTCTATAAGAATCTAGGAATTCTGAATCTGCCTGTTACAGCTCCTTGGCTACTACATACAGCCTGCAGTTTAGAATTATTTGGATGTACAAATGTAGCCAGAATTTTCTCCTTTTTCTGATTTGTGTGTAGTAATAATAGGCAACCACAACTTTCTCAGAGCTTGAATATGTGTACTGCATGCCGAACCTGACCAAAAGATGCTCTGATGCAATAAACAATACTCCCTCTCCTCCACGCTCACACATGGCAACCGCTGTTTTGCATTTCTTAGTTTCCTTGTGTGTGCCAGCTAGTTAACAACCAGTCGCCTATGTAGGTAGCCTGCCCACTGCATTTGTTTTCAGTGTCTCCACGTGAAAATATCCTACAATTTGGCACGTAGTCTCCCCAGTCCCCAGTTGTAGACAACAGTCAGGAGACTTCATGTTGTAGTGATTTGGAGACAGAACACAGCATGTCATTCTCAATGGAGAGAAGTCTTCTGAAGTAAGAGTGATTTCAGGTGTGCTGCAGGAGAGTGTCATAGGATCGTTACTATTCACAATATACCTAAATGACCTTGTGGATAACATCGGAAGTTCACTGAGGCTTTTTGCGGATGATGCTGTGGTATATCGAGAAGTTGTAACAATGGAAAATTGTACGGAAATGCAGGAGGATCTGCAACGAATTGACACATGGTGCAGGGAATGGCAATTGAATCTCAATGTAGACAACTGTAATGTGCTGCAAATACATAGAAAGAAAGTCCTTTATCATTTAGCTACAATATAGCAGGTCAGTAACTGGAAGCAGTTAATTCTGTGAATTATCTGGGAGTAGGTATTAGGAGTGATTTAAAATGGAGTGAACATATAAAGTTGATCGTTGGTAAAGCAGATGCCAGACTGAGATTCATTGGAAGAATCCTAAGGAAATGCAATCCGAAAACAAAGTAAGTAGGTTACAGTACACTTGTTCACCCACGGCTTTAATATTGCTCACCAGTGGGGGATCCGTATCAGATTGGGTTGATAGAAGAGATAGAGAAGATCCAATGGAGAGCAGTGCACTTCGTTACAGGATCATTTAGTAATCGTGAAATCGTTACGGAGATGATAGATAAACTCCAGTGGAAGACTCTGCAGGAGAGACGTTCAGTAGCTCGTTACGGGCTTTTGTTGAAGTTTTGAGAACATACCTTCACCGAGGAGTCAAGCAGTATATTGCTCCCTCCTACGTATATCTCGCGAAGAGACCATGAGGATAAAATCAGAGATTAGAGCCCACACAGAGGCATACCGACAATCTTTCTTTCCACGAACCATACGATACTGGAATAAAAGGGAGAACCAATAGAGGTACTCAAAGTACGCCCCGCCACACACCGTCAGTATGAATGTAGATGTAGATGTTTGCTACCAACTGTAAAACATACTATTAGCTGGTGTTTACTGGGTTGTTGTCTGCTTTGTTGCTAATCTATGCTGCCACTGTTTGTGTTCTATTACACTATTTTCATTCTGATGTTTTCTAAAGTGAGTTATGATGCAGCTGCTGGCTCATTGCGGGGTTTACCTGCACTCAAGTTTGTAAAAGGAAGCCAGTTATCAGAAGCTTGTGAAAGCTCAAAACACAGCTCTGTGTTACCTGCACTGCTTACTTATAGTACATGGAGGTGAAGCTTGTTACCCCCAGCACTCTACCTCCTCCTAAAGCAAAAACAATTTGCTCTCCTTGCTCCACTCACTCCCTGATAGTTACGTACCAATTTAGTAGTAATGTAGAAATGTTGCATAACTGAGGTTGTAGAGGAAAAATGTGCAATGTGTAAAAATCTGAAACTTATACCAAACTCAGTATTGTTGAGACTACCTACTTCTGTTTGCCAAGTAGGCCTATTTGGGTACTGTGGTATGCAAAAGTGTATTAAACATCTAATGATATCCTTTATTATTACTATTATTATTATTATTATTATTTTCATATTAGACATGTGAAAGAATAATAGAACTTTAACACCAAATGTTACTGACTAATTGATCCCAAAATATTAAAAGCATTGTATGACATCCAACAATCAAATGACACGTTCCAAAACTGTATTAATGAAATACCCTGTTACACGAATCATTAAAAGAGTGTACAGTGTTGACTATGTGAAACAGTTTTGTGACATAAAGGAGCTTGACATTAATCAATAAATTTTTTTGCACTTTTGTAAGTCCTTTACTAGCTACGAAAAAAATAGTATGGCAATAATATTTTTTCTGGAAACTTATTATTAATTTGGAGATTTCCTGGCTCTTGTTTAAAATATGGAATTAATAGGTGCTGCACAGACCAAGATTACACTCAGCACAATAGGTGACAGGTAGGACCCAAGACCACTACATTAAGCTGTGTCCACACCAACAGCCTCCTGTCTTTTTCTGTTCAACTTTGTGCATGTGCATAAATTTCCTACAGTGCAACTATTTATTTGCTTTTATAGTTTCCTGGAAATCGAGACCAGGCTTTAAGCACATTGCTTCCCATCTTTGGTGAGAATCGTTGGACTTTATTGCAGATGACACGCAGCTGGGGCTCATGTATGTTTCATTATGTAGTGTGTTGAGGTTATGCTGTGAAATCCTTTATGTGCAATAATGTTTCCTGACTCCAAAGTAAGCACATTTAAATCTATAGATGATTACATATGATGAAAAGTCATATGGAATGCTGCTTCTAAAGATTATTTGAATATAAATTTATGATGATAAGATGCCTTCAGCATCAAGTATTAGATAAAATGTTCATGATCATGTTACTGTAAAGGATAAGATAACTAAGTTTAGAGTGCAAAAACTGAGAAAAATAAGTCAAAAATTTATGAAAATTGTATATGAAAACTGTGGATGAATATTCATGCTACTGTGATTTAATAGCTCAACAACTGAGGAGCCTGAAATATGAACAAAAGAAATGACGGGGTACGGTAGCTCCTCAACAAACTGCTAGAAATAGAAATGAGGGACACTGATGATGCAAAACATACATAACTGGAAAACACAACTTCCATTCTAGTAATTAAAATTTATTGTGATTACATTTGTATATTATATGCAATGAATAGATAAATTGTTCAAAATAGTTCAAATGGCTCTAAGCACTATGGGACTTAACATCTGAGGTCATCAGTCCCTGAGACTTAGAACTACTTAAACCTAACTAACCTAAGGACATCACACACATCCATGCCTGAGGCAGGATTCAAACCTGCAACCGTAGCAGCAGCGCAGTTCCGGACTGAAGTGCCTAGAACTGTTCGGCCACAGTGGCTGGCTACATAAATTGTTTTGTGTAGTTTAGGTTATATTTATTTCTCATTCCATATACCCAAAACTGAGGCAGTTCTCATGCCCATAAAATTCACAAATTTGTCGTTTGGTGAATCCAAGAATGTTAATCTACATACTACCTTTCATGATTAAAGTTGTGTGAACAACTTCTTTTCATAAAATAAAACAGAAATGATGGATTGAAAATTAATTAAGCTTCATGTAACAACTAAGAACTACCCTTAAATATTTCTCAATTTCAGGATTAATCAATGAAATGCTTTGTTTTGAAATGGAAAATAAATAGTTATCACTTGTATACATTTCACTAGTTGACTAGCTAATAAATTTTTTTTGCCAGTCTTATCACTGCATTTTCTCAAGCAGAAAATCTAAAATCTTGCTGAGACCACCTGAAATTTGCAAACAAAATGTTATTGTCACTTTTGAATTTCTCATACCTCTGCTTTTTAGATATTTCTTTACATACAGTCACTTTCTCATTTTGATTTTCTGTCTCCTTTTCATCACAATAAATGCAGCACAAGCGCCCTATCAAGAAGAGGATGCTTAGCAGACTGCTCACACAGTCAGGCAATATGTGGACACGAGAATGCCCATGCATGTCTGCATTCTTTCCACAAATTCTTGAGTGTACCCTTCTATTCCCCTGCACCTCTGATTGTGAATGAGGGAAGAGGCATTGTGTGGACAGACCTGTAAGCCCTGTCCACATGGCAGACAGAGCACTGAGTCTGAACAGGAGATTTGTGCAGATAGTGATGTGCACAAACTCTGGAAGTTGGACATTTGAGTGTAACTGCTCAAACGTGTGGGTTAAAATCACATCTGCACAGACAGGTTGAAGCATGTGGACAGGAAATCGCTGAAAATCTGGCATGCGAAATGTGTGAGTCAGCTGTTTGTTCAATCTAGTGTTTGCCATCTGTGCATGCACAGTGAAGGGTGCAGAGGTGAGTGGTAGGATCAAAGTGGCACAGGTAAACACCGTCAACAACAAACAGCTTCTTTGTCTTAGGTTCGATATGTACTGCTTTGTGGCTGAGTGAGACAAATATGCCTCTCCTCATTGACCCTGGCCATCAGTGACGTATGTGCAATGGCGTCTGCCCGGAATGCTCATGGTGAGCCTACTAGGCCACAAGTGTGACATCGGCGGCACGCTGCTTCTCTCGGAATTGGTGACGGCCCATCTGGATGGCTCCCTCTGACCAGTGCGTGTTCACTGTGGTGGGTCACAGAGACTGCTCTACTCAGGATTCAACTCACTGCCACTGGGCATGAGTCAGACAGCGGCTGATGCTGTGCCACTGAGTCCCGCTTGGAACGCAGTACTGGTGGCAGCAGACGATGCTGACAGGCTGGTGGTTCTGGGGTGCCAAGTCCCACCAGGAACTTAGTACTGAGGACGGCATGTGCAGACCGGACTAGAACCTGTGGCTGTTTCTTGCAATGCTCTGTCATCCCACTGTTCAATGTGGTGCTGCAGAACTTGGCGGCGATACAGAGAAGATGACTGGATGGTGAATCAGCGACAAATCCGCCTTGCCTAAAAATGCAACACTATTTATACTTCTCTCCAAAAAATTTGTTCTCGTAAAACTTGCAGCCAGTCACGTGATTCATAACAGACACCAGCCCTGGTGTGGTGACCTTACCTCACCCATTATGGTGGTTATTGCTGTGCTGTTTTCTGCTGTGGCTGGTTGCATTCAGTATGCAACCAGCTTGCAATTCTGTTTAGTGTCCTACATGTTGCCACATAGGCAGCTTCCAACCCATGGCGGCTAATACTATCCTTCATTTGGCTAATGTACCACTTCTTAGTACGTTTTCACTAAAACGTAGATCATGGTGTTACAATTGTGAATTTTCAAGTGGCAGATACATGTCCATGCTATAGAGAGTTCATTAACAAATTTATCAAAATGTGCAGGAAATGTACATTTTTGTGGAAAATTAAGAGCAGGGAAAACAGCAACAGAGTTAAGAATCCAGCTGCTTATAATTCTTTAACAAGAGAAATTACATGAGGCTGACCCTATGGGAAACAGGGAAATGGCAATATAAAAGTAAATTCATTGCAGACTCATTATTGCAAAGAGCTAAGCAAAGTAACGAAATCTATTTGATCTTGCAACAGTGCTTTCTGGTACATGAAGATGATTACACTTGTTTTACAGCACTTTCTAACATAGTATGTGGTTCATAACAAGAGTGATCTAGGGGTGAACTGTAGAATTCACTACCACAAACCAGAAGTAAAACTTTTCTGATAGACCATAATCTCTGACTAGAGTTCAGGATGCAGTTCCATTATTCTGGTGTAAGAGTTTTTAATAGGGTGCTGGTAGACTTCAGGCAGAGAAATGAAAATTCCAACTTTGAAATAAACTAAACTACACTCATTGTCCATGTACCGGTACATAATTTCCAAGAAAATACTGTTTTTCAAACCTGCCGAAAACTGTAAAAATATTATCTGTTACATGTTAGAAATGAGGTACTGTACTTCCTGAAATCGTATTCAGGGCAGCATAAATAGCTTTTGCACATGTTGGATTGACTTCACTCTTTTTTTTTTTTAATTTTTGTAGAAAATTCTAGATCCTTATAGCTCCTTCCTATTGCCAGGAATCTTAAAAACACAATCAGCTGCTTATGTGAAGGAGTTGCTTTCCTCATACATGTGTTCTCCATATTATACACTGAAGAGCCAAAGAAACTGGTGCACCTGCCTAATATCGTGCAGAAGTGCCACCAAAACGACATGGCATGGACTAGACAAATGTCTGAAGTAGTGCTGGAGGCAACTGACACCACTAATCCGGCGGGGCTGTTCACAAATACACAAAAATACAAGGGGGTGGAAATCTCTTCTCAACAGCATGTTGCAAGGCATCCCAGATATGCTCAATAATGTTCATGTCTCTGGAGTTTGGTTACTAGCAGAGTGTTTAAACTCAGAAGAGTGTTCCTGGAGCCAATCTGTAGCAATTCCAGATGTGTGGGGTGTCACATTGTCCTGCTGGAAATGCCGAAGTCCGTCGGAATGCATAATGGACATGAATGGATGCAAGTGATCAGACTGGATGCTTATGGACATGTTACTTGTCAGAGTCGTATCTAGACGTATCAAGGGTCCCGAATCACTCCAGCTGCACACGCCCCGCACCATTACAGAGCCTCCACCAGCTTGAACAGTCCCCTGCTGACATGCAGGGTCCATGGATTCCTTAGGTTGTCTCCATACCCGCACACGTCAATCCGCTCGCAATTTGAAATGAGACTCGTCCGACCAAGCAACATGTTTCCTGTCATCAACAGTCCAATGTGAGACATAAACGTTTGTGTCCTGCAGTCATCAAGGGTACAGAAGTTGGCCTTCAGCTCTGAAAGCCCATATCGATGATGTTTTGTTGAATGGTTCGCATGCTGACACTTGTTGATGACCCAGCATTGAAATCTGCAGCAATTTGCGTAAGGGTTGCACTTCTGTCACATTGAATGATTCGATTCATTTGTCGTTGGTCCCATTTTTGCAGCATCTTTTTGCGGCCACAGCGGTGTTGGAGATTTGATGTTTTACTGGATTCCTAATATTCACGGTAAACTTGTGAAACGATCATACATCAACATCTACGTGTTTACTCTGCCATTCACAATAAAGTGTCTGGCAGTGTTCAATGAACCACCTTCAAGTTGTCTCTCTACCGTTCCACTATCGAACGGCGCGCGAGAAAACGAGCACTTAAATTTAAATTCATACAGAAAAATCCCCACTTCATGGATACCTTGGAGATGCTGTGTCCCATCGCTCATGCACTGACTATAACACCATGTTTAAAGTCATTTAAATCTTGATGATGTATCAGTTCAGCAGCAGTAACCAATCTAACAACTGCACCAGATACTTGTTTTTATGTGAGTTTCCGACTACAGTGCCGTATTCTGCCTGTTTACATATCTCATTTTGAATACATATGCCTATACCAGTTTCTTTGGCACTTCAATGTATGAAGAGTTATGAGTGTCGAAAGATAATTACATGCTTCAAAATCCTTTCACAAATAATTACGCCAGTTGCCAGGTTTGTCCTACAACTCATAAAGTAAATTTATGTGCAAAAACTGCCTTCGCTTCAGCAGCCTCTGTCTACATAATTTTGATCAGGCTTTCTGTTTATCTGTCTTTTAAAGCTGTGGCGACCAAGCAGCAATCATGCGATCCAGTGAGGAAGCTCTTTGGCCAGTACTACAATCTGAGACAGCAACAATCTTTGAATCGTTACTGCCTATTGTCGTGGACACATGTACTTGGATGTTCATCTGTCTTGCAATAAAGCATAGATTATTGATATTCATGGTCTCAATTATTCCATTTGGAGCACCCTCGCCAACTTCTACTCTACATTGCCAACTCCACATTGGACAATACTATCAGCTATGATGTATTTCATGTTCTTTGACTCATTTTGCATGCAAGAACAATGGAGCCATCAATCACCTTTGTACTGAAGCAGAGCAATTACAAAACAGTTTCTCACACAGTGTGCAGTTCAGTGCTCCACAGCAACAGTGACAACTCTTCCCTTTGGTTCAACGTGAAAGTGACATTTTCTTATGCAGTGCTGTCAGTATCAAGAATGATCTCCATGTTCCTGAATAATACATATAAGGTACCAATCTCCTTGGTGACTTTGGCTATAAATGACACTACTCCACAAACAAACCAAACGACTCGCAACAAAGCACCATGGACAGACAGAGATTTATGTTGTTCAATCATATGTCGTTTTCCTGACTATGTAGGATGTTGCTGAACATGCTCGCATTGCAATATGCAGCCCATCCAATTGGGCCATGCATGTACACCTTCCTGGATTTCACTTTCATGCCATGGCCTCCAAATGAAAGCTTTTCCAATGTAACTCTCTGACCAAATACAGTGTTACATGGACCTCAGGATTTTCACAGCTGCCCTGTGCATCTTAATTCATCATTCAAGCTGGCCCTCTTTCTCCCTGGACAATCACACATATTGTTCACTGTCATTGGGTCAATTTTTGCACAGTCATGGCATTTCCGATGACAACTCCAAGTTTGTCACTCTACTATGTCATAGCAGCAAGCAGGTAGATCTTATCAGAGATATTACATTGTCATCCCCGCTATCAATAAATGCGACGAGGTGAAGACTGCACTCATTCAGCATCTTGTCTGACTGCCGGAACAACAAGCATGTCATGTTACATATGATGAACTCTTAGGCACAAAAGTGCATTCTTAACTCTGGAGATGTCTTTAGCAATTAACTGATGCTGCATTAATGCTGTAGACACTGTGGCTTATAAAGTTACCTCCTCAGTTACAATTAGCAACAATCTTGCATAGGCAGAAGATTAGTGGATAGACTTCTCGCATTATTACAACATTAAGAACGCATTCATTCAACCGACAACAATGACCAGCCATGTCCCTGCTAGATTATAGGTCGTTTTATGCAGGAGGAGGCAGCTGAGAATACTAAGCATGCGTTGACATCACTGAGGATGATGTCATTCCCACCCACTCAGGCAGCGACCTTCAGCCTGCCAAAACAAATAGATGGCTGGCCAGCAACAACAGAAACACACTGACATAAAGACGCAACCAACCCTTTGCTGGTTTCGTGGGTGTTTTGGTGATAAATCTCGCAATTGCATGGCATCCTGTGACTACCCAGATATGCAGAATGATTTGTAATAGGTCTTCCAGATCTTTGCGCCATTTCATGTTGCCTACTGCCTAAGTGTGTGAGCCCTTGCACTTACAACCAATATTTTCTTGTCAACACAGGGTTTGAGGTGAGCATTGTGCCATGTATTCTACCACCAACAGGAAATATGCTATATGCTTTCTAACTGCAAATGATTCATACAGTGCAGTGTAGGGAACCAGACTTGAAATTTTGGATTTTGGCTTAGAAGACACGTTCTGGTGGAAATTTTTCATTGCTGATATCAATGAATCAGTATTGGGGGATAAATTTCTAAGACATTTTCATCTTTCCCCCAATCCGGCTAATGAAATTCTTCTTTATCACAGCAGCAGACGTTCTGTGACTGGCATTGTTGGCATTCTGCTGTCACTCGCGCAACTGACTATGGATCTCAGTTCACACACTATCGGTTCCATCCACACATACAAATACTAGAAGTAATACTACAAGATCGCCTGTCTTCAGATCTGGAATTATAAAAAACTACACAGCAATACTTTGACAAATAGAAGGAAAATCTTCGCCTACCGAAGAGAACATCACTATATATGACAAAAGAGCAGATGAGCTATAGTTGAATTCTTTTATCTTGGCGGCTCGCGCATGCCCGCCCAGACGCGGGAGATTGCTGCGTTGCCAGTTGCACACGACGCACGCACCAAGAGAGACAGCGCCATAGTACAGTATAGTTCGCAAGCTTACGTTTAGGGGGGAGCGCGCAGTTTATGAAGTAAAGCCACCACGGCCGCATTAACCCTTTCGCTGCTACAGACACGTGCTCCCCGCATTCCGCGCAGTGCGCGATTTTGTCACTGCACTGATCGCCTGTGCTGACACATGGTGTTTCCGACTGCTTTGACACACTTATCATTCGATTCCACAACAACTATTTGGCCCAAAAATTAGATTTTTACACATCTTCTTGACTGATACCTTCCTCCCACTTCCTTTGACTGACTGAAGTGCTTTAAAATAAAGCCAAACGCGCCCGGTGTAAATAAAACTTTTATTACAGTCGCGAAAGACGGAATATTTCTCAATATTACATACGACACCTATGTGGTACTTAAATTAAATGAGATATTGTTATACAGTAAATTTTATATGAAATTTAGGTACCTTGTCCACATTTCATTCTCAACATTGTGGCAACTAAAATCGACCAAACAGAAAGTATACGCTATGGACTTTTACCTCTGCAAACTCTTCAAAATTTAGTGCAATGGTTTACTACATTTAATGCTGCACAATAACTGGGTTGAACATCGAAACAAAATTAAGTCATTTATCGGGGGAAGGTATCAGTCAACAAGATGTGTAAAAATCTAATTTTTGGGCCAAATAGTTTTTGTGAAATCGAATGATAAGTGTGTCAAAGCAGTGGAAACACCATGTGTCTGCACAGGCGAGCAGTGCAGTGATGAGAAAATTGCGCACAGCGCGGAATGCGGGGAGCACGTGACTGCAGCAGAGAAAGGGTTAATGAAGAGACAAAGCACTAGAAATTTCAAAAAACTGCATTCAAACGAATAAAATTCGTGAAGTAAGACACTTCGATATTGTTTTAAAATAAAAAAAAATATTTAGCATCGTACAAGGTTCGAACTCGTTACCTATCGCCTTCTAATCCAACGCCTTAACCATTACGCTAATGCAGCTCGTCCTGCAATATTTCTTCATAAGGACTCTAACACGTCACGCAAAATTCTGACAAACACTGTTGGTATGCCTATGAATTACTCGCACTTCGTCGAAGTACTATAGGAAATAAACAATTACCGCTGTTCTTTATTGCGAGAAAGCGGTTCGTGAAATTGATACAAACACCTTTCCTTGCTATCGCCTGAATTAAGAGACTTATTGCTTGTTTGGTTTAATTAATTAATAGAAAATGAAGCAATTGGCATAAAGAATGGTTTTTCCAAACTTTCAAAAAACAAAGTCTGCTATCAAGACATTGCTTTTGTTCTATTACTTTATTTATGACTGAACGTTTCTAAAACTGAAGACACTCGTCCGTGCTCTGTACTACAGTCGAGATCTGGCAACGTCGTTCTCTGTTCATTGGCTGACTGTATGTTTTGACGTCAGATGCGCAGAACGAACCTAAACTCGGCCGCCAAGATATATGACGCGCACTTTAACTGCCGGATGTATATACCTGCAGCAGCTCAGTCTCATCATTCCATTTTTCCCATCACAGACGAGTCAACAGCCACGGAGCACCCTGCAGTACACAATCACTCATTATTGGAGCAGCCTGCTACAGCTTCATCAGCACCTGTACATATTTATCAAGTACACTGTTCTTTGTGTGTTTCTCCTGCTTCCCCTAATCTGCGTGTGCAGTTCAAACAGTGTGCTATCAGTAACAGTACAGTCCATAAAATAAATACGATGCCAGGCCCACTAACCTGTTACAAGCCACATAGGCTTGCTCCAGGCAGACTTCATGAAGCTATGTTGATTATAGAGTAGCTACTGCAAGCTGGACTTCTTAGACAGCCTAATAGTCCTTGCACCTTGCCCATTTTGCTTGTACCAAAGAAAGATGGCACCTATAGACCATGATGTGATTTTCGGGCAGCACAGACTTGTCAAAGATTCATAGACAATGTTCTTTCAAAAAGTTCCCTTCTGCTACACTTAGTTGGGCAACATTTTAGTTTTCTTCACTTCCAAAAAGGAACATGACAAGCATTTCGAACTTGGTGCTATCATCAACAATTACAAGTGTCAGTTGAAGCAGTGCTCCAGTGAGGAAAAGGGGAGGGTCGACAGACCCCCCCCCTTCCCCCCACGAGTCGAAACTAAATTTAAATCAAATGGTAATTTTTGTAATGTGCGACAAAGTTAACCATGCGAATTTAGAATATTGGTCAGTGGATTTAGTCATTTAATTCAGAATTCCCCAAGCTAACTTACTTTGTGTGCCGAGAGAATATACTACCTGTACCAGTGACTTGTGCCCCCCATCCTGTTGGAATTGTGGGCGCCAAACATTAGCAGGGCTTTCCGAGCCGCCACAACAGCACTCGCTCCACGTTTGCCTTACGGCACTATCTGCTTTGCCCCCGTTATTGTCATTGATACCATTGTTAGACTGCTTGCCCAAAATGCAGGAGCATATCTAAACAGTTTAGGCGTCTTCACGTGGCGCCATCGATAAGTTCTTCTCTGCAGCGCCCGAGCCTTCACATAACGCGCCGCGGTACGGTACGTCGCCAAGGAGAACAGTTGCTGTGAACAGCTTTTTATGCTACCGTGAGCAGATTTGTTGGCGCCGTTACTGCTACTGCTACGTCGACGTCACGTGACGATTTTTCACAGGCGGCGATCCGATGCATGGCCGGTCAAATGCACAGCCGAGTTGTTTCATGTGATGGTCACTATTAGAAACTGTTTCGCAAGTGATAGCTCGGAGTGAAGAGGACGTTCGTCTTGGCAGTGTGGAGTTTTTCAGTTTTGTGCGACTTGAAACGAGTTTCCAAAATTACACCTTTCTTTTCTAAAAAAAAAAAAAGTGTAAGGTGTAAGTGACTCCTTAAGTAAATGTTGACCAGTGCTTTTTGTTCCTATATTACTTAATTTCGGAATTAATGTTAGTACAGTAACATTATTTGAGATTACTTACAAATTTTTACACGTTCCGTAATGGACTGTTTTTGATGCTGCGACTCCAAGGTTAAATTAGAAAATAGAGAGAATTTCTACATCAGTCGTTTTACTTCATAAGCACGACGTATTTTGATGTTCACTCATCGTCTTCAGATGGTAAATGAATCAAACCAACTGAGGAATCTAAATTAGTTTTGCTGTTTTTAGGTGGGCAGTGGAAAGTGAGCTTTCGTGGGTAGACGTACTTGTTGATGCAGTGAGTCCTCTTTAGCGAATGGTAGTCTATATTTCCTTGAATTTTCCCGAACGTCTATATCCGGATCTGAGTAACGAAGTGATTGACATTGAAGCACAGTTGATCATTGTAGGGGACGATGCTGTAGGTTCGCAGATGCATGTCCTTGCAGTGTGGCTGTAGCAGCGACAGCTGCGCGGTTGCTAACTATAATGGTAAGTGGACTACGTTCTCACGCCGTCTTTTAACGTGCGGTGTTGAGTTCGCTTTACAGGATTATAATATCCTTGTGACTTAACAGACGCACTCTTGCGAATAACATGATACCGTGTTCCTGCTATTTCTATAGCTCAACGAAAGCAATGGGAAGCACACCGCCTTTTACTGTAATTGGAATTAATCACTATCAGTTGTACTGGACACAAAAGGGAAACTAAAATGGATCTGAGTCGTTCAAGTAAATACAGTAACTAACAACATTAAAATAATATAAACTTCTTGAGTACTTACTAATCAGTGTAGTGTGGTCCGCCCCGGTAGCTGAGTGGTCAGCGTGACAGACTGTCAATCCAAAGGGCCCGGGTTCGATTCCCGGCTGGGTCGGAGATTTTCTCCGCTCAGGGACTGGGTGTTGTGTTGTCCTAATCATCATCATTTCATCCCCATCGACGTGCAGGTCGCCGAAGTGGCGTCAAATCGAAAGACCTGCACCAGGCGAACGGTCTACCCGACGGGAGGCCCTAGCCACACGACATTTCATTTCAGTGTAGTGTGCAAGTAGATCGTCACACTTGTACAGAGGGGCATCATTATTAACGAGATGAGAAGATTGATTGTGCGAATGTCATATGCACCATTCAGCAAAAATATGAAGCGCCAACACAAACAGAAAGAGAAATATGGCAAAGGACAAATGGCACTTAGTTCAAATTCACTTTCTTCCTCGACACTGTCATTACCTCGGCTCTAGTCTGTGGAAAAGTCGCTAACATTGTCCAAGGATATAATTATATTTCCAATATTAATTTCTACATTTACTTCACTCTTCCAAAAACCGTTTCTGTGTGGCGTACAACATTACTCCACTTCTCTGGCGTTATTTGTGTCACTTCTTTCTGTAACAGTCTTTGAATTTCTGTCACAGTGAAACTTTTTTTATTTGTTAACATGTAAATTTTAGAATGAGATTTTCACTCTGCAGCGGAGTGTGCGCTGATACGAAACTTCCTGGCAGATTAAAACTGTGTGCCCGACCGAGACTCGAACTCGGGACCTTTGCCTTTCGCGGGCAAGTGCTCTACCATCTGAGCTACCGAAGCACGACTCACGCCCGGTCCTCACAGCTTTACTTCTACCAGTATCTCGTCTCCTGCCTTCCAAACTTTACAGAAGCTCTCCTGCGAACCTTGCAGAACTAGCACTCCTGAAAGAAAGGATATTGTGGAGACATGGCTTAGCCACAGCCTGGGGGATGTTTCCAGAATGAGATTTTCACTCTGCAGCGGAGTGTGCGCTGATATGAAACTTCCTGGCAGATTAAAACTGTGTGAGTCGTGCTTCGGTAGCTCAGATGGTAGAGCACTTGCCCGCGAAAGGCAAAGGTCCCGAGTTCGAGTCTCGGTCGGGCACACAGTTTTAATCTGCCAGGAAGTTTCATATCAGCGCACACTCCGCTGCAGAGTGAAAATCTCATTCTGGAAACATCCCCCAGGCTGTGGCTAAGCCATGTCTCCGCAATATCCTTTCTTTCAGGAGTGCTAGTTCTGCAAGGTTCGCAGGAGAGCTTCTGTAAAGTTTGGAAGGTAGGAGACGAGATACTGGCAGAAGTAAAGCTGTGAGGACCAGGCGTGAATCGTGCTTCGGTAGCTCAGATGGTAGAGCACTTGCCCACGAAAGGCAAAGGTCCCGAGTTCGAGTCTCGGTCGGGCACACAGTTTTAATCTGCCAGGAAGTTTCATGTAATTTTTAGTTTGTGCCCAAATCATTTCGATGGCGTTAAAGTGGCAGTGGTATGGTGGAAGCCTAAGAACCATGTGACCATGTTCTTTAGCTACCTCGTCCACAACATATTGTTGAAACAATGGCTTATTTTTCTTTGCTATTTCCATGAGCTCTTCCTTACATAAATCTCCTGAATTTTCAGGTTGTGGCGCTTAAACCATTCAACTATGTTGGCGTTTTTCGTTGCCATCGTCGGAGCTTTATCTTTAATCACAGATTGGTATGGGCATTATTCATGACAATTACAGGCGGCCGATTCAATAGTTGCTCTTTGAACCACTTCAGAAAAATATCGTGGTTCAGCTCCTTATGGTAGTCACTTGTTTTCTTCGATTTGTAAACCAGGAGACAATTAGGCACAAAACCAGATGCAGTTCCGCATGCAAGACAATAAATAATCCTTTCGCACGGGAATAGCAGAATTTCCACATTGGCTATCATTTGTCCAGTCTTTTGTGACGGAATGATCTCCGTACATCCACGTTCGTCGAGCCACACGATGTCTTCAAACGTCAAGTTAAACGATATTTCTTAAAAATGGAAAATGCCATGCTACAGTGTCATCTCTCCCCATTATAATTTTCTATCCATTAATTTTTTTAATGAAAGGCAAGGGCTCTGACAACGATTAGTAAAGAAGTTTTGCTGACACTGAATAACTCTACCTTACGAAGAGTAACACACAGTTTTTTTTTTCTGGATGTTCTTTTCTTTAGTAATATCCATATATATGGTGACCAACAGTAACCTGCTGAAAAGAGTCCAAGTTTGTTACCCGTGGTTCTGTCGTCCTCTTTTTTTCCCGGGCGTCAGTCTGATGAACCAGACTTTTCCCCGTCCGTATTTTTCCTTACAAACTGTGACGACAGTATTTTTGTGTATCTTCGAAGCGTCTGCAGTTCTTTCGACTGTCTTTGTTAAAGACAATAGAGTCTTACAATTGTCTCTCTCCTCGAAATATTCCCACACGAAGCATACAAACTCACGTGTCTGACCACGCAAAACATGAACACATCGCCGACCTTTCCGTTTAACAGCCACTATTTTTTGCACTCTCGAGTGCAAGCGTCAAACATTCTACACCGCAAAATAAACCCGCCGCACAGAGAAACAAAGCTCGTAATGAAACGGACCACAACTGTTTAAATATGATACTGTCCCCCAGCAACGACTGTAGCTGGCTACAGCAGCCTCTATACGCGGGCAGTATATCGTGGTAGTCAGCCGCGGTGTGCCATCCCAGCGATAATTGTGTCGTAAAGACATTTTTTAAAAAAAAACTTGGAACGATAAGTGTGCCTCGTGACGAAATAAATGTAAACGAACCGTATGTGTTTCACCAACCGCATATATGGCGTAAAATTGTCCTGTTTAATAGCAAATATTAATTTTAATCTTAGTATCAAGGAGCAAATTCCTCAAATGTAATAACTTATACGCTATTAATAAGGGAGAAGAAGGCTCCTAGATTATTCTTCTCCCTCCCTCTCTTCGCTTGTTTCTAGTAACAGGAAGCAGGCATATTGCACCACGACAATAATATAAGCATTTGTACCGTTAGCCTTGTTAATACAGTACGTTACAGTTTATATGTGAGTTATTTCGATATACAGTGAGCCCTCTGTCATGTTCCTTGCACTGAATTAAGTTTTCTTAAGACGTTTA
The DNA here is from genome assembly GCF_023898315.1 of Schistocerca nitens. NCBI lineage: Eukaryota > Metazoa > Arthropoda > Insecta > Orthoptera > Acrididae > Schistocerca > Schistocerca nitens. The sequence continues at coordinate 1,008,375,293 of NC_064614.1, forward strand.
CATCTACAATTTTAGCGGCCGCTGCTTCAACAGACGCCATTAAGCGTCGACCTAAAAAGCGAAATTATAGCGGAAGCGCAGATGTCGCCCACTTTAACATTTAACAAACATTTTTTTCAAAGCAATGAGCCGCAGCGGAGAGCAAAATTACTTTTTAGATTTTACTTGTCAGCTTACGCCGGTAGCCAGGATTCGACAACCACAGCCTGAATACGATGGTAAGAGGAGTATTCTTAGAGGGTTGTGTGGGTCCACAAAAATTCCAATATTTGAGTCCATGCTCTTAAAGTACAAATACGCCAGGATAATTATAATACTGTTATATTTTCATTTTCAAGTAATATTCTTGGAAGGAAATCAGTACATTATGTTTTATGATTTTACTGCTCAGTTTCGAGTTACATAAAAGTAAAACCAATTTTGAAATAATTTTCTAAAATAGTTAAATAACTCAAAAGTAAAAAAATCAAAGTGCATATTTAAATCTCTTTGAATGACATATTTCAAGTAAAACATCATTTAACAATTTTTGAATATTGGACCACACAATTACACTCACGTGTGTTTTTAAAGACACTGAACAAACGATAATAAATAAATAAATATATTCCTCCGGAAAAGCCAATTCGCGGCCGTAAACAAATGAGAACTTCAGCCAGGTTCACACAAGCTACTGAAGTGGCACCACCTTGTGGCTTTCTGTAATGGCATCGGAAGCTACTCTTCACACAGAACGCCACAAATTCTACGCAGTTGCACAGCTTTCAATATGGTGCCAATTGAAATCATATGGGTGGGTGTGAATGTTATAGCGCAGTTTACGGCATTAGGGCTATGACAAGAGTTAAATACAAGGTAGATGAAACCCAAATGTTGGATCAGAAAATAAATTTCGCACAGGGATAAATCAGGGACCGCCAACACATTTATAAAAGAAATAACACTCGGACACGAAGATGCTGTCTGCAACGGCAAACTAACCAACAGCTAACATGTAAATACCGTCCGCAAGCACGCAGGATTTTAGAATCTTATTGTATTCATTGATATAAACATTTTGAAAACCTAATTTTTAGTTTATGTGGGATACGTAATTGGTTTGCACACACACACACACACACACACACACACACACACACACACACACTGCTGCAGAAAATCAAACGTAAATTGCTGTTCTTAGAGTTCCAAAAGCTGCGAAAATGTACCTGCCTACCTTTTTTTCGTTAATAAAATGGAAACACAATGAAATCGAATGGAGTACAAGCAGCAATTACTCCATAGTAACTGTGACAGAGTGCTCGTGTTTCGAACTACTGCCACCAGGGAGCAGTTGTGGAAGGAAAGTGACGCAACAAAGTACATCCAACAAATTTTGCGCTTCTGAAGTTACGCCACTAAAAACTGGTAGTTCACACATGCAACTGTAGTATGCCATTAGCTGGGACGACACTTTTGTTCCATGTGTAAACCCGACTTTAGACTGTCCGACGGGCGAGGAGCGGTGGGGGAGTATAAGCCCAGCCATCGTAGGTCCACGTTCAGTGCTTCCACGAAAGCATAATTGACATAACAGTCATAGGGATTGCTGATTCATTTTATTGTTGTGAGTCGCATTCGAATCAATTTATGGACCATAATTAGTCTCTTCATTCATTTCGAAATAAGAAAAAAAGAAAAAAAAGCAGGTAGTGCACAACACAGAGCAAACTGGGGTACACGAAGCATTTGATAGGGGCTACAGCGCAACTGTTTGCTGCTTTTGGCAGAGGGCCGGCCTTGGTGACCGAGGGGTTCTAGGAGCTTCAGTCCGGAGCTGCGCGACTGCTGCGGTTGCAGGTTCGAATCCTGCTTTGGGCATGGATGTGTGTGATGTCCTTAGGTTAGTTAGGTTTAAGTAGTTTAGGTTCTAGGGGACTTATGACCTCAGATGTTATGTCCCATAGTGCTCAGAGCCATTTGAACCATTTTTAAATGATGACTAACTGAAAATCTCAGCTGCTGACAGGTGTTGCTGATATACCTCGATGTGGACAGCTGAAAATGTGCGCCCCAACCGGGACTCGAACCTGGGATCTCCTGCTTAAATGGCAGACGCTCTATCCATCTGGGCCACCGAGGACACAGATGAATAGTGAGACTGCAGGGACTTATCCCTTGCACGCTTCCCGTGAGAGTCACATCCCCAACTGTCCACAATTCTACATATGTAATGTACCTTATAGACATTTGCCCATCCACTCATCACTCGCGCGCGCTTTCGCGATTCCCGTAAGAGTTTAGGCAACCTGTGCGCATTCGCACAGACGAAGGTAAATGGCTGGGTAGCCTTTAACTATATATATGAAGGCAGTAACTGTTCTCGAAAGAACACAAGTCAATTTTTTCCTATCTTCTGTACAGCTTCTGACATCTTGTAGTTCCCGGAGGTAGGTTCATCGTTGTCGGTCACACTTGCAGATGCGATCTTCTGTCCGCAATCACCTTGTGTCGTCACGCGTGCATCGTGGATTGTGGTAGTGAAGAATATGACACATATAATTGGAAGTTTGCAGTCACTATTCATTACAAAATCACAACAATTATATTTCACCACTGTTTATTACATAATAACTGTTTTCATATCTTTTTTCGTGTCACTCGTTGGGCTCCAGCTGTAACTGCCCTCCATCGATCTTCTGTAGTCAACTTCTCTGACGTAAGATATTGATGTTGTTATCTACTGTATATGTCCAACTTTTTGTTATATCTACACATCAGATGGAGCAGCCACAAACATCTTCACTGTAATTGCAACTAAATTTCGGGTTTTCATAATAAACAAGATAGTTAATAATGTCTTTGGATGTTTGTACTATTTCAACTTCCTATTTCCGAAATTGCTACTTATCCGAACTGTTTATGATTTTGTGTTATTTCTGTGCTATTGAAAATGAAATGTTAAATAGCTTTTAAGTCACAATTTGCGATTCATAATATTTCATAATCGAACCTTCCGTCATCCAGAGCTACAGTGTGCAGCTTGCCTATGATTACCATTGACTAATACACATGCTATTGTGGATATCTCTTTAGTTTTTTATTGACAACATTTAATACTAATCAAATCGTTGTGAATGATTACGTTTCGTATATAGAAAAGAAGAGTTGATCCTACAATTACTCTCAGCAATTATGGCAACTAAAATGTCCGTGATTTTTATTGTTCGTTACTCAAAGTTATTATAGCAAGGACTATGGTCCATTAGCATACTTTGATACTTTCATTCAAACTTAGTACGCTTTTATTTTGACAAAGCTAAGAGTGCAATTCCTTCTTACATTCAATTTAAGGTCCCTTCATATAGTCCACACATTCCTATTATTAGTTAATCGACATGTAATAGAGTTTAATACTGAGCACTACTTTCTCTTATGCAGACAATTCCTCAGATATTCTTGGTCCGTGACCCTATGGCGAAGACTACCTAGACCGCAGTATAAGTTTCAATTTAAATCTGTCCCATATATATTACCTATAGTCACTTTTCTTGCAGTTTAATGGATGTGCCCTGATCCCTTCCGTAGCATATCACACGGAAATGCCAGATATATCACATGCCACAGCTACGTTGGCTTATTCAGAGCCCAGAAAACAAAACAAGAGAACTAACAATACTTGCACATAGTTTATATAGTAGAGTTTAGAAACAAAAGTAACTGCTTTGAACCCTCTTTGATTTCCCTGAGGCGCTGCTTTTCTGCAGGTGTTGTTCTGATTACAGATTATATATCAATAAATTTAATTAAAACTTTTTCAGTGCTATTGATTATTTCCGATATTATTGATCACCTCTCAGTTATATGAGAGTAAGCCTGACAATATTGCTCTCAATTAAAAGAGCGGTTATAAGCTCTAAATCATCCCATTGGTCTAAAATATTAGTAATGGCTCCTATGTAAGCCAGCCAGTACATCCTTGACAACTTGTCTATTCTGAGCAGTTCCTTTCTGGCCAATGTTTCATGCTGCAGAGAATATTAAGTTTGCTCTTAGTACTGCACAAAAGCCAATTGTAAACTTCTCTAATGACGTATTTTAAATGTGAAGGTATTACTTTGCAGGTGTATTCTGTGGCAAGATGCAATGAGTGTGACACACAAATGACAGTAGTATGATGGGGGCAGAGATCTTTTCAAAGAAAATGAACTACGCTCTTCTGTCATTACATTAGCTCTGTCCACACCTATACCTATTAATATATTTAAATCAACGTCATAGCTATTTGCTTTTTAAACACATTAGCTAAAGAACCAGCATCACCACCTTGTATTTCCAAGAGACTATAAAATGTTGTTGTTATCTTTTCGTGTTTTGATTAAAATAACACTAAGATGCACAACTTTTTCTTGTTGCCAGTAGATGTACTCTCATCTATTATCATCGAATAAGGGTTGTTGTCAATGTCTTCATGGAGATCCTCAAGCAACCATGGTGAAATCACATTATTAATAAGCCATATACATTTAGTGTGATGTAATTTCATTCTACTGAGAACAGTAGATGACTTGTCCAAAGCTGGCAACAGATCTTCTAGATGGTCTACTGTTGATACCGAGCAATGCTCCACAATTAATGCCGCCACTTTCAGCCCTGCAAATTTTCTTTCGCTTAATATTTTCATAAACTGTTCAGGCCGGTAAATGATTCTTACAGTTTGTAAGGTTAGACAAACCTTTTTTATGTTCTTGTACTTGCACTATTTGCTTTGGTTCCATCGCCTTTTGAACATGTGAGCCACCCTGAAACAAATATTGAAATTGACTTTATAGTAATTATCAGGAACAGACAACTTTTATTTAATGGTCACTAAGGCACCGGAACAAGTTTTTGTTGAAAACATATCCTATTAATTAATTTATACAAAGTGAAAAACAATTACAAATAAAATTTTGTAAATATAGGACCACGGTAACCTGTGTCCACTTGTACCGGATATATGTGAGTACTTGCTAAGTAAGGCGAACGAATATTGCACTGACTTGTTGGTAAACATATATAACGTTCTCAGTAAACGGTTTGTGGTCAATTCGTGAACATGTCAGTGGAATTACAGTGTTTTAACTGTAAGCTGCCCTTGCAGTGGTGCCACCGTAAACTATGCTACATGGTTCCACAAAAGCAGAAGTCATGCGTGGAAATAAAAAATAGCTAAAACGATTGTAAACAGAACTGAAATCGTCATATGTATATACATGTTTAATAAACATTCTAACTGTGGCATTCATCTACACTTATCACAAGGAAGGAAAACAGTACTAAATACGTTGAATTGCAAGAAAGTAACACAGCAGATAACACTGGCTACCTCAAACATTACAGTCAGCTAACTAATGTCGGCTGCAGCCAAAACGAGTGACATCCGCCGATGCCATCCAACTTTTACCAGCTTCTGCTGATTCAGGATTAGGAAGTGGTCTGCCATTTGAAAGTTAATATTCTGTACATAGTAGTTCTAAAAAGTGTATGTTTTAAGTAGGCGGCATAAAACATCAAGTAAAAGGCTCAAAATTGCTCTCTAATAACAAGTTTTGGCAGTTTTATTTTATGATATCTGTGAAGCGACTTAGCTGTCAATAGAACTGCAAATCGCACTGTATGCCTATCATTTGCTTGTCTAGTTGTGTGATGCTTGGAGGGAGTTACAAAAAAATGTAACAAAAGAACCAATACACATTTGAGTAGTGTCGTCAAGAGTTTGTCAACAACTCAAGTAATTTGTTTGATAGTGCACACGTCAATACACTTCAATTATTGAAGACAAGTCGGTCTGCTTACTTAGATCGAGTGGACAAAAATCTGGCCAATAAAGAAGAGAGTGCATGCTCAGAACTATTAAGTAAAATGATGTGCTAAATAGTTTTCCAAACTAACTCCTGCAACATCATCTTATGAACCGTTACAAAAGACTTATCTTCTGATTCTAGTAAAATTGATATGCATTTGCAGTAAGATTTTCCAACTCTGTTCGATAACGTAGATCTCAGAACCTATAAAACAACTATGTAGATAAATTTCATTAGTGTAGAATTAAGTAGCAGTAGATAGGTGCATAAACACTCACTCTTTCATACTTATATGAAAGATTCAATGTTTATGATTGAAGCCACATTTAGATGCTTGGATGTAATGCTGATGAATTTCCTACAAGTAAGTTCTCGATTCAGAGAATTCATGCAGAATACCGGAAGGAGCATGTGGAAGCCATAAACGGTTATTTTCAAAACGAGGTACTAGATGATGTTACTGTTCACTGGGATGGCATACTGTTACCTGTTTTACATGATCGAAAATCAAAAGAAGAATTTCTTCCAATAGTTACTTCATATTTGGCTAAAAAAATCTTATTGTTGTGTTAAGTTCTTCAGGATACCAACAGGCACAAGCTGTTTGTAACACAGTTGTAGACTGACATCTCAAAAACAAAGTGCAAATTCTTTGCTGTGATACTAGAGCTTCAAATATGAGTCATATCGATTAATCAGTTGAACCCATGTGTTTTTTCAAGAAAAATTAAACACAGATTTGGTTATTTTTGCTTACCGCCTTAACATGTATGAATTGTTGTTAAAAAGTGTGTTTGAAGAAAACTCAGTCAATTGGCAACAAATCCTGATATTGCACTCTTCAAACAGTTCTGAGATAACTGGAAAAGTAACAACGAACATAACATACATGTATAGTCCAATAAAGAAAAGCTCACATTGTATTTCTGTGATATTTTTAAATGGAGATACACAGAAAATTGAAGATTCGATCTCCAGCTGCAATAGACAAAGTTCTATAATAGGTGACAGCTATTTATTCTGTAAAATGTCATTAGTTTGTGGTCAATACTAAATTATGAGCAAGGATAAGGCAGTAACACCTTAAAATATTTGCCTGTTCATTGTGGCATGCTATGTCAAGCCATGGATTCAATCTATTTCAACAGTAAACACAACCTACCAAGGGTTCTGCTTTCCGAAGTCAATGGTAGACTTATGTAAAAATTGATAAAAGCATCACACAAGCAGCTTTACAGAAGAAAGGCTAGTATGTATGGTATCTGACTGATAAATTTTCTCTCTTGTCACTGTCTGACAATGATATGAATCAATAAATAAAGTGTAACAGAACCAAAATTTGACGAAAGAGAATTTATCTGCACATGGTAAACATTACATCCCATCGAAGGAAGAACTTTTGAGTTCCATTCTGCTGTAAGTTAAATAATTAAATATAGAAGTTGTCTTTTTAGTTTTCATTTAGAATATTATTTTGTGTGAATTTCTCTTTTTTATTTTAGAAACATGCCCCTAAAAATTCATTCAAGTCAGAAGCAAGTCATTATTCCATCATGTTAGAACTGATAACACTTTTTATCCACTGATGGTTTACTACGTGGCAAAATAACGCTTTTTTCAAGTAGCCAAAAATAAGGTTTCAACACCGAGGGCAGTGAACGATACAGCTAAAGAACAGTCAAGCTGATGCAAGACCAGTGCTTAATTTTAAAATTTTAGATGACAGTCGTCCCAAACACACCTCTTCAACCACTCAACTCATCCCCCCCTCCCTGCCCCACTCACACATAAAAGTCACAATTTTTGAGTGTTGAAAAGTTTTGAAAAAACTTACAATGAGAAAACTTTTTGTTTTTGGTTTTCTTTCTTTTATTTTAGAGAAGACTGTTCTGAATTTCTACGCCTTAAAAACATAAATTCTTATAATCAAAACAAAAAAGATTTAACATAAACAACAGGTGCTACCATCTGTTCCCATAGCAGTCTCATGATGCTCCCTATTTCTGCTCAACATATCAGTCCAAGTCGGTAGTGTGAGAACACATTTCCAACTGCTGCCAGACGCAATGTTCAACCAGTAGCCTTGTAGTTGCTTGGTGAACATGTGTCCAGTTTTAATTAATAAAACACTTAGCGATGAACAACTTTGGAGATATTTCATCACATTACATTGGTCGCCCATTGTCACATTCATCAGTGCTGGCAAAGTGTGAAATTACAGTTACATTGCGATTTGGTCTATGTGCACCATTTTAAATCTCCTCTGTGGACTAGTTCCATCCCTTGCAATATAAATTTCCAGGGAGGTGCTCGCTGAAATTAAGCTCTGTACAAAATTTTGATCAATTAAACATGGTTGAGGAACAACAAGAGCAATTTTTGTTTCATTACATGCAATAGCACTGGAATATTTTCACTGACCATAGCAAGCCAACTATGAAAAGTGCATTTAAAAAATAATGTTTATTACAGTAAGAAATTGGCACATTGGCCATATTGGTATTTCAGTTACCCAATAAAAATTAAATTCTAGAATCCTTCTACACTCAGTACAAATTTTCATGTCTCATGTTCGGCATTGAGTCAGCACATGTTACCATAATTAAATCGCAATAACATGTATTATGTGAGTTACTAAGGTCAAACAGCTAAAAATTAGAGGTAATGTGTGTTTAATTTCGCGAAAAAATGCCACTTATATCTTGGAACAACCTAAAGGCAACACCAGGGAAGCAGAAAGTGCCCCCAAACGATAACACGGAAATCTGGACCACAGGCTCAACATAAGGCCGCACTGCGCTGCTCATTTCTGACCAACGAGGGTGAAAAGAATTATGTGTGTTTCAGTCGGCCCGTGGTGTGTGGTTTGGTCCACTGGACAGCATCATATGGTCCTAGCGTCCACAGATCCTTTGGAGAGCCAATCAGATTATTCCACCAAAACAAAAATAAGCACATAACGCCAGCAATCGAGTCGCAGTTAATACATAGTTACTTCTTATTTTAATGGCATACAAAACAACATGAAAAGCCATAGAGCCAACTGAGTATGAAATAAAACACGAACCAGTAACCAACCTTCCACACTTCAGCAGCCTATGAAGTACTCACTGATCTCACTCAATAAGCAGTATCAGAATGATATAATTTCCTACAGGGTGATTTCGTCACAATTGCACTAATTCTAAAAATAAAATGAAAATCGTTTATTTGTAGCTGTTTATACAGGACTGAAGGTCTAGTTTGCATTAAGTGAAGTATGTAGAAACCTCAGAAATTCAGAAACTTGTAAGCTCCCAGCAAAAATTTTAAATTGAAATAATTGAATATTGATGCAAATAGTGCCAAATGTTAGCTTCCCACAGTAATAAATCTCAATGATAATAAAAATGTGCAAAAATGTTAAGTCCTCACAAAATTAACGTTAACATGAACCTGATAAATTTTATAAGGTCAGCTGCGCTGACCTTCGGCTCTGTGAAATAATTAAATCTGAACAAAAAACCAAAATTCTTACCTCAGTAAACTGCATCTACATCTGCTCTTATTTTTTGGCACAGCTCCGTGCAATGCTGGCCCAGGTTTAATTTTGATTCTTGGAGGGAATGCATAGGAAATATTATTTAACTCGAAATGAATCTTTTTCTTTAAAAACGTTACTTTGTAGTAAAATTATTATTGGGGCAATTCTTGAACAAATTAATTACAATTAACATATGTTATTAGCTGAGTGCAATGCTGCTTCATTACCTTCGATAACAATATACCTCGTCCAGAACCGTGACCAGAGATGTAAGGAGAGCACGCCGCCGACCCATGTCGACGCCCGCTCAATACAACCGTCCACTCGCTACTACTACTGCCGACTGAGAGTAAATCGCAACTGACTACTCGCTCTGCCGACTCCACACACACAACTACTGTTCCTGCCGACTCGCTACACGCAACTGAACTCTCGCGGAGTCAAGCGCAGACTAGCAACGATAAATAACTCTCTGGTCAGAGATTCTGTCATGCCTCGCCATCGCTGCCAATGAACACATACGTGTTTCAAACCACAGTCTAACATAACAGTCGCGACACTTCGCCTCGATTTTGTTGCCTACAGCGCCAGCAGCGCCCCAAGCGGCTGGTAGGTTGAACTGTGAGTTCGGCGCGATCGTGAAAGCGAATAGTGATTGATTATTTTGATTTATACAATGGTTTATACCATCGGGAGCGTTTGTAGCGCAATAAATTGCAGCAACAACAGGAAGAAGACAGCACAGCTGTCTCTTTTTAGGTTTCCTAAGGATCCTGAGACGTATATACCATCATGTTACTAAACTGTATCGTCAGGATTCACTTGCAAACTATATGTGTATAAATGATGAATGTATCGTTTTAGGAGCAGAAAATGGCTTGTTAATAGCAGACGAGAAGACCTTATGAAGAAAGACCCAGTTTACCCGCATAATAATATTAGGTTTTGTCCGCTACATTTCGAAGAAAACCAGTTCATGAACGCAGACAATAACAAACTCGTGTGGAATGCAGTACCCACACTGTTTGACATCCTAAATAAGCCACCTCAACTGACGATGAAGAGGAAACTGCCACAAAGATTCGACAGTCAATCTAAAGCTGTAAAACAGTCTTATGACACAGAAGCAGCCAGTTCAGCTCTCCATGTATCAGTGCCAGATTCGTGCGAATCGTCACCACAGTCGTGCTTTGACGATAAAGTGGTTAGATTAAGTGCAGCTGTTCATGTCTTACAAAAGCGTGTGAAGTGTCAGAATGTGCAGATCGAGCGAAACTATTACGGGGCAAGGAAAGTGCCAACAGACAGATTGTTTGAAAATTATTCAAATATTTGGTTTTTCGTGAAATGTAATGTAATCAGCTCATAATGTTTTCAGCATATTTCTGCCACTATTTGGCAGTTGCTTTACCCACTTTGAATAATACACTCCTGGAAATTGAAATAAGAACACCGTGAATTCATTGTCCCAGGAAGGGGAAACTTTATTGACACATTCCTGGGGTCAGATACATCACATGATCACACTGACAGAACCACAGGCACATAGACACAGGCAACAGAGCATGCACAATGTCGGCACTAGTACAGTGTATATCCACCTTTCGCAGCAATGCAGGCTACTATTCTCCCATGGAGACGATCGTAGAGATGCTGGATGTAGTCCTGTGGAACGGCTTGCCATGCCATTTCCACCTGGCGCCTCAGTTGGACCAGCGTTCGTGCTGGACGTGCAGACCGCGTGAGACGACGCTTCATCCAGTCCCAAACATGCTCAATGGGGGACAGATCCGGAGATCTTGCTGGCCAGGGTAGTTGACTTACACCTTCTAGAGCACGTTGGGTGGCACGGGATACATGCGGACGTTCATTGTCCTGTTGGAACAGCAAGTTCCCTTGCCGGTCTAGGAATGGTAGAACGATGGGTTCGATGACGGTTTGGATGTACCGTGCACTATTCAGTGTCCCCTCGACGATCACCAGTGGTGTACGGCCAGTGTAGGAGATCGCTCCCCACACCATGATGCCGGGTGTTGGCCCTGTGTGCCTCGGTCGTATGCAGTCCTGATTGTGGCGCTCACCTGCACGGCGCCAAACACGCATACGACCATCATTGGCACCAAGGCAGAAGCGACTCTCATCGCTGAAGACGACACGTCTCCATTCGTCCCTCCATTCACGCCTGTCGCGACACCACTGGAGGCGGGCTGCACGATGTTGGGGCGTGAGCGGAAGACGGCCTAACGGTGTGCGGGACCGTAGCCCAGCTTCATGGAGACGGTTGCGAATGGTCCTCGCCGATACCCCAGGAGCAACAGTGTCCCTAATTTGCTGGGAAGTGGCGGTGCGGTCCCCTACAGCACTGCGTAGGATCCTACGGTCTTGGCGTGCATCCGTGCGTCGCTGCGGTCCGGTCCCAGGTCGACGGGCACGTGCACCTTCCGCCGACCACTGGCGACAACATCGATGTACTGTGGAGACCTCACGCCCCACGTGTTGAGCAATTCGGCGGTACGTCCACCCAGCCTCCCGCATGCCCACTATACGCCCTCGCTCAAAGTCCGTCAAATGCACGTACGGTTCACGTCCACGCTGTCGCGGCATGCTACCAGTGTTAAAGACTGCGATGGAGCTCCGTATGCCACGGCAAACTGGCTGACACTGACGGCGGCGGTGCACAAATGCTGCGCAGCTACCGCCATTCGACGGCCAACACCGCGGTTCCTGGTGTGTCCGCTGTGCCGTGCGTGTGATCATTGCTTGTACAGCCCTCTCGCAGTGTCCGGAGCAAGTATGGTGGGTCTGACACACCGGTGTCAATGTGTTCTTTTTTCCATTTCCAGGAGTGTTTAAAGATTAAGGTCGTACTTGTGGCAACAGGCAATAGTGACACATACAGTAGGCCTACAGAACGATAAACGAGCTGTCGATCGCTTTTGCATGTAGAGGTACATGTCTGTGCTTCTTACATGTGAATCTGTGTGTTTATATTCTTTTGATATCAACGTGGTAAGCTGCAATTCTGTACAATGTCACAAGTGTTTCTTCACGAATGTGTTGTAGCTTGCCACTCTATTCATGGTTTTTGTCCGTACTTGCGCTTATTTTAGAATCATTAATAGAAACATATATGACTTACGATACTAAACAAACTCTTGGAGGCAAGAAAATAACTCGAATAATTCGGAAATTACGTAGGAAATGGATGTAAACAAACATTATGCTTACAACGCGTCTGACGTTCACCTTACCTGCCACTTGAAGCGCTAGTGTCGCTCCATCTGTCAAACGGTAACAACTTTTACAGCAGTGAGTGTCGCGACTGATATGTTAGACTGTGTTTCAAACATACCAAAAAATTATTGTTTAGCTTTCCATGCAGGACGATATCTCCCCATGGTAAATAGTTTAGGTAATAGATATCTACAGCCTCTATTTCAATTAATACACTCCTGGAAATTGAAATAAGAACACCGTGAATTCATTGTCCCAGGAAGGGGAAACTTTATTGACACATTCCTGGGGTCAGATACATCACATGATCACACTGACAGAACCACAGGCACATAGATACAGGCAACAGAGCATGCACAATGTCGGCACTAGTACAGTGTATATCCACTTTTCGCAGCAATGCAGGCTGCTATTCTCCCATGGAGACGATCGTAGAGATGCTGGATGTAGTCCTGTGGAACGGCTTGCCATGCCATTTCCAGCTGGCGCCTCAGTTGGACCAGCGTTCGTGCTGGACGTGCAGACCGCGTGAGACGACGCTTCATCCAGTCCCAAACATGCTCAATGGGGGACAGATCCGGAGATCTTGCTGGCCAGGGTAGTTGGCTTACACCTTCTACAGCACGTTGGGTGGCACGGGATACATGCGGACGTGCATTGTCCTGTTGGAACAGCAAGTTCCCTTGCCGGTCTAGGAGTGGTAGAACGATGGGTTCGATGACGGTTTGGATGTACTGTGCACTATTCAGTGTCCCCTCGACGATCACCAGTGGTGTACAGCCAGTGTAGGAGATCGCTCCCCACACCATGATGCCGGGTGTTGGCCCTGTGTGCCTCGGTCGTATGCAGACCTGATTGTGGCGCTCACCTGCACGGCGCCAAACACGCATACGACCATCATTGGCACCAAGGCAGAAGCGACTCTCATCGCTGAAGACGACACGTCTCCATTCGTCCCTCCATTCACGCCTGTCGCGACACCACTGGAGGCGGGCTGCACGATGTTGGGGCGTGAGCGGAAGACGGCCTAACGGTGTGCGGGACCGTAGCCCAGCTTCATGGAGACGGTTGCGAATGGTCCTCGCCGATACCCCAGGAGCAACAGTGTCCCTAATTTGCTGGGAAGTGGCGGTGCGGTCCCCTACAGTACTGCGTAGGATCCTACGGTCTTGGCGTGCATCCGTGCATCGCTGCGGTCCGGTCCCAGGTCGACGGGCACGTGCACCTTCCGCCGACCACTGGCGACAACATCGATGTGCTGTGGAGACCTCACGCCCCACGTGTTGAGCAATTCGGCGGTACGTCCACCCGGCCTCCCGCATGCCCACTATACGCCCTCGCTCAAAGTCCGTCAACTGCACATACGGTCCACGTCCACGCTGTCGCGGCATGCTACCAGTGTTAAAGACTGCGATGGAGCTCCGTATGCTACGGCAAACTGGCTGACACTGACGGCGGCGGTGCACAAATGCTGCGCAGCTACCGCCATTCGACGGCCAACACCGCGGTTCCTGGTGTGTCCGCTGTGCCGTGCGTGTGATCATTGCTTGTACAGCCCTCTCGCAGTGTCCGGAGCAAGTATGGTGGGTCTGACACACCGGTGTCAATGTGTTCTTTTTTCCATTTCCAGGAGTGTATATCCTACAAATCTCAGCATCAGCGAACACAACAACAAACAAAACACTCAAAAAATATCTACCGTGTACATCTAAAACCGAATCTATCGGTTGCTGTGTTCGAAACAAATTCCTTCTTTGGCGAATGTAAGAAAGAGCCAGAAATGGACGGACTGTGCTACAATGAAGAGTCTGAATTGTACTTATGTTTGGAGAAATGACAACCACTTGTCAAATGTCAGTCGAAGTCATTGCTTGCTATATCTCACACCGAAAAATCTCTCTTTAGTTTGTTAAGGGAGAAATAAAAGTTTGTATCATTTATTGTATGGGCTGGTAGCTTCGACTAGCAATTTTTGAACATCCCATGACATCGATATGTGCTACACTTGTATCTATATCTTGCAGCGATCAATATGAAGCTAACACCAAACACCAGAGACGAAAAAAGGAAAGACATATCAACTGATTTGGAGAGAGAGACATTGAGACAGAGGAGAGAGAGAGAGAGTGAGAGGGAGCATATTTATAAAACCAAATATGTGTTGTTTCAACTAAAACATAAGAGATGTAGTGGAGTGGTATGGTAGTATGGCTACGCAGAAAAAAATACTTCCCAATTTCCCCACTTCCCAAATTTTGCCAAAATTTTCGTTTCTCCAAAAGTTACCTATAAACAAATTGTTTTCCCCAAATTTGCGTAAAAGACTCCCAATCTGGAGACACTGTGCCAGCGGTTGATGTGAGCAGAGATGAAACTCAAGTGGAAGATATTACGCGCTGTAACGTGTGATCAAACTCTACCCACCGAAAATGCTGTAATAGCATAGTCGTTGCCTCTATAGCGTGCAGCCAAGAATTGTCATGAAGAAAACGCATGACAGTTATGTTATGTGGGCTACATGGCATTCTAGGCGTCTTTACGCGCTCACTGTGCGATCTGAACATCTGTGCAAAGATTTATTGGATTTTGCAGTGTGGCTTCCATTTCGCGTCCGATTGGGCTTTGTTTTCCGAACAGCCCTGGCATTCCCACGTCGTGGTATTTAGCTAACTGCCATTAGAGAACCAAGCAGAGAAGAAATAGTTTTCTACATTTGTGTATTCTATTTTTAAGTGATGGCGAAGTAACTCTAAATAAGTTATTAAAAGTTCAACAATCCAGACACATGAAGGTGTAATCATCAGGTTTGGCGTGTAACATTTCCATTAGCAGGTTTTCATGTGTACATTTACTTCTCTTTGTTAACTAAACATAAACACAGTGCCAGAGTCAATATCAGAAATGCTTCATCAGCATTTTTGGTCACTATCACTACAGCCAAAATACTCACAAAAACGAACAGCGTCTGCTACAGAGTGAGGTTAAACCGACAAACTTTGTTTGTATGTGTTGAGGATAGTTTGTCAAATCTGCAGCTACGCACTAGAGTATTTGACAAACTAGTTTGCTCGTTTACGGGCCCAATAACAAGTCTCTACAACATCTTCTCCCTTTATTTTAACGTCCTTGGTAGAACATATATCGACTGGTTTATCATGAATTTGATCTATGGGATAAGTAACTATCGAGAGAATGGCTATCGATCGTCAACAAGATGTCGATAGTTCACATTTGTTGACAAGCAATTCGGCGTGTGTGGTGTTTTGTGTTTGTGTATTTACCCACATGTTACGTATGATTTATGCTTCTCATAAGTACTACAGCGTCTTTTCAAGTTTATGTAAGCAATATGCTTCACCTTGATCATTCTTGTCACAGATTTGTGTAGGCTTGTAAACAAATGTTAAAAAACATTTATTTTCTCATCATGAGATTGAAGCACCCGCTTGTGGCCGTGTGTGCCTGCAAATAAAATTTGTTTTTGACAGTTTCCACTTTGAGCAAACACAGTTGTGCTTGTGCAAAGCCGAAACTGTCCAAAAACAAATTTCATTCTATTTTCTTACAGTTACGAAGCCTTGCAAGGACAAACAAAAATTATTTTTCGGGCACTGATTTGGATCCACGTTTCTTGCCTGGGTTAAGTTTTATTCTATACAGTTCCAATTGCACATTGTTTCCTCAGGTCGGTGTACTGTATTGTGACATTTGAAAGCCACCGCCAGAGTATTTCCACGACCGCGCATTGTATAGTCTATTGTCTAACTTTCGGTAATCGTTTGAGCTGCAAATTTTTACTATTTTTTTGTTTCAAGTCTTATCTTACGCGTAGGAAATTTATGTGAACAACCTTCTTTTGAAATAATGTCAACGGGATAGTTGTTCTGTATTTTATTCAAAACTCATATTGACATATGTCCCGTACTTCTAGTTGAACTCATCATTACAACACAAGAATCAGATATCTTAGGAGTATGTTTCTGGAATGATTTAAGATGTAATGACTTCATGGATATGGGTATGCGGAAGACAGAAATGGTGTTGTTGCGAAATACCTTGTGCAGTAAGCAGTCAGTCTTCATCAGATTGTGAATTAATTACATATTGCATTCTTCAAGGTTCCATCTTGGGTCTGTTTTTTGTGTTGACATTAATGACCTGACGTCTGTTACATTACCAGATGCTAAGTTTGATTTGCTTGCAGATGATCCAAACTTTGCAATAAGTAGCAAGTAAAGTACAGATTTAGAAATAGCTGCTACTCAATTTTTCACTGACATTAATAAATGGTTTAAAGCTAATTCATTGCCATTAAACTTTGAAAAGACCCTCTATATACAATTCAGAACATATAAGAGATTCCTTCCAGCATGTGTATAACATATGAAGACATGCAGATCAAAGAGGTTGACAGTGTTAAAATTTCTGGGATTACAACTTGATAATAAATTCAGTTGGGAAGGACATGCCACAGAATTGTCTAAGTTCCTAACCAAGTCTGTAATTGCAGTGGGAATGATGTCAGATGTAGGATGTATGAATATAAAAAACTTGCATACTTTGCTAACTTACATTTTATTATGTCATACAGGATCATATTCTGCAGTATCTCATCAATCTGAGCAAAAGTTTTTAGCGTGCAATAAGAATCATTTGTGGTGTAAATTCAAGATCATCATGGAGACCCCTGTTCAAGGAACTTTGTATTCTAACCACTGCTTCTCAGTATATTTATTCCTTAATGAAATTTGTTGCAAGTAATATATCTCTATTTCCAACCAATATTTCAATACATTGCATCAATAGTAGGAATAAGAACAATGTACGCAAAGACCTAAAGTCAATTACATTGGTCTGAAAAGAAGTCAATATTCAGGAACATGCATTTTCAACAAATTGCCAACAACCGTTAAAAACTTGGTTTCAGATAAATCATAGTGGGTCGACAGAAGCGTCTGATCCCACGCGTCGGCTTTGACCCGTGACGTAAGGGTGTTGTCGTGTGTGATGTCATGACGGCGCGGAGTTTGGTTTGAGTGTGGCTGTCTCCAGTTCTGTTTTATCTTATTTTATTTACTTTTCTGATCTGTTCGTTCTATCTCGTGAGATTTTTTTTTTAAATTTAAAAACACTTATTACTTATTTTAATTATCTGTTTCCTCCAATTTCTGTTTTAGTTTATTATATTTATCTTTCTGATCTGTTCGTTCTAACCCGTGAGATTTTTTTTTTTTTTTTTAAGAGACAAGAAACACTAATCAGCTACTGAAGCATCTTTATCTTCTATGGGGGTCAGGGGTTACGACCCCTGGGGAGGTGGGTGGGTATTCATGCATGGCTGTCTTCACTTACACGTTGTAGCTACGCAAGGCATCTAAATTTATTTATATTTAGTTTGCCCCCCACCCAAAACACCCTATTTCCCGCGCTTGTTCCGTTAGTGTCATTAGGTTTCTTGTGGAAAGTGTGTGTGTGTGTTTTTGTTTCCGCCATATTTGTGACGTCATGGGTCAAAGCAGACGGGCGGGATCGGACGCTTCCGTATTTCCATCATAGTTTAAACAGAGTGTGAAAGACTTTTTGATAGGCAGCTCCTCCTACTCTACAGATGAATATCTTAGCAGGGATTGTTAGACCAGCTTAAGTGAAAATGTCTGTTAGATTTCAATTTTTGACAGCACTGGGCCACAACAGTCAAGTTTAGGTATTTTGTGTTTGATAAATGTATTAAAAGTGCATAACAATGTTTCATTCTGACAGCATACTAATTCTGTAAATATTACCAGTTCCAGTTTGCTGTAATGTATTCACCTATTTTGACAATCTCTTGACAAATGATCAGGGTAGTAAGTATTATATTCAGATGTTTTACATTTTTTATGTTATACTATCTGAAATTTTCCACATCCACGAGAATCATCTCATTTTTTGGGTCTGTGGAATGAGAACTGAATCCAATCTAATCTAATACTTAGATTTATTTGACGGTGCCTTACAAAACTTTTGCTTCACAAATCCTTGAGTAGGGTTTAATGGTGTGAATCCTAACCTAGTACAAACCTAGTGTAAAAATTTCAAAGAATTATGAAAATGTCAGTGAAATGCCTAGCAAACTGCAGTGGTAGACATAGCGTGAAGCGCATTGTACGCATGGAGAGCCATACTCAAAAGTTTTAAGAGCCTACATTCCAAAACAAAATGTATTACTTCCTTTGACGTACACCTAACATAACGACCACGGTGGTAAAATTAGAAAAATTGGGGACTGTCAACAGTCTTTCTCTTCACAAGCCATCTGTTGGTGATGAAGGAAAGGGTGCAAAACAGTTCTACTACATTGTATACCATCTGCCACACATACAGTGGCTTATGCAATACAGAAGTAGCTTGAAAATGATTGTGTATAATTTAGGAAGCTAGTTCCATCAACATCAATGTTTGGAACAACTGCAGCAGTTTACAAATGTTTTTTCATATGTTCGTATTGCTGTGCCTGAAACAAGTATTTCTGACCACTTGTGCCTTACCTCAAAGTACTCAGTTTAGGATTCACTCATGTCTGAATATTGTGCACACAGTGGTTTGACACAGAAAGAGAATTTTTTGTCTCCAAACCATCTTCTGGCCTAATGAGTCTCAGCTTTTGCACTTTGGATTTCTGCACTGAACTTTACAAAAACTTTTACAAAATATTACTAATTGATTATAATATGCTCTGGATCTATATAACAGCTTTCATTAATTTATGAACTTATCATAATATTTATAACAGTTCTAGGGAATAGGTCAGGAATTTGGAACCAATTTCTTAAGATGAGTGACCATATTGCAGCAGATACGGAGAAGACAGAGGCACTGGAAACTAGAAAGAGAGCTTTAGATGAAGATGATCCTCAACCAAATGTAAAAAGACATCTCACTGAGAAAGAGAGAGTAAAAAGAAAAAAAGTTGCAATGTTGGTATCTTATTCAGGACAAGGGTACCTTGGCATGCAAAGGTAATTTTTAAGCTTAATACAGTTGTGTATTGCTTTTATATTTTTGTGTAATTTTATTTTATTCATGCTCACAAATCATGATGTTAGTCATGTAATAATTGTGCTAATCTTCCTCTTTGAACTTCTACAGTAACTCAAAAAATAAGGTAAAAGTGTATGGTAAAGTGTGTAATACAGAGTAATCAGGGAGTTTGAAAGAGCTGAAAATAAAAGTATGTGCAACCTTGTTGTAAGCTATTGTAAAGAGAAAGAATTGAATGTTGCTTGTATTGGTAACTATATTTACCACACAAACAGGTTACCTTATAAATAAATTTATTATCTCTGTGTAACATTTTCAGTTGCTCAAAAATTGCTGTCACCTTCTGAAAGGCAAATTCAAAATTGCGACAATCTCAAAAGTGTGATGGCTTTAGAGTCTTAGCAGGGGTAGTGTAGTTATTAACTTGTTTTGCGAGGCAATGTTGGCAACACACACTATGTGATATGATGGGAACGCAAGAGGCTGTGTCAACAGCTATTTTTAAACACTCTGTGAGAGAGCAGTAGATAGGGTACATGTTTTCTACTTTGATTTCCAACAGGTAATTGCATCTTTTCTTGACAGCGTTTAATTACCAGAGGTTATCATACCATTAGCCATATGAAATAGGCGGGTAAATGGAGGCGTCCGATACCACCTGTCAGCTTGACACCATCAAGAGTTCCAGATACCCTCTGTTAATGAAATGATGCAAAAATGTGTGCAATTTGACACAGAACTGTAGCCCACAGTCTGACGATCAGGAATTTTATGCCACCACTTCCCCTCTTTGTTAACTAAATACAGGTGGTGAAAATCTTTCCACCAACGTTGTTCAGATTCACAGCTATATTAAACTCGTTGTTATTGAACTAGTGTGTGTAGTGTCTCTGTTTGTATGTCTGTGAAGGACGATATCAATTTCCCGAGTGGCATTGACTATTTCCACAGCGTATGTACTTTCCTACACATAGACAAGTTACTCTCGTGGTGTAGAAGCAGCTGCCGACTCCGACGGTCGCCTGTCAATGTTACTCTCGTGGTATAGAAGCAGATATCGACTCTGATGGTCGCCTGTAAAATTCTTGAAATGTAAGAGAAAGAAAACTTCTGTAGGATCTTCTCGAATTGGGATACTACCATTCACATTTGGTCATTCGATGATTGTCTGCAAGTGAAATGGGTTCGTTTTAGCAGAGAAAACTTTCCCTATGCTTTTGACCATGTTATTGAAGCAGGTTCTACAGCAAATATCGACCACCAAAAGTTTGAAGTCCTATACAAGCTTGTCGTACATTACAGTTCATCACAGAATCTGGTGATCAAAAATAAATACGCGTGAAATTACCTTTGAGATGCAGCAGATTGTATTATGGCTCTTAGTAAACTCCACATTAATGTTACATATCACTTGTGAATTAAAAAAGAAACAAATTGTACAATATGGCGGCTAACAATGACTGTTTCATTGAACACACTTCATACACATCCTATCCTTATCCTGTCTCTCAACAAAGTCCATTCACATATGAATTTTCTTACAGTTTTTTGCTTGCCATGGAGCAATGCTAAGTCAAGGAATAAATATTTTCCTTGAGCAGGCGAAACACACTGCCTCATGATATATATTAACTTTGAACTAATAACAATAGGAAGGTCGTTCAACCGACCAGCTGATCGATTCACGATTCCTAACCACTAGTACAAGCCAAGGGATATTATACAGCAATCTCTCTATCAGGTAAGATTAAAAATGTGCATGTTGGCTAAGGAGCTGGAGCAATATAAATGAACAGTCGGCCAGTGCGTAAGTTGAAAGTAGTGTATTCTGAAGCAGTTTCACTGTCAAATATTCTGCCTAAATTTTCCCCTATGTAATTACAATTGTTTTCTCTCGGATGCATCATATTCTGCACATTATGTTATTTCAATATTGTCCTCCCCCCATGGGAGCGAAATTTTGTTTACAATGTTTCGCGAACCCACTCTGTACTAGCTGTATGCATTACTTTCTCAACCGAATTGTGTTCACTTTAACTTCACATAAAAATTCACTTGATAGCCTAATTTCATAAATGACTGCAATCAAGTACTGTTCCCTAACCTTACTCCAGGTTGGACTACATTTACCAAACACTGTTGACAATAGGTGATTGATAGGGCCATGGCCTTTTTAGATTTCGGACCTCCCAATGTGGGCAAAGCCTCCACGAGAAACCATGGAAAACTGGGAGTAAGGTCAGCCAACCTGGTTTCCAATACCCATTTCACATTTTGGTACTGTAATTATTATCCTTGACTGAAATTTCTGAATTTAAATTACAATCTTCTTGTTCAGTTTTTCACAATTAGATATTGCAGAGAAGCTGGGTGACATTGGTCGCTCTCACAGGGAAGTTGAGTGCTGCAGGATAGGCTGGTCTTGAATGTTGACTCTCTTCCCCACGACTGCTGCTGGGATGTGTAGTCAATGGATCGGAATTGGGTTGTCCCTCGTGGTGGACCAGGTGGTTATGGGCTCGCATCCAGATCAGGAATGGTATGTGGTGGACATGAAACAGAATGAAAAGTCTGAGTCTTCTGACTCCTTACTCTGAATTTCTTCTTAGCCCTGAAACTGTTAGTAGATTGGCGTGCTACCATGTTTCTGTACTGGCATGTTAGATTCAGATTGAGTTTTTCTTTGTTCACTTTTCACCATTCTTTCATATTTCAAACACTTCTGTTAAATGTCACTGTTTTTATATCCTGTTTTCATCGAATTACAGTGTGGATCACTCTCAACACAATATGGATTCTCATAATGTTCCTAATTATGGAGCATTGGTTGTACCCTATCAACAGTCACAGGTTGTCCGTGGGTATGCACAATTACACTGCGCCTATATTTCAATAACTTTATATGCAATTTAATCAGTCGCATATTCTCCCCCCTCCCCCCGCATGAACCATGGACCTTGCCATTGGTGGGGAGGCTAGCATGCCTCAGCAACACAGATAGCCATACCATAGGTGCAACCACAATGGAGGAGTATCTGTTTAGAGGCCAGACAAATGTATGGTTCCTGAAGAAGGGCAGCAGCCATTTCAGTAGTTGCAGGGGTGACATTCTGGATGATTGACTGATCTTGTAACGTTAACCAAAACGGTTTTGCTGTGCTGGTACTGTGAATGGCTGAAAGCAAGGGGAAACTACAGCTGCAATTTTTCGTGAGGGCATGCAGATTTACTGAATGGTTAAATAATGATGGCGTCCTCTTGGGTAAAATATTCTGGAAGTAAAATAGTCCCCCATTTGGATCTCTGGATGGGGACTACTCAAGAGGACATCGTTATCAGGTGAAAGAAAACTGGCGTTCTACAGATCGGAGCATGGAATGTCAGATCCCTTAATTGGGCAGGTAGGTTAGAAAATTCAAAAAGGGAAATGGATAGGTTAATGTTAGATATAGTGGGAATTAGTGAAGTTCGATGGCAGGATGATCAAGACTTCTGGTCAGTTGAATGCAGGGTTGTAAATACAAAGTGAAATAGGGGTAATGCAGGAGTAGGTTTAGTAATGAATAAAAAAATAGGAGTGCGGGTAAGTTACTACCAACAGCATAGTGAACGCATTATTGTAGCCGAGGTAGACACTCCTACCACAGTAGTAAAAGTTCATGTGCCAACTACATCTGCAGATGATGAAGAGATTGAAGAAATGTATGATGCGATAAAAGAAATTATTCAGATAGTTAAGGGAGACGAAAATTTAATAATCATGGGGAACTGGAATTCAATAGTAGGAAGAGGAAGAGAATAAAAAGTAGTAGATGAATATGGAATGGGGCCAAGGAATGAAAGAGTAAGCCGCTTGGTAGAATTTTACACAGAGCATAAGTTAATCGTAGCCAAGAAGAATCATGAAAGAAGGTTGTATACATGGAACAGGCCTGGAGACACTGGAAAGTTTCAAATAGATTATATAATGGTAAGACACAGATTTAGGAACCAGGTTTTAAATTGTAAGACATTTCCAGGGGCAGATATGGACTCTGAGTAAAGAAAAACTCGATCCTAATCTAACATGCCAGTGCAGAAACATGTTAGCATGCCAATGTACTAACAATTTCAGGGCCAAGAAGAAATTCAGAGTAAGGGGTCAGAAGGCTCATACTTGTCATTCTGTTTCATGTCCACCACATTCCATTCCTGATTCCAATGTGAGCCTGTAACCACCTGGTCCACCACGAGGGACAACTCGATCCCGATCCATCAACTACGCATCCCGGTAGCAGTCATGGGGGAGAGAGTCATCATTTGAGACCATGCAGACCCTGCAGAACCCAGTTTCCGTGCGATAACGATGACGCCACCCAGCTTCTCTGCAATAACTAGTTTTGAAGAACTGAACAAGAACATAGTAATTTAAATTCAGAAATTTCAGTCAAGGATACAGAAATACCGTAGAAGAAGAATGGGTAGCTTTGAGAGGTGAAATAGTGAAGTCAGCAAAGGCTCAAGTCTGTAAAAAGATGAGGGCTAGTAGAAATCCTTGGGTAACAGAAGAGATACTGAATTTAATTGATGAAAGGAGAAAATATAAAAATGCAGTAAATGAAGCAGGCGAAAAGAAATAAAAAAAGTCTCAAAAAAGAGATCAACAGGAAGTGCAAAATGGCGAAGCAGGGATGGCTAGAGGACAAATGTAAGAATGTAGAGGCATATATGACTAGGGGTAAGATAGATACTACCTACAGGAAAGTTAGAGAGACCTTTGGATACAAGATAACCACCTGTATCGATATCAAGAGCTCAGATGGAAAACCAGTTCTAAGTAAAGAAGGGAAAGCAAAGAGGTGGAAGGAGTACATAAAGGGTCTATACAAGGGCGATGTACTTGAGGGCAATATGGAAATGGAAGAGGATGTAGCTGAAGATGAAATGGGAGATATGATACTGCGTGAAGAATTTGATAGAGCACTGAAAGACCTAAGTTGAAACAAGGCCCTGGGAGTAGACAACATTCCATTAGAACTACTGATAGCCTTGGGAGAGCCAGCTGTGACAAAACTCTTCCATCTGGTGAGCAAGCTGTATGAGACAGGCAAAATACCCTCAGACTTCAAGAAGAATGTAATAATTCTAACGCCAAAGAAAGTAGGCATTGACAGGTGTGAAAATAACTGAACAATAAGTTTAATAGGTCACGGCTGCAAAATACTAACACAAATTCTTTACAGAGGAACTGAAAAACTGGTAGAGTCCGACCTTGGGGAAGATCAGTTTTGATTCTGTAGAAATGTTGTAACACGTGAGGCAATACTGAGCCTACGACTTCGAAGATAGATTAAGGAAAGGTAAACCTACGTTTCTAGCATTTGTAGACTTAGAGAAAGCTTTAAACAATTTTGATTGGAATTCTCTCTTTCAAATTCTGAAGGTGGCAGAGGTGAAATACAGGGGGCGAAAGGCTATTTACAATTTGTTCAGATACCAGATGGCATTTATAAGAGTTGAGGGGCATGAAAGGGAAGCAGTGGTTGGGAAGGGAGTGAGACAAAATTGCAGCCTATCCCTGATGTTATTCAATCTGTATATTGAGCATGCAGTAAAGGAAACAAAAGAAAAATTTGAAGTAGGAATTAAAATCCAAGAAATAGAAACTTTGAGGTTTGCCAATGACATTGTAATTCTGGCAGAAACAGCATAGGACCTGAAAGAGCAGTTGAACAGAACAGACAGTGTCGTGAAAGGAAGATATAAGATGAACTTCAACAAAAGCAAACCAAGGATAATGGAATGTAGTCAAATTAAATCAGGTGATGCTGAGGGAATTAGATTAGGAAGTGAGACACGTAAAAGTAGTAGATGAGTTTTGCTATTTGGGGAGCAAAATAGCTGATGATGGTCGAAATAGAGAGGATATGAAATTTAGACTGGCAATGGTAAGGAAAGCATTTCTGCAGAAGAGAAATCTGTTAACATTGAGTATAGATTTAAGTGTGAGGAACTCTTTTCTGAAAGTATTTGTAAGGAGTGTAGTCGTGTATGGAAGTGAAACATGGACGATAACTATTTTATACGAGAAGAGAATAGAAGCATTCAAAATGAGGTGCTACAGAAGAATGCTGAAGATTAGGCGGGTATATCACGTAACTAATGAGGAGGTATTGAATAGAATTGGGGAGAAGAATAATTTGTGGCACAACTTCAGTAGAAGGAGGGATCAGTTGGTAGGACATGTTCTGAGGCATCAAGGGACCACCAATTTAGTATTGGAGGGTTAAAATCGTAGAGGGAGATCAAGAGATGAATACACTAAGCAGATTCAGAAGGACGTAGGTTGCAGTAGGTATTTGGAGATGAAGAAACTTGCACAGGATAGAGTAGCATGGAGAGCTGCATCAAATCAGCTTCTGGACTGAAGAGCACAACAACAACAAATAATTCCCTTATGTACAGTGTCATATTACTTAGCTTGCTTCACTGGAAGTGTCTTTTGCTCAAGTAATACAAACATTTAGCCACTAATACAGATAATTTCTCGCTAGCATCCGAATCTAACATAACTCATCTCAGCCACCATTAGTTTACCTTTTACATGGCACTGAAAATTTGGTTATATAGCAAAGGTCCACCTAATAGTAGTAAAGCCAACCACAAGATCACATGCACACCCATGTTCTTTGTTGTCTAGTATCCCCAGAAAATTATTCTGCCTTAGCATACTTCTCAGGGAACTGTGTGAAGTTCAATGTCCAGAGCTACTTGGACTCATTTCCCGTCAAAATATGGGATGAACCATAATTACTGACAGTATCGCCCATAAACTACATTACTCTTTATGCTTAATCTAGACTATGAACACATACAAAATTAAAATTCGTTCTGGAAATAAACAAAAAAGTTATTCATATACACATAAATGTATACAGTCAGCATCAGCTCTCCTTCTGTGGTTCTGCTGAAGACAAATATCAATACACTTACATATCTAACTAAAGCTACCTCCACCTAAAAACTCAGTGACATAAAATCTCCTTAATGTATACAATATTTACTAGAAACTGGACTAATTCTAATTTTCACTTTGCATAGTACTTTTTGATATCATGGTGAGGATAAAGTCCCTTCACCTTTCCCGTCACTGGGTGGGCCAATAGATATGCCTCACGATGTGCAATCATGATTTCAAATGGTCCAACAAATAACAATTGCTGTTTCTTGCTCCTCTTCTTCAATAAATATGCCTGTGGATGAGTGTGCGACAACATTCTATTCCCCACAGCAAAAGTTTCTACTTTCATTAACTTACTGTCACATTTTACCTTTCTCTTTCTGGCCATTTCGGCCATCTTCGCTAAAGCCAACTTAATCTTTTCTTCCCAAGTGGGCTTATCATGTGGCATCTTTGATAGATTATTCACCCACTCATTCCTTTGTTCCTTTTGAAACATTAATTCCTCTGGTGTGAAACGCATTGAGTAAGCGGTATTCTATCCACCATGTTAAGATTATTTGGACAATATGTCCTCATAAATCGATTTAGCTTGTGAAAAACACTCTCAGTTCGGCTCGCTTGTGGATTATATCTTGATGATGTTAGTATTTGTTTAATTCCATTTTGCTCCACTGTGTTCCTCCAGGTATATGAGGTACAATTACTGCTATTATCTGATAAATAGCTTGTGGTTTCCTTACTTGCAGTTTATATTCCAGCAATAATTTTCTTAAGATGGTTTTACTTGTTATGGTTTTCATTGGATATAACTTCACATGTTTTGTAAATATAAGGCGTGTTATAGAAGAAATGAGCTGGAGGCATAATTACAGAAACCAGTACCTGTATGTTAGATGTATTTACCCTGGCTGTTGAAACACTTTTCCCACTGTGACACAAGGGGGTGAATGGCTGTCTCATAAAATTCCCGGCGCTGCAATGTCGACCAGTTCCGCATGTACAGATGGACATTGTCATCCGAGGAGAATTGTTTGCCCCTCAGAGCCTTTTTATGGAGACCAAAAATGGCGTAATCACAGGGAGACTGTATGAAGGGTGGGCGAGAAGCTCCCATTTGAATTTGTGCAGGAGTGGAGCAGAATGACCCCACGGATGAGATTACCTTCTCGTTTTGATTTGATCACTTGGCGAAGGGTGGTCAAGGTTTGAGAGTAACACTGGGCATTCACTGTTGTCCCATGCTGCAGGAAGTAAATCAGAAGGGGGCCATCTTGGTCAAAGAAGAATGACAGGATAACCTTTCCTGAACTTGTGTGTACGACGACGTCCATCTGTACGTGCGGAACTGGTCAACATCACAGCCCTGGGAATTTTATGAGACAGCCATTAACTGCCTTGTGTCACTGCTAACATACAGGAATTGGTTTCTGTAATTATGCCTGCAGCTCGTTGCTTTTTGAACGCCCCTTATACATCCAAGAAGCTGACAGACAGTGTATCTACATCCTCCTCTAATCCTTCTGGCAGCCTAGATAGGGTATCTACAGTTGGATTGTTCTTTCCTTTAATATATCATACGTGAAATCAATACTCCTGTAACACCATTGAACCACCGTAATAATCTCGGTGTGAGCACCTTGCACAACTGCAAGAAGTTGAGGGCTTGGTGATCACAATAGACTATTGTTTGTGCCCCGTATGAGGAATAATGGAACTTCTTGAAAGCCCAAACTACAGCTAATGCTTCCAGCTCAGTCATGGTATACAGAGTGCGTTCCATAAGTAATGTGACCAATTTTTTTTCTGAAGCAACAGTACACCACAGCGTGTTGTAACCGGCTGGGATTTGTGGTCGCGGGTGTTAGCTTCAAAACGCTTTTTGTCTCATTCGGCTGTGAGCTGCCGGAGAGTCAGGATGTGCGTTTCCGTCAACTCCATTTTGAGTTTATGTAACATAGCACAATGGATAATCCTGTAGAGCAACAGTACGCTATAAAATTTTGCGTTGAACTTCAGAAGTCCGCCACCGAAACATTTCCATTACTTCAGCATGCCTTTGGGACTGATTGCTTCTCCAAATCACAAGTTTTCCGATGGCACAAGTCGTTCATAGAGGGCCGAGAGGAGGTCAGCGATGAATCTCGCAGTGGGCGGCCATCAGCCGCATGAGTCGACGAAAATGTGACACGTGTGCACGATTGTTTGAACTCTGACAGACGGCTGAGCCTTCAAATGATAGCACAAACTCTGAACATGTCAAAAACAACCGTTTTCCACATTGTGACTGAAGATTTGAACACGAGAAAGGTGTGTGCCAAACTCGTCCCAAAAGTGTTGACCAATGAACACAAGCACATGCGAGTGCTTTGTTTCCGAGAAATGTTGGAAATGTGTGAAAATGATCCTCATTTTTTAAACTCAGTTATCACTGGTGATGAGTCGTGGATTCTGAGTATGACCCTGAGACAAAAAGGCAGAGTTCAGAGTGGCACACACCATTGCCACCCCATCCCAAGAAGGCACTCATGAGCAAGTCCAGTATCAAAACCATGCTCATTGTCTTCTTTGACATCAGAGACATTGTCCACCACGAGTTCGTTCCTACTGGGACGACAGTGAACTCAGCTTTCTACTTGTAAGTGCACAAAAGACTGAAAAGGAGGATCTTGCGCTGCCAAAGCGACATCAAGGACACATGGAAAAGTTCACCTTGACAACGCGCCGAGTCACAGCGCCTTCATTGTCAACGACTTCCTGGCCAGGACCAAGACCCCCATTGGTTCCCCAGCCTCCCTACAGTCCTGACCTGGCTCCTGCTGACTTCTTTTTTTGTTTCCTCAGTTAAAAGGAGTCATGAAAGGAAAACATTGGGACATGGTCGAAAGCATCCAGGCGCATGTTACATCAGCTCTAAAGGACATTCCAGGCATTCCAGGATGTCTTCCAGGCATGGAAACACCACCTCCAGAAGTGTATCCATGCAAGAGGGTGTGATTTAAAAAAAAAATTGATTACTTGTACGAATATATTCAATAAATGATTTTTTATGAATTTGGTCGCATTACTTATGGAACGCATCTTGTGTACTCTTTCACAACTCGACAATACTCTACTTGCAAAAGCTATCGGGCAGAACTAGAGTTGCCCATTAATTGTCTTAATTTGGAAAAGAGAAGATCCTAATCCAACATTTGAAGAATCCGTCATCAAGCAAAAATCTAAGTCCATATCTGGATGATGCAAAAATTTCACATTTACCATAGCGTATTTGATTTTCTCAAATGCATACTGATAGCCATTTGTCCATTGCCAGGAAACATTCTTTCTTAGCAAATTTACTAATGACTCTGCATTCATAACTTCGTTTTCTATGAATTGTCAGAAAAATGAGGCTAAACCCAAAAATGCCTTAAGTTGTTTCTTATCCCTAGGTGAGGAAAAATCCTTAATAGCACTTATATGATTTATTACAATACACCCCATGAGGAAACACCTCCAAATGGCACGTAAATCCCTTAATAATTCCTGGCTTTTCTTGAAAAACCTGGATATATTTCTCCAAAAGATCTACCAATTGATCATTTTGTCCATTTTCCAATCCATCAGCAAAGCCTTTTCTTCCATTTGTTCTGCTGTCCCGAGTATCTTGCTTTCCTTTACTTCTTCTGTATGTTTACATCTCCTTTCTTTTCTAATGAGCTTAATACTATGCCCAGGATAGTAATTTCCAATGCTCCTTTCTTCCTTGATCAGATCAACTTGTGCCATTTCCCTATTATCACAAAAACTGACTTTACTGGACGAGAAGTCTGTTTTTAAGTCCTTCTCCCTCATAGTCTCTAACCCGATGATACAATCTTCTATTAATTTTTAAATTACTTGTATCATGCAGCTTATCGCTGTATTTCCTATTCTTACGTCTAGCAAAGTCTGTATCAAGACTGGTTGCAGGTGAGTATTGATGGCTCCAGTGATTTACAGTTTCGTATTGGCAATGTCAGTAACTCTGTCTTCTGGGGTAGCTGTTCAAATAAATTATTGGAGATCACATTTATCGCAGCTCTGGTATCCAAGATTACTCTGATAGTCATGTCTAATATTTCGGCACAGATCGCTGATATTGGCACTTTATTATAATTTTATTCCCCAGGATTTACGTCTTCTGTTAACTCCTCAATGGTCCTCATTCCATCATTGTACCTAAAAAATTTTACAGGTGATTGCTTGCATCCCATTACCTCTGGGGCGTAATCCGGTCAGATACAGTTTCAGTTGCCCGGTCTAACCTGTCCATTGATGTCATCGGTTGCTTCAACTACGACCGGTGGTTGTTCTCACAATGCTTGTTTATTTGTTGGCCTTGGCCTCACTTCTTATATGGTTTGATTACTTTGCCCTGAGTTTCTACAGTCATTATATACAGAATTGTACCTCCTTTCAAATCGCTTCTGTCCGTTTCTGTTCGGCTCATAATTGCTTCTGTTATTCTGCTGTTCCATACAGTTTCTCCATTGTTATAACCATTATTTCTATTGCTTTGATGAAAATTATCCATTTGTCTTACATTCTTTCTTCTGTTATTACTGTTTTAAACTGTCTGCCTATTTTCCATTTGATAGGATTTATTGTAATTATTTCTTCCTCTTTCTTCCCCCTATAACAAATTGATTGAATCTACTGCAGACATGACTTTTTCCAGAATATCTTCTGAAACATGCAGCAGTTTTTCCCTGATCTCCATCAGAAACTGAGCTTTGATGATCATTATCATATTTTTGTGATCTATTGGTTGATCTCAACATCTTGCTTTGTTCAAATATTTTTTGAAGTATCTCCTTAAGTTCCCGTTTCGGTAAGAGAAGGGTTATGTACTTCCTTTTTCAATCTCTCCTGAATGCCTCTTGACCAGTATTATTGAGGAATGTCTACTCAAATTGTTCTTAGGTGTGACACTTGTGTATTACATCAGTCACGCACAGACTACCACCACTTTTAATGTAACCTGATATATATTCAATTTTCTGTTGATCAGACCAAGCTGGTGGTAACACTCCACTGAATTGTGTGATAAATACGACAGGATTTAATGTCGACTTCTCGGGAAAATTTTTTTTGGAATTGCCTATGCTTTAACATTTTCTCTTCCATGATAGATCTGGTATAATCACTCATAGGTGAATTACTTCCATACATCTGTTTGTTTGGGCTTGTATCCATGCAGTTCTTCTATCCTTTGAGTGCACGTTTGCAAATTCTGTGTAACTTTTCCTTTCCAACTTTGGAACTCAGTTCCTATCTGCTCGTGAACGTCCTTAAACTTGTGACCTATTTGGCGAGGTAACGGTAGACCTTCACTCTCTATATTCTCTATCTTCCTAGATACCAAACAACAGACAATATCACAGTTGTCTAATCTTTGCTTAAACTGCTGGGTTTTTTCTTGGAACTTTCATTCCATTCACCCTTCACATCCAGACGCTATTTCTGTTACTGTTGAGGCCAGGTTTTATACCTATACTTCTACCGTTTGCTGTCTCCCCTCCGCACGGTTTCAATTTCACTGTTTACACTGTTTATTTTGATCAGAAATTGTTCATGGGTTTGCTTCATACTAGTTATTTCTTTCCTGATTTCTATCTGTTCATTTGTCGAAGTACTCACATCAGCTAATACTTCAACAAAATCTACCCATTGTGGGCAGTTCATTCACTTTATTGGTTATATCCTTCACTTTCTCAGCTAACTCTGCCTGTTCTGTAACTAAATTGCTCACAGTGGCAGTCAGATTTGTTAAAGAAACTTCAGATTTGTTACTTTAGCCACTATATTTGCCTGTTCCATAGCTATGGCTCCTACATTTGCAGAAATAGCCATCTGCGCAGCTGACATATTCGCTTGAGTAGCAGACATAGTCATTTGAATAGCAGACATGTGAGACTGTTCTGAAGCTAAACTAGCTATGGTATTCATCAAAAGTTTTATTTGATTTAAGAGCTCATCCATAGGATCTTTGCATTCTCCTTGGCTAGCATCTACTGCTTGCCCTGGGTTGTGCTCATCACCAACGGGCTGCACATTCACATCCTGTTCCCTCTGCATTTTAAGGGGACTAGATCCTGCCTATCTAGCCCGTGTTAATTTAGGCAAGTATTTGACCCATTTCTGAAAAAAACTATTTGATGCAGGACCTTAATATTTTTACTGTATGTTACATGATGCTAATAGAGTCAACTGTACTAAAATCTATTTTATCCATTTTATAGTTTTTAAGAAATACTTTTTTAAATTTATTAACATAAAATGTTAAGTTTTTCTGCAGAAAATATTTTTTGTGGACTTCATAAGGGGGGAATATTGATGAAAGGAGTACCAGAGGTGGCTTTTTATGTTATGCAGAGTCTCTGAAAATTTCATTGATTCATCTATGATAGTTTCTGATATAATGGGTCATATGTATGGAAAATTTTAGTTGGCAGAAAATTGACTTTAAAGAAAAAACTTTTTAAATTTGTTACTTTCAGTTAATTAAAACTGTCCTGCTTCATATGATGTCCCTTCTTTGGCCTCTAGCAGGTCTTCCAGCTTCTTTTTTTTTTACCTTCCTGGATGTTTGTCTTGTTTTCTTGGCCATATTAGATGCAGACCTGTCTGCATCTGCTAGCCTCATTTTATTGCATTGTTGCAGCTCAGCGATCATATTTTCACCAGGATTAATTCCCAGCTTTTTCAGTACCCAATACTTTCCAATATTACCACAATTGAATGTAATAACAGCATCATGAAGTCCTAGTTTCATTGTATGCTTGCCTACAAATACAAATACAGTTTTAAGAAGGCCATGCAGACAATTCCTTAGAAGGTCAGGATGAGCGAAGTCTCTGAAAATAGGTTTAATTGCTGTAATAACGGCAGCAGGAAGAGAATGCTGGTGAGAATAAGATATTGTATTTCCACCACGAATTTTCTCCTGATGGACACGATCCATGACAGTAGAGGACTTATGGAAGAATAAGGCCCAAATGTCTCTCTTCATTACCTCCAGATTTTCTTTATTTCTCCTAATTGCCTGCCCATAGTATACATGCAAGTTTCTATTTCAGTTTTAGTTAACCGACTCTGTCCGGTCAACAATTTTCCATCTTCTAATTCTTTTCCTCTCATATCAACAGTTAGTTTTCTCAGCCTTGTTCCCAAACGTTTTTGAACATGGACTACACATTCTATTTTGCTAATAATGGCATCTCCATATGGCTTAGAGTTATACTCCATGAACTTCCGTACCACCACTTGTTCCTCTAAAATTAGCCACACAGTTGTGTTCTTTATGTTCATTGACTTTACAACATTTGCAATATTTAGACATTACCTCCACATCTAACATTTTACTGTTGTTTACACTCGTGGCAGTCACTACTCCATTCAGAGAAGTATGTCCTCTTTTCTGCCAACTTCCATCAAGTGCAACTACAATATCCAAACATCCATCCAGTTTCATGCTTTCCTCGCTGACCTCACATACAGCTTTCTCTAATATTTCAGTCAGTTTTTCAAATTTATTTGGTGGTTGATGTAAGTTCATCACTGAACAAAAATGTTCTCCCTGCAGCCACGCACTTGCCAATGGATCGTAAGGCATAAACTAATCTAGTATTGATTACATAAGGGCCACTTGCATCTGGTTTTGAAGAACTCATAAATGAAATCACAGCTGAGCATTTAGTGCAAATTAAATCCAAAGCAGTTGCTAGGCCCATTCTCCCACTGGCACTCTCACAAATTTTCACACTCTGTGACTCACCACACTGTATACATTGTACAAATTTAGAAATTACATCTGATAATATTCTCAAATTTATAATAATGTTACTGCACCCCTTGTGACTTACAGTAAATTTGTTGTAACTCTCTTGAAATGGTGAGAGCTTCTTTGATGTTGCACTTGTTGAAGAATTACAATTAGAAACATTGTTGCCAGGCGACATAACCTCTTGCACAGAAAGCTTTGTAAATTTGTTTCCTCTAATTTGTCATTTCTTGAGAATGCCTTTACATTTTGTCATCTTCAATAAACACAACAAAACACACGTAAACAAGCACTGCAAACGTAAGTATAACAACTACTCGCTATCACACTTGAACAACATTAGTCGTGTGTTTGAAAGCGTGTTGTTTACAAGCAGCAGAAACAAAAGAATACCAACCGTTGCATTCCAAGGATAGCCAACACACTCGGGAGTAAAAAAAATAAAATCCCTAATGTGCAATGTAGGGGATATAAAGATCTAAAATATATGCAGAAAAGTAGGTAACAGAAAAGTGGGCATGGCACATAAACACACGTGGTAGGAAAATGCTCTTTAAATGCTTGAAAAAAAAAAAGTTTTCAGCAAAGTCCTTTTCAGAGTACTTGAATAAAATCTTATTCTATATAAATATGATGAAAACCGAAAATTGATTTTTTTCGACCTGAACCACGGCGTGGTCCCCTTAAATTGTGATTTGGTTTTAACCATAAGAATTCAATTGTTCACTAATCTTTTAATGTCTTTACTCTGGACACTATTCAGCTTTACCACATGAAAATACACATCAGATTCTATACCCCAGAATATCTCTCCACAATTGTGAACACATCAACAAAAAAAAAAAAAAAACGACAAATCACTCTGCATATACTAAAACATATGATAACTAAATCTACAAATATTCCTGACCCAGTCATTATCTACAAAAACCAGACTAATGTGTGTAATGAGTTAGCATGTCATTCTTGTGCTTGCCTTTACTGGAGTAGAACTGTATGAAGTTCATATGTGGTGGACCAGCATGGTCAAGGCTGTCTGATGTCAAATGCATCTCACCTAGAATTATTCCATCAGTCATACATGAAATTATGCAAAACACAACATAAGTACATGTACATGACATAAAATATACATTTATTACAACAAATCACAATATATACAATAAATGCTTTTAACTGAATGATCGTGTATTAATTTGTTTTTGGTCGTGAAATACTTGACAGTGTCTTATGTTTAACTCCTTGTAGTTCCTGTCATGTTTTAGCCATTTTTATAATATTATGGCTCAAAAGAAGAAATTAATGTTTCTAAGCTGCTAATATTAAACTCATTATTATTGAACTAGTGTGTGTAGTGCCTCTAGTTACATGTCTGTGAAGGACAATATCAATTTCCAGAGTGGCATTGACTACTCCCACAGCATACGTACTTTCGTATGCGTAGACAAGTTACCCTCATGGTGTAGAAGCAGCTGCCGACTCCGACGGTCGCCTGTAAAATCCTTGAAATGTAAGTGAAAGAAAACTGCCATTCACATTTGGTCATTCGATGATTGTCTGCAAGTGAAATGAGTTTGTTTTAGCAGAGAAAACTTTCTCTATGCTTTTGACCATGCTGTTGATGCAGGTTCTACAGCAAACATCAAGCACCAAATGTTCGTAGCCCTATACAAGTTTGTACATTACAGTTCATCACAGAATTTTTTGATCAAAAATAAATACGTGAAATTACCTTTGAAATACACCAGGCTGTATTATGGCTGTTACTAAACTCCACATTAACGTTACATATTGAATATGAATCTTAAAAAACACAAATTATACAATATGGCGGCTAACAATGACTGTTTCATTGCACACACGTCATGCACATCCTCTTGTTATCCTGTCTCTCAACAAAGTCCAGTCACATACCAATTTTCCTACATTTCTTCGCTCACCATGGAGCAATGCTTAGTCAAGGAATAAATATTTCCCTCGCACAGGCAAAATGTTCCGCCTCACAATATATATTAACTTTGAACCAATAACAATAAGAAGGTCATTGAACCAATCAACTAATTGGCTCATGATTCCTGGCCACTAGTACGAGCCAAGGGATATTATACAGCAGTCTCTCTATCAGGTAAGATGTGTATGTTAGCTAAGGAGCTGGAGCAGTATAAATGAACAATCAGCCACTGTGTAAGTTGAAAGCTGCGTATTCTGAAGCAGTTCCACTTTCAAATATTCTGCCTAAATTTTCCCCTCTGTAATCACAATTGTTTTCTCTCAATTGCATCATATTGTGTAAGTTATGTTATTTCAGTATTGTTTTCTTCAAAAAGTGAAACATTTGAGTTCAGAAAATAAATGTTGCTCCATCCACCGCATGTGTTTCTCTACCTCCCTCTCTCTCATAGTGTATTAAAAACACACACACACACACACACACACACACACACACACACACACAGAGAGAGAGAGAGAGAGAGGGGGGGGGGGGGGGAGAGAGAGAGAGAGAGAGAGAGAGAGAGAGAGATGAGAAAATGATTTGAACTCACTGTTTGATAGCATGTCACAGTTCCTAATTTTGTATTAAGTCATTTGTAAAATTGTTGTAAAGGTGGTTTACACTCAAAACTAACAGCAATTTACCTCAGTTTATTCAACAAACTGAGATATTACAGAATGCTCTCCAGAGTATGATAGCAATCCAGTTCGCACAGTGTCACTGTCCAGCCAGTTAATAACAGAGTCCAAAGAGTAAACACCCATAAAACGAAACCAAAGCAGGAGCAAAACCAATAGACCAACTGACACGCACTTCCACTGCATCAGTACTGCAATATGCTCAGGTTGGCCTTGGGCTGCAGTCAACTTTGATGTTGCATAAGGTGCCACCACTATATCCCCCCGCCCCCACCATATTTTTAGCACTGTCTGCATGCTCCAGCAGGAAGAGTGACAGATCAGTGTCCCGTGGGTGTTTCTGCAAAAGACCCAGGCGAGACCAGAGCTGTATGTAATTTGCATTAGCCTCCTCATGACCAGAGGGTCCATTATGAGTGGAGAAGCAGGCAGCTGCTGACCAGGATGTTGGAATCGAAGTTGATTTTGATGGTGTCACAGAAGACTGTGGGCAGAGGCCACTGTGTATATCATGGACCTCTGGCAGATAGGGATCTTTATGTGGATCAAGATTGGATGGTGTCCACACCTGAGCACTCTCCTGTAAGGAAGAGGACTTGGTGACATCTGCCAGTGGTGTGTGCAGAATGTCCAAGAGGATGCTGTGGATGCATACTTCAGACTTGGTGTAAGTTATCAGAAAGCTACATTGGGTGTTGGGTGCAGTGTAGGACACCATTTCCTTGCAGAGCCGGGTCTTAAAAGTACGGGCAAAATGTTATGTGTGACTGTTGGAAGCAACATGAAAAGCCCGGTACAAAGGTATTGAATCTTGTTATGAATGCAAAACTGTTCAAAGTCATGGGAGGTGAACACCATCTTTTGGGCTGCCTTCAACTGCAAATAGTTTTTCAAGGCTGTGATGATAGTAGCGGAAGAGACCTGGGATATGGATAACACAAATGGAAGTTAGGAAAGGAATCATTCACAATCAGCCATAAGGACTGTAAAAAGGAGCTAACAAAATCTAGGAGTAAACATTGTCATGGCTGGGGAGGTGCTTCTTCATGAGCCTGACAGGCGGAACATTAACAGACCAGGTCCTTGATTTTGGGGTGGGCAGTTTGCAAGAGGCGCAGTACTCACAACTGAAGAGAGGGGAGAACCAGGGCACAGCAGTGCCTCTGAGACCCACAACAGGATCCCTTGGTTTAGATGCGGTGCTTTGGCTGTGGCGAATAAAAGATGAACATCAATGGCGGGAAGCGTTCCAGCGATGTGTACTGCACAAAGTGAGCGAGGCGGTGTAACATTGAGTGCTTGCAAGTGGCAGCTGTGATGTCACATGATGTTAAGGGGAATGCTGAAATGGCCAAATCCAGATTTGAATGAATCTGGGAACACACTAATTCATGTTGTTCAAAAGCTGAATCAGGTCTCGTTGGAAATCGGGACAGCACATCCACATTATTGTGTAACATCGCTGCCTGGTAGTGGTTAGAGTAGTGAAAATTAGACAAGAACAGCACCAAGTGCTATAGTCAAGGATGTACTGGTTGCTAAACAATGGTCAGTGGTCTATGGCAAGATGAAATTTCTGTCCATAGAGGATTCATTTAAATTTCTAGACTGTATACTTGATAGTGAGGGTCTCTTATTTTATTTGATATTATTGTTGCTGGGAGGTAATGTGCAATTGGGCACTCAGTGCCATTGGAGTATTTATGGGAAAGGACTGCACCTATACCATGGAGATATGCATTAATCACTATTACCAATAGCAGACTGCAGGCCCTTATGTTGTCAAGCATGATGCCTGCTTAAGGCAGTCTTTCAGATACTGGTAAGCTTATCGACAGAGAAATACAGGTAAGCTTGTTGACAGAGCGGTGACCATTCGAAATTCACATTTGAAGTCATAGCAGTACAGTGGGAAAGAGATTTCAAGTAGGTTTGCAATAATGTGCCCATAATAGTTGATATTAACCAGAAACACTTGTAGGTCTTCTGCATTTGAAGTTGGCTGCACTTTGTCCTTTGTTGCAAGATAATCTTCTGTTGGTTTGATCCATTGGCTGATAGTTTGAGCACCAAATATGCCATGGATAGTTGCATGAAAGAACAAAATTGATCCATAAAATGCCAGAATATGGCGGAGGCTGATGAGAATCCAAAAGGTAACTCAATTGTAACAGGAGAGTGTGTGATGTATTGGGCACTGGGTATGCTTTGATGCTGTAGCCAAGGGAATTTGAAGATATGCCTCTAGGAGCTCAGTTTCACTGGATAAGGTGCCATGGCGTAATTTTGCAAAGAGTTCATCTGCAGTTGGTAGGGGGTAAATGTGCACTTCAGCTTGTGTGTTTATCATCTCTGTGAAGCCACCACAAAGTCTCGAAGTGCTATTAGGTTGCATACTGTTACCAATGGGGTGGCCCATTAACTATAGAAAGCAGCATTAACACACCTTCAGGAGTGATTCAATTTGACCAGGCACATGAAACAATAGTCAGTCCTAGCCCCCCTCCCCCTCCCTCCCTCTGTTGCCAACACCAAAACTGAGTTTATTGTGCTGTATCTCTCCTTGTCATTTTATAGAAGCCATCCAAGTTAAGGAATAGTAAGAGACCCTTTACTAGACCTTTGTTAGCCACAATTTCTTCAGGAATTAATGACCCACATGTTTTGTGCTCGTTGGCCTCCAGTGTTTGGCATTGGAAAATTGAATGTGGTGAAGTTTCATCCTTTGTACTACATACTATCCACTAGCGAACGTCTTTCTCTATGTTCGTCATGTGCAGGTGTTTCCTAAAGTTCCCATGGCCAATCTTTATACCTATCTTGACTTTAACCTACCTCCTGTTCAACTCCAGGATGACAGAACACCTCAGTAGCTTGCTATGATTTTGGTTTTGGTCTTCCAATATTCTACGTACTGTCTCATGATTAAGCTACGTCGCTTAGCTTTTACCATTGCCTCAGTGGTTGTTAAGACAGATTCTGGTCCATGGTGCCCAGGTCAGCCTGTCAGCTTATTCGTTACCATTAATTCTCAAGTGACCGGGGATGCACAGCAAGTTTACCCTGTTGCTTTCCCCTAGATTCTTGTGTGTTTCATAGCATTCTGCACTGATCTTTGATCTCGTTGCAGGAGCTGATAGAGGTTTCAGTGCTGCATGGCTGTGTGAATGAATACAGATACGTAGATTCTTTTCTGCACATGCTGTTATAGTGAATATCTCCACCAGAGATACTAGCCAACTTCCCCAGAGGGACTGCACTCTCCAGTTGAGGTTTTATTCTGTATACCCCAGCTCTGGCACCCTTGTTTGTTCACGACCTGTCAATAAACCAGACTATGTTACCTGAATGGCATCATGCTTCATTTTTCAACTGCGTCCTAATGCCTGTGATTCAGTAGAAACATTTATTGAAGCAGCTGACCATTCATATGTTTACCAAATTCATTATATTAGTGTGGGATTCTGGACATCCTAAAGATATCCAGTTTTTAAACTGTATGCCCTGCTGCAGCCTCCATTGTAACCCAAAGATGTAATGCTCACATCTCCAGCTTGGTCTCCATTCCAGAAGTAAGAGTGTTGCTAATTCTATCCATTAAGACTAGGCAGGCTAATCTCCACACTTTTTTGAGCTACTTACCAGCCACCTTCTGTTTTCCTTTATTCCATCATACTGTAGCCCCATAAATTATGGGATTTTATTACAGAGGTGTAAATCCTACACTTCCTCTTGGCACTAAGACCCCAGTTTTTTTAAAGGCCCTCCTAGTTCACATAAGGGCATATTTTGGCTTGTAACACATTTATGTGAGGGTCATGATAGCTTTGTAATCAGGGTTACCCCAAGATACTTCAGTACTTCCTGTACTTGTAGAGTTTCATCGAAGAGCTTAAGATTCCAGTATGTGTCCTGGATATGCCTCTTCATGGATGCTACAACTACAGTTTTCCGGGGACCAACATTTTGATCCTGTTTCCTACACCAGTATTACACAACATTCAGAGTGCATCGTGCCTGTGTTCTAACAGTACTTGCAGATTTGCCAGTGATTACTGTGTCTAAATTGTCTGTGTATCCATGGCAAAAATGGTGTTTAGCATTTAGCTCTTCAGTGAGCTCATTCACATCTAGATTCCAGAGTAATGGGGACAAGATCCTACCTTCCAGATGCCCTCTAGGGGTTTTACCACCATTTTCACATCCATCATGGTGGCTTCTACCTTTTGCCTACCCAGTATGATCTTAATGCATCTACATATAATGGTCCTGATGCCATGCAGTTCTCTACTTTAACCGAGGATTTGAAGCTGGTGTAAGCCTCCTCAGTATCCTGGAAGAAGCAGAGTGGTATTTCACGAAAGTGTATTGCTTTTTATATCTTCACAAGAATTTGGTGAAATGCTGTTTCCCATAATTTGTCGGATTTATATGCATGTTGGTTTTCATGTAGAGGAACCTCATGTAACATCCTTTCACTAATGTGCATGCTAATCAGTTTTATCTGTAGGAGAAAGGAGAACAGACTGACCGGTCTCATTTCCTTAGCCATTGAATTAATTATCCCTGGCTTTGGAATAAAAACAAGACACTGTCCTTCAAGGATTAGGAATTACTCCTGCATCTACACTGACTCTAAATAGTCTGTATAGGAACCTGATTAACCCATCTCCTGCTTGTAGTAGCAGAGCTGGAAAGATATCATCTGGACCTGGTTGAAACATTCCTGCCAGCCACTGGATCATCTCGAAATCTATACATACTGTGGCAGATTCCCAGTTCTTCCATTGGTTACTTGTAAACCATTACTGTAAGGGCTAAATCTTGATCTGAATCACCTGCAATAGTGCACTGGGGGAAATGAGTCTTGAGGAGTGCTTCTCATTTATTGATCTAGTATAATCATGATTCTTCCTCCTCATTGTGCCCTCTGGATTTGTTGGCATCCTAGTGAGGAATTTGCAAAGACTGGCTCTAGCAACTATACCTTCTGCCTCGTCACAGAATGTCTTCCAGGATGATTGTTTCACTTGCTTAACACCAAGAGTGTATTTAACAAGGGACTACCAATATTTTGTCAATTGTCCTTTTGTTCTTGCAAAGTTAAACAGTCTTCTTGCTCGCTTTCTTCACAATTCCAGATTATCGCTCCAACAAGGTACAATCATGTTTGTGTACTTCTTGCATTGGAAGATTTTCTAAATACGAGGTCACAATGACAGCCATTACCTCATTATCCATTTCATGTAAGTCTACTGGATTTGTTATTAAAGTTTTAACTTCAGATAGATGTAAGTTTAGGTCCTTCCTATACAAATCCCAATCTGTTTTCCTAGGATTCCTATAGCCCACGGTCTGTGTAACACCTATTTCCACCTTAAACTCAATGTATCTGTGCCCATGTAAGGATAATGCCATTCCTGCATGCCATTGTTTGATGTAACTACCAATTAAGATGGTCCCAAAAGTTATGTCAGTTCCTTCTTCCCTTCCACTATTCCTCA
Organism: Schistocerca nitens; assembly: GCF_023898315.1. Taxonomy (NCBI): domain Eukaryota; kingdom Metazoa; phylum Arthropoda; class Insecta; order Orthoptera; family Acrididae; genus Schistocerca; species Schistocerca nitens. Next base: position 1,008,417,777 of record NC_064614.1, read on the forward strand.
AGATAGTTCCTTACCCCTTGTCAGGATATCTAGGTTACTCTTTAATATGTAGTGAAATACGTATTCGCCTCTGCTGTTGGCGTCACTACTTCCCCACACCAGGTTGTGAGCATTGCCGTCACTATCAACCATTATTTGCTCATTCAGCTGCGGGCACCTATCAGTCTCATCACTTCCTGGCATGGTTGGGCGCTGTCCTGTTGAGGCCGATACCACTTCTTTCATGCTCCATTCCTTAATGCCATTTCATTCTGATGGCCAGGAAGTCCCTGGGACAGAAATTCACCTTCGGCATGAATGAAATTCCATTTTTAACACAAATGAATGTTCTGTGTGTGTTTAGATTCCCCGTGTAAATCAAACCAGTTCTTCTGCGGCCTTGTACACCCTTTTTACACCCTTTATCAGGCTCACGTCCACCTCTTTTCTTGCCAGATTGTGACTCAAGGTGATGGTTGCCCCCTTACTGTTATGCAGGTTTATCTGTAACATTTTTGGCCGCCAACTTTGATATTGTTAATCATCCTGACAGTCACCAGCTAGAACACTAAACGCAGTTTTACATCTTATTCTTGCATTGCCTTCAGGGATTTCTCTCTGATTTCCACCATGAATGTTTGGTTGTCAGTTCCAACCTTAGTGTTAATGACCCTCTACTTGTCTGTCAAGATTGTCTGGTTCTGAACACCACTTTCTGTAAGAGAGTCTCTGGGGGAACATCCTTTTGTAATTTTGGTGTGAAGGTTAATATTTTATCAGTCTTGAATTGTTCTGCTGCTGTCTTGACCAGCAGCTTTTCCCTCATTCCACAGAGGTAACTTGGACACCAGTTCTTACAGCCAATCCACTGTCCACATCTCCTCATGTGCAAAGATCAGAGCATCCTTAATGATATAGACCCCTCTTGAATTTGGGGTCTTGTTTCGTGTCCTCCCCAATTTTTTCGAAGTACACCATCTAGATTAGCTCCTCCTGCTATGAGATGATGATAATAAGAGGGTAGCCTTGTTGAATAAGTGCCCTCCAAAAAACTGACATTCAAGTACAATAGGTCTGATTCCCTGTCTCCTACCTTGGCTTTTTGTGGACCGTGTTACCACCAAAGTTAAGCAATGTTTTTGTTGTCAATAAAGGCAAAGGGGCGAAGGGACGGTGGCATTAATTTCCTTATTACCAGACTTTGTCATGTATTCAATTCCAGACCTCTCCAAAGTATTTCAACAATGGCACATGACCTGTCCTTTTATTTCCTTCATTTTGGGACATTCCTTTTGTGGGATTCTTAGATTCAAGACTTTTTAGTTCCCTCCACTTATTCTTAGTAAGCCATTCCTTTCCTTCCTTTTCTCTTTGTTTTCTTAGAATTTTCGTCGTCTATGCACCAGACAAGGCTGTAATTTTGATCTGGTCCAGCTTCTCAGTAACTTTTTCCATTCATGGAACTAGTCCCTCCCCTGTTACAGTTGTGGAAACAACTTCTGTTGGCACAGCACCATCTGTCTGGGTGTTTGATGTATCTGGAACATCAAGTTCATCAGTTTTGTTTATTTTGCTACTTTCATCCAGTTTGGTTCCACAAGTATAGGGGACACAAATCGACTGATACCAGCTGAGCCCTGCACTGCTGCAAGTATAGTTACTCAGGGAGGTTGCTTGTTGTCCCAGATGCTCCATTTGTGACACATCATTCCATGTGCCATGCACCTCTCAGCATGGATCACGTCACACTTTGTGTTGGGCGAATGCTTTCATTTTGTCCCACTTCTTCCACCCAGTACACATTTTCATGTGATTTGGATGACCCAAGAGAGAGTACTTATCTCCCTCATCTCTGAAAGTGCCTACTTTTGCATGGAGTCAAGCTCCTTGGACAAAAGCAGAGGCACTATTGACGGGGCTTCATGAGTGAGTCTGTCTCATTCTGTTTTGAGGGTGTCCTTTAGAGGCCAGGAGCACTGAGCAAGCTTTGAAGAAGTGAAGAAGTGTGAAGTAGGCATCACCTTAAGAATGACATAAACTTGGAAATCAGCTACTTTCTGCGACCTAGGAAAGATGATTTGAGCATATGTATCTGTAGGGCATAGTCCTTCAGATTGTATGGTGTATTCTGTTTCATAAATAGCATGGAGTGAGGCTACCCCAAAAATGTTATCCACTTTGGGATCAACTGTCACAAGAAAGTTTACTGTGACTGGGTTGTGAGTGAGTAAAACTGAAAGTTTCCATAGGCCTCAAGATTTGTCCCTGTTTCCTGCAAGATTGGAGACTCTGAACTTACATAAGGTTTGATTTAGCAAGGAGATAGAGGCAGCAGTGTGAAATAGCAGTTTTACTGAGAGCTTGCCTATGCATGTATCTAAGTATGTTTGCTGTGCTATGTTCCTGAGAAGTCTGCACTTCTGTGAATTCATTGTTCACTTGGTTCACTTCCACAGGTCAGAGTGTGTGTTTGTGATGGAGCTACTACACCATACCTCTTGCAGATGCGCTTTATTTTGCCACACCTGTGGCATGCTGTGTGAGTGGTGAAGGAAGCAATATTTACAGCCAGGCAGTGGCTCTGCCATTGAGATGGCCCATCGCTACTGCTGTTGTCAGTGGGATCATCCAAGCTGTGGAGTAGGTGAGAGCCATGCTGGAGATGACGTGACATCCTACATAACCAGTGCCAGGGAGCTGACTGCCATAATGTCTTCTTCTGTTGCAAACAAACTTTGGGGTGTCTGGACAGTTTCAAAGGCTTGTGCTATTCCTTTCATCAGAGACTGATCTGGTTTCCTCTGTGCGTGGTTTCTCACTTTTGAGTCAATGGTAAGACACATTATAATGTCCTTGATTAGAGAGTCAGGGTAGCTCTGCTCATGCAAACATTCATGTAGTTCCTGCCTAATCTGTGTAAGTTGGTGGCTCAGGTTGTGTATGGTTGATTGGATCCTTCTTTTGCTGCCAAAATTCTAACCTGGATGCAGTGACATGTTTCTTCATTGAAAAATATTATTTTAATAAATAAAATGTGCTACGCAACTCAAGGTCTTTGGCTCTAGTTTCTGTGTTAGGTGATACAGTTCAGGACTTCGTGACAAGAAAATGGCATTATGTCTTTCCGTGATGGAAATTTGTCAGTCTGTAAAATGTAGATGCAGTCGTTGGTGGTAAGTTTCCCACTTTTCACTTTCTTTGTTAAAAGGTGGGAAAACCATAAATATGGGTGGCATGGAAGACTTACCTGTTACATTGGTAACATTTGTATTTTTATAGAATAAAAAATCTGCATTAATTGTGAGTATTTTCTTAATTTATTGCTAGATTGGTTTTTAAGCCTAAAGCTTCATCTTCAGGTGCCACTAAATAATTATAAAAACATAAATGTGTGGTGGTTGGGTGAGTCAGTGATGGGCGCGGGGGCCATGTCCTGTTAAGCACATGCATTGTAGTATAGGACCAGCAACCACAGGTCCTGCCAGAACAACATGACATGGAAGTATAGTAGTTGCTGAAGTTGCTGCTTAATGACAACCCACACTCTATTTTGTAAAGGTTACCTATACTCAAAATTAATGGAGAATGCCCCTGGTTTATTTGAGAGATTGACATGTGTTAGAGAATGCTCCCTGGTGCAGTGCAAGCAGTCATTAAGTAAGCAGTCACAGCAATATCCAGTTCAGGCAGTTTCACGTTAAGTAAGCAATCACAGCAGTGTCCAGTTCAGGCAGTTTCAAACCCCAGTCAGTTACTAACAGAGTCTGAAGAATAAACACGTAAATGAAGTCCATAGTGAGAACCAAACCAATAGACCAACCAGCACACACTTCCACTGCACCGTTACCTGGCTCAAATTAGCCATGGGCCAGCTTATACACAAGATTCTGGTAGGTTTGATAGCACTACTAAAAAAAGTTTAGTATTGTGCATGAAAATAAAGAATGACAAAATTTTCCACATGCTGTATTTAAGTTGTGTAAGTGGCCAAAAATGCAAACTGCACTCCCCAGAAAAATTTATTATGCTTCATGGAGGCCACTGCGTAAATGTTAACATCTCTTTATCATTTCCTTTATGTTATTTTGAGATACATCTTTGTTATAAAGGAAGTAATTTGAGTTATGATTATCTGTTATTTTATAAGAAAAGGTGGTTTTTACTTCAGAAATACTGTATTCTTAAGTTGTTAAATATGGCCATTCCCTTTCAGTTGCTGTGTGGAATTCTTTTTTTTTTCCTTTCAAGGCATTCTATTCTTTTTGTTTATGTTTTAGTTGATTATCTTGAACAGTAAACAAATTTTTGTATTAGTTTAGCAAGTGCCCTGATCACAGAATATTGAGGTATTTATAGAGGAATAATGCAGATACTCATTTCAACAGTAACCTAGCTAAATTTAAACATCCTTTAAATTGATACAGTACTGGCATTGTTAATTTATGTGAGGTTTGTTTGTAAATTTTGTTTTTCACCTGAAACAATATTGATGTAAATCACTGTTATTCTGATTTTTTGATTTAGAAATCCAGGAGCAAAGACTATTGAGGAAGATTTGCTAACTGCTATGTTAAGAGCTGGCTTTATACCCGAGGAAGCTTTTACATCACCACAACAGATACAGTTTCAGAGGGCAGCACGCACAGATAAAGGTGTATCAGCAGCACGCCAGATACTCTCTCTTAAATTACGTAAGTGTTTAATTTTTTCCTCCAGAGTAGTGTTAACAATAAATTAACCCCAAAAGACTGTGAACTTGATGATGTAACTGTAACACCGGAAATGCATATCAGAGTTTCTCAGTGTGTTTGAACACATGCATGTGTAATTGAGTTCCAGACTAGATACAGAAGTAATAAGTTTCTTGATATTTAGTAGTTGTGTGAAAAATGGTACATTTATTACTTGCAATTAGAACAGTATCAGTAATAGGTGATTCAGAAAAAAAGACATTAACACACACTTATGCAAGTCAGGCAACTTTCTATTTACAACGTATTTTATCTGTCATAGGCTGATGAACATAGCTTTCCATGATCTTGATTATGTAAAATAATAATTAATTTTTTAATATTTCATTTTTGAAAGCATAGTTCATCAGTATGCACAAAATATCCTATAAAATTTTAGTGTTATGTACATTAGAAAATTTCCGTTGGGTGTTAATATAAGACATGAATTATTATAGTAATGAAAATTCCGGAATAAAAGCAATATATAAACATATAGTCAGTCTCACACACACACACACACACATTATTGCTACACTGCTCATAGACTCACTTGAAGATCATATGAAGATTGGAAATGCCAAATATTCTAAGTGACAAACATCACACTTGTCAGAGGAATCAAAAAGCAATGTATAATTTTTTGTACATAACTTATTTGTATCTGAAACAATGAACAGGTATTCCAATACCACAGAATTATGTTACTTATCTCATACCTGCAAAAAATTGTGAGACAAATTAGAAAATAAATAATTTATTAAAAACATTCTAGGTGCCATATCAGGGGACTAACTGGTTCCAAGTGCCAGTAAGAAAGCTTTTTTTGTTTTAAGTGCCATTAATAGTGAGGCACTACATTTTATTTGTGGTAATACAAATACAGGAATGAAACATTAATGTTTCAACTAGTAGAATTGAAGCACAAAAAACCATTTCTCATATCTTTTTAATATTTTACACGAGAATAAGAAAATTAAATTGAAGGAAAAAAATCTCTTATTATTGTCTTCTGTCTCTTACACAACTCCATGCCTGCGATCAGATGTTGCAAAGTTTACTGTGGAACTCTGTGCTGTTGAGGAAGAATTGGCAACATTATCAACATCTTTCTGTTTTGCAACTGATAAACATAACTGATGCCATACGTCAACCATGCTCTTCCCTCTTCTTTTGAATACACTAACGCTTTTCCATTCTTTTGTTTCAGAGTAAGAATTTTTAATAGCTGTTTGAAAAGTATTATGAAAAGGATAGACTGCTATTCAATGTAAAGATGACACTTTGAGTTGTAGACTGGCACATTGAAAACATAGTTACATTTAAGCTTTTGGCCAAAGCATAATTCATAAAAGGAAAACATACACACATTCACACAAGCAAATACTCACTCTCTCTCTCTCTCTCTCTCTCTCTCTCTCTCTCTCTCTCTCTGTCTCTCTCTCTCTCACACACACACACACACATACACACGCGACTGCTCTCTCCACCAACTCTGGCTATAGTACAACTGAAATATGTTGAACAGGAGCAACAATCTGGAGTTGTTCAGGAAAGGTGAAGGGATAGCAAGGTATGGGTAGGGGAAGAGGGATCAGTGCTGCATGTTGGAGTTTGCAGGGACTAGAGGTGGCAGAACAAGGCTGTCAAGTGCAGTATTGGGAGGTTGTGGGGAAGAGACGGGGCAGGGAGCAGAAAGGAGAGCAGCAGGTAAGGGGAAAAGACTGGTGGGTGTGTCAGCAGAAGGCAGCACACAGTGAGGATGAGGAGACGCGAATTGGGAGGAGGTAACAGGACAGATGGGGGAGAAACAGTTGGTGGAGGGCATGGGACAGTAGGTTATTGTAGGAGGAGGCAGGTCCCAGGAGTGGAGTCCTTTCACAGCTTTATTCTACCCCATCAGAGGATGGGCTGTCTGTGAAAGCAGCCATGTCATGTATCAGCTCTGCTGCAATCATTGCTCAGCTTTTTATTTTGGCATGACTACTAACCAGCTGTCAACCAGGCTGAATCACCCAGTGGTACAATATGCAGCTGAACACAACATGCCTGATTTCAGTGGCTGCTTCACAACTGGGGCCATCCACATGATCCTGTCCACCACCAACTTTTTTGAACTGCCCAGGAGGGAGTTATCCTTACAACACATTCTCTGCTCCCAAAATCTTCCCAGCATCAACCTACGGTAACCTACTTTCCCAATGCTCTCCATCCAACTATTTTTGGCCCCTCTGTCCTGTCAGCTCCTCCCATTTCACGTCCCATCTCATATACTGTGTGCTGCTCTCTGCCAGTGCACCCCTGGTCTTGTCCCTTTCTCTGCTCCTCTCTTTCCTCCTTCCTGTTTCCCTTCCCCTCCCTCCCACCTCACAACTCCCAATGCTGTGCTTGGCAGCCTTGTCCTGCCAGCTCTAGTCCTTCATTCTCCACCAGGCAGCGCTGATTCATTTTCCCCTACCCATAGCTTGCTATCCCTTCCTCAACCCCCTCTGGATTGTTGCTCCTGTTTGACGTATTTCTGTTGCACTCTGGCCAGAACGACTGCATATAGCAGTCATTAATGCATAAGATGTGCTTGCTTGTGTGAATGTGTGTGTTTTTTATTTTCTGAAGAAGGCTTCTGCCAAAAGCTTATATGTAACCATCTTTTCAATGTGCCTCTCTGCAACCCAATGTGTTATCCATATGGTGAGTAGCAATCAACCCTATTCATAATATTGTTGGTATTCCAACATGGACTTTCCACTGTTAATAGCAATTTGAGATTTATGAATATAAAATTTTGACGATACAGCATTTGGAGACTTGAAATGCTTCATTGTCAACAATGTATCAGCAGACTTACTAACCTCACAGTTTGGTGGCCATTTATTAGCAACAATATCATTTTTCTCTCTCTCTTAATTATATTTTTGAGAACCAACCACATTGTTTTGTCTACTCATTTCTCCAGCTTTTTTAGTATTTTTGAAACCCAAACTATCTCCTTCAATTACAAAGCCATTTAATTGATAAAAAGAAAAGCTTACATGCACTTTGCATATTGCCCATACTGTGCATTGGCTAAATGGGGGAGATCTTGATGCACAGCACTTGGAACTCTAGACAGAAGCGCTGCTTGGTACTAAGACCATGCACCACCTAGTAATGAATGTTTGAAATACTTGCTCCATAATTTGGCTACTCGCCAAGTCAAGGGACATGCAGCAGAGTGCCAACAACACAGTAGCACCGAAAACACATTAAAAAAAGTGGTACTTACAGTGTTTGACATTTCCACTATTTTTATAATCTCACAAGTTTTCAAGCTTTTAGCTCTCTTTAGATTTAGTATAGTGTACATTTCTCTCTCTCTCTCTCTCTCTCTCTCTCTCTCTCTCTTGCTCTCTCTCACTCATTCCCTCTCTCTGCAAGATACTGTCTGGTGTATTACAGAGGGGGTACATTAGTGTGGGATTATCATTAGTATCTATTCTTAACAGTGCAAGATCATCCAGTAACTATAAGGCACTAAATTTATACTTAGGAGTGGAATGCTCTTCCCATCTGCAAGTGCGCCTTAACCATTTCATGACTGTATTAATTACAATTTTGCATACTACTGTAAAAATTGGTTTTCTGCTTCTGGAATGGGTATTGAGTGAAACCATGTTTCTAAATTTTGATTGTTGTTTATAGATTTTCAATTATTTTAAATGAGATGTACATGTTCTGCTGGACTCTCGGAGAATTATTTGTCAAAAGAAGAAAGTAAGCACCATTATCATGTCAAACAAATTCCAAGCTAATAAGGCAGTTGCAGTTTTGGCAACTGCTCACCAGCCAAAAAATATAAGATTCTTCATGAGAAAAATAGAGATGGTACAACCTTAGCTACATCCTGTCCTGCATCCGTAACCGAGTACAGAGCTGTAATGGGAGCTGTAGACCAGTTTTACCAGCAGAGAGAAATGGTGGTCTGTCTTAATTTCGTTTTTTGACATTGCAATAGTAAATGGTTTCATCATGTAGGACTGTAATAATGGAGGAAAATGTGGCTAAAATTCTTTTCATCCAGCTTTCAACTGGGAGAAATATAAAGAGAAGGAAAGACAAACATTTGTTATGAAAAACAAACCAGCAATTTGTGGAGTTTTCTATTTGTATCAAATCGGGGTAATTAAAATAACAGTATGGCACCAAGTAAAATATATAAATATAAAAATTTAGACACAAAATTGAATAAAAGGTACAAATAGAAGTTCTCTACACACACTGGCCATAAGTGAAACCAATACACGAATTTAAAAGTTTTTTATCAATAAATATGTGCACAAATCTGTATATTTCTAGCAGACAAAGTAAAAAGACAATTAATACCTTTACTGAGCATATCAATTGCAAAAAGGAAAAAAAAATTACTTAAAACTGTGAAAACACAAGGCACACAATGCACAACTGAAAAAAATCTAGCGATATCCCGTGCGTTATGTGCCAAACGATGAGCCTGTAGGTTCCAAACAGTTGATAACTCTGGAAAATAAAGTTGTATGTGGGACACACATCTCACTGGTCTTGAAAGGCTTAAAGTCTGCAGTAGAGGGTACTTTATGTATAATTGTCACTCACCCACTTTCCTGTTTCAGTTGTGAAGATCTACTGTTAACAACTTACCATACAAGCTCGAGCTCTCTAATTTTGCCTTTGTGTTCTTTCCATGTGATATATGTTGGAGGAAGTAATACGTTCACTGACTCCTAAGAATATACTCTATTCAAATTTTAACCATAAACCACATTTTGATACGCAATGTCTCCATTTTAGCATCTATCACCAGAATTGAATGAACATCTCTGTGACAATTTTGCGATTACTGAAGGACCCTGTGATTTTTGTGAGCTACCTGCATTGTGAGTGGAGCAAACGTTCTAAGCATCCTTTAAATGAATCTCATTCTGGTTAAGGTGTTTTCTACAGTTAGTTTTATATAACTGTTCCACTTAAAATCGCTCCTTATATATAATACCATGTATTTAATGGTTGTAACTGTTTCCAGTGATTGTTTGGTAATCATATAATCAAACATTAATGGATCTTTTGGCTATTTATGCACAATATGCTACATTTGTATATGTGAGGATTGGCTGGCAATCCCTGTGCCAAGTCTTGATTCTTTGCCCATCTTTCTTTCCTTGTGTTTTGACTTCACTGTATACAGTAGAACCATTCACAAACAACCTCATGGATATTTGAATGCGGTGTTGTAATGCTCCCATTGGTATACTCAAATATACTTTTATTTCACAACATTTTTCTCTGTTAAGAATAACATGCTGTATTGAAACTTCCTGGCGGATTAAAACTGTGTGCCTGACTGGGTTTCGAACCTGGGACCTATGCCACCTCCTTGGTGGGAAAGGTTCCAGGCTCGAGTACCAGTCCGGCATTCAGTTTTAATCTGCTAGGAATTTTCAGTTCAGTGTACATTCTGCCTCAGAGAGAAAATTTGTTCTAAAAACACTCCCTAAAGCTGTGACTAAACCATTTTTCCACACTATCATTTCTTCCAGGAGTGCGAGTCTTGCATGTTTCGCAGGAGAGTGTGTATGAAGCTTGGAAGGTAGGAGATAAGGTACTGGTGGAAGCAAAACTATCAGAGTGATTATGAGTCATGCTTGACTAGATGTCAGTAGAACACTTGCCCACAAAAGGCAAAATTACCAGATTTGAGTCCCAGTCCAGTACAAAGTTTTAATGTTTCATGCAGTATCAGTTCAGTGCACACTCTCCTACAGCACAAACATTTATTCTGAATAATGTGTACTCTTTACTAATGGCTCTCCAATCCAACAGCAAAAAAGTGTGGCGGCAGGAGAACACGCACAAAAAGGTTTAACTTGTGTAAGCTTTTGGAGTCAGTCGCGCCTTCTTCCAGCAGAAGAGTTTAAGGGAGGCAGAAGAGTTAAAGGCAGCGGAAGAGGGGTGAAGGGAAAGGACTGGAGAGGTTTAGGAAAAGTGGTACAGTTCGGAAAAGTCTCCCAGAACCCTGGACAGAGGACACTAACTGCATGGGATGAGAAGGAAACGTCTAGTGCAGTCCCCAGCAATCAGTCTTTCCTTTTCATCCGGTCTGATAAGTCTCCCCTGACCTGTGGTTCGAGGTGACTTTTCTGAATTGTACCCTTTTTCCTAAACTTCTGAGTAGATTTTTTTATGTGTCCAGTTATAGTGTCAAAAATTTGTTACTTTCATTGTTATATTATAGCAGCAAAATAGGTATGATACTCCGTACTCACATATGTTGTACCTTGGGCAACACTGTGCAAATGTGTTGACTACTTTCCAGAAGTCAAGGATCCTAGCATCAACTTGGGCACCAGTGTCTAAAGCCTTATTGTTTTCACAGATGAGCAGAGGTGTACGATAATATTCTTCTTGGGTGTGCAACCGGATCATAACATCATATTGACACAATATTTCAGCGGTCCAACTGGCCGCTATCTTCAGGTGAGAGTGCTGGTACACTATCTCACCGGAACTGACTTCTCAGCACAAGCGGGGTTCCCTATATAGGCCGTGCGCGAGAAGGTGCTGTCACTGCCCTCCAGCGCAAGTAAACATACCGCGCCGCCAGTGGTGGAAACAGGCAAAATCAAGATATCGCTATCAAAAATTAAGAATTATTCTGACGATCGAAACACAGACCGTTGTTTTTTAATGTCTGAAACACTGGGTTCCAAGTCTTACTTAAAAGGTAACCCTTGTCTCTCTCTTAATATTATCAGATAAACGAATCTCTGTGGATTCTTTTAAAACACAGTCCCAATAGTGAGATGCAGGGGCAACCATTTGTGTCTCGTCATACAGCATTCTATGTCCCTCGGTGAGACAGTGCTCCGCCACTGCAGATTTCTCAGGTTGAAGCAACCGTGAGTGCCGCTGGTGCTCAACACATCGGTCCTGAATGGTCCGGATTGTCTGACCAATATAAGCCTTCCCACAGTGGCAAGGGATCTTGTACACATTGGGCTTCTTCAAACCCAAGTCATCCTTAACAGAGCCATGAAGCACTGTAAGTTTGGCTGGTGGATGAAAATTGCTTTTGATATGATATCTTTTTAGAATTCTTCCTATCTTTGAGGAAATGCTCCCAGCGAAGGGTAGAAAAGCCACCGATTTGCAGGTATCTTCTGCTGGTTCAGGCGAAGGTCCAAATTGAAAGCATGTCGGATCTGTTTACCTGTATAGCCATTCTGCTTGAACACAACCTTGAGATGGTCCAATTCTTGTGTCAAGCTTTCTCCGTCTGAAATGGCATAAGCTCTTCTCGCCAACGTCCACAGGACCCCTGTACGCTGGAACGATGGATGACAGCTAGAGGCATGCAGGTAATGGTTTCATGTGCGTAGGCTTTCGATAAACACTGTGTCCCAGTATGAGATTTTCACTCTGCAGCGGAGTGTGCGCTGATATGAAACTTCCTGGCAGATTAAAACTGTGTGCCCAACCGAGACTTGAACTTGGGACCTTTGTCTTTCGCGGGCAATTGCTCTACCATATGAGCTACCGAAACATGACTCACGCCCGGTCCTCACAGCTTTATTTCTGCCAGTATCTCGTCTCCTACCTTACAAACTTTACAGCAGCTCTCCTGCGAACCTTGCAGAACTAGCACTCCTGAAAGAAAGGATACTGCGGAGACATGGCTTAGCCACAGCCTGGGGGATGTTTCCAGAATGAGATTTTCACTTTGCAGCGGAGTGTGTGCTGATATGAAACTTCCTGGCAGATTAAAACTGTGTGCCCGACCGAGAGTTGAACTCGGGATCTTTGCCTTTCGCAGGCAAGTGCTCTACCATCTGAGCTAGCGAAGCATGACTCACGCCCAGTCCTCACAGCTTTATTTCTGCCAGTATCTCGTGTCCTACCTTCCAAACTTTACAGAAGCTCTCCTGCGAACCTTGCAGAACTAGCACTCCTGAAAGAAAGGATACTGCGGAGACATGGCCTAGCCACAGCCTGGGGGATGTTTCCAGAATGAGATTTTCACTCTGCAGCAGAGTGTGCGCTGATATGAAACTTCCTGGCAGATTAAAACTGTGTGCCCGACCAAGACTTGAACTCGGGACCTTTGCCTTTCGCGGGCAAGTGCTCTACCATCTGAGCTACCAAAGCACGACTGACACCCGGTCCTCACAGCTTTATTTCTGCCAGTATCTCGTGTCCTACCTTCCAAGCATTACAGAAGCTCTCCTGCGAACCTTACAGAACTAGCACTCCTGAAAGAAAGGATACTGCGGAGACATGGCTTAGCCACAGCCTGGGGGATGTTTCCAGAACGAGATTTTCGCTCTACAGTGGAGTGTGCGCTGATATGAAACTGCTGTCCATTGTTTCTCTTCTTTCCTCGCATTCCAAACTGCACAAGCTCTGACAGCGAAGCCACACTGTATCAACGGTCTCATCTGCACACAACACATGGTTACGCGAGTGCGCGAATTGTTGGTGCATCGTCTTCCCACTGATAATTATTCCTATTGATCGTATTTCCTCCCTCATTCTCATGTATTTTCGTGTGTTATTTTCCACACCTACCTGTGCCATGCAAAATTGTGAACCTCAACCTAACCAATACCTCGTCCTTCTCCCTCTCTCTCTTCCCTTATCCCATTATACACATTCTCTCACATCTCATCCATTCCATCTTTTTTCCCATATTTTTGTACTTTTCTACATATTTGTGTGTGTCTGTGCATATTTTCATGTACTTTTTCATATTTTTATATATGAGGGTTGACTGAAAAATACTGCCTCCACCTTCGTAACTCTTCAACAGTTGTCAGCATTGGTGTACGGCAGGTACTGGCGTGTTCCGTAGCCTCTTCTCTATAGCTCCAGTTGCTGGGAACCAACCATTGAATGGTTGTGTTGTTACAGTGTAAAGTATAGAGAGCCCTGCACAGATGGTCGGTCAATGCGATTTAAGCAACATGCAGTCATTTAGTTCTTGACAGCATAAGGTGTCACCTCAAGGAGATTCATCAGAGAATGAAAGCAGTTTATGGTGATGTGAGTACTGTGCATTGTTGAGGTGGGAACATCTGACCTGCATGACAAACAAAGAGTTGGATGTCCTGTGACAGTTACCATCAAGTTTCACAACCAAAATGTTGACAGATTGATTCAGGACGATTGTTCTATCACTCAGAGAGAAACTGAAAGCACAGTCGGCATTCACAAGAACATGCGGGTCACATTATTGTTTTGCTTGGCTATCGGAAGATCTGTGCACAATGGGTACCCCAGATGCTGATTCATGAAATGAGAGGGCACAGACTTGAAACTTGCCAGGAACTTGTCTCACGTTATGAGAATGAAGGTGACGCCTTTCTCCATTCAATTGTGACAGGAGACGAAATGAGGGTACACTGTTAGAACCCGGAGATGAAATGTTAGCCTATGGAATATTGACAAAAACACTCGCCCCAGAAAAAGAAATTCAAGACGCAGCCCTGAGCTGGAAAAAACGTGGCCACAGTGTTCTGGGACACAGATGGTGATATCCATGTTGATTTCCTTGATCGTGGAACAACAATAAATTCAGAGCTTTACATCACAATGCTGTGAACTCTGGAACGATGGCTAACAAGGGTCCGAAAGGAAAAGGGAAATGTTTTCTTGCGGATGACAATGCCAAACCACACACTTAATGAGCCACCACAGCAGAACTTCAGAAACTGTATCTCACAACCGTACAGCATCCTCCATTTAGTCCAGGTTTAGCACCGTCTGACTTCCATCTGTTCCCTATAATGAAAGACGATCTGTGGGGACATCCTTATGCTTCTGTTGGAGATGTTGAGAGAACTGTGAGACTGTAGTTGTGATAACAGTGTGTCGACTTCTTCCGTGACGGCTTCAGAAAATTTGTTTATCATTCGCAGAATTGTATCCAATTGGCTGGTGATTAAGTGGAAAAGAGAATATTGGTCATTAAAGATCACATTCTAAGGATTATTTTTGCATTTGATTTATTAAAATATTCCCATCGAAACCCATTTAATGAAGGTGCAGACATGACTATTCATTCAACCCTCGTATTTGTGAGTGTTTTCTGTATCTATACATATTTTTATTCTCCTTTTTCTGTTATCCAGCTCCCCTCACAACCACCTAATGCCTTCATTTTCCCCATTTCCTGTGTCATTTCTCATTTTCCCAACACCATCCTTACCACAATGGACCCCTGCTCCATCTTTCTCCATCTTGCTCCATCTGACAGTTCAGAAAAGTATCCCTTTCCCTGGCTACAGCCCAGTCCCACATGCTATGTCTTAAATTCTGCCTGAACCATTAAATCCCCCCCCCTCCCCCCAACAGCATAACCATAAAAATTCTTTTCTTTGGATCCCACCCTTCCTTTCACAATGACTTCCACTATTTCATTTTCTGCCTGTCCCTGTCCCTCACAAACCTAGGAATGCAAGCACATGTCTCCATGGCACAGGCATCCCAGAACCACGTCTGCACCCTCTGCAAGACACTGCTACTGTGCAATCCATACTAAATACATCACATCTCTGAAATTGAGTCCCTTGTGCTACAGCATCTGGAAGAGCATTCCAGATACTACCTCCACAAGTTATCCAACCTGCTGACTTCTACTGCCACCTTGGGGGACCACTGTTGTCACGTTGGGGCGCCACTCTCTAACCCATAGCCCAGTGAAGGTGTTCCTCCACGTCAACCACTCATAGCACCCAGACCTCATCTAGCTGATGTTTTCAACCTGCAATGTCTTCCACAACTACCCGCCAACACTCCACTAAATCCAGAGCCGAAACAATTTTGGAACACTGTTGTTGACCTCTCCACCAAAATCCTCAGCTTCAAAAAAGTTTCAATTCTATCCAAAGGCCTTCAGCTTTACACCCAGATTTAATCATTTTTGACTTTCAAAGATCTACTCTCCTACTCCCGATCCCTGCAGTGGAAGTCTATCTAATCCCAACTTTGAACCGTGTCTCTTCTCGTTCATACCACCATCCAATTGTAATCCCTTCTCCTTCCCACCTAACCAGCCCCTGATCACCTTCCAAGAAATCCTTAACTCAGCTTGACCTCTCATCCTTTCCCAGGTTCTTCCCTAAGATCATCAACCTTTCAACAGAAGAAAAGGCTCTCATACACGTCATCAAAACAGATCCCCACCTACCTCAAAACCAGTCCTGACCTACCTCAAAACAGACTCTGACCTAGTCACCCATCTGCTGACGAAGGTTCCACCATTGTCGTTATGAATCGCAGTGACTACCTGGTTGAAGATCTCTGCCAGCTATTTGACTCCTTCACCTATAAACTCTGCTATAGTGATCCCAGAAGTCCAACATAACCTTTAATCCCTGCTTAAAGCTTTAGGCTCTTCCCAGATGCTTTCATCTGGATCCATTTTCCTCCTCACTCTTATGATACCCTACAAACCAACTTCTACATGCTTCCTGAAATCTTCAACAATCCTGTAGCTGGCTGTTGTGCTCCCGCTGAAAGAATTTCAGCCCTCACAGACAAAACCTCCAACCAATTGCCCAAAATCCACTTTCTTCACCGACTCTCTACCATCCGCACCCCGTTATCTCCTGGGTGCTTACTCGTCACTCTTGAAACAACTTCCATATACATCAACATTCCTCCGTTTTATGGTCTTGCTGCTGTTGAGCACTTGTGTTCCTTCAGATTCCAAACCCACAGCCTCATCCTTCATACACTTCACTAACTTACACTTCTCCTTTGAAGGGAAGATATACAGACAAATTCATGGGACAGCCATAGGCACCCTTGTGGTACCATCGTTTGCCAACCTGTTTGTGAGCCATCTAGAAGGTATCATCCTAGCCTCCGAAAACCACTGGTCTGGTTCACATTCATTGACTATATCTTCACGATCTGGGCTCAAGGCCAAGACCCCTTATCCTCATTCTATCACAACCTCAACAGCTTCCCTTTCATTTGCTTCACCTAGTCCTCCTCAACCCAGTGTGCCACCATCCTGGACATTGGTGTCCTCTCTGAAGGCTCCATCCACACCTTTGTCCAAATAAAACCCACCAACCACCAACAGTACCTGCATTTTGGCAGCTGCCATCCCTTTCACACCAAAACATGCCTCCAAAACAGCCTGGCCACCCAGGGACGGTGTACCTGCAATGACAAGAACTCCCTTGCCCAGTATACTGAAGGTCACATCTAAGCCTTCAAAGGCAGGCGCTATCCCCCAGACCTCTTCCACAAATAGATTTCCTGTGCCATCTCCCCAAACCTCCCACAACCCCTTGAGCCTAATACAAAACAATGCCCCCTTCATCACCCAATACCACCCTAGAGTGGAATAGCTGAAACATTTCCTTCATCAGGGCTTCGATTATCTATCATCATGCTTTGAAGTGAGGGACATTCTGCCCCGTATCCTTCCCACGCCTCCTAAAGTGGTGTTCTGCCACCCACCCAACCTCCACAACATCCTAGTCCATCCCTATCCCACTCCTAATCCCAACCCCCTACCACAAGGATGATATCCCTATGGAAGGCTCCAGTGCAAGACCTGCCGAATCCACCCACACAGCACTTCCTTTTTCAGCCCTGTTGTAGGCTTATCCTGCCCTGTCAGAGTCGGGGCCTCTTGGCCAAGAGGAAGGGGGATCACTCTGTGGCACAACATGCAGCTGAATGTTGCTTGATTTCCGTGGCTGGTTTGCAGCCGGGTCCATCTGGATCCTCCTCTCCACCACCAGCTTTTCTGAACTGTGTGGCACACCTTCCACCTGACTGTTCTCGCTCCCTCTGTCCTATCACTTCCTCCCAATTCACGTCCCGTCACCCTCATTGTACTCCACTCACTGCCAACATAACACACCCACTGGTCTTTTCCCCTTCTCTGCTCCTCTCCTTTTCCACCCCGCCCCCCTCCAGCCCTCCCTTCCTCACAGCCTTCTGACACTGCACCTGGCAGCCTTGTCCTGCCACCATCTAGTCCCTGGACTCTCTATCAGGCAACACTCGACACTCAGTTCTCTCCCTCTTCCTGTACCTGTAAACTGCTAGCCCTCCTCCTTCCCCACCCCACTCCAAACTGCTGCTTCCATTTGATGCAGTTGCATTTTGACCAGAGTTGGTGAAGACAGCAACCGTGTGTGCATGAGGTGTGTGTGTGTGTGTGTGTGTGTGTGTGTGTGTGTGTGTGTGGGCACACTTGTGCGTGTTTATGTTAGTGCTTTGCATGCATGCAGTGTGTAACAATCTTTTCTTTGTGCCTGTCTATAACTCAGTATATCATGTCTATGGTGAGTTACACTCTGTCCTTTTCATAATATTGTTGATACTCTAACCTTAAATTTCCATTGTATGTATTCAATTTTTTATGATAAAAAAACAATCAAAAATAATTTTAAAATTGTACATTGTATTATAACTGAATCTGATTATTAACAATTATAAACTGCTGATGTAGACAATTCTTGTAAACAATTTGTTTTGAAAAGGGAATTTTACATGCAAAGTGACTGCACATAGTACACGTCTTTGTTTTTCAACCTCCCGCAGAGGGTGCATGTCTGACGCGCCTTTTTTTCTGGAGGACTCGATGTAGCTGAAGTTAAAGACTCGATGTAGCTGAAGTTAAAGGTTGTGGATACTGGAGCTGTAGATATGCTTCGAGGTCTGTTGAGAGACAGCTATTTTTATTCCTGGAATACATATATTCCTTCATTAGTTCAAGGGACAATATTTTCAAAAAAATTCTAATTAAAATGGGTCTTTCATTTTCTTTCAGCGTTTCCTCCAGCTATATTTATAATTCCCTCCAGCTATATTTATAAGGGTGAAAAAAATCAATAAGGGCACCTTCTTGTTGTTCTGGCTACACTGTTTGTAGCACGTAACTTAGTCTTCGTGTCCACTCCAACTTTGGTCCTATTATAATCCAGAATAATATCTGGCTGTCAACTTTCCAGGTCTATGTCTCCACTATCATGCATCATACACAGCAAAACATCTGCTTTATTTATTTTGTTGACGTACAACATGAGAGTTTGATCTTTCTGGCAACTAAATATTGAAGAACCTGCAGCTGTCATCTTATTAGGCAAAAATTCTGGATGAATGATGCCTTTGTTTTTTTTCTTGTAGTTCCTAAAAGTCTAGTACTTCTTGATGGAAGGTATGTGTCTAGAGGCATTAGAGGTACATGAATTATCAGCAATTAAATTTCTGTTTGCATTGACTATGTCCTCAACAAGACATTTTGCAATTTCTTCTGGCAGAATACAGACTGGTTGTTTATCAATATATACCTTCAAATTTCCCCAGTAAAATATCTTTACATCTGCCACTGCATACATTTTGATGCTATATTAGGCATGTTTCGATGGTGTATATTGAATACATGAACAGCGTGCACAAAATTAATTCAGCATTCCGTCAACAGTAACAAGTTCACTCATGCTGTAAGATTTTCTTACATTTTGAACAAAGCTCTCAATAATATATCTTATGGCAGCAAGTTCCTTAAGCTTCCTTCTTTCCTGCTGGGCTGCACTGTCATTGTACTGAAGGCTCCTCAAAATCATAGAAACCTGTGAAACTTGTGGCCACTCTCAAAAGTGGTATTGCTGTCCCATTCTTTGCCCATAATTCTTCCACATTTACCATTCATCCCCTTCTCAAGCCTACTTGAATAAGGATACCTATTGTGGCCAATAGTTCTTCTCTGGTTAGATCAATGCAATCTTTGGGCCAGATGTACACTGGGTGTAAATTTTCGATTTTTGGATTATTTTGTCTTAGAATTTCGGAGTTATCTTTACACTGAAAAGTTTCAGAAGTACATCAGTTGGAGATATGAAATCCCTTACTTTTCTTCTTGGGCCAGCTAAGATTTGTATTATATTTTCTTAAAAGTGTGAAACACAGTTTTGATTGCACATTTATTAAAAATGTTACCAGCTTTGACCTTTAGTAGTTGCCCAATCTTCAGATAATGCACCATCTGGCTGACGATCATCACACGTGGAACAGCTGTGCTGGCCCCAGTCGCAGTTTTGCTGACCCGAGTCACAGTTTTGCGACTGGGGTCACCACAGCTGTTCCAAGAATGATCATTGTCAGCCAGATGGTGCATTTTCTGAATATTGGGCTACTACTTAAGGCCGAAGCCAGTCATATTTTTAATAAATGTTCAATTAAGACCATGTTTTCCCAATAATTTTATCTAAACTTATGATTTTTTTTTAAAAAAAATTACGATTTCAATAACACTGGTTCACACCATTTTGCAATTTATTGTTCCAAACATAAAAATCTTCAGCCATTGTTTCAACTTTGCTCTCTTCACCACTCCCCCCATCTTTTGTTTCAGAATCGTGGTTAGCCTGTGTTGTTTCTTCTTCAATCAAATCTGAAGGGATCACTTTCCTCAAAATCTCAAGTTGATTGTTTTTTGAGCTGTTCTTTCATTCTCTTCTTCTTCTAATTCTTATAAAATTTTATGAATATCTTCAAGTTTTACCAGGCTCCACCTGAAAAAAAACAACATTCTGAATGTGTACTAGTCTACTCACTAACATTAAAAATAAGAAAAACAACAAGAATCATACTTACATTATGTAAAAAAAGAGTTTAATGGAGAATAAAAGTGACCAAAAACAAATGGAATGCGAGATGTCACTCGTTGTATTCTGTACAACAGCCAGGCATGTGCTGACTAAATTCTGAAGGGTAGAAATGTACCCACAACAAAGCAGTGGGAAGGAGCAGGCATCAAGAAGAGTATTGTCACAAGAAACAGCTAGTACCAGTATTCCGAGAAGCCGACTGGAGAGGCCTGCTAGTCATGTGGAATCAACATGCAACCACATTAGAACACAGAACGGGGTACAGCGAACCTAAGGTATCAGCTGTTTGGCTGGCGTTGACAAAGTCCAGGTGTCAATAACTGACAGGCTGTTGTCCATAGTAACAGTCTAAGAGTCCAGTGGGGAAGAGATTCTGTTCAGGCAGTAATAATATCAAATTAACGTTCTTAAGATTTACAATAAATTTTTTTAAACCCTAGACTATAAATTGTATGGAGAGGTGGAAGGTAAATTACAGCAATGTGAAATCATTGGTTGCTGTGTAATAATTTTACTCACATTGGATTTTGTGACAAACGATTCTTTCTGATCATAGTATGAAAGCTTTCACGACCGGATGACATATCGCCTGGTAAACCTTCCGGGATGTAAGGTTTCATGGACCACGACCTTGCATCCCGGAAGGTTTACCAGAAGAGATTCTTTCTGATTTTTGCTGGAAATCATGAAAAGGAAAGTTACTACTCACCATGTAGTGGAGATGCTGAGTCGCAGAGCTTTCAGTTGTCTGAGACTGCAGTTGTCTGTGTGTGTGTGTGTGTGTGTGTGTGTTGTCTATTGCTGATGAAGGCATTAATGGCCAAAAGCTTTAATTGTGAGAGTCTTTTTGTTGTGCCTACCTGCAACCCAGCATCTCCGCTATATGGTGAGTAGCAACTTTCCTTTTCATAATCTTGTTACATTTCATCCTGCATTTTCCATTGTTTGATTTTTGCTGGAAATCATTTCTTTTCTTCAAACAAAGTTGCATATTTGGCTAGAACAGAGTACAATACTTCCCAATCTGCCCTACACAGATGTTCAAGTTTCTTTTCACTTTCAAGTTTTATAGGTGATGTAACTGTGATGGAATTTATGTATAGTGTTGTTTCAGGCTGTTCATTTTCTTGTTACACAGTTGTATCTCATCAGTATTTATTTCATGCACTTTGGCGAGTATGGTATCCTGGGGTATTTTAATGTCACTGCTTCCAAAATTTGGCAAAAATATATCCTCTTCTGTTGCACTCATTCAAGATAAACTACATTGCATATCTGTCTGTTTACCATCCAGAACTTTATTTCTTGTTAATGGTTCCACTAAGAAAATATCTCCTCTTAATAAATCTTTTATTAACATTATCCAAAGGATTGTCCCAGTACCACACAATATTTTCTTGGTTTCATTTAACTTCAGTGGTGTGGTCAATGGTTTATTGGAACGTGACCATTCGCTCTGTTCTCCCTTGCATCCTTATAGTGGGAACACTGCCAAAAAGTTGGACATTTCCCCAAATTTTAACTTCTTGTGCTTGGAAGTTAGCTAAGTCATGGAAATGGCACAGGAAATCATTACTTAAACTGGCATTGAAATTGTGGTCATGCTTCCACATCACTTTGAGTGTGAACGCATACTTCCTTCTGTCTGTTTCCAGTTCCACATTTTGTGGACCTATTGGTTAAATTACCATTTTTCCCAAATCAGTCAGTCTACAGTGTGGCAAGTTTGATTCTCTGCCATGAGTGGACTTAATGAACAAAACACTTCTGCAGCTGTATCAGTGATAAAGATCGGCTGTCTACTATTGATTTTACCTTGCAAAGTTACATTTGCCACCTGAGTAAGTTCTACCTCTCTTACTGGACTCACTTTGTAGAAAACGAATGAGGGACAGTGGCAAAACCATTCCTGTTCACTCTTTCTGTATTTGCATTCCTTTGATCACCACAGTAACCTTTTTGGCTAGCTGAGCAATGCTGTAGAGAGTGACAGTTTGCTCTCTCGTGTCCAGTCTTCTTACAGTAGGCACATGCTGGTGCTAAACACTCAAGAGCCTTTTGACCTGGGCATTTTCAATGAGTGCAGCACTTTTTGGCAGTGAATGAACGTCTTAATGAGGCTTACTCCGGTGGAAGATTGGATGAATTGCCAAGACTCCTCACGTAGAAACACGAGTTTTATGGCATCCTTTAGTTTGCTCGGTGAAGTTCACGTCACCTCAGCACCCACCTGTGGGTCAATCCGGCAAACAATTACATCTAGGCAATGAGCTTCTACTTTGCTGAGTAGTACCTAATTTCTTTAGTTACTTTCTCCTAGTAATATATGTATGACATGATACGGCTCTTATTTTGTCACCAAAGTGCTCTAAATTATCTTCAGAACTGTGGCATAGGGTGGCAAGTTTGTCCCTGTAGTAGCTAACACAGTGCTCATCTCCAATTCTATCAACAGGCCCTTTTGCAAGGACATCAAGTGCCTTGGTATTTCTGAACCCTTCCAGGAATTTACATAAGGATGTGCCTCTCCTTGCAACTTAATGTTCGCAACTACTACCGACACTCTGTCACTCCATGTGAGCCAGTTTCCCTACATCATATTAAATTTTATATGAAGATGTGGACATTTTCAGCTGGTTTGCCAGTGAAGGTTGCAACGAGTGAACCCTGTGCAGCATCAATTGCCGACCAGGATGCAGCTGGCTGTGGGAAGCCCCGAAATGTGGAAGTGAGGCTAGCTGCTGTTTAGTCCCCCTTAAACATCCCAACAACCACCACCACCATCTCTCATAATTGGTTGCTGTTTTGGTGTGTAGTCGGATGGTTGACTCTTTCCCTTTTTTTTGTTCTTGTGGTCAGTCAACCAGTCTCCGGCCATCTTCTTTTCTTCTGTTTCTTTCTGTCTGGTGTTCATCTGTACTCTTCTTGTCTGTAGTGTTCGTTGCCGCATTTGTGTTCTTTCAGTGCCTGGGGGGGGGAGTCTCCTTCCCCCTGGGGTTTTACCTGCTCTGCAAATTTTCGTCTTGCCTGTTTTTGGAATGGGGGACTGATGACCTTCGCTGTTTAGTCCCCCTTAAACATCCCAACAACCACCAGCACCACCTGAGGCTAGCTGCAGGCTGTGCTTTGCTTCGCAACATTGCATTTACTAATGCTTCATTAAGGCACTTTTGCAGATCTTCATTCATCACTTCAAGTTGATAAAGCCTTGCTTACATATCAGGATCCATCCCCAGCTGTCCCTGTGACCTGGTGGTGGCCATCGCTTTAAACTATACACATCAAAACAAACAAAAAGTCTTCGTTGGCAGCTCTTGGCGATGTCTGTAGGAGCGTCAACACCCGTGGCTTCTTCTCCCCAAAAACGAAGTTCATAACTTAGATTTGTCAATTGATGAATGGTGTTCCAAAGTCAGGCAGTGAACGGAGGCAGTGCCCAGTTTTGGGGTGGCATTCGGTCATTATATGACATTGTGCAAAGGCAGCAGAGGCAATGGTTGTGGTCGGACAGCCTTGTGCAGCTGCAGCAATGGCTACAGCTCGGGGTAGACTAGGGCAGGCAACATGGACTGAATGTGCTAAGCACTTGACTGTTGAATTGCAGCACATACCTGGCGATCCCATACAACTGTTCCATGCATCTGCTCATAGCTTAGTAATTTGCATGAGGCACCTCAGTGTCAAAAACATGATGAATTCAGCATCCCACTTCTGAAGCCAGTTCGCATACCACTTGAAGGTGTAGTCAGGAGTAGAAACTGATGTGCACTTGTAATTAATATATGACACTTAGGTGTAGAAAAACAAACCATATTGAGTTATGGGTTCAGGGACAACAGAAGATAACTCCATTAGTCCCAGATCCATCTCAAAGGAGGAGGCAAAATGCAGAGGTAAAGGAGCTAAGCCATTTAGTGTCTGCTCTAGGTGGCAGCTCAGAACAGAAGAGAGAGACATTTTTCAGCAGTGGCTCCAAGAACACCCAGTTTGATTGGCTGATGATGATTTGGCCCAGTCAAATGTGAACTTGTTGATTGTTGTTGTATCAGCTGAAAGGTGATGGAGGAAGATGATGATCTCTTCATAAAATTTAAGTAATAAAAATTACTCACATTTGGGGCATGGGGACACCTTGTACAACAGCACTCTCTCCAACCCCCCCTTGCCTTTTATTAAGGCTGTGTCTAGTGCTATGATTAAAAAATCCATAAAAATGTCTTCATATTTTCCTTGTCTTCTCAAGTTGGTCACATAGATAAGTTAGAATTGTAATTTCTCAATATGTTTTGGGTGACAGGAGGAGTGCGCTGTGTGGGAGACTGTCCATGTGGTGGCAGATCTCTTGCAGGCAGGGAATGGCTTAAAACCTGGTGCTGTGATAGTTGTTACGGCAAAATGGTTTGTAGTGATTCTGTTTATCAGGCTGAGTATTAGTTTACTAGTTTTCCAAACATCTGCGACTGTTTGGCACAGGATCTTGTGATTCAGATTGTGGTTTCACTCCACATGCTGCAGGTGTCTGTCCTGATTAGATCAGGAGTATGCCTGATAGTTTTTCATTGGTTGGTATTGTCCTGTTAACAACCTTCTACCATGTACTGCAGACTTCTGATGATAAGAAACATGCTGAGACATTTTGACACATTGTGTTGTATCAGTGTTGTGTAAATTTTGAGTCAGTGGCATTTTTAAGTGGGTTCCCTCTGACTGCATCATATATTTTCTCTGCAGTCTTTTCTCTGGGTTTGAGGGCACTTCCTGTTATGTAGCTCTTCTGCATGTAGTATTATCGTATGTAGTCAATTGTAAATGGAATCTTCTGTGTGTTCCATGGGCGCTGTTTCGGACTCTTGTCTGTATTTGTCAAACAAGACTGTTGTTGGATTGGATAGATTGTTTTGTATAATTCTGGGTGTCCTGTGGATCAGCAGAATAGCTCACTTTGACATGAAATTGATTACGCCAAGGCCTCCTTCTTCTGGTTTTAGAGTGCATATGATGTATGCAATCTTAAAAAATCAAGATTTTGACAATAAATATATGTTTTATTATCTTCTCCTTCTCTTTTGAATGACAGGTTTCTTATTGAGCTTGCTTTTGTTAGTGCACTGGTAGAACATGGTACTGTTTGCCAGTTATATGCTGCCATATTTTGTATATTGGCTTAGCCATGTACTCCCTAGAATTTTATGTTTCTCTTTTATTCTGAAAGAAGGTTGCTGGTACTGTCTTGTTTCTGTGTCTATAGATACGAGCACAATTTTCTTAGGCATTATTATTGCACCAGATGCTCTTTCTTATAAATTTAAATCTTCCTCAGACTTATGCCACAGTTGTGAAAGCCAGCATCTGCATTGAGCAACACAGCTACAACCAGATTCTCTGCCAAGTATAATGCTCTGCAGAAGAACAGACTTTTGGAGTGCAGAGGACAGCACGACAGAGCCTTTCCATGATGGGCCGCTAGACATATTGTATGCTACTGCAGAGAAGGATGAATGTTCAGTGCCTATTACACCACAAGACATCAACCATCATAACAGTTAATCACAGATGATTATAATCAACCTTTGGACCTTGGACGAGGTCGCTCCCCAACATGCACTAGCTGTTTCCTGTCGTCTTGCAGAGGTACCGACCACTCGCCAAGCTGCCAAATTCAGGAGAACTAAGTGAGGCAAGTATCTATGGAGGTGAACTGCCCAGGCACTAGACAACGCAAGAGGTGTCCTTTTCTATAATGTTGAACACCTATCAATCCTAGCTAAAGAAGACTGTGTTCTGTGATACGAGAATGATTGTGCTCTAGGCTGCAGACGGAAATATGTTCAGCCAACAGGAACTTGTATTGCAAGAATAACTGTCAGTGACATAATTCAGCCCTTCACATTTGTTGTTTTAGTGGAATATAGTTGGTTGGTTGGTTGGTTGGTTTGGGGGAGGGGACCAAACAGTGCGGTCATTGGTCCCGCAGAATGTAGCTAATAATGTTATTGTCGGATAGAACTTCTTACTGGTATGACAAGCAATCATAGGCTGTGGAGGATAATATCTTCAAATTGATGAAGCTATTCAAACAAACACACATAACAAAGAATCTTGGTGACTGTTTGCTATTGAAGAGGTTATCCCACTGTCATCATTTCCACTTCCAATCATCTTTCTAGATGCTCATTTTAACTGTGAACCTTTTGTCAGTTGCAAAAAGCTAGTCAGTCTCACATACCAGGGACAGTCATAAACACTGCAGGTTGCCAAGAAAAAAATTGGGTAACTGACTTCTAACAAGCTGCCACAACTCATTCCTAAAGGTATGCGAGTAGGAACAGCTGAACCTGTCCAGAGTGGGCAGCTGAGTGCCTTTGATGAAGGATCATTCTCTTTTACTGCAACAGACAATTCAATGGGGGAAGCTTCTGTCGAAATGCCAGTAGGATCTGCCCTGACCAAGCCAGATCCTACTGGCATTTCAATGGAAGCTTCATCCATTGCATTGTCTGTAGCAGTAACAGAGAACGATCCTTCATCAGTGGCACACAGCCGCCCACTGTGGACTGGATCGGCTGTTCCTACTCACATACCAATATCAGTGACAGTTAGCAATTTTGTGCCAATTTTTGGGTGCCTCCAAACCCATCATGGAAATAAGATAGACCATAGTAAAATACTATCAACACTGGGAATTATTCATCAATAAGCCAGCACTTGTAAGTGTGTTGCTGGCTGATTGACACATTATTTGGGAGGAAGTGGAGAAGATGCTGCAGGGTGACATTGCTGAACCATCGATATGGCGTTTTTGAAGAAGGATGGGGCATGAAATTTCTGCATCAACTACTGATGACTGAACAAAATCACCAAAAAAAAAGATGCCCTTCCATTGATGGATATTGATGATGCCCCAAACTACTTGCAAGGCCAAAAGTATTTCTCAGCTATGGATGTGCAGACAGATTACTAGCATATTGAGGTCGACAAGGCTGATTCCATAAGACAGCCTTCTTAACTCTTGATAGCCTTTATGAATTTTAGTCGTGTAACATTCCAGCCATCTTTGAACTTACAACGGACAACCTGTTACAACACCTTAAATGGATGATGTATTGTTGCTATCTGAATGACGCTGTCATTTTGTTGAAGTATGTTCAGATCGCAGGCCTCTGCCTGAATGAGAAGAAATGCAATTTCATCACCAAAGAAATAAAAATCATGAAGCACCTAGTGAATGGTGATGAAGTCCGTTCCAGTCCAGAGAAAATAAGAGCAGCCATGGACTTTTTGACTCCTTGGCACATTCATGATGTGTGAAGTTTCGTCAGAATGTGCTGTTGCTGCCGGTGATTCATAAAGGGCTTGTGCTCCAAGATACATCTCTGGCAAGAACCACTGCAGGGCGAAGCCAAATTTTCCTGGAACATGGTGCAAAAAAGATCTTTCCTTGTCTTTATATGGACGCTTATGTCCTCTCCAGTCCTAATATTGTATGACTAGAATGCTGAGACAGAACTTCACACTCATATTAGTGGTAATGGGATAGGTGCAGTTCCAAAGCCGATTTAGAAGTTGATAGCTTATGCTTCGAGGGTGCTCTCCAAGCCCGTGATGAACTACTCTAAAATGGAGCGTATGTATTTGGAAAACTATTCACTGTTATGACGGACTACCATTCTGGATGCTGTCTGATTAGCCAGAAGGATTGAGAGCACTATAACACCAAGCATCTTCAGTGAAATATAGCCCAGGAGATTTGGTATGGATTTTTGTGCCTGTGTCGAAAGTGGGACTATCAGAAAAGTTGCAGAAATGCTATTTTGGACTGTATTGTGTTTTTCTTTGTTTGTCAGACATCACACATGAAGCTGAGGATTGTGTCCATTCACCAAGGAGACAAAAGCAAAGAGATTTCCATGTTCTCCATATGAAGCCCTACAACAGTCCTGAGGTGTAGATTGCTGATAGGAACTTCTTGTGCAAGGAAACTACAAGTCCACTTGATGATCGTGAAGCTTCGACCTGCAATGCTCGTCATTGCGAAGAGGATGTAACAACACGATCTGAATTTAAGAATTTTCCAGTGCTGCCATACAGAAGAACATTGCGAAATCTATATCTAGAATGCTGTAGTCACGTCCAATAAGAACTTCTGAAACAGTGAATCACTGTTTCTCCAGGAGATGGAACAATGATGTGAGCTGTGCTGCATCCAGTGTGGAATAGCCATCAACATTGCATGCTGACCTGCTGCAGGCTGCCACTTCAAATCTGAGCCCCACCGTATATTTGTTATTTAGTATTTATTGTTTTTAGAAGGCTGTAAAAATTTCTTGTATTTGTAATGTTTGTGTATTCTGGAATAGTCAGTGTTTGTGTAACTGGCGGACCTCTCTGTTTAGTAGACAATTCTATTCTGTCTGAACATTAGTGTTTGTAATAAACATGCTTTCAGTGCTAAGTATTCTAATTCAGTAATGACTCTAATGAGGGATTTGGACTTGATTGTGGTCACTACTTGACAGTATCAAGGTTTCTAGATAGTCATGTGTCCCGTGCTCCATATACAAACTGGATTGGATATAAAATCATTAATGTTGGTATGAAGGAGTCTCTGTTATACACTGCACAATGGCTTGTGGAGTATATATGTTGGTGTATACGAAATATGCTGACCACTAATTTTGCTTCTGACTAAACCTCCTTTTTGATAATAACATATGGGTAAACGCTGAAGACTTTCATATGCCTGGTTCATTACATCATAAGCAAGTACTTTGTGACAAATTTGAAATGTGCTTAGGACTTTCCTGTACTCAAGAAACATGCTATCATCTTGGAATACAACCATTGTATAAACTTCTAAATTCATTGAGCTAAGTTTCACAATGCTTCAAGACAACTGCACTCTCATTCATGATAATGGCACATGAAAACCCTGTTCCCGCTACCAGATTTAGTTTGTCCATGATCATTTCTCTAGTTCCTTTAATACAGCTGCCTGGGTAGTCCCTTTAAAAAGAACTTAGCTGATTTTCTTCCCATCCTCATCCATTCAAAGCTTATGCTCCCTCTTTAATGATCTTGTTGATGACATGGTAACTTTACTAGATGGTTACATTAATGTTGCATTTCTACTGAACACAGATTTCAATCCTGCCTACTTTGACTTTAAGTTTTCTGGCTTTACTTTTCACAAAACTGTTTCTTTCATAAGAGTGTCAATAGTTTTTCAGTTGGATATCGTTTTAGTTATGGAATAGCACTACATACGATAACATTAACACCTTCATCTCATTAACTAAGTACTTTTATTGTTACTCATAAAATATTTATTACTAACAAAATCTTATTTTACAGTGGTGGTTAGAAACTTTTTCCCTACCATGTCTTCTAAGACTTATCCGTAGACCAGATACACAATGAATTTTTGTGGTAAAATCTCTTGGTTTCTCTGCATGCATATTTTCATTAGCTTACCGAAGAAATACAACAATTTGTTGGTCACGTAAGGTTTGCAACTAGAAGGACATTTGATCAGAGAGCAGAGCACCCAACAAAAATGAGCCCAGTAAATTACAGGGTGGCAATTCTTCTGGAAAACGTGGAATTCTCAGGGAATTACATTCTACCTGGAAAAATCAGAGAAATCTAAGGGAATTCCATGAAATCTCAGGGGATTTAGTGTTTTTAACATAGCATTGAAATTTAATTTTATTGAGTTTGATAAATCACAAATTTTAAAATACTTAATATTTCAAAATTAGTTAATTATGTGGATATTATTCTATGTAAAGTATTGACAAGTAAAAACTGTGGTTGACCTACTTCTTATGGCTGGTACAGAGCTCACCTGAGAGGAAAGAAACGTCATTATTGTGGTATGCTGCCGCCTCTGCTCCGCCACTCAACATTAATTTACTCGGGGCTTCTTGACACTATATTCCTCCTCACACCTGGAATTCTCAGTTGTTGCCCAGATAACATAAAGCTTTCTTGAAATTGTAGTATGATACCATTGTTTTCTGCTTGTGTTACCTGTTTGATCTATTGTCAGATTATCGGTTACACAGCTTCCATAAATAAAAATAAATGTGTGAGACTGAATAAGTGAACTCACTTTCTTTTGAAAAACAGAGTTACTCATGAGCTAGCAGGAAGCTGCCTTGGTTTACTTATAACGTGAGATATGTACAGGACGATCTTCACAAACAGTGCGAGCTAACTGTAAGTCCATATTCCAAAGCAAAGTCCAGCCCACACTGTATCGCAGTTCTGCCTATGACAAATGGAGCTCGTGATATTACCACAAATATTAGTAAAAATCAGAAACACACTCACTGTGCACTCCACAGACGGCATCACAACTGACTCAGACTGACCCTAGGCTTAGCTTATTCCCTACATTCTGCCATGGTCCTCTCAGAGGGCACTCCTGGTGACAAGCGTCATTTGGGCTGTGCGTCACAGTGGTTAATGCCAAAAGTCTGGGGCATTCACGATAACACTTGATGACAGTTGCTCAAGTTGCCTTGGGGCTGTGGGCCAGTGAGCTGAGAAAGGGCGGCTGCTGATAGGCGTGGTGAAGGCAAAGTTGAAGTCGGTGGTGCTGCGAAGTATGTGGGCAGAGGCCATGGAATACCTAATGGACCCATGGCAGACATAGATTGTACCGCAGACCCAGGTTTTGTTGTGTCTGAACTCATGGGCCCACACCAGAGGGCACCAGCTCGTAAGGAAGAGGCCTCAGCACTGATATGCCCAGGTGGCAGTTACACCAAGTACGTCCCAGTGGGTGTGACGGGGGCAGCTAAAAAACTGCTCCAGTGTGCTGCAGCCTTTAACTGGATTGATTTCGTAAGTTGTAGAAAACTGTAGAGGGTATTAGGTGTGGTGTCAGACATCACACAATCTTCTCCTTGATCAAGTCTATTAGCCAAGAGTTTGAACCCCAAATCTTTCAAGGATAGTAGCTGAAAAGAGCACTTCAGCATGTTGCATTTGAGACGTTTCATTTCTCATAAATTGTAAATCCTGAAGTGTGTAAACAGTATATTCTAGAAACATTGTTCTTCTTCCACAATAAAATTTACCAGACAGGTGGTAGCCGGCTGGAGTGGCCGTGCGGTTCTGGGCGCTACAGTCTGGAACTGCCTCGGGCAAGGATGTGTGTGATGTCCTTAGGTTAGTTAGGTTTAATTACTTCTAAGTTCTAGGCGACTGATGACCTCAGAAGTTAAGTCGCATAGTGCTCAGAGCCATTTGAACCAGACAGGTGGCTTTCATGTAAGTTTTTCTAGTAATGGTACCTTGGTGCCTCCATAGGCCCACAAGTTTGTCTCTGCTGCCTGCAAAGGTGGTGCCCATAAACTTATCTATGTTTAGTAAGGACACAGATGCACATGAGTTTAGGAGTAACCTCATAGGGTGTTTGTCTGTGAAAGCATCTACTTGTAAAAATATTTTCAGGGTTGCATTATGAGAAACTGCACTTCTGTACACTGATCATTCACTTGGTTGACTACCACATCTTGGGGTATATTTGCAGTGAGGCAGCTGAAACACACATTACAAGTGTCCTTTTATGCCACACCCTTGGAACTTTGTGCTCTTTTGGGGGCATGCATCGCTTGTGCGGTGAAGGAGATGATATTTATAGCTGGGCAACAGTGCTGCTGCTACTGTTGCCTGTCGCTGGCACAGCTGTTCACATAGTCGTATGGGCCATAGGGCAGGTCCCTGCTGCGCATGATGTGACCTCCCAAATGACCAATGCCAGAATGCTGAGTTTTGTGACATCATCTTCCGTTGTAAACAAAGTTTGGGCTACAAGGGCAGTTACATAGGGTTGTGCTGTTCACATTAATTCAGTAAGAGAAGGATCTGCTTTCCTCAGCACATGGTATTTCAACTATGTAAGCCGCACTATGATGACCATGATTGAAGAGTCCCTGTACTTTTGGCCACGCATTTGAAATTGTAATTTCTATTTAATCCACTTAGTTTGCTGACTTGGACCACATAAGATTTATTGGGGCCCCTTTTCCACTGCCAAAATTCTAACTGGCTGCAATAATATGTTTCTTCACTGAAAAATGTTATTGAAATAAATAAAAAAATCCTAGACAACTCAAGTTCTGCTGCATTTATTAATAGTGCTATTACTATATTAGATGATGCAATCCAGGATTTCCAGGCATGAACATGGCCTTTTGCCTTTCCATATGAGAAATTTGACAAGCTGAAAAATATAACTGCAATTGTCAGTGGTATGTGTCCCACTATTCATGTTATGTAAATGGATAGATAAAAAAGTCATCTCACTAAGTGATGGCAGCAGGACACACACACACACACAAACACACACACACAAGACAATTTAACTTTCACAAGCTTTCGGAGCCAGTGACTCCTACTGGCAGAAGAGTTGAAGGGGAAAGAAGAGGGCTGAAGGAAAAGGACTGGAGAGGTTCATGGAATGTGATACAGTTTAGAAAAGTCTCCCAGAACCCCGGCTCATGGGAGACTTACCAGAAGGGATGTTCCTTCGCCCCTCTTCCTTCCCCTTCAACTCTTCTGCCAGAAGAAGTAGCCACTGACTCTGAAAACTTTTATGGTTGAAAACATCCACTATGGCCTAATTACAAAAATGATCAAGTTCTGATTCGCATGCGTCACAGGTCTGACATCGTAATTTTTATCGAAGCAAATTACACACGAGTCAGCAGGAAATCGTCCCAGTTCATTTACAAGAAGACATATACACAATGTGTTCTTCTGAAACACTGCAAACTAACTTAATTCTGTAATCCAAAGCAAAGTCCAGTCCACACTATATCAAAGTTCTGTCTGGGATAAATAGAGTCCACAATAATAGCACCTTAGTGAAACCAGTAGCACACTCTCTTCACAGTCCAGGTATCTCATCACAACTGACTCAGAGCAGCCTTGGACTGGCTTGTATGCCAAATACTAGCATAGAACCCTCAGAGAGTGCTGCTTCTGATGACAAGTGCCATCTGAGCAGTGTGCCATGTTAGTTGACAGTAATGTTGTGCCAGATACTCGGTTTCCATAGTAACATTGGTTGGCACCACTAAACTTTCTATAGTTCTTCATTTTACTCAAGGGAGAGCAAGTAATATAACAACTTTACATTACTACCCTTGAAACGGCCCAGTTTGTGTATTTTTCAGTGCTGCAACTTATAACATTTTCAGTTTTCCCCTCAAAAGTGTGTAATTTGAACAAGTGCTGAGTATGCTTGCAAATTCCAACTGTTGTTAGATGTCCTTCCTACATTTACATAGGTACTCCACATGCTACCATACTGTGCACAGTGGAGGGTAACTTCTGCTACTACCACTCATTCCCTTTCCTGTTCCAGTCACAAATGCCGCGAGGGAAAAATTACTACATGTATGCTTCCATAGAAGATCTGATTTCTTGTCTTCACAGTCCTTTCACGAGATGTTTGCTGGTGGCAGTAGGACCGTTCGGCAGTCTGTCAAAAATACCAGTTGCCTGAACTTTCTCAGCAGTGTTTTGAGGAAAAATCATCTCCTTTCCCCCATGGATTCCCATTCTACACTACTGGCCAATAAAATTGCTACACCACGAGGATGACGTGCTACAGATGCGACATTTAACGGACAGGAAGAAGATGCTGTGATATGCAAATGATTAGCTTTTCAGAGCATTCACACAAGGTTGGCGCCAGTGGTGACACCTACAACGTGCTGACATGAGGAAAGTTTCCAACCGATTTCTCATACACAAAAAGCAGTTGACCGGCGTTGCCTGGTGAAACGTTGTGATGCCTCGTGTAAGGAGGAGAAATGCGTACCATCACGTTTCCGACTTTGATAAAGGTCGGATTGTAGCCTATCATGATTGCGGTTTGGATTGTAGCCTATCACGATTGCGGTTTATCGTATCGCAACATTGCTGCTCGCATTGGTCGAGATCCAATGACTGTTAGCAGAATATGGAATCGGTGGGTTCAGAAGGGTAATACGGAACGCCCTGCTGGATCTCAACGGCCTCGTATCACTAGCAGTCGAGATGACAGGCATCTTATCTGCATGGCTGTAACGGATCATGCAGCCACGTCTCGATCCCTGAGTCAACAGGTGGGGACATTTGCAAGACAACAACCATCTGCACGAACAGTTCGACGACATTTGCAGCATCACGGACTATCAGCTTGGAGACCACGGCTGTGGTTACCCTTGACGCTGCATCACAGACAGGAGCACCTGTGATGGTGTACTCAATGACGAACCTGGGTGCACGAATGGCAAAAACGTCATTTTTCAGATGAATCCAGGTTCTGTTTACAGCATCATGATGGTTGCATCCGTGTTTGGCGACATCGCGGTGAACGCACATTGGAAGCGTGTATTCGTCATCACCATATTGGCGTATCACCCGGCATGATGGTATGGGGTGCCATTGGTTACACGTTTCGGTCACCTCTTGTTCGCAATGACGGCATCTTGAACAGTGGACGCGACATTTCAGATGTGCCACGACCCGTGGCTCTACCCTTCATTCAATCCCTGCGAAACCCTACATTTCAGCAGGATAATGCACGACCGCATGTTGCAGGTCCTATACGGGCCTTTCTGGGTACAGAAAATGTTCGACTGCTGCCCTGGCCAGCACATTCTCCAGATCTCTCACCAATTGGAAACGTCTGGTCAATGGTGGCTGAGCAACTGGCTTGTCACAATATGCCAGTCACTACTCTTGATGAACTGTGGTATCGTGTTGAAGCTGCATGGGCAGCTGTACCTGTAAACACCATCTTAGCTCTGTTTGACTCAATGCCCCAGGCGTATCAAGGCCGTTATTACGGCCAGAGGTGGTCGTTCTGGGTACTGATTTCTCAGGATCTATGCACCCAAATTGCGTGAAAATGTAATCACATGTCAGTTCTAGTACAATATATTTGTCCAATGAATACCCGTTTATCATCTACATTTCTTGTTGGTGTAGCAATTTTAATGGCCAGTAGTGTAGTTTACGTAGCATTTCTGTAATACCCGTATGTTATTCAAACCTAACTGATAACATCAGTAACATAAATCTCGATCTGCCATAACTTAGTCCTGCAAAACTTAAAGAAAATCTATTAATGGGATAAATTTGTAACTCTGGCAGAGGTCATCAAGTATGTTACACTTTCTACTGCTGCTTGAAGCATTGTACTTGCTGTATGTCTCCCAGCCCTTGTGTATGTGCCCTCATGAAAGAGAAAGAAAGTGAGAGGGAGAGAGACTTTTTACTGCCCGCCACTTTGACTGCCCATATATAGTGTGGGTAGGTGGGGCAAACATCTTTTGAGCTGACAGTCAACACTGTGTGCAACAATACAAGCTAGCGAAGGGACTTTGACTATCCAAATGGAGTTGTTAGAACAGGATGTCTAATGTTTTTGACTGTCCTACCCAGTGTAGGTTGCAAAAGTTCAGTATCACTCAGCATGTGGTGACCAGCTGAACAAATGACAGTTACATGTTGTTGGTAAGGGCTAAGTTCACATAGTCAGTGGCTGGTTTGAAACCAAGCTAAGTTGTTGGGTGCACACAAGATCACACCAGAGTGAATAACAAAAGAGAGAAAGCTGTAAAACAGCAATAGTCAGACACTGTATCAAATGGCATGATCCAAATATTTCATGTGATAACAGGAAGGGGCAGTATGTGACCGTGCAAGCATATTTAACATGTTCACACTGGTATGTACCATGGCGGCTCACACTAGATTGTCCCATTGAGGAGTGTGTAACATTGATATCTCAAGCTCAACCTACCAATTATGATACCAGCAACACACTAACATATGGTGTTTATGTATGAGCTATGCACAACAAACAGCTGTGAATACAATTTTGTATGACCCTTGAATGGTAGAGCTTTCTGAATAAATGGTATATTGTGATTAGAGTAGGGTAAAATTAATTTATGTCTTTTCTCTATCTCTCTCTCTCTCTCTTTCTCTGTCACACACACACACACACACACACACACACACACACACACACACACACACCCTTTCCCTCTCCCTTTCCCTCCCCCCTCTCTCTCCTCCCCCCCCCCCCCCCCACCCATCCTTTCAAAAAGAGGGAGAATGAATTTATGCCATTCACAAAGTAATAGGTCAGTATATTAAAATAGTAGCCAAGCACTTTTGAATACGACTGCCATCCCATGGCGAGAAATAGAAAAAGCAGAAGTGCCAGATGAGCATGAGAACACATGCCATCCCACAGTAAGAAACGCCGTTTGCAGTACCAGCCTAAACATGTTAAGCAGATAACTCTTCCAGAAGGCATGCCAGTAGTACTCTGGGCTTGCGCCATCTTCAGAGCTATGAGGAACTGTTCCTACTTGCCAGCATCATATTGATACAGTGACTTGGACGGGAGTCCAAATCTCTGTAGCACACAAAAACCTCCACCCTTTTAATTGGCAATAGGGGAGGGGCGGGGGAGAGGAGAGAGAGAGGGGGGGAGGGAGAGATAGGGGGGGGGGGGAGAGAAAGAGAGAGAGAGAGAGAGAGAGGGAGAGAGAGAGAGAGAGAGAGGTGCTTTGATTCCTGCCAGAATCTTGTGCAAAGGTTATTCTAGGACAAGCGGTGCGGTTATTTGCAGTGGCTGAAATTATCTCCCTTAGAGCTTAGAGTGTGGCAATGGTTTCATTACCATTGGCTCCCATCAATGCTCTGTTGACATTATTCCCCCTCCTCCTCCCAGACCGCTGTAAGCTGGGACAGGGGTACAGATTATACTGATGGCAAGAAGCGGCGGGCGAGGGGGGGGGGGGGCACTCACAGTGGGAAGAAGGGTGGGAGAGGGAAGACAGTGTGGACTGTCAAACCAGAGCTGATTTCATTTCACATCCAGCTACAACTTTAAACATCCATCTCTTCTTATTGCCAACGATCCCAGATTTTGGCCAAAAGTGCAGGCACATATAGTAGTGGCTGTGAGGTTGTAGGTGTGGCTGTGCAGGACATGAGCTCTCTAGGTCAGGTGTAGCAGAGCAAATAAAGTCCGAGGCCTGCAGCTGGGCTGTGTCCATTGGTGGAGATGTCTGATAAGTGACAAGAAAACTGGTGAATGCTTCCTCAGAAGTGGTCGTCTCTGTATGTTGCACAAGTGCATTTTGAATCTTCTAGCCAGCACTACACTCTTGCATTTGACATGGGGTGGAATGGAGGTGTAGTCAGATTAAATAATCACCAGTGCCTCCTTTTCGAGTTGGGAATTATTGCAGTGGGCTGCGAGAGCACAAATTCAATTAGCTGCTCTATACCCTTAGTATGCTTTTGCGACAGAAAGGCAGCAATATGAAAATCTGAAGCATCTGTCACCAGTATGAGACATGAGCCCAGAATAAATTTAACCAAACAGAGAGCTGTTCAAAGACACTTCTTTAATTCAGGAATCTTTATGGCACACTTCCGACCCAACATATTTTACCCCTTTTTTACACAGCTGGTTGGATGGATGTGAAATGTTGGCAGGTTGCGGAATGAATTGGCAATATAATTTACTATACTGAGAACAACTATAACTCTTTTGGGTCCCACAGGACAGGTGTCTTGTCTATGTCCTCTGTGTGATCTTGTGCGGACCTTAGCATCTTTTTGATCAAGGTATGACGATGCTATTTCATGTTTGGGTAAAAAAACTGACGTTTGTCAAGCCAGCACCACAGTTGGTGAATGCCCGTAAATGCTGCTCTCTTATAGCCCTTGTTACAATGATATCGTCAAATGATTTGCACAGTTTGGGATGCCCTGAATAACTGTTTAAGATGTCTTTGAAAAATTGAAGGAGCTCTTGTGACTCCAGAATAGTAATCTGTAATATCATATTTATGACTAGGATCCATTTTGTTTCCTCATCAAGAGACAACAGCTTATACTAGTCAGCCAAGTCTATTTCTGAAAACAAAGGGCTTCCAGCCAACTTGGCTAGCAATTCCTCTTACATTGGAATTCGATACAGATCTACTTGTGATGAGCATTTATTTACTGTAACTTTGAAATCACCACATAATCTGAATGTCCAGTTTGGCTTCTTACAGGCAACCAGTGATGGTGCCCATTGACTTAAAGATGCAACTGAAATAACCCTCAAACTTTGGAATTTGTCAGGTTCATCCTTACTTGTTTTCATATAGCAAATGGCACTGGACATGCTCAACAGAACTTAGATACTGCAAATGTTTAAAAGAAATGTTTGCCTCAAAATTCACTGCATACCCTTAGTAAGATTCAAAAGCTGCATCAAATGGAGTCATCTGTATGCTTCGAAGCAAAGGCTTCAGGCCAATGGGATTGCATGACCACACAAGCATATTTAAACACTGAACTTCTTCAGAGGACACGCCAGTTGGACTCTTGACTTACATCACTTGCACGACCATGAGGAACTGTGTCTGTTTGTGAGCTACAATAAATTGAACTCCGTATCAGTACAATAAATCATTGCATCTATTTCTGTTTTCAAGGCTACAGTATTTGGTGCAACTGAAAACGGAGTGCTAAATAATTTTGATTCATTTTCTATGCTATGTATCTCCTGAATCCCTGCATCAAAAATATAATGGAACCTGTTGTCAGCAATCTAAATTTGTTTGCATGAAACTTTTTGAATAATCAAAAGTGTATTTGAAGCACACACAGAAGCAGGTTTTTCTTATTCTTCTTATTTTAGATTTACCTCTTACTGTATGTACTTCATCTTTCAGAATGACAAAAAGTTGTTTTCTTGCATTACTGTACAGCAGACCATATCGTGCAACATGAAGGTGCAATAGTGATGCTGCATTTTATATTCCGTCATTGTATTAAGCATCTTATTTTCTTCCCAGTCAAGTAAGAATGACAATGGGCTACTTTTGGAAGTCATCATTACTACTACCTTCAGTACGAAGTTCAAGTCTTGAACTGCAGTCATTTCCCATTTTCATTTGATGTTAAAGGTAGTTATGACTCAGTAAAGCAGGTGGTTAGTATGTACTTGGAATGATAAAGGAATGTGTTTTGGAACTAAATGTTGCTATGCGTAAGGTTTGCTTGCAGGCACCCAAGCCTGCTGTGTATTACGAGAGATTGTCTCGGCTTTAAAACTGTGGCTAGGTTGGCAAGGGTGCATGAAGATAAAACACTAATATGACTATTCTAATATTATCTGACTCAATATATTTTTAGAAAAGCGTAAAACAGGTATTGTGAATAATGATTGTAATTATTGTACTACAATTTTTATACTACTCTTCCTTGTATTTCCTCACAGCTGAAGGTGCCAATACCAGTGATATCAACAAGCATTTGCCAGATCAGATCAGAGTTTTTGCTATAAAACGCACAACCAAAGGCTTCAACAGTAAAAGTGCCTGTGACGCAAGAACATATTCATATACACTGCCAACATTTGCCTTTATGCCTGCTGGTGAAGAAGTATCAGAAAATTTCAGAGTTTCTTCAGCTATTATTAATAATGTCAATTCAGTGCTGAAAATGTTCGAAGGAACACACAATTTTCACAATTTTACATCGAGAAAGTATGTATAACCTTGTGAAGTTACTGTTCCAGGAAATTCATTTGTTTTCATTTCTAATTCTTATGTTTCTTTAATTATTAGGAAGCCTTTGGATCCAAGTGCGCATAGGTATATAATGAACTTTGTTTGTGGTGAACCATTCACCTCAGAAAATATGGAATTTTGTACCATAAAAATAAAAGGACAAAGTTTCATGTTGCATCAAATAAGGAAAATGATAGGATTAGCAGTGGCGGTTTCAAGAGGTCATACGACAATAGAAACAATAAATAAATCATGGAAACCAGACAGGATAGATATACCAATGGCTCCAGGAGTGGGCCTTGTGTTGGAAGAAGTGAGTACTTTCTGAATGAAATATAAGGTAAACAAAACTATTAGCTTATAAAATAATTTTGATTTTTGAGCAGTTTCATGTGTTCTTTGAAAAATAAACGGAAGAAAACTGTGCACTGAATATCACAAACCAGAGTTTATATTGTGACTCCCTAAATCTTCGTGATTGACTTAGATACCACCTGTATGTGCAAATAGATGCTGGAATACAGTATTGATAACAAGTTGTATTCATATGTTTATGGACAAAATGATGTATCACTATGCCGAAATGCCGTTATGATCTTGCTCTCAGCAGGCCATGTCAGTGGGATTGCAAACCCCAAGCTATTTCTTTAAAATGTCAAAAAAGTGTATTTAAGTGGGAATCATATTTAAATAAAAATCAAGAAACAAGAAATACACATACAAAGTAAGAAAATGAAGTTATTAGGAAGTGTGGAGAGATGTAAAAGAAAAGACAGAAACAAAAACGTTGATCTTAGGCGTAAACTAAATGTATGCAGTGCAAAAGACAAGTTGGAACAAAATAATAGAAGATGGACTCAGCATCCACAATGAATGGATCCTCAAAGATAGCCAGTAAAACAAATAAATCTGTCCCACAATGAAAGTGAGACTAGAAGATAGAGGAAAGTAAGTTGGAAAGAACCTGAAAGGGAAGTAAGAAGAAAGAGGAAGAGGGAGAGAATCTGGGTTATGTATCAGGCAGGACTGATACAGGCAACAGAGAACCTCAGAGAATAGCGGCACATCTTGTGACAGGTTCCTTTAGTAGCATGAAAGTGTCATGGAGATGCTGATTGTACTCTATGCCAGACATACAAGAGAGACATTGTGAATCATAGGGTGGTTTACTGTTAAAATTGCAAGTGCATACATTCTAAGAAGAGACTGGCAACATATTGTTTCCTCCTATGTACATCTTGTGATCAAGACAATGAAGCTAAATTAGAGGTTTTGGAGCTCTCACAAAAGCTTACATTCAGCAGTTTTTCTTACTCACCATTTGTGACTGGAACAGGAAAGTGGGGAATTGATAGTTGTACACAGACTACCTTGCACCGCACACTGTATGGTGGCTTGTGGACTATAGATGTAGACGTGCTAGTTGGCTAGTTTTTCAAACCCATATTTCTTTAGTATGGGGTTTTGTGATTCAGTAAAATGGTATACATTATTCTAATATATAAACACAAACACTCTTGAGATCAGTTGCCAGGACAGTGATTAAACAAAGACCACAGAGTCTTCAAAAATGGTGAAAGTATGATCTTAAAAGTAGTAAGTGAACAAGCTCAAATACATTATGCTCTCACATAATCGTCTGGCAACCTCATTTCTTCTTTTGAAAGCTATTGAAGTGGTTTAGTATAATGGACAAGTTTAACTACATTGTGCTCTTAAGAAATCGTTCAAAAGCCTCATTTTTTCTTCGTGAAATCTGTTGAAGTGTTTTGGAATAATGGGTTTGAAACCATAAACGTGAACAAGAATGATAAAATTTTGTTGAAATGATGAAAGTGAAAAATATTTACTTATATATTTTCTGTTTTCTGTTGCAAATTTATTGTCTGTCTCATCAGAATCAGCAATTTTGAATCAAAATGCATGTAATAAAAAGGTGTAAATTTTGTGTTTGCATCATGACTGCAAAATACGTAATTTTATGCTTAGCCTATAAATCAGTTTCATCATATTTGGAGTGTTTTGTAGTTTGAATCGAGTACTATGACTGAAGTACTCCTTTTGTCTTAAATTCAGGTACATTATGATCGCTACAATAAACGCTATGGAAATGATGGCCTTCATGAACCACTAACATGGGATGACGTTGAGAAAGAACTGATCACATTCAGAGAAAAATACATCCATGCAGCTATTGTGAATACAGAAATCTCTGAGAAATGGTATCCTTTTTAAGTTAATTTTAATTTTTATTTGGTATTATTTTATCGTTATAAAATTGCTACCAGATTGCAAAGCTTCAGGCAATATTTATAGAGACTTTATCTGATTAAATTAAAAATATTCTTACTGACAGCATTATGAGATATTAATTTCTGTCATCGTTGTCTGATAGTTACAATTAATCTTATATTAAAAGCATACCTCTGGATTTCTCAGGAAGCTATTTTTAGGTCTAACTAACTAACTTTCAGTCCTGAAATTAGTTTTAATGTAATGCATATATTCTTTTTTATAAGTCTGTTAAAATTTTGTATACATTAATCAGTTAACTTTGTACTTGTCCTGTATTACAAAGGTATCCTAGCACTCATACTAAAAGAGTCAATTTTGAGATTTAATAGTCACTCTTCCTCTGGTTAGGTATTTGGTAACTTGTGTTAAGCTCATACAAAAAATACTTATCACATTTGACTGCAATGTTATCTGCAGCTGATTTATCTATATAGAAATGTTTATTTGCCATTCCATTTGGTACATTTATAATTACCTGGGCCTGCTCTAAGTACATAATTAACTGTACTTGTAGTGCACATGTGAAGTAGTAAGTGAATCTGTGGCTAATGTTGGCTAAGCTCAATAAATGGGCCAGTGCTTTTTGCATCATCAAACTTGAGTGACTGATTTGCTGCGGCCTGTCATGACTTCTCCTTGCCAACCTTTTCATCTCAGAGTAGTGCTCACACTTTATGTTCTATATTATTTGCACAATGTATTCCAAACTATGTCTCACCCTACAGTTTTTACCCTTTACAGCTCTCTGCAGTACTATGGAAGTTATTCCTTAATATCTTCAACACATGCCCTATCATCCTGTTCCTCCTCCTTGTCAGTGATTTCTACATATTTTTTCCTCTCCAATTCTATGGAGAACATTTTCATTTTTTATTTTGTGTCCACCTAATTTTCAACAACCTTCTATAGCATCACCTCCCAAACACTTCATTTCTCTTCCTTACTGCTATCTCTACAGTCCATGATTGTCTTCCATACAAGTGTGTGCTCCAGATATACATTCTCAGAAATGTCTTTCTCAAATTAAGTTCAATGATTCATACTATCGTCGGGCCGAAACACGATGATCCATGGCTCTGCCTACTGGGCCGGGAGATTGCCCCACTCACAGA
Source organism: Schistocerca nitens (assembly GCF_023898315.1). Taxonomy (NCBI): domain Eukaryota; kingdom Metazoa; phylum Arthropoda; class Insecta; order Orthoptera; family Acrididae; genus Schistocerca; species Schistocerca nitens. The sequence continues at coordinate 1,008,461,132 of NC_064614.1, forward strand.
AATGGAAAGCAGCCCTGTTGCCAAATAATTAGCTTGCTGCCGGACAGTATAGCTAACAGTCGCGATGGCCCTTATCAGTGCATTCTCAAGTGAGGGAATTTGTTGTTTGTGTGTGGGATTAGTTTGAAAGTGAGAGGCGTAATGAAGGACGTATTCTCACTGTGTCAAATATAGTGCAACGAACAGCCAATTGGAACTGTGACTAAGGAAAAACATATAGGCCTTGATAATGGTGAGAAAGATTAGCACGCCAGGTAAACGCAGAGAGGGTACAAAGCGAGTGAAAGCTGTTGACAGTTTTAATCGGTGTGCTATTCAGGACCATATTTAAAATTATTACTGTGAAGGTGAATTACCAACAAGGAAAAAAACTTATTGTTTCTCTTTGTGAAGCAGGGCTGTTTTCCTATGGTAAGATGTTGCTTTCTTCGGTTCTGAATTCTTTAGGTTCAGGTATAAAACATATAACAATCGTGAATTTGTAATGGAGAGGATAGACGTAGTATTTCTGCACTGCAGTTTCCTCAGAAAAATGTGCATTATTGACTTTGACATAGTCATATTTACAGATGAGACTTGGATTAATACAAAAGTTATTCATTTGCCACCATACCATTCCAAGTACAATGAGATTGAGCTTCTTTGGACTTAAGTGAAAGGAAATGTAGCAAGAAATAACACGGGTTTACATTTCTCACAAATCAAGGTGTTAAAATTGCTTCATCGAGCTTTGAATGAAGTTACACCAAATATGTGGCGACCTGCACTTCTGACGGAAAACATTATTGTTAATCTTGGTGAAGTAGATGATAATACAAGTGCAGCAGCAGCTCTGAGGATGAGATTTCAGCTGATCGTGAAATTTCCACCATCTGCTCTGACTACGAGAATCTTGGCATGTCTCCTTTATTGGATTAGTGCAGCACATAGTGCATTCACAATTCATTTATTCTTATTTAATATTCTCATGCAGAAATGTGAACTTCGGCACGTGGATGGGTGACCGTCCAGGCCGCCATGCACTGTTGCCATTTTTCGGGGTGCACTCAGCCTCGTGTTGCCAATTGAGGAGCTACTCGACCGATTAGTAGCGGCTTCGGTCAAGAATACCATCATAATGACTGGGAGAGCGGTGTGCTGACCCCACGCCCCTCCTATCCGCATCCTCCACTGAGGATGACTCGCGGTCGGATGGTCCCGGTTGGCCACTCATGGCCTGAAGACGGAGTGCTAGAAATGTGAACTGCCTCCTTATGTAAAATAAGAATTTCAATAAACTTATTTTGGCATATATCATGAGTATTTGTTGTATTTCTTTTAGAGTAAGATTTTAATAAATGATGAAACTTGGTAATATTCTTTGACACTTAACTACTGCAGTTTGAAATTGATTCCTTGATAGAATACATATTCAAGAACAATAGGTGATAATTTTAGCAAAGGGTAATTAATATGTTGCCATAACTATTTACTCTCTGGCATTGCTTTATTTAACCATTAGTTTCTTAAGACAAGCACACGTATGTTTCTGAACTTGCTTATAGGGTTTATTATGTCTATCAAAAATGCAGTGCTTCTAACAATTTGAGTCGAACTGCTGGATGGAACCGTGCAATGACACATCTATCATTAATACACAAAATAATTTCGAAAAGTGTTCTAGAATCAAATTCTATGGCATTAAAATAAAAAGAAGTAAATTATTGAGTATGAACTTGGTGATTGGTATTTTGTTCAAGTGCACAAGCACAGCTATTCAAGCACACATTTCAACAAAGCTGAGTACCAGGACCATATCAGCTGTTGTCACTGTTGTGTGACAGAACTGGCAAAACTGCACAGCACAGCCAAACGCGTGCATGCGCAGAGCAGTGTTGTTTGCATTTGACTTATTCCAATGGTCTGCTGCCGCAGCTGGCACTCAATGTCAATTGGCGCAAGCACCAGGGATCATCATATTTCGGCTTGACTTTAGTAGACTTCTTTTCGACAGGAATGCCTTCTTTGCCTTTGCTACTGTCATTTTATGTTGTTCTAGCATCATCTGTTGTGTGTTATTTTGCTTCTAAGATAGCAGAATTGCTTCAATTTGTCAGCTTTGTGATTTCTAGTTTTGTTGGTTAGTTGATCATTGATCTCATTTTACTTTTTTCTTTCTTTGGTTTACTGTCAATATATATTCCACGCTGAGTAGACTACATTTTATTCAGTATGTCCTGTACTACTTCTCTGCTTTTGCTGTGGATAGCAATGTTATCACTGAATCTTACCATTGATATCCTTTCACCCCAAATTTTAATCTCACTCCTGAACTTATCTTTCATTTCCATCATTACTTCTTCGATGTGTAGATTGAACAGTAGGGCCAATAAATTTCAATGCTGACTTACTCCTCTTCTAATCTGAACACTTCATTATGGTCTTTCATTCTTAGTTTTTCCTCTTGGCCCTTGTAGATATGCCATTTTACACAGTGAAATACTTTTCTAGGTCGACAGTCCCAATGAAAGTGTCTGGTTTTTAAATATTCCTTCCATTATCAAGCACAACATTAGAACTGGCTCTTTGATGCCTTTACCTTCTCTAAAGCCAAATTAATGATCACCTAACAGCCCCTTGAATTACTTTTCCACTCCTCTGTATATTATTTTTGTCAGTAACTTGGATATGTGCGACATTACACTGATTGTGCAATAGTTCCTACACTTATCTGCTCTTGCTGTCTTTATTTTTCTAGAAGTCTGATGCTTCGTCTCCAGTCTCAATTGATTTTACACACAACTTAAATAATTGTTGTGTTGCCACTTGCCCAATGATTTTAGAAATTCTGAAGAAATATTATCTAGCTCTTCTGCCTTATTTGATTACAAGTCTTCCAATCTCCTGTCAAACTTTGGCTGTAATACTGAATGTTTTATGTTTTCCAAATTGACTTCTGTTTTGTCTTCTAACATTCAGCAGACAGTTTCATAACTGCCCTTTTTAGATATGTCAGTTCCTCTTCAAGCAAACTGTGTAGTATGGTATTCATTATCACTGTGTCTCTAGCCTCAGAGAATTCTGAAGACACTTCATCAGTCCTCAGTACTTCAGTGTCCCACTTCTTTCCACATTGATTTTTCGTGATAATTCTCTTAATTTTCGTCCTACTCTTCACATTACTAATCTGCAATCTGTTCCTGTGTACACCTTACAGTCAAGTATCTGATTTCAGAATATCTGTCTCACTATGATGTAATCCAGCAGGTATCTTACCATGTCTCCAACTCTTCTCCAAATATACCTCCTCCTCTTCTGATTTTTGAGCAGTGTATTAACTAATACTAGCTGCAATTTGTTGCAGAACTCAGTTCATTTCTACTGCCAAGCTTTTATTCTCCCATAACTCTGTCTTCTGTTCTTTCCCCTACCAAGGTTTTCCACCCCCCCCCCCCCCCCCACACACCTGTAATTCTCAGATTATCATTTCTCTTTACATACTGACAAAGGGAGGCTACGATGTTGGGATCACGGATTGACTGCAAACTTTTTACAATTTTGTTGGCATTAAAACAATATAATGTGCAAGCAAAAAGGTGCACTGCTCTGGCACTTCTGAGAAAATCACAAGAGAAGTTTTAAGCGTCTATTGTGTAACTGATATATCTGTGATAAGAAGCCACTTGTGAGAAGTCATTGTAGTTAAGTGGTTAATTTTTGAGCCTTGCAAGAGGGTCGCACACCAGGTTACAGGATTCTAATTGTCACAGGGAGTCAACTTAATTTTTGTATTTTCTGTGATATTAAAAAAATTTGCACCAACACTATCCATTCTTGGCTCATCACTCTGCAGGTTAACTGCCAAATGGGGCCTGCCTTTGTGTCTGCAGCTCAAAGTGTTGAGATGTAAAGTAGTTCCGAGTACCTTAGCAGATTGCATGTATAAGGAACTTTGCAAATCATGACAGGCAAACATTTTAAGGAAAACTCTGTGAGTTCCATTGTTTATTTGTCGACAGTTATAAATATGTTTGTTCTAATAATTTAATTCAGTTAACAATAGTAGATAGTCAAATAAGATGAAATTCATTAAAACTTCATGCACGTAGATGTGTGTTTTTAATTATATTAACTCTCAAACGTCATATAAATTAAATAATGTGGCCAGTGATGAAAAAAATATAGATTCAGTGGGAATTGAACCATCGCCTCATACAAGGTAGTCTTACGAAACTCTAACGCTATTCACTTGACCAGCATGAACTCTAATGTACAGCACCTGTGCACTGATATACATGCCACAGCTGGCTGGTGTGGCCGAGCGGTTCTAGACGCTTCAGTCTGGAACTGTGCAACCACTATGGTCACAGGTTCGAATCCTGCCTCGAGCATGGAGGTATGTGATGTCCTTAGGTTAGTTAGGTTTAAGTGGTTCTAAGTTCTAGCCCCGTAGTGCTCAGAGCCATTTGAACCACATGCCACATAATAGGCATGTAAAACTTCTCTTCCTCTCAGAATTGCCAGAGTACTGCACCTTACTGCTTGCACATTATTATTTTAATGGCCTATTAAAGGTGTACAAAGTTTGAAGTCAATCCATGATCCTAATGTCGTGGCCTCCCCTTGTCAGTATGTAAAGGGAAATGATAATCAGAATTGGGGGGGGGGGATTGGAACACTGTGGTAGGGAAAAGTAGAGAAGAATGAAGGCTTGGCAGTAGAAGTGAATCGAGTTCTGCAATACATTGCAGCTACTAATAGTAAATACACTGCTCAAAAATCTCAAGAGGAGGAGGTATATGTGGAAACGACTTAGAGGCATGGTAAGATACCTGCAGGATTACATCATAATGACATTCTGAAATCAGATACTTGATTGTAAGGTGTACCCAGGAACATTGCAGTTTAATAATGTGAAGAGCAGGCTGAAGTTTAAGATAATCAGCAGGAAAAATCAATTTGAAAAGAAGTGGGTCACTGAAGAACTGAAGACTGATGAAGTGTCTTCAGAGTTCTCTGAGGCTATAGATACTGTGACAATGAACACAACAGTACACACATTGATTGAAGAGGAACTGATGTATCTAAAAAGGGCAGTCATGCAACTGTCTGCTGACATGTTAGAAGACAAAACAGAAGTCCGTTTGGGAAACCACTGACTGTGCTAGATGCAATTTATGAATTGTCAAGACAATCAACCGTAGCCAAGTCCTGAAAAACATTAATCCTAAAACTGATGAAATCAGTGATTCTGACGATGAAGATGATGTTAGTTGCTGTTTTAAAAAGTACTTCAGGGTGTGAAACTGTTAACAAATAAAATATTTCTGACTCGTTTGATGTGGGCCACACAGAGCCTGGTCAGAAGATGATGTTGAGTGACGGTGCTATTGTTCTGCGAGTATATGGGAAATCTGAGGCAGTGAATGACAGTGACAAAGATGACAACATTCCTCTAATTCCAGAAACACTAATCAGTCATGCATTAACACTTCAGTGGGCCAAAGGGTTACTGGATACCTGGAATAGCAGGATGATACACTTCCCCACAGTCATTTAATGAACAATGTAAGAGCATATGGACTATCAGACCAATTGTGTGGTTTGATTGAAGAGTTCCTAGATTACAGAACACAGCATGTCATTCTCAATGGAACGAAGTCTTCCAAAGCAGGAGTGATTTCAGGTGTACCACAGGCGAGTGTCGTAGGACCGTTGCTATTCACAATATACATAAATGACCTTGTGGATAACATTGGAAGTTCACTGAGGCTTTTTGAGATGCCAGACTGAGATTCATTGGAAGAATCCTAAGGAAATGCAATCCGAAAACAAAGGAAGTAGGTTACAGTACACTTGTTGGCCCACTGCTTGAATACTTCTCACCAGTGTGGATCCATACCAAATAGGGTTGATAGAAGAGAGAGAGAAGATCCAACGGAGAGCACCATGCTTCTCTAAAGGATCATTTAGTAATCCCGAAAGCATTACGGAGATGATAGATACTCCAGTGGAAGACTCTGCAGGAGAGACGCTCAGTAGCTCAGTACAGGCTTTTGTTGAAGTTTCGAGAACATACCTTCACCGAGGAGTCAAGCAGTATATTGCTCCCTTCTACGTATATCTCGCGAAGAGACCATGAGGATAAAATCAGAGAGATTAGAGCCCACACAGAGGCATACCGACAATCCTTCGTTCCACGAACAATACGAGACTGGAATAGAAGGGAGAACCGATACAGGAACTCAAGGTACCCTCCGCCACACACCGTCAGGTGGCTTGCGGGGTATGGATGTAGATGTTACCCTTTCTGACAAGTTGGTCTTGCTTAAAATTCATAGTGTGATATGTAAAAGACAAGCTACCTCACTGAAACAGAAATCAATTTGACTATTTTGTTTCAAAGTGATGTAGTGTAATGTGAAATTGGCTTCCACTCTATTCTTTGTAAATACTGCATTTTGTTGAATAAAGTAGAATATACTATATACACTTTAGTTAAGTAGTGTTAGTTAAAACAACTCTAATGCATAACTGTTTACTTTAATATTTCAATTACAGGTTGTCCAGTAATAATTGAGATTACACTGTGCATGTGTGTGTGGGGATGGGGGCCTCTTGGCAAGAAATAAAGAAATACATGTTTCAAAATTTTTAGAAATTTAGCCCCAAGGGGGTGAAATAGTGGGCGAAAGTTGTTTTCAAAATAAGTCGTTATGAACGAACTACTAAAGTGTTTTTTAAAGCTATGTCTATGAAAATTCATATTTCGTTCTTGGTTCCAACTTTAAAAAAAAAATTGTATTTAATTGTTTTTGGAAATTCATCCCACTAAGGGGATGAAGTGGGGGATGAAATGTGTTATGAAAAGCATTGTTTTTGGAAATTCATCCCACTAAGGGGATGAAGTGGGTGATGAAATGTGTTATGAAAGCATTTTTAAAACTAGAGCTATTAATATTTGAATTTGGCATTTAGGTTAAAATGAAAAAATTCGTGTTCCACTGTTTTCAGAAATTCAACCACTAAGGGGGTGAAATATGGCCATCATCACCCAGCCCAAATTGCTAAGGATAGAATTTTGAAATTCGGAGACAGTGTTGATCCTACACTGTAGGCATCACTTAAGAAGGGTGTGTTCGAAATTCTACTCCTAAGGGCGAGAAATAGATGATGAAAAGTTTTATGAAATTATTTCATTATGAAAGCATTTTCAAAGCTAAGTCTATGAAAATTTGTATTTACCTTCTCCTTTAGGGGAGTTCAACCACCAAGGGGGTGAAATAGGGGATGAAAATGTTTAGAAAATATTTTGTTATATTAAAAAAAAAGAAGCTAAATCTATGAAAATTGGTATTTCACTTATTTGTGAGATATAAAGAAATTGTGGAAGGAGAGGCATGCAGCAGTCAGTAGAAATTGTGGAAGGAGAGGCATGCAGCAGTCAGTTGCAGTACTGTAGTTTTTATTACTCTTGTCTTTTTGCCAGTAAGATAGTATGGTGACACATACTGCTGTGAGTTTGTTGGATTGTAACACTACTGCACTGAAGATTGCTATTTACAGCCAAAAGTGAGATATGCAAGAGAAATAAAAGTAATGGGATTGTGACTAACTGCTGTGTGCCTCTCCTTCCTTATAGTCTATGGTCGCTCTGCACAACAAACCCTTCTGGAATCAAAATTGGTTAAGAAATATGTGTTAGGGAATGAAGTTTTCTGTGGAAATATCACTACAAGAATACAAAAGGAATGACTACCAGAAACCTTGGACTCCAGCTACCAGATTTTGTTTTTGGTCAGATGTACATTCAGAAAAAAGCCATGCTTCTATGGCCATAATTGGTGTGAAAAGTTTAGAAGGTGTTGCAATTGATGAGCAGCATAAAAATTCAGTTAAAGCAAAAAAAAAAAAAAAAAAAAAAAAAAAAAAAAAAAAAAAAAAAAGATCTGTGTGGATCATAAAGTCTATGCGAGTGAAGAGCATGAGGTGCTAAGCTAGTATAGTACATGTATATTTATATATCATATGTATTTTAAAAAATATGTAATCTACATCTGTCTAGACATTTATTAGAGTATCATGTACAGATTGTAAATAAATTGGTCAAGAACTTATCAACATTTTTGGCAATACGTTAAACACAGACGTATCTTTCTACACATATCAACAAAAGTTTTGCATCACATTGGTTCTGAGAGTTCTGGAACCTGTACAGAAAATTGGAATAGAGATCAACATAAACATCATTTCCACCCTTTTTATTACTCATGAAAACCACACATTGCATGTTGTACCACCACACAATGAGGCCTTCAGAGTTGGTGGTCCAGATTGCTGTACACACCAGTATCTCTACTACCCAGTAGCATGTCATGTTGCATTGATGCACGCCTGTATTCATCATGCCATACTATCCACAAGTTCATCAAGGCACTGTTGGTCCAGATTGTCCCACTCCTCAATGGCGATTTGGCACGATCCCTCAGAGTGGTTGGTAGGTCATGTTGTCCATAAACAGCCCTTTTCAATCTATCCCAGGCATTTTCGATAAGGTTCATTTCTGGAAAACATGCTGGCCACTTTAGTCGAGCGATGTCGTAATCCTGATGGAAGTCATTCACATGATGGGCACGAGAAGTGTCGTCCATGAAGACGAATGCCTTGTCAATATGATGCTGATTGGTTGCATTATCGGTCAGAGGATGGCCTTCACATATCTACAGCTGTTATGGTGCCTTCTGTGATCACTAGCGGTGTACACTGGCCCCACATAATGCCATCCCAAAACAGGAGGGAACCACCACCTTGCTGCACTTGCTGGACAGTGTGTCTAAGGCATTCAGCCTGACCAGGTTGCCTCCAAACACATCTCCAATGATTGTCTGGTTGAAAGCATATGTGACACTCATCGGTGAAGGGAATGTGATGCCAATCCTGAGTGGACCATTAGGCATGTTGTTGGGGCAATCTGTACGGCTCTGCATAGTGTCATGGTAGCAAAGATGGGCCTCACGATGGACGTCGGGAGTGAAGTTGCGCATCGTGCAATCTATTGTGCACAGTTTGAGTCGTAACACAAAGTCCAGTGGCTGCACAAAAAGCATTATTCAGCATGGTGGTGTTGCTGTGAGGGTTCCTCCAAGCCATAATCCATAGGTAGCGGTCATCCACTGCAGTAGTAGCCCTTGGGCGGCCTGAGCGAGTCATGTCATCGACAGTTCCTGTCTCTCTTATCTTCTCCATGTCCGAACAACATTGCTTTGGTTCACTCTGAGACGTCTAGACACTTCCCTTGTTGAGAGCCCTTCCTGGCACAAAGTAACAATGCGGACGTGATCGAACCGTGGTATTGACCGTCTAGGTATGGTTGAACTACAGACAACATGAGCCGTGTATCTCCTTCCTGGTGGAATAACTGGAACTTATCAACTGTTGGATCCCTGCCATCTAATATGTGCTGCTTATGCATGGTTGTTTACATCTTTGGGCAGGGTTAGTGATATCTCTGAACAGTCAAAGGGACTGTGGCTGTGATACAATATCCACAGTCAACGTCTATCTTCAGGAGTTCTGGGAACCGGGGTGATGCAAAACTTTTTTTGATGCATGTATATAGAACAGATTTAAATATATATTTTCATATCATTTTTTTAAATAGATTCTCTATATCCATTCTGAGGTTTATTAGAGTATTGTGTAAAAATCTGAAGTAATTCCCATCAGACCATCAAAGTTGAGCACAACCGGGCTTGGCTAGCACTTGGATGGGTCACCATCCGGGTCTTGCAAGTGCTGTTGATAAGCGTGGTGCGCTCAGCCCTTGTGAGTCTAATTGAAGAGCTACTTGATTGAGTAGTGGCACTGAGCACAAAAACTGACAACAGCCAGGTGAGCTGTGTGTTGACGACATGATCTCTGTATCCACATCCCATGATGCCTAGGGGCTGAGGAAGACATGGTGGCCTGAGAGAGAGAGATAGAGAGACCTAAAACAATTGTAGCCTACATCTGTCTGAATGTTTATTAGAGTATCATGCAAAAATTGGAAGTAAATCGGTCAAGCACTTATCGAGATTTTGGTAACAATGTTAAACAACAACTTCTCTTTACACAGGGTGATTTTTTCCACCATGTACAAACTCTAGGGATTGACCGATGAGAGGACACAGAAGAAAAAAAGGTCTGATGAACGAGTCTGTAAATGCTTGGTTTCCATGCTAGAGATCATTTATTCATACATTGTTACAAGGACTGCAGTCTAATATGTGCTGTACCATGCAGCCACAGTTACGGTAGGCATTAAAAATGGTTTACATGTGCTTCAACACATGCGTTTACACACCATAGCATGTTCTGTCTCTCACGTTCACATCGGTCGTGCTGCATCTGAACAGTATCAAAGGTAGCATGAATACACTGCTCCAGTGTCGTTACACCTGGAATGGGATCTGGATACACGATACTTTTGAGATGGCCCCATAATCAGAAATCGCACAGGTTGAGATCTGGTTAACAGTCCATGCAACTGGATTCCCTTGTCCGATTCGATCCACTGACCGGGAAACATACCCCATAATCAGAAATCACACGGGTTGAGATCCGGTGAACAAGCAGGCCATGCAACTGGACCCCCTTGTCCGACCCATGGACCGAGGAACATACGATTGAGTTGTGTCTCGATATTAACAGTGAAGTGGACTGGAGCACCTTCATGTAGCAGCCATATAACCCTTTGAATTATCAGTGGCACTTCTTCCAGGAGGGAAGGCAAAGTCATCTGCAAGAAACACTGATAGTTCCTGCCTGTTAGGAAACATGGAAGGGAGACTGATTCCAAAATATGGTCACCAATTATGCCGGCCCACACATTCTGGCTGCACTGATGCTGATGGATCACTGTCACCATACCATGGGGTTCTACATACCATCCCACAGATGACGGTTATGAAAGTTGAAAATACCACTCTGTGTAAAGGTGGCCTCAGCTGTGAATAGAATGGGTGACACAAATCCAGGAATCATGGTTGCCTGGTGAAGAAACCAGTGACAGAACTGCTCCCGATGTGAAAAGTCTGTCACTAGTACGCCCTGCACACACTGTAAGTGATAAGGGTAGTAACAGTTGTCATGGAGGATGTTATCCTTTATTGGTGGGCCAATTGCCTGGTACGTGACACTTGCCTTCCACAGTGTTAATCACATTTTCCTTCAAGCCTGGTGCTCAAACGTTTCAGGTACCTCCTTCATGATTTTCTGCTTCCTGAGACAAGCCTGTCTCAGACATATGGCGAAATGCTGTTGCTAACATTGAATGCTGTGATTAAATGTCAGCGGGGATAGCTCTGTTGATACAACCTTACTGCCCGCCACCCGTTGCCATTTGCAGCAAGTTCTTGATTTGAATATGGAACCATTATGTACAGTCTTGTATCACATCCCCTACAAGGTACGTCAATAAGAGAAGTGAATCGGATGCAACATTACCAATTGTTATGGTAGGAGAGGGCACTAGGTTATGATGTTTGAGAAGCGGTACCACCATGCATACTGTAACTATGGCTGTACGGTACAGTGTGTATTAGACTACAGTCTCTCTAACAACATATCGTCCCCTTGAACCATGTACCTTGCCGTTGGTGGGGAGGCTTGCATGCCTCAGCGATACAGATGGCTGTACCGTAGGTGCAACCACAACGGAGGGGTATCTGTTGAGAGGACAGACAAACATGTGGTTCCTGAAGAGGGGCAGCAGCCTTTTCAGTAGTTGCAGGGGCAACAGTCTGCATGATTGACTGATCTGGCCTTGTAACATTAACCAAAACAGCCTTGCTGTGCTGGTACTGCGAACGGCTGAAAGCAAGGGGAAACTACAGCCGTAATTTTTCCCGAGGACTTGCAGCTTTACTGTATGATTAAATGATGATGGCGTCCTCTTGGGTAAAATATTCCGGAGGTAAAATAGTCCCCCATTCGGATCTCCAGGCGGGGACTACTCAAGAGGACGTCGTTATCAGGAGAAAGAAAACTGGCATTTTACGGATCGGAGCGTGGAATGTCAGATCCCTTAATCGGGCAGGAAGGTTAGAAAATTTAAAAAGGGAAATGGATAGGTTAAAGTTAGATGTAGTGGGAATTAGTGAAGTTCGGTGGCAGGAGGAGCAAGACTTTTGGTCAGGTGATTACAGGGTTATAAATACAAAATCAAATAGGGGTAATGCAGGAGTAGGTTTAATAATGAATAAAAAAATAGGAGTGTGGGTTAGCTACTACAAACAGCATAGTGAACACATTATTGTGGCCAAGATAGACACAAAGCCCATGCCTACTACAGTAGTACAAGTTTATATGCCAACTAGCTCTGCAGATGATGAAGAAATTGATGAAATGTATGACGAGATAAAAGAAATTATTCAGGTAGTGAAGGGAGACGAAAATTTAATAGTCATGGGTGACTGGAATTCGTCAGTAGGAAAAGGGAGAGAAGGAAACATAGTAGGTGAATATGGATTGGGGCGAAGCAATGAAAGAGGAAGCCGCCTTGTAGAATTTTGCACAGAGCATAACTTAATCATAGCTAACACTTGGTTCAAGAATCATAAAAGAAGGTTGTATACCTGGAAGAATCCTGGAGATACTAAAAGGTATCAGATAGATTTTATAATGGTAAGACAGAGATTTAGGAACCAGGTTTTAAATTGTAAGACATTTCCAGGGGCAGATGTGGATTCTGACCACAATCTATTGGTTATGAACTGCAGATTGAAACTGAAGAAACTGCAAAAAGGTGGGAATTTAAGGAGATGGGACCTGGATAAACTGAAAGAACCAGAGGTTGTAGAGAGTTTCAGGGAGAGCATAAGGGAACAATTGACAGGAATGGGGGAAAGAAATACAATAGAAGAAGAATGGGTAGCTCTGAGGGATGAAGTAGTGAAGGCAGCAGAGGATCAAGTAGGTAAAAAGACGAGGGCTAATAGAAATCCTTGGGTAACAAGAAATATTGAATTTAATTGATGAAAGGAGAAAATATAAAAATGCAGTAAATGAAGCAGGCAAAAAGGAATACAAACGTCTCAAAAATGAGATCAACAGGAAGTGCAAAATGGCTAAGCAGGGATGGCTAGAGGACAAATGTAAGGATGTAGAGGCTTGTCTCACTAGGGGTAAGATAGATACTGCCTACAGGAAAATTAAAGAGACCTTTGGAGAGAAGAGAACCACTTGTATGAATATCAAGAGCTCAGATGGCAACCCAGTTCTAAGCAAAGAAGGGAAGGCAGAAAGGTGGAAGGAGTATATAGAGGGTTTATACAAGGGCGATGTACTTGAGGACAATATTATGGAAATGGAAGAGGATGAAGATGAAATGGGAGATAAGATACTGCGTGAAGAGTTTGACAGAGCACTGAAAGACCTGAGTCGAAACAAGGCCCCCGGAGTAGACAACATTCCATTGGAACTACTGACGGCCTTGGGAGAGCCAGTCCTGACAAAACTCTACCATCTGGTGAGCAAGATGTATGAGACAGGCGAAATACCCTCAGACTTCAAGAAGAATATAATAATTCCAATCCCAAAGAAAGCAGGTGTTGACAGATGTGAAGATTACCGAACTATCAGTTTAATAAGTCACAGCTGCAAAATACTAACGCGAATTCTTTACAGACGAATGGAAAAACTGGTAGAAGCGGACCTCGGGGAAGATCAGTTTGGATTCCGTAGAAATGTTGGAACACGTGAGGCAATACTGACACTACGACTTATCTTAGAAGGAAGATTAAGAAAAGGCAAACCTACGTTTCTAGCATTTGTAGACTTAGAGAAAGCTTTTGACAACGTTAACTGGAATACTCTCTTTCAAATTCTGAAGGTGGCAGTGGTAAAAAACAGGGAGCGAAATGCTATTTACAATTTGTACAGAAACCAGATGGCAGTTATAAGAGTCGAGGGACATGAAAGGGAAGCAGTGATTGGGAAAGGAGTGAGACAGGGTTGTAGCCTATCCCCAATGTTATTCAATCTGTATATTGAGCAAGCAGTAAAGGAAACAAAATAAAAATTCGGAGTAGGTATTAAAATTCATGGAGAAGAAGTAAAAACTTTGAGGTTCGCCGATGACATTGTAATTCTGTCAGAGACAGCAAAAGACTTGGAAGAGCAGTTGAACGGAATGGACAGTGTCTTGAAAGGAGGATATAAGCTGAACATCAACAAAAGCATAACGAGGATAATGGAATGTAGTCAAATTAAATCGGGTGATGCTGAGGGGATTAGATTAGGAAATGAGACACTTAAAGTAGTAAAGGAGTTTTGCTATTTAGGGAGCAAAATAACAGATGATGGTCGAAGTAGAGAGGATATAAAATGTAGACTGGCAATGGCAAGGAAATCGTTTCTGAAGAAGAGAAATTTGTTAACATCGAGTATAGATTTAAGTGTCAGGAAGTCGTTTCTGAAAGTATTTGTATGGAGTGTAGCCATGTATGGAAGTGAAACATGGACGATAACCAGTTTGGACAAGAAGAGAATAGAAGCTTTTGAAATGTGGTGCTACAGAAGAATGCTGAAGATAAGGTGTGTAGATCTCGTAACTAATGAGGAGGTATTGAATAGGATTGGAGAGAAGAGAAGTTTGTGGCACAACTTGACCAGAAGAAGGGATCGGTTGGTAGGACATGTTTTGAGGCATCAAGGGATCACAAATTTAGCATTGGAGGGCAGCGTGGAAGGTAAAAATCGTAGAGGGAGACCAAGAGATCAATACACTAAGCAGATTCAGAAGGATGTAGGGTGCAGTAGGTACTGGGAGATAAAGAAACTTGCACAGGATAGAGTAGCATGGAGAGCTGCATCAAACCAGTCTCAGGACTGAAGACCACAACAACAACAACAACAACAACAACATATGCCTCTTATATTCTTGTAGTGATATTTCCATAGAAACGTTCATCCCCTAACACATATTTCTTCACCATCTTTGATTCCATAAGGGACTGTTGTGGACAATGACCATAGACTGTAAGGAACGAGAGGCTCACAGCAGTCAGTCACAATCCCATTAGCTCTTATTACTCTGGCAATCTGAACTTTGGCTATAAGTAGCCATCTTCAGTGCAATTGAGTTATGATCCAACAAACTTACAGCAGTACGTGTTGCCATTCTATCTTATTGGTGTATAGGCAAGAGTAATAAAAACTACGGGGCTGTGACTGGTTGCAGTGTGCCTCGCCTTCCATATATTTCTTTATATGTAATTGAGAAGTGAAATACCAATTTTCATAGATTTAGCTTCTTCTTCTTCTTCTTCTTCTTCTTCTTCTTCTTCCCCAATATAACGAAATATTTTCTTAAAACATTTTGATCCTCTATTTCACCTCCTTGGTGGTTTAATTCCTCTAACGTAGAATCCAAATATAAATTTTCGTAGATTTAGCTTTGAAAATGATTTGATAATGAAATATTTTCATAAAATTTTTCATCCTCTATTTCTGCCCCTTAGGAGTGGAATTTTGGACAAGCATTTCTTTAATGATGCCTACAATGAATGATCATCACAGTCTCCAAATTTAAAATTTTCTGTCCTTTGAAGTTTGGTCTGCGTGATGTCCATATTTCACCCCCTTAGGGGTTCAGTTTCCAAAACAGTGAAACACATATTTTTTTCATTTCTAACCGAGAAGCCAAATCCAAATGTTAATAGATCTAGCTTTAAAAATGCCTTCATAATGAAATATTGTCATAAAACATTTCATCCCCTACTTCATCCCCTTAGTGGGTTGAATTTACAAATACAGTGAAACACGTATTTCTTTCTTTTCTAACTGAGAAGCCAAATTCAAATATTAATAGCTCTAGTGTTAAAAATGCTTTTATAATGAAATATTTTCATAAAACGTTTCATCCTCTATTTCACCCCCTTAGAGGTTTGAATTTCCAAAAACACTGAAATACATTTTTTTTCACCCACTATTTCACCCCCATGGGGCTAAATTTCCAAAAATGCTGAAAAGTGCATTTCTTTATTTCTTGCCAAGAAACCCCTCCTCCCCACCCACACGCACAGTGTACTCTCAGTTATCTGTGGATAACCTGTAATTGAACAATTAAAGTACACAGTAATGTATTAAGAGTTGTTTTAATTAACACTACTTATCTAACGTGTATAATAAATTCTACTTTGTTCAATGTATTATGTGTGAAAATGCAGTATTTACAAAGAATAGAGTGGAAGCCAATTTCACATTACACTACACCACTTTCAAACAAAATAGTCAAATTGATTTTTGTTTCAGTGAGGTAGCTTGTCTTTTACATATCACACTATGCATTTTAAGCAACACCAACTTGTCAGATAGGGGAACATCATCCTGCTGTTCCAGGTATCCAATAACCCTTTGACCGAGCGAGGTGGCGCAGTGGTTAGCACACTGGACTCGCATTCGGGAGGACGACGGTTCAATCCCGTCTCCAGCCATCCTGATTTATGTTTTCCGTGATTTCCCTAAAACGTTTCAGGCAAATGCCGGGATGGTTCCTTTGAAAGGGCACAGCCGATTTCCTTCCCAATCCTTCCCTAACCCCAGCTTGCGCTCCGTTTCTAATGACCTCGTTGTTGACGGGACGTTAGACACTGACCACCACCACCACCACCAATAACCCTTTGGCCCAGTGAAGTGTTAATGCATGACTGATTAGTGTTTCTGGAATTAGAAGAATGTTGTCATCTTCGTCTCTGTCATTCACCTCCTCAGATTTCCCATATACTCGCAGAACAATAGCACCGTCACTCAAAATCTCCTGACCAGGCTCTGTGTGGCCCATGTCAAACCATTCAGAAATATTTTATTTGTAAACGGTTTCACACCTCGGAGTACTTTTTACAACAGCAGCTAATGTCCTCCTCACTGTCGGAATCACTGACTTCATCAGTTTTAGGATTAATGTTTTTTCGGTACTTGGCTATGGCTGATCGTTTTACGTTACGTCACGCCTTTGACACTTCATAAATAGCATCTAGCACAGTCAGTAGTTTCCCAAATGTTTGAAGATTGCTGCCCTTATCAATAAGGTTCTGTAACAGATTTCCTCTATAAATTTTCTTCATGGCGGCAGGAACACTGATCCACTAGCTGAATAAAGGCTATCCCATTAGAGGGTAAATGTTTTACAAATATCATCCTGTCATCCAATTTTAGAACAAGTTCATTTGAATGTGATGGTGTATTGTCCAGTAACAGTATAGCCCTTGTAATTAGGCCCTTCAACATTAAGTTTTCTTGCACCTGTGGCACAAAGGAGCTATGGAACCATTTTTGAAATATTGTGTGGTCCATCCAGGACCCTTTCTGGTGAAAATAATAGACAGGTAAATTGTGCATTCCTTTTCCTTTGAAACATAGCGGTTTTTAACTTCACCTATTATATCAAGCATAACTTTATGTAGTCCTGTACCTTTAGCACAACTCACCACAGTTATTCTTTCTTACTTGATTTGTAATCAGGGGCATTACGCTCTGTCTCGAAAGCTGAAGTCTTTGTTGGTAGACGCTTCCTAAATAGCCCAGTTTCATCCACATTTTATATTTGCTCAAGCTCTAAATTTTCTTGTGGAATAAACTCTTGGAAATCATTACAAAATTCAGAAGTAGCTTTATATCTGCATTTAACTTTTCTCCTTGGACGACAATTTCCCAGATACCATGATGCTGTTTAAAGCTTGATAGCCAGCCAGAAGATGCGATAAAATCTCCTTCCACCCCTTGGGTTTTGAAGAAAAACTGTACCTTTTGGTGCATATTGGGCCAGATTCTTGTGTGTCTTCTGCTGTTTCCTGTTGAAACCATTCCATTATGGCTTTATCCAGTTCTGCAGATGTTAACGTTGTTATAGCCTTCCGCTTTTACAAACCTGTAGATGAGTCAGAACTGCTAACAAATTGAATTGTTTTGTCTTTCTTTTCTGAATATTATAGTTTAACCCACGTCATAAATCAGTGCCAGATTCTGCATATCAATACTGCCTTCTCCACTCTCTAGTAAAAGAAAAATTTTCAGCAGCTTAAAAGGAGGAGTTACATGATCTACCAATCTAATCTTCAGCATTCTTCTGTAGCACCACATTTCGAAAGCTTCTATTCTCTTCTTGTCCAAACTATTTGTTGTCCATGTTTCACTTCCATACATGGCTACACTCCATACAAATACTTTCAGAAACGACTTCCTGACACTTAAATCTATACTCGATGTTAACAAATTTCTGTTTTTCAGAAACGCTTTCCTTGCCGTTGCCAGTCTACATTTTATATTCTCTCTACTTCAACCATCATGAGCTATTTCGCTCCCCAAATAGCAAAACTAATTTACTTCTTTAAGTGTCTCATTTCCTAATCTAATACCCTCAGCATCACCCGACTTAATTCAACTACATTCCCGACTTAATTCAACTACATTCCATTATCCTCATTTTGCTTTTGTTGATGTTCATCTTATATTCTCCTCTCAAAACACTGTCCATTCCGTTCAGCTGTTCTTCTAAGTCCTTTGCTGTCTCTGACAGAATTACAATGTCATCGGCAAACCTCAAAGTTTTTATTTAGTCTCCGTGGATTTTAATACCTACTCTGAATTTTTCTTTTGTTTCCTTTACTGCTTGCTCAATATACAGATTGAATAACATCGGGGATAGGCTACAACCCTGTCTCACTCCTTCTCACTCCCTTCCCAACCACTGCTTCCCTTTCATGCCCCTCGACTCTTATAACTGCCACCTGGTTTCTGCACATATTGTAAAGAGCCTTACACTGCCTGTATTTGACCCCTGCCACCTTCAGAATTTGAAAGCGAGTATTCCAGTCAACATTGTCAAAAGTTTTCTCTGAGTCTACAGATGCTAGAAATGTATGTTTGCCTTTCCTTAATCTATCTTCAAGATAAGTTGTAGGGTCAGTATTGCCTCACGTGTTCCAATATTTCTATGGAATCCAAACTGATCTTCCCTGAGGTCGCCTTCTACCAGTTTTTCCATTCGTCTGTAATATTTTGCAGCCGTGACTTATTAAAATGATAGTTTGGTAATTTTCACATGTGTCAACACCTGCTTTCTTTGGGATTGGAATTATTATATTCTTCTTGAAGTCTGAGGGAATTTCGCCTGTCTCAAACATTTTGCTCACCAGATAGTAAAGTTTTGTCAGGGCTGGTTCTCCCAAGGCTGACAGTTGTTCTAATGGAATGTTGTCTACTCCCGGGGCCTTGTTTCAACTTATGTCTTTCAGTGCTCTGTCAAACTCATCACGCAGTATCATATCTCCCATTTCATCTTCATATACATCCTCTTCTATTTCCATAATATTGTCCCTTGCCCTTGTATAGACTCTCTATGTTCTCCTTCCCACCTTTCTGCTTTCCCTTCTTTGCTTAGAACTGGATTTCCATCTGAGCTCTTGATATTCATACAAGTGGTTCTCTTTTTTCCAAACATCTCTTTAATTTTCCTGTAGGCGGTATCTATCTTACCCCTAGTGAGATACGCTTCTACATCCTTACATTTGTCCTCTAGTCATCCCTGCTTAGCCATTTTGCATTTCTTGTTGATCTCATTTTGGAGATGTTTGTATTCCTTTTTGTCTGCTTCATTTACTGAATTTTTATATTTTCTTCTTTCATCAATTAAATTTAATATTTCTTCTGTTTCCCAAGGATTTCTACTAGCCCTCGTCTTTTTACCTTCTTCAGCCTCTGCTGCCTTCACTATTTCTTTCCCCCATTCCTGTCACTCACTCCCTTATGCTCTCCCTGAAACTCTACAACCTCTGGTTCTGTCCGTTTATCCAGATCCCATCTCCTTGAATTCCCACCTTTTTGCAGTTTCTTTAGTTTTAATCTACAGTTCATAACCAATAGATTGTGGTCAGAGTCCACATCTGCCCCTGGAAATGTCTTACAATTTAAAACTTGGTTCCTAAATTGTCTTACCATTATATAATCTACCTGAAACCGTCTAGTATCTCCAGGCCTCTTCCATGTATACAACCTTCTTTCATGAATCTATAGCTATGATTAAGTTATGCTCCGTTCAAAGTTCTACCAGACGGCTTCCTCTTTCATTTCTTACACCCATTCCATATTCGACTACTATGTTTCCTTCTCTTCCCTTTCCTACTATTGAATTCCAGCCACCGATGACTATTAAATTTTCATCTCCCTTCACTATCTGAATAATTTCTTTTATCTCTTCATACATTTCATCAATCTCTTCGTCATCTGCAGAGTTAGTTGGCATATAAACTTGTACTACTGTGGTAGGCGTGGGCTTCGTGTCTATTTTGGCCACAATAATGCATTCACTATGCTGTTTGTAGTAGCTTACCCACAGGGCATATATCCAATCCCTCTACATATTTAACAGTTACAAAGCATAGGCAGGTTCACTAGTTATGCAATATAAGAATGCAGTCTTTCACAGCAATATATAGTGCTAAAATTCTCTTGGGCTTCCAGCCACTTCAAGTGGTTTAACCGTTTCAGATTTGATTCTTCCTTTTCTTTTTGCCAGGAGGAAGGAAAATTTTTCTTTATAATGTATACTAATATATGTATTTATTTTCATTACATATTTTTTACATTTGGCTTATTTTTATAAACAATTTTGAAAAATTCACTGTTGTAATAAATAATCGATAATTCAATAATTACCATGCAAAATAATAATAATAATAATAATAATATTCAACCATACAGTGGAGTATAACTGACCAACAACTTCTGTGAATTCTGGTGGTGACAGGCTGCTGTGCACTGCTACATACACTTGATATTTTTACAGAGATGCCCAAAATGTGGAAGCATATGTGCATGATGAAAAGATTAAACATTCACAGATGTGTACATGAGTTTTCCATTGAGGATATTAAAAAACACAGATGATGTGACTTACCGAATGAAAGTGCTGGCAGGTCGATAGACACACAAACAAACACAAACATACACACGAAATTCAAGTTTTCACAACAAACTGCTTGTGTCTGTGTATGTGCGGATGGATATGTGTGTGTGTGTGTGTGTGTGTGTATATACCTGTCCTTTTTTCCCCCTAAGGTAAGTCTTTCCGCTCCCGGGATTGGAATGACTCCTTACCCTCTCCCTTAAAACCCACATCCTTTCGTCTTTCCCTCTCCTTCCCTCTTTCCTGATGAGGCAACAGTTTGTTGCGAAAGCTTGAATTTCGTGTGTATGTTTGTGTTTGTTTGTGTGTCTATCGACCTGCCAGCACTTTCGTTCGGTAAGTCACATCATCTGTGTTTTTAGATATATTTTTCCCACGTGGAATGTTTCCCTCTATTATATTTACACTAAATATTAATGTACACAATTGTAGCCATTGGGTCTGAATGGCTTAAAATCCATGAGATTTCAGCTGAGTGCTTCCTGACCTTTGTCAAGTGGTGACTGCCATGTAATTGCTGCTACCATCCTCATGTACTCGCTCTACTTCATGTGACACCACTGGTGCTCAGTCCAGGCCCATACGTAGTAATGTTTTCATTGATAACGCACAATGTCCACTTCAACATTCTGATGGCCCCAAGCTGTGCTTAGCTGTTGGCTGCCTTCTTTATTGAGCGTGTCATGATAAATTTTTATCTCAGTCCCTTCTTTTATTTCAGTAACCCAGTAATAACAGTTGTTTCATCGAATGCAGTTTGGGGTCTGTTTTCCAGAGCATGCTTTGCTACCAGTGATATTTCAGGATACTATAGGCAGAGATGACTCTCATGTTGTAAGATGCTGTCAAGTAGTATACCCAATCTGCCAAACATAAATCTGTCCCCACACATACATGGGATTTTATATACTCCTGGTGTTCTTGGCCCTGCATCATCTTTCATGGGCCTCATAAGTTGCTGAACTTTTTGCTGGAGGCCTGAAGTCCAAATTGATTTTATGGCTCTTTAGGAGTCAGCTAATCTTTCCTGTTACTGAGCCACAGAATGGCAAAAGCACAGGCTTTTCATGTCCTTTTCAGTGGCATTCTGCTGGTGTGTTTATGGAGAGATGGGTCACAAAATCTTTCAGTTGTTGAAGTCACCAAGTTGCCCAGAAAAGAATGTTTCTGTGAGGGGTGGTGGTACCTGGTAGCATGTAGATTGTGTGGTGAGTTTTGGAAGGATTTTTATCATGATTAATTTTTCCTATTCCTCATATAATTGCTTTACCTTGTTATTTAAAAAGTTTTTAACAATTACTGTGGTGGTTTAGTTTCTGATTTGGGCTATCTTATTTCAAAATTTGTTTATTTTAGTTATAATATTCTTCTTATAATGCTTAAATAGCTAATAATATTATAGTGTGACATTGAAGGTTTGTGGGAAGAGTAAGGCACCATCTGTCTCCACCTCCATCATGAACTGGATGTTGTCATGGATGCTGTTGTTGCAGTCCAACGATTCTCGCAGCTTTTCTTATCCATGAGGCCAGACAATGAATGTATTGTCAAGATAATGATAAAAGTAAATAATTAGGCTTTGCAGGAGCCATATCCAATGCAAGTTGTCAAAGTACCCCCTAAACAGGTTTCCATCACAATGCCATCTGTGTAGTTGAAATAGTCTCCAGTGCTTAAATAAATCCATAAAGTATGTTCACACATGCACAATTGCAGATGCACAGGAATAAAAGACCATGCACAAAAGTTTGTGGGAAGAACACATGTACACATATGCGTTCTTATATCCACACATTGCCTCATTGTGCAAGCAGTCTGCTGTGAATTCCCTTCTTCACTTGGGAGCTTCTGCTTCATTTATTGTGATGAAAAAATGACAAAAAAAGAAAACACAAAGACAACTGTAGTTAAAGAAATATGAAATGATGACAGTATCTTGTTTGCAAATTTCAAAGGCGATCACAGCAAGATTTTAGATTTTCTGCTTTGGAAACTGCAGCGATAAGGCCAGCAATAAATTTTTGTTAGCTTGTAAATGGCAACTTATATACCAGTTTCAATTATTTATTCCTCATTTCAAAACAAAGCATTTCAGTGATTATTCCTGAAACTAAGAAGTATTGAAGGTTAATTAATTGTCAATGCAGCATTTGTATTTTATTTGCATACAGAATGTTAATCATGAAAGACGATGTGTAGATTAACATCCTTGCACTCGGCACATTTGGGAATTTGTATTTTTTGCATCATCAGTGTACATTATTTCAATCTTTAGTAGATTTTTGAGGAGCTAAATGTACCCCATCATTTTTTTTGTTCAGATGTCGGGTGCCCCAGTTGTGATTTTAAGTTGCCATAGCATGAACATGAGTCCATAGTTTTCATATAGGCCCACACTTTTTATATTCATATAGCCCACACTTTTTATATTCATATAGCCCACACTTTTTATAAATTTTTAGCTTATTCTTCTCAGTTTTTCTACTTCTAAACTTATGGTATCTTATTATTTACAAAAATATGATTACATGATACTTTATGCTCAGGGCTACAGATCTTGAATTTTTATTGAAATAATCTTCAGAAGGGGCACTCCATACACTTACGTGAGCTTCCTTTGGGGTCAACAGACATTACTGTGCATAATTCGCATCTCAGTATAACCTCAACACTTTACACAAATGCACATGGGCGGGCCTCGACTCCTTGTCATCTGCTAAAAAGCGCAAAGAATCCAACCGAAGGCAGGTAGAAATGTGCTTTACACATGGCCTCCATTTCCAAGAAATTACACATACACAAATGCAAATGCATAGTTGCACTGTTGGAAATATATGTGTGTGCACAAAGTTAAACACAAAAAAGGCATCATGTGGACACACCTTAAGAATATCTTCAAATAACTGGGAGAGCAGAGGTATAGAGTCTTTGATGAGAATGTGTGTGAATAGTGAGACCACATCAAAACTGATAACCATATCTTCTTCTCTTAGATACAGGCATTTAATTCAGTTGATGAAGTCATCGGCCGGCCGAAGTGGCCTTGCGGTTAAAGGCGCTGCAGTCTGGAACCGCAAGACCGCTACGGTCGCAGGTTCGAATCCTGCCTCGGGCATGGATGTTTGTGATGTCCTTAGGTTAGTTAGGTTTAACTAGTTCTAAGTTCTAGGGGACTAATGACCACAGCAGTTGAGTCCCATAGTGCTCAGAGCCATTTGAACCATTTTGATGAAGTCATCATAGTCTTGATGTGGTGCGCACAGTGACCAACATGCAGAGTGAGAAGTCTCATGAGACTTTTTGTGAGTCTGCATGTTGGTCATGATAGGCTGTAAAAATGTTCTTGTTATGAACTTTAGGAATGCCATGAAATTTGTGTGGTCGAGGTGCCTGAGGAATGAAATTTTTGATGACACACTTTTCTAGTGAGTACTGTTTAAAAAGTTCAAATGTGTTCCTCATTATTGTGGATGTTGGACCCCGTGATAATTTTTGGTATGTCTCCTCCTCCAGCATCAACCAAATCTTTGCATCATAATTGGCTTGTTCCATAATGACAGTTTGTATTGCCCTTGTCATCATTGTACTCTTGCCAGTAGGTTGTAATAACCAATGACATAGTGGGCATCTTTTACCTTTCATAATGTTAAATGTGTCATATTTTCAAACCATATGACCACAGCTGCTAAGTTTGCAGATTTTCTCTTTCACCTTATGAACTGTGCAATATCATTGCTTGTTCATCAGTATATTTTATCTGCATATTTTTATTCAATAAATTTTGGCTGTAATTGCAGAGGCAGAGTCAAGAAACATTTTATATTTTTTGGATAATGCACCTATACTAAATTTGATGTGCTTAAAAATCTGTTGTTTTTCCTTAACTTTTTTCCAGCTTTTTGAACTGGTTGTTAACTCTTCCATATCATAGTTATGACATTCGTAACCAGAATGCAGAATTGGATAACTCATCACCTATTAGTGAAGTGGATAATAAAAATGAAAAAGTTGATGAATCAACACTAAAAACTTCAAATTCAGCATTTGTAGCGGACAGTGAAAATGCAGAAGTGACAGCTCCCTCCCTTAAAAATAGTTCCAATGTACCCAATTGCATTGTAGAAGAGAAGAGTTAATACATTGCTGTAATTTTATTTTTGACAAAATGATTTTGTACTTTATTAAAAACTTGTGTTTTTTCTTGTAATTTACAGGAAACAATGTGTGTGTGTGTGTGTGTGTGTGTGTGTGTGTTCAGAGATGGAAATGAAATAGAGAATGACTTTAGAAAGAAGGATGTGAGTACAAGATGAGTGGAATTAGTGTCATGGGGCAGGTGCATAAGTGGGTGTGGTGTAGGGGCTAGAAGAGATTGAGGGCAGCAGGATTATGGGATTGAAGGATGTGTTGCAGTGACATTTTCCAGTAATGTAATTCAGAAAAGCCAGTATTGAAGAAGTGAGTTGAGGTGTCGACTTGTGCAGATGAGTCCCAAGTGCACTCCTGCAACATATGTTTTCGTAGTCTGTCATGAAGAAAATCATTTCTATGTAGTAAAATGATCACAGGTATAAGACAGCACTGTGTTTCACGCTTGTAAACTGGTTTGCTAGTGAAGCTGTGTGTTTTTGTGAGAGTGAACGTGATTGTTAAGGAACCTGCCACAAATGCATATTTGTACCTCTACAACAGTAAATTTACTGAACCCTGTGGTTCATAAATAATGCTAACAAACATTAGAGTGACAATAAGTAACAAACAGAGCATGTTTACCTCATTGGAGGGTGTAGATATTGACTTTTCGTGTGTTGACTGGCTGTCTCTGGCAGTTAACTGCTGTGTGCACCAACATGGAGTCATATTAGTTCTGTGTCTGACCACAGAGTGCAGCACCAAGCGGGCACAGTGGCATTGCCATCTATCTGTGAGCATGCGTGCTGCTTGCGCACTGTACCAAAGTGTCGCTAACTACCTGAGCCTCCACTGGAGCTAAAGTCATTTAACTAAAAGGTGTGTAATTGTGTTTAGGCATTTTTGAAGTCTGTTTTCACATCTGTAAGCCAAATAACTTGCAGTTTACTTTCTTTTGGCAAAACAGGAATGGGCTTGGCTTATACCTAAAAAAGTGAAGTAAATGATACCCATATATTGTGTTTTCTTGACTACACTTGTTCTGTGCCCACGTAAAAGTGTGGATAGTGGAGGAAACTACATGGTCTATGCTGCACTAGTACAAGTAGTGAAAACAGAACTCCAAAACGTAACGACAGTGACATCTAAAGGCAGAAGATACAAAGACAGATCAATCGGCAGTAAGACAGATGCAGTACACTAGACTCTCACTAATATGCCCCTCAGTGATGTGGTCTCTCAGTAATCTGGACCCCATCCAGCCTCCGGACATTCAAGCTGAAATCATGTGCACAACAATGAATTATTGTGCACAATAATGTTGTTAGCTAGTTACCATGTTAGACTATGCTATATGTATTTGAAATGGTGGCTTTCTGTACAGTTCAGTATCATTGCTTCTAAAAGGAAACATGTTACATTAAATATCAACAAAACTTGAAATTTTAGATAAATTAAACTGAGGTTCTTCACAAAGAGGCATCACTGCTGAGCATAGTGTTGGCCAAGCAACTATTTATGATATCACAAAGCAAGATGTTATTCAACAGGATGCAATCTAGATGGAGCTAGATGGAGAGTAAGTTGGAAAAATTGAAGATTATGTGAAAGCGTGAGAATGAAGAACTGGACCTAGCTGTTAAGACGGTTCATACCATAATGTAGTAAAGGGATTCCAGTCAGTGGCATGATAAGGAAGGAAAAAGCAATTGCATTTAACAAACAACTCAGCGGCAGTAACTTGTCTGCAGCAAGTGAGCGTTAGCTATTAAACGGATAAAAATGGCATGGCATGCGGCAACTGACAGTCCCTGGATAAGTTGCTCAGCTATCAAAAAACTTACAGAGGAGTTTGTAACGATATACTGAAGATAATAGAGGAAGAATATTTAATTGCTGATGCCATGTGCAGTTCTGATGAACTAGTCCTCTTCTACAAGATGCTTCCTTCAAAAACATTAGCTGCCAAGAACAAGAAGGATGCTAGTTAGTTAAACCAACAGAAACAGCGTGCTGTAATGCAAATGGGAGTCATTAACTGTTGCACATGACAATTGGGAAACCCCAACATCCACATTGTTTTCAACACAATGACGTAAATGCATTACCAGCACAAGATTGAGTTCAGTACAAACGGTGGATGGACAGAGAAATATTTTCTTCTTGGTTCCACGAAACATTCAATCTGCAAGAGAAGAGCTGAAGAAGAATAGGTTCCCTCTGAAACCTATCCTTATAATTCACGGTGATCCTTCTGATGTGACTGTAAGACTAGGCGCAAATTGAGACACGTGTGGCGCGGCACAGCGCAGCGCGCATTTTTGTAACTTCACAGGTTCAATTGGGACCGCGCAAATTGCGACGTGATGCGACTGGGACGCGAAACACGCCTGCAACAGGTCGCGCGGCGTTGTGGTTGTGGCAGTTTCTCGCGTCGCGCGTGCCTCGCTAGCAACGTGGGAAATTTGAGGCGGGGAGCGGAAAAGTAGCCCGGCCATATGCTCACATCGGCACTGCGCATATGAGCAGAGGTAATATTGCCCATACGATAAATATTGCCTTACTGTATACTAAATTTTATTGCCATTGCTAGTTACCTAGTTCGTTTTTTGCCATTTAAACGCTCCAGCTTTTTTCGTTAGTACATTATACTTTTTTGTTATTTGGATCTGTATAGTTTTTCTTCTGTCAAGAAAAATGCATACTTCAGTAAATGGTGAGCAATTGGCCGCTGGAATTGTATCATATGCCCCCGCAATGTTTTCAGATCGCAAGAAGGGACAGAGGGTAGGGAATAAGGAAGCAAGGAATATTATAAAATCATGTGATTAAGAAGCAAGGCAGGAAAGTAAAACAAGGTTATCTTCTCGCTGCCCAGTATGCTGTCGTATCTGTACGATTTGTTACAAAAATTTGGAAAGGGATAATCTCCACAGGTGTGACCTCTTTGTGCTCCTGGTAAAAAGCGTCCAAGATCTGAAGTATAGAAGTCTCACTGTGATTACTTTGATATGGATGTAATAATGTAATACGACACACTGTAGTACATGCATGGGAATATCATTTCCACTGCAAGCTCGAAACAGTCGAAAAGCAGTCACAAATAACAGTGTTTTAATTTGTTCGCCGTGATGAGAAGAAGCATTTCAATTGTTGCATGCACATTATCAGCATTAATAGACTAATTATACAACAGGCTACACAGATTAAGAAAATGGTTGGTATTATTACGAAAGTATGAATATCCTAAAGGAGTGTCATGATTAGATATATTTAATTTGTTGAAATGTACTGCTGACAAAGGCATATCTACTTTCATGACAATGTTTTTCGAACTCCAGCTCACAAGGCACACATGGCTAGATTCTGCATTCCTGTCGCGCGCATTATCCTCCAATGCTGACAATACACTGACCCTTGAGTTGTGCGACAGGTCAATTGTTTATTTTTCTCAATAACAACTATTTTAATCGCGATCACACATAGTTAGGCAAGCCGTAGGTGAGTAACCAGTATCTGGCATGTGCCTATCATTCCACCTGAAGTAACGCTCATCATCATTTTAATACTGCTCAGATCAAGAAAAGGAATAAAATCCTTTGGTAAGTTTCCATTCCAGTTTCTCGGTGTTAAAAATACGATGGTTTACGGGGATTCCACCAAAATTCCAATAGAACTGGCAATCTATTTCTGTGTGAGTTGTTAACCTTTTCTCATTCGAAGAACCATCACCATTTATGAGTAACGGCCACATTTCTCTTGGTGATAGGTTTAATTGTACTTCCTTTGTCACAGTGTAATTTGCCAAACTCATCTCTCAGCAGCTATTGCGACAGAATACCGAAACGGAGTGCCTCATTAAACAAGTCATTGGCAATCACAGAGCTAAATAGCTTACGAAAAACTTCATAGTGTCAGTTTGCAGTAACATAAAAGAAGAAATTTCATGTTTATTTTCTTACTAGGAAGCTCTTGTTTCGCTAGCTGTAGATAACTCTTAAAAAATTAGTCACTCGAGCGAAATAAATAAAAAGGGAAGTATAAGTACTGATATATCGCCATAGATAAGAAAGTTCCGTGTGTTAAAGAATTGGCAAAAAACTCTCATCCTTGTGTGCTATCATTCGCCAAACTTTCATTTCGATGTCTCGAGCGGTTTAGGAGATATGAAAGATATTGTGAGTATTTCATTCTCGCGGTCGTGAGATCGGAAGTGAGCGCGCTACATAGGATCCATTTTTTCGAGATCGGAGTCAGATAGATACCTCCTCTCAAGTCTAAACAAAAATTCCACATGTTAGCTAAATTTCATACGCAGCAACATATGGTGTAATACGCATCAAGCGCAAAATCGTAGCGACCCCTAATTTTCGTTGCAAACTTTTTGAGTTTTGCGTAGTGTCTTACTAAAATGTGTACGTCGCAATAAGAATGGCCATTAGCGAGATGGGTACTTCACCACGAAGCTGACATATAACGCTACAAGTAAGGGAAAAATTAAATATTTTCAGTGAATAGTTTCTGTAAAATCGTTCGAGGAAGATAGGTTTTGCGCGCTTCGGTTCTGTCAGCGCAGAGCGTCGCCAGTCGGCGCGTGCGAAGTATGGTGTACGCGTCGCGTCGCAATATGCTCGACTTGTACGGAACGTGCCTGTCGCGCTGTAATGTCGTGTCATGTCACACGCGCTTCTCAATTTGCGCCTAGCGTTAAGGTCTGATGGTATAGAAGCACTCTTTCTTCCACCTGATGTGATAGCCCTGATTCGGCCCATGGGATTATGCAATTAGTAAAATATCATAATTGATATGAAAATCTTGTCTTTTTAGTGAATGAATGTGAAAATAACGTTACCGAGACAATGTCAAAATTGTGGAAACCAATCTATTTACAAGATGATGTTTTTCAAATATCAGAAGCATGGGATAAAGTGGAGAATGCTACCATAATTAAGACTGGAGGAAAGTGTGACCATCCACTGACACTGAGCTGGAGCCTTTACTGAATGACAGTGATGAGCCAGTTAATTTTGAATTATCAGCTGCTGACACTTCGTACATTGACATCTTCCACAAGCTTCCAGGAGGAGAAATTGATGAAGGTGGTGCTGGTAAGTGGCTGTGAGACAGACCAAACAGTAACCGATGAAGAAATAATCGAAAGCATGCAGCAAAGTAATGATGAAGAGGAGGGCATAGAGAACACGAAGATTTCTTAAAGTGCTGTTGCTGAAGGTGCAGACATCTTCCTGGAGACATTATGCAAGAATCAGATATGTGGTGTACTGATGTAAAGCTGCATTGTAACAATAAAAATTTGGAACCTGTTTCATAGTGAGTGATATTACTGTATATGTTCAAACTCAAGAACTAAGATCCTATGTGAATGAATGTATCTTTGGATTTAATAAAGTGTAGTCTCTTATACGCTTAAATTAAGTTTCAGACACTCTCAGTGATCCAGCACTTGCATTAATCTGGCACCCATGTTTGCAGGAAATAGCGTGGATATGACAGCTGCCGATAAAATTGCAGTAGGTGATGAAATTAGGGGGACCTACATAGCGAACTAAAGCAGAAGGTTTTGCTGTCTATTGCTTAACTGACGAGCTTAATATGTATGCTGAGTTCTAATACAGCGAGGACAAATATGAAACATAATTCAGTATCTTGAGTGCTTTATTGAGAACAATCTCACACACACACACATTTATATGTAGAACAATTCACAGAGAAGCTGTTGCCTAACTAATTAACATACAAGTATGTACCTTTCAAGTGTGTTCAGTAACCAAGTGCGAATTAAAACACAGAAATTACTAGCCACAGAACTTCACACTGCAGCAGGGAGAAAGCAATCACAGCACTGCTGGTGTCAGTGCAAGAACGCTGTTGACATATTGTTGAGTGAATCAGCTGTCCACCTGATTTCATTGTGATCTGCTGCGTGTTGCTGCATCAGTCCCCTTCGGGAGAGAAGAGCATTGTTCCCGATTTGTGCAGGGAGCAAGTATGCACTGCCCGAAACACTTATGACACCATGGTTGAGCTGGCGATTATTCTGGTGGAGGTTGTTGAATTTCGGGCATAGGCGCTGACTCGTTGCATGGGCATTTGGTTCTGACGTTTCCTATAACACAATGAGACAATGTTAGGCTTGCCATTGAGGAGAATATCTAATGTTCTTCCACTTCTGCTAAGGATACTATGTGGACCAGTACACGGAGGTGTCAGTGCAGGTTTCACATCATCTCTGTGCAACATTACATGTACACAGGATTGCAACTCTCGATGCAAAAAGGATTGTAGAGTTCCATGACGTGATGCTTTGACCTGGATCAATTTGTGACATTTGTTCTCTTAAGCGAGTACAGAAGTCTTGATTAATTTGAGATATCCATTGTGACTGCACGTGGGCTGACAAATTCGCCAACTAGCCATACAACGTCTCCATATCCTCACTTAGCTGGCGAAGAGTCTATGTCAGGCTTGCAAATGTTTTATAGGCTGAGTAAGACTATTGGTAATGCAGATGTCTACACTCCTGGAAATGGAAAAAAGAACACATTGACACCGGTGTGTCAGACCCACCATACTTGCTCCGGACACTGCGAGAGGGCTGTACAAGCAATGATCACACGCACGGCACAGCGGACACACCAGGAACCGCGGTGTTGGCCGTCGAATGGCGCTAGCTGCGCAGCATTTGTGCACCGCCGCCGTCAGTGTCAGCCAGTTTGCCGTGGCATACGGAGCTCCATCGCAGTCTTTAACACTGGTAGCATGCCGTGACAGCGTGGACGTGAACCGTATGTGCAGTTGACGGACTTTGAGCGAGGGCGTATAGTGGGCATGCGGGAGGCCGGGTGGACGTACCGCCGAATTGCTCAACACGTGGGGCGTGAGGTCTCCACAGTACATCGATGTTGTCGCCAGTGGTCGGCGGAAGGTGCACGTGCCCGTCGACCTGGGACCGGACCGCAGCGACGCACGGCTGCACGCCAAGACCGTAGGATCCTACGCAGTGCCGTAGGGGACCGCACCGCCACTTCCCAGCAAATTAGGGACACTGTTGCTCCTGGGGTATCGGCGAGGACCATTCGCAACCGTCTCCATGAAGCTGGGCTACGGTCCCGCACACCGTTAGGCCGTCTTCCGCTCACGCCCCAACATCGTGCAGCCCGCCTCCAGTGGTGTCGCGACAGGCGTGAATGGAGGGACGAATGGAGACGTGTCGTCTTCAGCGATGAGAGTCGCTTCTGCCTTGGTGCCAATGATGGTCGTATGCGTGTTTGGCGCCGTGCAGGTGAGCGCCACAATCAGGACTGCATACGACCGAGGCACACAGGGCCAACACCCGGCATCATGGTGTGGGGAGCGATCTCCTACACTGGCCGTACACCACTGGTGATCGTCGAGGGGACACTGAATAGTGCACGGTACATCCAAACCGTCATCGAACCCATCGTTCTACCATTCCTAGACCGGCAAGGGAACTTGCTGTTCCAACAGGACAATGCACGTCCGCATGTATCCCATGCCACCCAACGTGCTCTAGAAGGTGTAAGTCAACTACCCTGGCCAGCAAGATCTCCGGATCTGTCCCCCATTGAGCATGTTTGGGACTGGATGAAGCGTCGTCTCACGCGGTCTGCACGTCCAGCACGAACGCTGGTCCAACTGAGGCGCCAGCTGGAAATGGCATGGCAAGCCGTTCCACAGGACTACATCCAGCATCTCTACGATCGTCTCCATGGGAGAATAGCAGCCTGCATTGCTGCGAAAGGTGGATATACACTGTACTAGTGCCGACATTGTGCATGCTCTGTTGCCTGTGTCTATGTGCCTGTGGTTCTGTCAGTGTGATCATGTGATGTATCTGACCCCAGGAATGTGTCAATAAAGTTTCCCCTTCCTGGGACAATGAATTCACGGTGTTCTTATTTCAATTTCCAGGAGTGTATTTTGACTCTGGCACATTAGCGCAGCTTTTATCGCTGGCGCCAGTGTGCAACCACACCGTTACTTCCAGGGTGGTATAGTCTGTCGGCAAACTGAAGAGCGAGTCCCCACTCCAACCCAGCTACGCCACAAGGCGCTTCTACAGGTTGTGTCACAACGTAGTACCGGCCCTGACGCGGGGCGCGCTTCAAATCTGTGGCGAAGCCGTGTACAGATACGTCTCAGCTGCGTTTATTTTTAGACAAATGCATTAAGACCATAAGGAATACAAAAAACGATAGCTTCTTCCGAAACACATCATCATAGAGTAAATAATATTAACATAAGAACGGTAGTCAGGATTCTGCTACAAACATAGAACCGAATGCCTGTTCATGTGAATGTATGTTCCTCTATTGCTATTCGTAAAACGAACCCCATATAATGGAATCAGTCTGTAGAATTTAAGGCTTGTTCTTATTTTGTGTTTCTACTAAAAGGTAGAAGTTTTGTTTTAAGAATACATTGAAACTTAACAGTTCTTGCAACACAAAGAGTGTTTAAAAAGTAAGTAGAAATTAGTTTTTTGTGTTGTATTAGTCCTATTTGCAGTACTTTTTTTGTCACTGTCTTCGTAAACATACCTCAAAAGTATGTGTTCAATGTTATGCAGCTTGGGTATTTACTCTGTTGTCAGCTTTCAGAAAGGTTACGTGTGTTTTGGTAGCATCAACGATTATTTGTTATGTATAAAAATAAATTAGAGAATCTGTATTAAATTTTGTTATAAGAATGGAATAAAGTGTATGAAATTTTTAGAAATGGTAAATATTGCTTTTGGTGAGCCTGTTATGAGTAAACCAAGGCCAGAAAAGTGGTATAAACATTTCAAAGCAGGCCTTAAAGGACAGCGGTTTTACAAGGATGAGATTAAAAATGCACAGTTAAGAGACCTATAAACTATCCCAAAGAAACAGTTCCTAAAGTGTTTCGGGAATTGTAAAAAGCACAGGCATAGGTGTATAGTATGTAATGGAGAATATTTTGAAGAGGACAACATTACTGTAGATTAACAAATAAATTTCTTACCAAAAAATTAATATGTGAACACACCTCGTATGTCAGGCTTTTTGCTTAGAAATCCAGAATCGGTGTACATGTTTCGAAGGAAATTTCAGCAG
Organism: Schistocerca nitens; assembly: GCF_023898315.1. Lineage (NCBI taxonomy): Eukaryota > Metazoa > Arthropoda > Insecta > Orthoptera > Acrididae > Schistocerca > Schistocerca nitens. The sequence continues at coordinate 1,008,495,308 of NC_064614.1, forward strand.
TGTTTAGAATAGCTATTGCGCACATGTTTTAAGCAATATGTATTATAATCAGGTGAACAGAATGTTCCATTAGCATCAAAGGTTTTATGTGATTTTGAAACTGTCTAACGATGGGTTTCCTCCCAAAATTATTAGTTTTCCTTTGTGGCGATTCCAGTAAACCATGCAGCTTATTTTTCCATTCCTAACTTATGGGTCCTATTAGGTGAGGCTGACGTTTGCATAAATTGCAGCCCATTGATTGGGACTGGTAATATTAGTCAACAGTTCTTTTTGGGTTGCCTCTTTAATTCACGCTGTAATAACATTAGAGACGATCCGAACGCTCGTTACTCCCCAATACCTCCTCTTCTTCACCTCCTATTCTTCGTATTCTGCACATCTACCATCACTTCCAGATATCGAAGTACATCAGTAAGTACACAAAGTGAACTCACTGACACTGGCAACTAAGATCCTACGAACAGAAACGACGTATATCACTGCACGCTGATCTACACTCCTAAGACATAATGGGCAACAGATTTTGGGTGCCCCTGTAGGCCGGTGGCAGCGTTCTTCCGGGAAAGGCCACTTCCCCTACCAAAAGCGCTTCCCGCTCTTCAGTTTACAGACAAACTATAGCTTGTAGTTATGTGGTGCGCTGCGCTACAAAATTTTCTCAACTGACCAAATAGTTCAGACTCAAATTGACGTCCTCAACCTGCTGTAGTGTGAAGTGGCCAACCAAAGCGGGATACCCAGTGTGACAGAAAGGCAGTGGCCATTGTCTCGGCTGCAGTTGTGTCCACTGGGACGGCCTCTGTGGCCGTCGAATAAAATTGTTAATCGTTGTCAAAAGATATTGTTGTTTGACTGAAGGCGGCAATGGTTCTACCACATCAGTATGAACATGTGCAGATTGTGCTGTTGTCCTGAGAAAATCTCCCACTGGGGTGTGGACATGCCAAGTAATCTTGGTGTACTAGCATTGTGGACATGTGCAAGCCCAGATGCGGCAATCTTTTTATATTCTTGACCATATAAAACAACTAAATATTAGTTTGATTGTTGCTCTGCCACCAAGGTGAAATAAGCTTTCAAAATCATTTTTTATCAAAGGCAGAAGGTACAAGTTCTACCTTTCGAAACCTCATAATATACTGGGTGATCAAAATGTCAGTATAAATTTGAAAACTTAATAAACCACGGAATAATGTAGATAGAGAGGTAAGAATTGACACACATGCTTGGAATGACATGGGGTTTTATTAGAACAAAAAAAAAAAACAAAGTTCACAAAATGCCCAACAGATGGCGCTAGACAGCAAAACGTCAGTGACTGCGGATGACAATCGTGTATAAAAGGAGCTGTAATGAGAGAGAGAATCAGATGCGCCAGCAGTCGCAGCATGTTGGCGCATTTAGTGAAGCTGTATTATCAGAATGGGGAATGTGCTTGTTCAGCGCTACGATCCTATCGCCATAGGAAGGGGATTCGAACGGGTAAAGGTCCGTTGACAAATGCAGCTGTGGTGAGAATGATTTCGAAGTTTGAAGCCATGGGTTTAGACGATAGACCCCGTAGTGGCCGACCGAGCACAAGGCGTAATGCTGCTTAGACAGTTCAGGAAGAAATGGAGACTGTAGCGGGTTCGTCTATGCACAGGGAAGTCAGCACTCGTGCAGTCGCACGTCATACCGGCATTCCATACACTACTGTTTGGTTGGCACTTAGACAAACCCTCCGATGCTATCAGTACAAAATCCATCGGCACAACGAACTGTTACCTGGCGATTTAGTGAAGCGGAGGGCATTTACGGTGTGGGCGTTGCAAAAGATGGCGGAAGATGACGATTGGTTGAGTAACATATTGTGGACCAACGAAGGTCATTTAACGCTCCGAGGGTCTGTCAACACCCACAACCGCAGAATTTGGGCTACCAAAAATCCTAGAACTGTCGTGGAAACTCCATTGCACGACGAGAAAGTCATGGTATGGGTTGGATTTCTTCGAGGAAATGCGTCATTCTGGTTTTGTAACTGCTACCGTGACGGGTGAGAGGTACGTCGTTATGTTGCAGAATCGCATCATCCCCAGCATGGCTGATAAACACCTGCTGGAACGTACGATGTTTATGCAGGATGGCGCTCCACCCCATATTGCTAGACGCATGAAAGATCTCTTGCGCGCGTCGTTTGGTGATGATCGTGTGTTCAGCCGCCAATTTCGTAATGCTTGGCCTCCCTGGTCCCCAGACCTCAGTCCGTGCGATTATTGGCTTTGGGGTTACCTGAAGTCGCAAGTGTATCGTGATCGACTGACATCTCTAGGGATGCTGAAAGACAACATCCGACGCCAATGCCTCACCATAACTCCGGACATGCTTTACACTGCTGTTCACAACATTATTCCTCGACTACAACTATTGTTGAGGAATGGTGGTGGACATATTGAGCATTTCCTGTAAAGAACATCATCATTCCTTTGTCTTACTTTGTTATGCTAATTATTGCTATTCTGATCAGATAAAGCGCCATCTGTCGGACATTTTTTGAACTTTTGTATTTTTTTTTTGGTTCTAATAAAACCCCATGTCATTCCAAGCATGTGTGTCAATTTGTACCTCGCTATCTACATTATTCCGTGATTTATTCAGTTTTCAAATTGATACTGACTTTTTGATCACCTGGTACATTGGTGCAAATAAAACAGTGACCCGAATATAGAATAAATTTCCTTTACTTTACGTCTTTGGTCATCAGACAAAAAGTTTGTGACCATAGATGTAAAGCAAAGGAAATTTACCTCATAATATAGTTGGCATATGCACCCAGGATGTCTATAAGTCTCAGTTGAAGACCAGATGTGATGTTCGTTAAAAGTATCCGTAGCTCCTGGTGAGATTCTCGTGCCTTGGCAAGCTTTGTAAGGACTACTGCCTTCATGATGCTCGTATGGGAAAGGCAGTCCGCCTCTACATTATGGATTCCTGATATACACTCCTGGAAATTGAAATACGAACACCGTGAATTCATTGTCCCAGGAAGGGGCAACTTTATTGACACATTCCTGGGATCAGATACATCACATGATCACACTGACAGAACCACAGGCACATAGACACAGGCAACAGAGCATGCACAATGTCGGCACTAGTACAGTGTATATCCACCTTTCGCAGCAATGCAGGCTGCTATTCTCCCATGGAGACGATCGTAGAGATGCTGGATGTAGTCCTGTGGAACGGCTTGCCATGCCATTTCCAGCTGGCGCCTCAGTTGGACCAGCGTTCGTGCTGGACGTGCAGACCGCGTGAGACGACGCTTCATCCAGTCCCAAACATGCTCAATGGGGGACAGATCCGGAGATCTTGCTGGCCAGGGTAGTTGACTTACACCTTCTAGAGCACGTTGGGTGGCACGGGATACATGCGGACGTGCATTGTCCTGTTGGAACAGCAAGTTCCCTTGCCGGTCTAGGAATGGTAGAACGATGGGTTCGATGACGGTTTGGATGTACCGTGCACTATTCAGTGTCCCCTCGACGATCACCAGTGGTGTACGGCCAGTGTAGGAGATCGCTCCCCACACCATGATGCCGGGTGTTGGCCCTGTGTGCCTCGGTCGTATGCAGTCCTGATTGTGGCGCTCACCTGCACGGCGCCAAACACGCATACGACCATCATTGGCACCAAGGCAGAAGCGACTCTCATCGCTGAAGACGACACGTCTCCATTCGTCCCTCCATTCACGCCTGTCGCGACACCACTGGAGGCGGGCTGCACGATGTTGGGGCGTGAGCGGAAGACGGCCTAACGGTGTGCGGGACCGTAGCCCAGCTTCATGGAGACGGTTGCGAATGGTCCTCGCCGATACCCCAGGAGCAACAGTGTCCCTAATTTGCTGGGAAGTGGCGGTGCGGTCCCCTACGGCACTGCGTAGGATCCTACGGTCTTGGCGTGCATCCGTGCGTCGCTGCGGTCCGGTCCCAGGTCGACGGGCACGTGCACCTTCCGCCGACCACTGGCGACAACATCGATGTACTGTGGAGACCTCACGCCCCACGTGTTGAGCAATTCGGCGGTACGTCCACCCGGCCTCCCGCATGCCCACTATACGCCCTCGCTCAAAGTCCGTCAACTGCACATACGGTTCACGTCCACGCTGTCGCGGCATGCTACCAGTGTTAAAGACTGCGATGGAGCTCCGTATGCCACGGCAAACTGGCTGACACTGACGGCGGCGGTGCACAAATGCTGCGCAGCTAGCGCCATTCGACGGCCAACACCGCGGTTCCTGGTGTGTCCGCTGTGCCGTGCGTGTGATCATTGCTTGTACAGCCCTCTCGCAGTGTCCGGAGCAAGTATGGTGGGTCTGACACACCGGTGTCAATGTGTTCTTTTTTCCATTTCCAGGAGTGTATATCACACACCGGTGTTAAATTGTGTGATAAATTCCAACTGATTATAATCGTATTGTCTTGGTGAGCACTTGTCATTATTTTGCTGAAAGGCATAGATGTTGGGTTTATGGTCTGTATAAATGACAAATTCCTTTGCCTCCCACTGTGTACAAAAATATTTTATGAACTCTTTAAACTGCAACTAATGTGCGGTCATATGCTGTACTTTTGGTGTGCTGGGGAGAGTTTATGCGAATAGAATGCGACGGGCTGCTAGGCATCGTCTATGTCATGTTGCAATGCAGCACCAATTGCAGTTTGGCTGGAGTCCACTACAAGTGCAAGAGGTGCTTCTAATGCTAGATGCGCAAGAAGCGCTGCGTCCGCTATGCTTTGTTTAGCTGATTCAAAAGCAGTGTTCATTGTGTCGGTCCATTATATTGGTGTTCTTCCTTTAACTTTAGGACCAGACAATGCTGTGGTAAGAGGCTCCTGCAATTCTCTTTTATAAAGTCAATAAAATCTTGCAGATACTTTTTTTACACTTAAAATCCGTTTGTCGATTTAGGATATCCTCTGGGACGGTATTTTTCTGTATGAGTGTAAATTTCCATTTCCTCCAAAATGTTCAATGTATGTCGTTTAGCTGCTTTATTTAGAAGTTTTAGGGCACTTTCAGTACTTTCTGCTTATGCGTTTGCTTTTTTAAATGCAAGTAAAATGTGGATTGGTTGCTTATGCAGTTTCATGTATGTTCTTTAAATCTAGTTCCGAAATACCTACCTGTTGTTCCAATATAAAATTTGTTAGAATAGTCACAAGGAGGTTTGTAGGCCCATGGATTTGAGAAGTGGAGATATTACTTTTCGTTCATGATATGTTGGTCATCCAGTTGTTATCTGAATGAAATGCTAATTTTATTTTCGTTTTCTTGAACAGGTCATTCATCTTCTTCAATATTTGACCTATATACGGTGCTGTGACATAGGTAATTTTCCTTCTGTTTTTAATGTGTGCTGTTTGGAATGCTGTTAACATAATTTGGCCTTGGCAGCCAGAGGCTACAGTTGTGTCTATGTGTGAGTTGCATTCGCATGTGTGTGTGTGTGTGTGTGTGTGTGTGTGTGTGTGTGTGTGTATTCTGATGAAGGCCTGTTTGGCTAAAAGCTTTGTTTGACAGTCCTTTTGTTGTGCCTATTGTGACTCAGCATCTCCGTTATATCGTGAATAGCAACTATCTTTTTCGTGATATTGTCGTTATTCCATCCTGCATTTTTCAGTATATTTCTTCAGCTTCTAATAGAAGTTGGTGACAACTACATTGCTCCTAGGCACTGTCTAATAGCCTGGAACAGAAGTACATTTAGTTTTTCTAGTAAATTTTGTGCGGCATTTACAAACATAAAGCTTCCTTATTCCATTACGGAGCGTATTGTCCATGTTAGAGGAAAAGGAGTGTGTCTGGTTGGGCTTCCAACCACACGACTTACAGCATGTAAAATATTCAAAGCTCTCTGTTTTTGTAACAATATTATTGTCATGTTGTGACCAGGTTAGCCTGCTATCCAGAAAAAGCCTTTTCTGATGATTGTACGGAAAATCTAAAAGGTCCCAGGCTTACCACATCTATTGCTATGTTCTGTGTTTTCATGTAAAGGAAACTACACAAGATTTTGATAGTGACAAATTGAGACCATTCCTCAGGAGCAGTTCAGATAGTAGATCAGCAACATTATTCATCTGTGAGCAACACAATTTCGAGCCGACGGATGCTGTTTGTATGCAGACACCATCTTTGTATTGTAGCACATGACTAGAGATGTCACTAGTTTTTCAAACTGCTGCAATTAAGTCATGTAAGAGGGGACATACAGTAACAGCTCGAGGTAAGCCTTTCCACACTGAGAAGGGACTACATAAAATGTTGTCTTTCCTTCTAATATAAGCAATTCTATGGTATGAATAATTTTGAAGAAAATGTTGACAAATGTTTGGGACACCTAAGTAGTCCAACTTCTGCAAGTGTAAGAAACATCAACAGAGTGATATGCTCTCGATATATATCCAAGAGTAAAGTTGTAAGATAACCATTCTTGTCGAATGCTTTTTCACTGACCATCGTGAGGATCCATAAATAGCCAATAGTGCACCTCCCTTTCCGAATGCTATGTTGTGACGCTGGCAAAATTTTATTACGTTCTAACCACCACTCGAAACGTAATTTGAGAAGGTCTTCAAAAGGCTAAGCATGATGACAGTGCAGTTGTACGAAATGAATCCGCTGTTGAAGGATCTTCACTGGGCGTTAGCATAGGTTCGATTATTTACGTGGTTCATTCTTGATTAATTTCATTTTCTGCCCATTTTGCATAAAAGCTCTGTATATGATGTTGTTTGCTGCTATCGAGAAGTTTTATATGATAGTGTAATTTATTTGATCATTTTCCTGTGCTTTCCAGTGGCGGCTGCTGAGGCATTCCATGGTGGGGGGGGGAGAAAAAGCTTAGTTTCGTTGCATCAAACATATTATAGAATTTTGTCGATAATTCGTGTATTTCATAAGATATTATGCCAAACAAAACATATAGAGAAACAGAAATACACAATTACTACAACAGCGCACTACTTATGCACAATAAGAAGTTGATATATTCCTGGAGAACATGATAGCAAGTGATTGCATAAGAGAGAGACAGAGGATTTGCTTTAGCAATCTTTTTCGCCTGTCTGTATGAAATATAAAACGTAACACTTAACTCTAAAAGTCTCTCTCGCACACACAAATGCACACGCGCGCACACATATCAGCAGCACAATTCTTCACTCCTCACAGGTATGTCCGGTCACTTTTATGTGGCAGTCATAAGCAGGGGGTGTTTTGATGTATAGTTGCTTAAGATACCGGTGGAGATTGGGCGTGAACTACCAAGTAACATCACCACCAACCTCAGCTAACAATTGCGCTCTAGCCGTTACCAAGTGATTATGTGCTGCTGGTCGTTTCCTTTTCTTATTTTGAAATGAACGCAGAGAGCACTCTTGTTCTGTCACCCTCTCTCACAACACCAGATGGAATGTACATTATTACATCGGTTCTGCCTTCCCAGGAGCTCAGAACGCGGACGTAGGCTGCCAGCCCTGTGAGAGGGAGGCGTGGCCCTTCCCCCCACTCCGCTCTTCCTCCCTCGACAGCCATCTCGTTTGTTTTACGTTCGCGGCCGACTGTCAGAAAAGTGTCCGCTACAACATGTATGAGAAATAATAGAGCATGTGTAAATAATTCGAACTTGTAATGTGGATTTTGCGTAGCAAATTTAATCAAATTACCAACAATTAAAACTAAAAGCATTGTGCTCGCCAAAAGCAGCAACTCCATGACTTTGGGAAGCAACTTCAAAATAATTAGTGGGAACAATATTGTAAATCAATTCGTCGCTCCTTTTTGGCAAATAAATTTGTCATCTCACGTTGAAATGTTCAATTTTACATACGAATGACTTTTCACAGGATAGCATCTGTAAGGCACTGTCATTCGTCTTTCATGGTGTCTCGTAGGAACATTTTAATTCTCTTGAGCATTGAGGAAAACAGGGCAACCGAGGGCACAGGAAGATTGTCTTTCTATCAAACACAATGAAAAGTTTGTTAATAAGAGGTCAGAAGTAGACTTCTGACAGCTTCATCATGGCCCCTGAGAGCCAGTTCCAAAGCACCACAGAACCGAATACAGTTTACAATTAAATTCAATATATATCTATTCTTTTCTACATGTTTGTTGTGGTTGTCACTTGTTTGTCTATATTACGAATCTAATTTCTGCTGAATGTTGGTTTTGCCTAGAAATGAAAGACTAAGCGCATTATCCATGTGTCGCTGTGACATTTCATATACTTTCATTTTAGATCACATACGCCCAATATCAGTTATTCCAGCCTTACACCAATGAACATTTCCCCCAAATAATATACAAGGAAAAGAAGAAACAGCGTCGCTTTCTTCACAACCACAAATCCGTTTCTTATTTTGGTAAACTCTAGATTGAATTTACGGCATGGATTTTTTGTTTGCTGCTATAGATTCAGATTCGGGAGTGGCCTACCTAGTGTTTCTTTTATCTGAGAGTCCTGCCGCTAAATGGCGTTTTTAACAACTCATTTACTTTGCTCATGGTTGCTAATTTAACAGTCAACTGAATTTTCCCTTACAGCTAACACTGTGCAGACAGCTATATATGGTTAA